>NC_080770.1:24757896-25371825 GCF_020826845.1 Diceros bicornis minor
GGTTTTGCCTTGAGCGCACTGATGTGTGGCAGTGCTACCGGTTAAAATAAAGAGGGGAGGAAGAGGTTCGGGGCAGGCAATGGAGAGTTTTATTTTAGACATGTTAAGTCTGAGATATTTGTTAATGAACTGACTGAAGCCCCCATCTCATACTTTATATGTATCACCAGACAAAGGACGGTGAGATCCCAGATGTTGCCTTCCTTTTCAATTCCGTGTTAACCAGGAATAAAATATTCAGTCTTTTGTAAAACACTTTTATGTTCAGAGGTTTTGTAGTAGATCGGAGCCTCCCTGGGCAGGAATAAGTAGCCAATCAGTCACTGTGTCACATCAAGCAATTGTTCAAGGGGCAAACTAATTAAAAATTTAATCCCATGATTTTCATCTTAATCTCTTTTTCCCATTAGCTTTGATCAATGCTCACAAATAAAATTTAGCAGAACTTTTCATTTAGATAAATGCCTGAGTGGGGTACCTAATTAGTTGTTTGTTATGAACCAATTGATAACTAAAACTACATGCTAATTACTAAAAACCACACGCTAGTTTTTAAAGCATTTTATTTGCACAAAAGCTGTGTTCTCGTTATCAAATGAAATGCCCTTTCTATGTTACACAAAACAATTGTTCCAACCTGCTTCTCTTGACTTTTAGAAGTCAAGTTGCAGTGCGCTGTGTAGGTAAACAGTACACTTGAGAAATGTCTAGTCACCCTTACTCCACACTATAACACAAGTGTTGTGAAAGTTGTACCAGTAAAAAGATTCCACGCACTTCTCAGCTACCTGGGGGCTTCTGCTGCACCCTGACAAAAAAGCAAACAAAAAAACAATCAGGCCAGAAACCACATAAAGCAACTATGCAAAACCGAATGTGGGGATGTAAGTAAGGACTGGTTTGAAGAAGGGCAACCTTTACAGCTTGTTCCAATGCCAAGGTAGTTGCTGAAGAAGGTTACGGCTCTGTTCACTAGGCAAGTCAGGGGAAACCCATTGGGGACCATCTTGCCTATCATCTATGGCAAAATTTCTACTGTTTTCAAGTCCCACAGCATCTCTTAGAATGCCAAAATCCTTAAGTTCCTTCCAGTAAAAGAGATCTTCACTTTTGAACTAAAAGTCAATGGCTCTGCTCTCCTGTAGGCTTTTCAGCCCCCTTAATAGTGCTTTCTCCACTTGGGTTTTCACTGCTATTTCAATAAAAGGGTGAGAAGAGTGAAAAATGGTGCCCGCCATCAATGAAAACCAATCAAGCCTTCTTCTCGTGCTGGGCATGGTCTCAGGAACAGGAGGAAAGATTACCAGACAGCAGGTGTGGTTGGTGGGTGGGCCCATTTAATGAGTAAACCTCACAGGATTAGAAAACGGTTTTCAGAGCGCCGAGGCCCTCTGTACACACACATTTTATGGCAATGAAGTCCCGGCTACCAAGCGTCATTGTCTCTGCCCACACACTGCATCTGCCCCTTCCAATAGTCCAATAATAACCCGCTCTGCCCGACAGGTCAACTTACTTGACCTGTCTCCCAGCCACTCTCTCCCTCTGTCCCTCCCCGAGACACCCCTTCACCCGGGACCGCCCCTTCCCCGGTCCCCTTCTCACCGACAGGCCGCTGGCGGCAGAGCCGCGGAGCCGCTCGGTGAGGTCGCGCTGGAGCAGACGCAAGAGCAGGGAAGAGGAGAGGAGCAGAGGAGGCTCGCCCGCTTAGCTTCCCGGGGGCTCCAGGGCAACCGGAGGGGAAGTGACGTATTTCATTACCGGAAACGGAAGTCGGGCGCGGGTTCAGGTCGCCGCCATGTTGTGTGTGGCGGATGGGGGTCGTGGCCCGGAAGCGCTGAGCTTCGGCCCCCTACCTGCGAAGAGAGGGTAGACGTTGTCTCTCTCCTTCTCGTTGTCTAGTTCTGAGGGTCTAATGGGTGTTTAGTGACCTCACTAGTTGTCAGGCACGGTGCCGTGTGCCAGAACCCAGTGAACAGGACCCACCTGGAGCTTTCCCTCTGGTGTTCAAGCCTCCTAGAGATAGACACTGAAGGACTGACCACGGTCCTGGGGAGGGTTTGAAGCACGAGGCCCACGGAGTACACAGGCCCACTTGGTCGGGGGGAATCTTTGGAGGCTCGTTTGGCTTTGGTTACTTGGGCCAGGGCTGTGGCATGGTGATTAGAGGAGGGAGGGTTCCGGAGATGCTTGGGAGGTAGGTGGTGGTGGGTGGGGTGTGTGAAACGTGCAGAGTTGGGTGACCGCTCAGCAAGGGTGTGCCTGTTGGGACCTCTTAGGGGAGAGGCCTGGGCCAGAAGTGTGTGTCTTAGATTTGTGCGTGGGGGTGAGAATGGAGCAGAAGCATGGAAGAGATTACCCGGAGGAGAGGATACCGTTTGGGGAAGAGGCCCAGGACAGCCTCAAGAGTCCCTCTACGTCAGGAGAGGAAAAAGAGGAGCAGGCAGCCTTAGGAGAAAAGCCAGGAGCAAATGGAATTTCAGGAGGCGAGGGAGGAGTGCTTCTAGGAAGGGTGCTCAACCCTCTCAATTTTCCTGAGAAATTAGTGAGATGACGACTGAGAAATGCCACGACTAAACAAGCCTTGCCATTGGCTAGAACAGGTTCACTGGGATGGTGGGAGGAGGCCAACTTGGGGGGAGTTGAGAAGTGAGAGTGACAGTGAGAAAACGGAGACAACTGAGCATAAACAGGCCTTCTGACTAGCTGCCTGTGAAGAAACAAGAGGGGTACTGGAAGGAGGATGTTCATGTTTTTTAATTATTATTTTTTAAAGATTGGAGAGGAATAAGCTTGCTTAAATATCGATGAGGAGGAGCCAGAGGTCTTCGGTGCTCATCAGCCGGTGACCAAATTGACCCATGCCTGAGAGTCATTTATGAGGACAATTCTTAAGGCAGGACAGGTGGAGAGAGGGTACATAGAGCACAGGTGGAGGGGCTGACCTCAGGTAGTGACCCTGGGAAAGGAAGATAGGAGAGGGGCAAGCACAGGTGGATTTGTAGGATCTGTGCTGTTGAGCAGGTTGTGCATTTCACAAATCCAAAGGATTGACTGCAATGTCATCCTAATTTTGATTAGTAACCATGACTATTTACTGGCAGATAGTAGTAAAGAGCCTTGAGGGAAGACTGCTTCTTTCTAATTCATACAAAGTGGCCATAGCAGACATGGGTAATGGAAGATTGGTGCTGAAAGTTGAGGTACTTCCTGTTTCGTAGTGTGTATTCTGCCTGGGAAGAGGAGGTGAGTTCATTGACGGAAGGGAATGAAGTCTCTGAGAGGCTTATGGACAGTGGAGAAGCCGTGCATAGTTGTTGCAGTTGGGGGGAAGGCAGAGAAGAACAAGCAGATTTTAGTCATGTAGATCCCAGACAAGTGAGTTCTGTGTGGGCAATGGATGAAATCATCAATATTCACGTTATCTCATTTTCTTGCATTTCTAGCAAACAGAGGTAGCTTTTTGCCCATGGTGTAATATTTTGGCAGGCAGATTGGGATGGTCTAAACTTTACTGATCATCTCATTTCTTACTGCAAACTTGTTTTCGGTTTCTTTTGATGGACAATGGAATGCTGCCCCTGTTTCACAGGGAAATGTTTTTTGTGAAAGTGGAACCAGAGGCCAGCTTTTAAAAATGCATCAGGACTTCTGCTTCAAGGAAAATGGAGTAGATATACTTTCCCCTTTCTCCCACAAAGTACAACTAAAAGCTCTAGACATTATATATAAAACAAATGTGAGAAGACTCTGAAAGGTGGAGAGAAGAAACAATGACTAGGAACTGTGGGACCCAAGAAGCAGCATGGTGGCAAGTTACCTGGGTTTTCTCTTTGCCTCAAGTATCCCAGACTTGGAGCTGAAGAAGCCTATGACCCAAAAATGTGAAGGGATACAAACTAAAAAAACAACGACAACAACAACAAAAGCATGCCTTCTCTAGCTGAAGGACCAGGAGAGGTACAGCCTGGTGAGATGGAAAACTTTTCACAATAGCTGCTCTACTCCAGTGGAACACCACACATCAGACAAACGAAAAACAGTATCGCTCTCACCCATGCCTGCTGATGTGTATCTAAATTATGTAAAGGAAATATTTAAGACAATTATATTATCAATGAGAGAGAGTAAAAGAGATGTAGAGGATGGTTAAGATTTCTCCACTTAAAATATAAAATGATGACACCAGTAGAATGTGATATTATGTATATATAAAATGTAATACCTCGAGCAACCACTAAAGCTATACAGAGAGACACTCAAAAACATTATAGATAAATCAAAATAGAATTATAAAAAAATTCAAGTAACTCACTGAAAGGCAGGAAAAAGAAAACACAAACAGCAAACAACAAATAAAATGACAGACTGAAGCCTTAACATATCAATAATTACATTAAACGTAAATGGTCTAACCACACCAAGTAAAACTCATAGATTGGCAGAGTGGATCAAAAAACATGACCTAAGCCTATGCTGCCTGTAAGAAACTCACTTCAAATATAACAATATGGACAGATTAAAAGTAAAATGATGGAAAAAAGATATGTCATGCAAACAATTAAAAGGAAGCAGGAGTGGCTATATTAATATCAGGTAAAGTAGATTTCATAGCAAAGAAAATTACCGGAGATAGAGAGGGATATAACAAAAGGGTCAATCTACCATTGCAGTCTTAAATGTGTATGCACCAAACAGAGCTGCAAAATATGTGAAGCAAAAACTGAAACTGAAAGGAGAAATAGACAAATGCACAATTATAGACTTCAATATCCTTCTCTCAACAATCAATAGGACAACGTGATAGAAAATGAGCAAGGATATAGAAGAGCTCAACAACACCATTAATTAACAGAATCTAATTAGCATTTACAGAACACTCAACAACAGCAGGATGGGGCCAACCTGGTGGCATAGCAGTTAAGTGCGCGTGCTCCGCTGCGGCAGCCCAGGGTTTGCAGGTTTGGATCCCGGGCGTGCACCGATGCACTGCTTGTCAAGCCATGCTGTGGCGGCGTCCCATATAAAGCAGAGGAAGATGGGCACAGATGTTAGCCCAGGGCCGGTCTTTCTCAGCAAAAAGAGACGGATTGGCAACAGATGTTAGCTCAGGACTGATCGTCCTCACACACACAAACACAAAAAACAGCAGGATGTACATTTTTTTTCAAATGCCCATGGGACATATACCAAAATAGACCATTTCCTTGCCTATAAAACAAACTTCAACACATTTTAAAAAATTAAAATCATACAGAATATGTTTCTGACCACAAAGGGATCAAACTAGAGATCAGTAACAGAAAGATGACATCAAAATCCCCAAGCACTTGGAAACTAAGCGACACACTTCCAAATAATCCATGAGTCAAAGAGCAAGTGTCAAGGGAAACAACACATTGAACTGGAACTGGATGGAAATGAAAGTAAACATCACAATTTGTGGGACACAGCTAAGCAGTATTCAGGGAAATTTGTATCACTAATTGCTGTAAATTAGAAAAGAAGAAAACTCTCATCAGTAACCTAAGCTCTCACCTCAAGAATCTAGAAAAAATAGAACAAAATAATCCCATCAAGGGGCCAACACCTTGGCCTAGTAGTTAAGTTCGGCGCATTCTGCTTCAGTGGCCCGGGTTTGGATCCCAGGGGTGAACCTACACCACTTATCAGCAGCCCTGCTGTGGTGGCAACCCACATACAAAATAGAGGAAGACTGGCACAGATGTTAGCTCAGGGTGAATCTTCCACAGCAGAAAAATAAATAAATAAATAAATAAAAAATAAGCACATTGCAAGTAAAAGGAAGGAAATAATAAAGAGCAAAAATCAATGAAATAGAAAACCGAAAAACAATAGAGAAAACCAAATAAAAAAAAGAGCTGGTTCTTTGAAAAGATTTTTTTTTTTAATGACCAAACCTCTAGCAAGACTGATGAGAGAGAGATACAAAGATACAAATTACCAATACCAGGAATGAAACAGAGGATATTACTATAGCTTCTGCAGGCATAAAAAAAGATAAAGGAATACTACAAACAATTCTACACACATAAATTCAGTGACTTAAATGAAATGACCTAATTCCTCAAAAAATACAAACTACAATGCACACAATCTGAAATAGATTATTTGAATGTCCTACAACAATTAAGGAAATTGAATTTGTAATTTACAATCTCTCAACAAAGAAATCTCCAGGCCCAAATGGTTTCACTGGAGGATTCTAACAAAAGAACAATTAACACCAGTTCTATACAATCTTTTCCAGAGAATAGAAGAGGAGGAAACACTTCCCAATTCATTTTATGAATCTAATAATACTCTAATACAAGAACCAGAAAAATAAAATACAAAAAGAACACTACAGACCAACTTCCCTCGTGAACATACACACAAAAATTCTTCACAAAATATTAACAAGTGGAATTCAGCAATATATAAGAAGCATTATATGCGATGACCAAATGAAGTTTATTCCAGGGATGCAAGGCTAGTTCAATATTGGAAAATCAATGTAATCCAACGTATAGACAGGCTAAAGAAGAAAAGTCACATGATCATACAATCAATATAGAAAAAACATTTGACAAAACTCAATAGCCATTCATGATGAAAACGCTCAGAAAAATAGGGATAGAGTGAAATGTCTTCCACTTGACAAACAGCATCTGCAAACACCTACAGCTAACATTAGACTTAATGGTGAAAGACTGAATGCTTGTCCCTCAAGGTCAGAGCTTCCAACATAGTGCTGAAAGGTCTAGCCAGTGTAATAGGGCACAGAAAGGAAACAAAAGGTACACAGATCAGAAAGGAAGAAATAAAACTGTCACTATTTGCAGATGACATGATTGTCTACATAGAAAATCCCAAGGAATCTACCCAAAAAGCCCTCATAGTATTAATAAGTGAGTTCAGCAAGGTCAAAGGATTCAAGATAAACATAGAAAAATTAATTGTAATTCTATATGTTAACAACAAACACTTGGATATTGAAATTAAAAATACAATACCACTTATAATCACTCAAAAAATATGAAATACTTAGGTATAAATCTAACAAAACTTGGAGGAGGATTTTCATGCTGAAAACTACAAAAGGCTAATGAAAGAAGTCAAAGAAAATCTAAATAAATGGAGAGACATATCACATTCATGGATTGGAAGATTCGATATACTAAAGATATCAGTTCTCCCCCAAATTGGTAGACAGCTTTAACACAATTTCTATCAAAATCTCAGGAAGAATTTTTGTAGATATGGACAAGGTTATTATAAAAATTATATGAAAAGACAAACTAGAATAGCTCAAACAATTTTGGAAAAAAATCAGTTTACTTGATTTGAAGACCACACTGTCAAAACTGTGTGATGTTGGCAGAGGAGTAGACACAGAGATACCCAGAAACAGACTGACACAGATATGCTTAACTGAGTTTTGAGAAAGGTGCAAAGGTATATCAATGGAAGGATACCCTTTTCAACAAATAATGCAGGAATAATTGGTCATCCATAGGCAAAAAAAAAAAAAAAAAAAAAAACCCAAAACAAACAAAAACAAAACAAAACCAAAAACCCTCAATTTAAATCTCACGCACAAAAATTAACTCAAAATGGATCACCAACTTAAATGTAAAACAAAAGATATAAAACTTTTAGCAAAAAAATAGGAGAAAGTATTCAGGATCTAGGGTTTGGCAAGGAGTTCTTAGACTTGATACCAAAAGCCTAATCTATGAAAGGAAAAATTGATAAATTGAACTTCATCAAAATTAAAAACTTTTGCTCTGCAGAAGACCCTGTGAAGAGGAGGAAATGATAAGCTACAGACTGAGAGAAAATATTTGCAAACCACACATCTGATAAAGAACTAGTATCTGGAATATATAAAGAAATCTCAAAACGGAACAGCAAAAAAAAAAGAAAATCCAACTAGAAAATAGGCAAAAGACTTGAAGAGACATTTCACCAAAGAGGATGTACAGATGTCACATGAAAAAATATTCAACGTCATTAACCAATAGGAACATGCAAATTAAAACCGCAATGACATAATGCTACACATCTAGCAGAATGGCTAAAATAAACAATAGTGACACCACCAAATGTTGATGAGAATGCAGAGAAACTGGGTTACTCATCCTTACTGGTGGGAGTGTAAGATGAGACAGCAGCTCGGAGAACAGTTCAGCAGTTTCTTTAAAACCTAAACATGCAGCTGCTATAGGACCCAGCAGCTGCACTCCTGGGCATATGTCCCAGATAATTGAAAACTCCTGTTCACATGGAAACCTGTACATGACTGTTTATAGTGTCTCTATTAGTAATAGCCAAAAACAACCCAAGTATCCTTCGATACATGGTTAAGCAAACTGGGGGGGGGGGTTGGGGGTATGTTCTAGGACCCCCAGTCGATGCTGGAAACGGCAGATAGAACCCTATATATACTATGTTTTTTCCTATACATACATCCATCTATGTATTTCCTATACATGCATACAAATAAACTATGATAAAGTTTAATTTATAAATTAGGCACAGTAAGAGACTAACAACAATAACTAATAATAAAGCTGGCTTTGGGGCCATTATGAAGTAAAATAAGGGTGACTTGAACACAAGCATGCAATACCACAACAGCCGATCTGATAACATAGATGGCTACTAAGTGACTAACGGGCAGGTAGCTTGTACAGCATGGATATGCTGGATGAAGGGATGATTTACATCCAGGGCGGAAGGAGTAGGAAAGGTCAAGATTTAATTACACTATTCAGAAAAGTGTGCAATTTAAAACTTATGAATCGTTTATTGCTGGAATTTTCCATTTAATATTTTTGGACTTTGGTTGACCATGGGTAACTGAAACCACAGAAAGCAAAACTATGGATAAGAGGGGACTACTGTACATCCATGGAATACTACTTATCCATAAGAAGGACCAAACTACTAATACATGCGACAACTTGGATGAATTCCAGAGAATTATGCCAAGTGAAGAAGCCAGTCCCAAAAGGTTACATACTATAGGATTCCATTTATATAACATTCCTGAAATGAACAGATCAGTGGTTGCCTGGGGTTACAGAGAGGGTGAGGGTGGCACAGAAGTGGATGTGTGGCTATAAAGGGCACCGTGAGGGATGCTTGTGTTGAGGGAAATGTTCTCCTAACTGCATTGATGTCAGATCCTGTGACATTGTACTATAATTTTGCAAGATGTTATCATTGGGGGAAATTGAGTAAAGAGTACAGTGGATATCCTTGCGTTATTTCTTACAACTGCATGCGAATCTCTAATTATCCCAAAATAAAAATAAAGAAATTAATTTTTAGAAGTGCATCATTGTATCGCACACATCTTGGCCTCGCAGTGGTTGGGATCCACAGCTGGTATAGTATATGAGACTCACAACCTGATTATGGCCTTGAGGGAGGTGAAGCCACCAGCTCTGAGTCAGGCTGCCTGGGTTAAAATCCTAGCTGTTGTGCTCACCGGAGTGAGCCTGAGTGTCCCCACCTATAAAATGGGGATTTTAATAACTCTTCTAATAATACCTCTAGGTGATTATGAGGAATAAATTAGTTAATATGTTTAAAGTACTTAAAAGAGTGTCCGACTATAAGTGCTGGCTATTGCTATTATTTTAGCATTGATCTCTTAGGAAGCTGGGACTGGGTACATGTGAAAAAGATCTCTGTTCCCAAAACAAGTGTAAATTAATTTCAACCTTGGGCTTGTCGAGCATATTATAGAACTACAGTAATCAAGCAGTGTGGTATTTTCACAAATACATACAAATAGATGAATAGAAAGGAGAGTGAATCTAGAAATAGACCCACACATATGTAGTGAATTCACAAAGATTACAAAGCAATTCAAAGGGAGAAGGTATAATGTTTAACAAAAGGTGTTGGAATAATTGGACAATGATATGCAAAAAAGAAAGAGAAAAGAACATTGACCCTTACCTCAACCATATACAAAACTTAAATTCAAAATGAATCGTAGACCACAATATAAGAGTTAAAACTATAAAACTTTTAGAAGAAAACACAGGAGAAAAATTTTGTGACTTTGGGTTTGGAAACTATTCCTTAAATGCAACACAAAAATTATGAATTTAAAATTATTGATTTTTAAAAATCAATAAATTGGAGTGCATTAAAATCTTTCACTCTTTAGAAAACACTGTTAAAGTGAAAAATCAAGCCACAGACTAGGAGACAATAATTGCAGAACGTGTATCTGATAAGTGACTTCTTTCTAAAATATATAAAGAATCTTACAGCTCAATAATATTATTAGGACAAGTAACCCATTAAAAAATGGGCAGAGGGGCCGGCCCGGTGGCGCAAGCGGTTGAGTGCGCGCGCTCCACTGCGGCGGCCCAGGGTTCGCTGGTTCGGATCCCGAGCGTGCACCGACGCACTGCTTGGTAAGCCATGCTGTGGCGGCGTCCCATATAAAGTGGAGGAAGATGGGCACCGATGTTAGCCCAGGGCCGTCTTCCTCAGCAAAAAAAAGAGGAGGATTGGCGGATGTTAGCTCAGGGCTGATCTCCTCACAAAAAAAAAAAAAAAAAAAAGGGCAGAATATTTTAATGGAAACTTCACCAAAGAAGATATATGGGTGGGAAATAAATGGATGAAAAGATTCTCAATATCTTTATTCATTAGGGAAATGGAAATTAAACCACAACGAGATATGACCACACACCCACCAGAATGGCTAAAATTAAAATGACTGACCATGCCAAGTGTCAGAAAGGATGTGGAACAATTAGAACTCTCATCCTTTGCTGGACAGAATGTTAAGTGGTACATTCCCAACGATACAAAATGAGGATATTTTAGCAGCTTCTTGAAAAGTTAAACATACATCTACCATTTAACCCAGACATTCCACTCCTAGGTATTTACTCCAGAAAAGTGAAAGCGTAAGTCCACACAAAGAGCCGTACACAAATGTTCACAGCTGCTTTATTTTAATGGCACCAAACTGCAGACAACCCAAATGACAACCAACAGGGGAATGGATAAGCCAATGATAGTACATCCATCCAGTGGAATACTACTCAGTCATAAAAAGGAATGAATTATTGATACACCCACCAACATGGAGAGATCTCAAAATAGTTATCCTGGGTGAAAGAACCCAAATAAAAAAAAAAGTGCATACCACATGATTCCACTTATATCAAATTCTAGAAACCTTAAACTAATCAAGAGTGACAGAAATCATATCAGTGATCACATGGGAATGGGGGATGGGGAAAGGCAGAGGTGGAGAGATTGTAAGGGGCATGAGGAAATTTGGAGGACGATATGTTCATTATCTTGATTGTGGTGATGGTTTCATGAGTGTGTATATATATATGTAACTTATCAAGTCATACTTTTTTGTGTGTGTGTGTGAGGAAAATCAGCCCTGAGCTAACATCCACGCTAATCCTCTTTTTGCTGAGGAAGACTGGCTCTGCACTAACATCTATTGCCAATCCTCCTCCTTTTTTTCCCCAAAGCCCCAGTAGATAGTTGTATGTCATAGTTGCACATTCTTCTAGTTGCTGTATGTGGGACACGGCCTCGGCATGGCTGGACAAGCGGTGTGTTGGTGTGCGCCCAGGATCCGAACCCGGGCTGCCAGTAGCGGAGCGCGCTCACTCAACCACTAAGCCACGGGGCCGGTGCAAGTCATACATTTTTTAAAGTTCAGTTTATTATATATCACTTAAATAAAGCTTAAAAAGAAGAACCTATAGCTGAGCTTCAACAAATCTTAACCTTTGCCATACATCTTTGTTGTAGATTTCCCCCTCACCTGTATGCGTCCCAAACCCATTTCCCTCCATTTCTCAGAATTAAGTGCTAGGAAATTGAATTTAGTGTTTATCATTCTCATGCATGACTTTCTATTTTCCTATGTAAGTCTTTATCTATAAACATCATATGACATTATTTTGTATCGCTTAACATTTTTCATAAATGGAATATCCATCATTCTGTAACTTACTTTGTTCAACATTATATTTATGAATGAATTATTTAACTTTAACAAAATGTTAAGGCAAATATTATTATTACCATTTCACAGATGGAGAAACTGAGGTTCGCCATGATTCGGTAAGTTGCCCAAGGTGTCATGAAACAGGGATTGAACCAGGTCTGACCTATGTCAAAGCCAGAGCTTCAGAAAGTGACCACAGGTCCTGTAAGGGCAGGAGCTTCCCTCTGGGGCTCCCTGACTTGTGCTTCCTGGGGTGGCCATGAGTGGTGCCCTTCCAGGCTGTTTGTTCCTCTGGACCTCTCTGGTTTGCCTGGCACTCACCAATGCCGCCTCTGCTTGTCCTGATAGGGGTTCTTAACCTCTGTCATGCAGGGACCTTTTGGCAGTCCGATTAAGCCAGTGGACACCTCAGAATAATACCTTTAAATGTTTCTGATACATACAATTACAGTTATATCGAAATACTATTATCAAAATATTTTTTTAAATTGTGATGGAGTGATACATACGCTTCTTAATTAATACCTTAAATAACAAGTTCTAGCAGTGGATTTACTACCCAATTTTGAAGTACATATGAGCACAGACTTTATTTCAACATATCTGCAACAACAATAATATGATATGAAAATATCTGTGATTTCTATTGATGACGATAGGGACTGATAATATCACTATGATTCGTTGCCTACTTTCCAAGCTAAAGTGCTCAATTTCGGTTAGAAGTTAGTGAACATAAATACATATATTTTTCCCCATCCAAGTTCACAGATCCCTTGAATTCCCTCCACAAACACGTTTGGGGTCTGTGGATGCGGGTATAAAAGTCCCTGAGAGCAGAACCATGGAGCGGAGGAGCTGGGAAGCCGCTGGTTCTGCAGACAGACAGAAAGCCCATCCCAGGGCCTCCAGTTGCATGTTAACGGCGACCGTCTCTCCATTTCCCTGATCAAGAGCTGCAGTGGGGCCCCACGCCCTGCTTAACATGCCGAGGGACTTCAAAACCAGCTGCTGACAAGAATAACTCTTAACTCTTAGATTTAGGGCAAAGCGTGATATCAAAGAGCTGAACAAAGCTTTGCAAATTTCCCAATTTTCGATGATCTAGTCTAATTTTGTGGGGCATTTGTTAGAGACGTATATTTTCCAAAGAAAATTATTTCATGGCTTCCTGTGAAAGCATGCCCCCAGCAGACTCCTGCCTGCTTTCCCCAAGCCCCTGGCAGGGCGCCTGTGGTTCCTGGCCTCCGAGAACGCCCTGCAGCTTGCGAGGAGCCCGCGGGGTCTGCTTTAAAAAGATCAGACGCTGCGTTCTGTCATTTGTGACTCTCACTGTGTCGGCAGTCCTGCTTTGGTCTCCCTGCAGCTCAGTTAACTGCTGACAATTCCTTCCAGTGTGGCAGGGCCCAAGGCTCCCTTCTCTCTGCCTCATTATTTTATATATTTTGAAATGCTGGCTTTTTAAGTTAAAGATCAATTTTATGCTTTTTTGGAAGGGAAGAGGGAAGCATGCTTGCTCTTGGTAGGAAAATTAGAGAACACAGGTAAGAAAAGAAAAACCCTCCAGCGTGGTTGTACCAATTTCTACTCCACCTGCAGTACAAGAGAATTTCAGTTCCGCGTCTTTGTCAGCATTGGGTACTTTCTATCACTTTCATTTTAACCATTTATCTTTAAATTAGCATTTTATGTGTTTATTGGTCATTTAGACACCTTCTTTTTTTTTTTTTTTTTGGTGAGGAAGATTAGCCCTGAGCTAACATCCAATGCCAATCCTCCTCTTTCTGCTGAGGAGGACTGGCCCTGGGCTAACATCCGTGCCCATCTTCCTCTACTTTATATGTGGGATGCCGCCACAGCCTGGCTTGATAAGTGGTGTGTTGGTCCGCGCCCAGGATCTGAATCTGGGAACCCCGGGCCGCCAAAGTGGAGTGCATGAACTTAACCACCGGCCCCTGGACACCCTCTTTTTTAAATGCCTATTGAAGTCTTTCACACATTTTTCTCTTGAGTTGTATTCCTCTTTCTTATTGATTTGCAGGAATTTGTTATATATCTCGGATATATAACCATATAATAATACTCCTTATGAATATTCCTCAATAATATTCCTCAATATGAATTGCAGATATCTTTTCCAAATCTGTGGTTTTCCTTTTTACTCTCTTAACAGTATCTTTTAAGGCACAAAAGATCTTAATTGAAATAAAGTCCAATTTATTTTTTTCCTCTGTGGTTGGTGCTACTGTTAGGATTTTTAAAGAAAGAATTTGGGCAACCTCACTGAAATTACGATGCATTGAAGCAGTGTTTGTCCTGCTTAGCCTGTCCTGTGTAGGCCTTGTGTACACAGGAGAGGCCTGTGCGTTGAAGGAAAGTACAATGGTTAGAGCAGCATTGCCCAATAAAAATATAATGCAGGCCACATGTGTAATTTACTTTCTTCTCATAGCCACATTTCAGAAAAGTAAAAAAAAAGTGAAATTAACTTTTTTTTTGGTGGCTTATCTTATTTAATCGAATATATTCTGGAACTTTGGTCATTTCAATATTTAAAAACTTTCCCTGCTTTAGTTTTTCAATTTACATTTTAGCCACACTGGCCACATTACAAGTGCATAGTAGCTGTGTCTGTCTGGTGCCTATCATAGCGGACAACAGAGGTTTAGAGGTTGACAATGACCTCTGGAGGCCAATGACCTAGGTTTCAATAGGCTCTGTCACTTAATAACAATAGCTAGCACCTGTGGACTGCTTCCCCCATACCAGGCTCTGTCCATAGGAGTTAAAGATACTGAGTACTTAAGGCATAGCAAGTATCGTACCTGCATTATTTAATCCTTCCCAAACCTTATGAGGGAGGCAATAGTCTGACCACCTGAGCTGGTTAATTTCATCTGTGAACCTGGCTAGGCTATCATGCCCAGTTGCTTGGTCAAACACCCATCTAGATGCTGCTATGAAGGGTTTTTTGAGATGTGATCAACATTTAAATCAGTAGACCGATTAAAGCAGATTACCCTCCATAATGTGGGTGGTCTTCATCTAATCCGATGAAGGCCTTAAGAGAAAAGACTGAGGTCCCCCGAAGAAGGAATTCTGCCTCCAGACTGCCTTTTGACTCAAGACTGAAACATTGGCTCCTGCTACAATTTCCAGCCTGCCAGCCAGCCCCACAAATTTTGCATTTTCCAGCCCCCACAACCACATGAGCCAATTCCTTAAAATAAAATCTCTCTCTCCCTGCTTCTCTACACACATACACATATATACGATATACATATAGGATGTATATCTCATTGGTTCTGTTCCTCTGGAGAACCCCATATAACACCCATCCTAATTCCCCTCGGTGGGGAAACTGAGGCAGCCTGGCTCCAGAGCCAATACTCTTAATCCCTCTGCCACTTCCAGCCATTAGGAAAACTGCTTACCTTCTCTGGGTTTCAATTTTTCCATTGGCAAACTAAGACGAATAACAATACCTGCTCAACAGGGTTGTGGTGAAGCCTGTTCAAGATCATACAGCACACCTGGCACGAGGTAAGTGCTCAATAAAAGCTACTGTTATCTATTGATGCCTTCCATCTTAAAACTCTGAGTGGAGCTTATTACTGGCTGCACTGTAGACATCAAAGAATTAAAAGGAAGGACAAAGTTTAGAAAACTATATTTATAGTAGACTTATTGATGATCATTTTTACAGGCACTTGGAGAATAAATTTTTGTCATGCCCATGTCAATAAAAATCACCAGTTTTCAGGGAGCTCCTCCCATGTGCCCAGCACCTGAATTTCATTGTCTATTGAAATCCTCACATTAAGCCTACGGGGGGAGGCGTCACAGTCATTTCCAGTTTACAGATGAGAAACGGAGGATCTGAGTGATAGAGAAACTCAGCCGGCTTCTAGTGACAATCTCTCAGGGAAATAATTTCCCACCCCTTTCATATCGGGTTATTTGTTTTCTTTAATAATCCTTTACAAAGCAGCACATTAGCGAATTGAAATTAGCATCAAGTCCTCGTGGGGACGTTGAAAACTTAATCATTCCCGTCTCCCTCCTTTTTCTCTGCTGCTGGGTGCATACATCTGTATGCACATCTGTATGCACAAAGTTGAATCTGTAATTCAACTTTGAAGCTGTCATATAATCTTATAATGTTTCTTTCTTGGCAATTTTGTGCAGGTAATCCTAAAGAGGATTTTTCATATTATTGTATATGATCAAAATTGAATGTAGCTTGTAAAAAAAAAAGAATTGTTAATAACTGAGAGAGCCTTGTGTTCTTTGAAAATACTTGTTAAATGAAAAGAGATTTCAGAACATCAAAACATTTCATTTTGTTTGTTCCCTCCTCCCCCTTCACTTTTGTATTCTTCCCATACATTTCAAATTGCTGTAATCCACAGATTAATTTTAAGGTATTTAAAATTCGAGTTATGTTCATAAATGTCAGGTTTTATAGAAAGATTTTTTTTGCATATTTTAATACATTTTTCTCCTTCATTCTCCTTTCTTTGATGTCAGGGCTGGATAAATCCACTTTAAGTTGACTTTCATTTATGAAGCTTAGCACAGAAACCATTGTAAGGCTGAATCAAACATCCTTCTGTTTTTCAATGATTATCTTTTTCTGTCAAAATGAACCAAGCCCTCTAGTCTGAGGATTTGTAAAAAATAAGTCTGAAAAATAGAAATCAAAGCTTAGAGGGCGAGCTTATTTAAAGTGCTCCTTTATCTTTGCACCCACACTTCTGCGAAGTGCTTTCCGCAGGCTGGTTATGTTGGGTATTGAAGGGAGAGTGTGTTTTCTTGAGAGGTATTCTATCGTGTTTATTCTGACGTTAGATATTGCAATAATTCTTTACTGCCTGGTCTTCAACCTCTGAGGCTTTGGCCAGCTTAGTTACGTGGAGCTGTTTTAAATAATTTAGACTCTAATTTATACTGGAATAGGTATGTTCACGATGGGACCATTAACACCTGTATTTCAATGAAAATGCTATGTAATGACCTGGGTATTATTAAGTGGTACGCTCCCCTGAGATATTGTCCCTCTTCCTTTTCATGATCTCTTACCTTTTCCTCATCTTTATGAGCAAATCTTTGCTTGGTGTCTGAGAGCTACCAGAAGAGAGCAGCAGAGCTGAAGATAGCGGACGTGGAAGTCTGGGTTTATTATGCTTCTGTTACAATCTGTGAGTATTCATTAAGCTCCTGCTATGTGCAAAGCTTTGTTCTAGATTCTGTGCAGAAAGATGAGCAGGATCCCCTTAAATATCCATCCCTAAGGTATAATTTACCACTACTTTTCTGAGGTTAATTAAGCAACATACATCAAAGTCTTAAAAACGAGCACATCCTGTGATTGGTTAACTCCATCTTTAGAAATGTAACTTAGGCAAGTCAATGAGGTTGTGGGTAAACATTTAGCCCAAATGACATGCATCCCATTTGTTTAGAAAATGAAAATTGGGAAAGAGTCTAAATGTCCAATAGTAAGGGACTGATAAATTAAAGTACTGCTGCCTATGCAATGGGATATTATGTAGCCATTAAGAATGAGACTGTAAATTATTGACATGGAAGGACATTAATTATATATCACCACATGAGGAAAGAAAAGGTTATAGTGGGTGTGTAGCGTGTGATTCAATTTTTATAAATGAAAATATGAATATTTTCATAGGGAAAGGCCTATGGGAAGAGGCCGGATGGCTATGCAGCAAGTGTTAAGGAGTGGTTATTGTTGAGTGGTAGAAGAGAAGGTGTATTTATCTTCTTGTCTTTCTCACCTGTGCTTTCTAACTTTTCTCCAGAAATGAGATGTTGCTTTGGAAATCAGAAAATTCTATAAAAGTTATTTTTAATGAAAAATAAATTAGACTCTGTCTGTGGGCCATTAGAGGGCAGCGGGCTGTGCAGGGGGACGGACTCCAGTGGACATTCAGTGTCCATGGAGCCTGGTCCGGGTGCCCTGCCTGGGCTTTGCTGTGACCCTCTGTCCTCCCTCATCTGACCCTTCCTGCCCTGCCCGTGGCTTTATTTCCTGGCTTCAGAAAGCCATACCCTCCTTCTTGCTCAGTGCAAATTACAGAACAGCCAGCTCGACACTGGCCCAGACAAATCTGAGTTTGTTTTTCCTCCTGCAACAAGAAGTCTAGCACCTTGGTATCTGACTCTGGCCTCCTGGACCTGGTCTTAGGAAAACTCCACGAGGCAAGGTCCAAGACAAAAGGCAGTCCCTGGACCCTGGGGGCTCTGAGCCTGCAGGGGACACAGGCAACACCAACTCTGGAATACTAGATGGCGGCTCTCTGTCACCTACAGGGCAACGTGACTCTGGGCCTGGCAACACAACTTGCTTCAGTCAATGGTCATGACGTGACACTAATGAGTGGACAGGACATGAACACACCCTTGAACCGTGCTTGTGCATTGTGCCTGTCTTCTTAAGCTCCTGTGATTGCCAGGAGAAGACATGCCACAAGTAGCCACCGCCCCTTCACTTGGGCACCAAGGCGACATACGTAGAGTAGCCCACCCACACCAAGTAGCCACTGGCCCAAGGAAGATGAAAGACATGGGGTAGATCAGAACCCCACCTGCAACCTGGAGAAGTGCAGCCTAGAGCCAGGAGTACAGCCCAGCTCAGCCAAGTTGCAGCTGACCTGTAGACTATGAGTATGAGAATAAAGGATTTTGGTTGTAAGCCATTGAGTTTGGGGATGGTTGTTATGCAGCATTGTTGTATAAATAGCTGACTTATACAGTTTCCTCTCCTCTTTCTTTCTCTTTTCCTTCCAAAAATATCTGAGCAGCGACTATGTGCCGGGACCTACGCTAGGGGCTGGAAATACTGTAACAGTGTATAGATCATCCGCTTTTCACAACAACTTGAGTAATAGATCTCATCACTGTCATCTGTGTTCTACAGATGTGGAAATACTGCACAGAGAGGTTGAGTCACCAGCGTGAGGCCACAGAGCCAGCAAGCGGCACAAAACCCGGCTCTGCAATCCCTGCTCAGACCCATTCTACTCCGGGCCTCTCATGGTCACTCTGAGTTAGCGACACTCTGTTGTGGGGGAAGACTCCAGCCTGTATATTGGCTGTGATGGTGGAAGGAGTAACATGCATCAAGTGGTCATCACAGAGCAGCTCCCTCCCTTACCCTCCATCTCTCCCCAGGTTCTCAGAAGAGATTGATCTTTATCAATATGATTATATAGGGGCGGGGGTTGGCAAAATACCTCCTAGCCACCGGCCATCTATTTTCATATGATCCACAAGCTAAAAATGGTTTTTACATTTTTAAATGGTTGGAAAACAATCAAAGGAAGCATAATTTTTTAAGACATGAAAATCATATGAAATCCAAATTTTTTTCTTTTTTTAAAAATAGACTTTATTTTTTTGGACAGTTTTAAGTTTATAGAAAAATTGAGCAGAAAGTACAGAGTTTCCATGTACCCCCTCACCACCACCAGTCCAGCTTCTCCTATTATTATTATCTTGCATTAATAGGGTACAGTTGTTACAATGGATGAGCCAATATTGATGTGTTATTATTAACTACAGTCCGTAGTTTACATTAGGGTTCACTCTTGGTGTGGTACATTTTATGGGTTTGGAGAAATGTCTAATGACATGTATCCACTATTACAGTATCATACAGAAGAGTTTCACTGCCCTAAAAATCACAGCCTCCACTTATTCACCCCAAATTCCCAGCATCCGCTGATCTTTTTACTGTCTCCATAGTTTTGCCTTTTCTAAAATATCATGTAGATGGAATTACGCAGTAGGTAGACTTTTCAGATTGGTTTCTTTCACTTAGTAATACGCGTTTAAGTTTCCTCCATGTCTTTTCATGGCTTGAGAGCTCATCTCTTTTTAGTGCTGAATAATATTCCATTGTCTGGATGTTCCACAGCTTGTTTATCCATTCACCTACTGAAGGACATTTGGGTCGTTTCCAAGTTTTGGCAATGATGAATAAGGCTGCTATAAACTTTTAAATGAAAAATAGTTTCATTAGAAACTGCCAAACTGTTTTCTAAAGTGGCTAGGCCATTTTGCGTTCCCACCAGCAACGACTGAAAGTTCCTGTCGCTCCACATCCTCGCCAGCATTTGGTGTTGTCAGTGTTTTGGATTTTAGGCATTCTAATAGGGATACAGTGGTATCTCATTGTGGTTTTCGTGTGCATTTCCCTGATGACATATGATGTCGAGCGTCTTTTCATGTGCTCATCTGCCGTCTGTGTATCTTCTTTGATGGAATGTCTGTCCAGATCTTTTGCTCATTTTTAAATAGGATTGTTTGTTCTCTAATTGCTGAGTTTTAGGGGTTCTTCGTACATTTTAGAGACCAGTTCCTTCATCAGATATATTTTGCAAATATTTTCTCCCAGTCTGTGGCTTGTCTTTTCACTCTGTTAACAGAGAAATTCAAATTTTAATGTCCATAAATAAAATCTTATTGGAACACAGACATGCTCATTCCTTTACGCCTTCTATGACTAATTTCACGCTGTATCAGCCCAGTCGCGACAGAGCCCGACAGCCTACAAGACCTAAAATATTTACTAGCTGTTCCTTTCCAGAGACGTTTGTCCAGCCCTGACTTAGGTCATCATCTCCATTCCCTCCTCAGTGGGGCTGTCATTCCCAGAAAAGCAGCGATTTGGGAATGTCTCACGGGCAATGATCACTGATCAAAAACTCCCTTCTCCAGTTGCTGAGTTGAAGTGCCTCAAATTCCACCCAATCGGCCACTTTTTTTTGTACGGTTACTTTTTCACGGCCTGGTTTTGACGCCAGTGGGCCTTGCTCAAAGCCCTGTGAGTGGAGAGAGCACTGCGGGGCAGCCTCAGCTGTCCTGCCTTTGGGGTCAAGGGTCTGTTCTTCCTCTCCCAGGCGGGTGCAACCCAGGGCGTCTCACTTTCCGGTGCGCAGCCCTGTAGCCACGTCTTCCGGGTGCAGGGAGTTGATCACCCCCTGGAGGTGAATCCTTCTTATTACAGGAACATCAACCCTAGGGGCAGGATCGCTTGCCAGCCCTTGCCTCCCAAAGGGGCTTCCCACATTCTCCACCTCCCAGCCTGCCCCTGGAGCTCACTTTTGTGTTTGGGATTGGATTTCCCTCCTAAATTTTGAGGATCACACCCTGCAGATTTCTCCCATCCATTTTTCTCCTCCCAACAGCAGTAATTAATTCCAGCACGGGGCATCAGATGACTGAAGCCGGCTCTGTGTCATCTGCATTTTTTAGCTTCCACACAGCTGCCAGTCTGATTTCTCCCCCTCCGTATTTCTTGCCTTTTGATTTTTTTCATGCCTTAAACATTTGGTCCTATTTTTTTTCCTTTTCCAATAAGTGAAAAGAATGTAAATCCAGAAAAATGTAGGCAGACGTATGCTCTTTTTTTTTGCTAAGTTTTCACTCTCTAACTATAATAGTGTGACAACAAGCGAAGAGAAACAGAGAGATGTACACATTCTGTCTGGTCTCTCCTCTCCTGCCAGTTACTTTTGATGGCTTGGCATCTGATGTAAATCAATTTCTTCCCAACTGGTATCTTCCGCCTCTGGCAGAGCATGGGAGCTAGGAGAGCCATAGCCTGCCTGGTTCCTGGGTGTTAATAAAAAAATAATAATAATTATTATTATTATTTATTGATCACTTACTCTGTGCCAGCACTTTGCTCGGGGCCTTCACATTTAGAGGCATTAAAAAGAAGAGAAGATTTGTGGCTCTCTGCCCCACTTTGCCTTCCCTTATCAGAACTGGAATAGTTGGTTGATAAGCCTAGACTCTGAAATCAGGTGGCGTGAGTTCAAATCCTGCTCTGTCACCCACCAGCTGTGTGACTTTGGGCATGGCACCTCACCATTCCGAACCTCAGTTTCCCCATCTGTAAAATGAGGATTCATGATAATACATCTCATAGGGCTGCTCTGAGGATTAAATCCCGTAATACTGGTGGAGCTTTAAACTGTGCACGGCATGTGGCGAGCACGCTGTGAGGGCGGGTATTGGTAAGTAGCTGCAGTGGGCAAACTTGTGTCAACCTGGCTGGTGGTGAGTGCTGCTGCACCCTTGTGCTCCCTGCCAGCCTGCTGGGCACAGGAGCATCCTAGCGAGAGAGGAGGAGATCTGCCAGCTAAAGCCAACACACACATGCGCGCGCGCACACACACACGTACACAGAGCTCTTATATAAGAAGTGCATTTCGGTTTATTCCTAAGTGTTGCCTTTTCTGTGAAACTGGTCCAGTCATCCCAGGGGCTATCTGGGGGTTTAAGCCAAATACGTGGGCATCATCCTTGGTCCTCTCTTTGCATCCCACTCTCCTCCCTCAATCAGCCCAGCAGCAATTCCTTCAGTCCTTCCCCCAGAACGTATGCAGACTCTGTCCACATCTGGCCCTCTTTGCTCTCTGAATCCAGGCCATCCCCATCACTCACTCAGCGTTTTGCAGATACCCATCCCTGCTCTCCCGTGTTCTTGCCCTCTTATCATCAGCAATGATAATGATCTTCTTGAAATGCAAATCACTTCTCTACTTAAACCCTCCAAGTTTGAAGAGAATAAGCCACAGCTTCCAGGTGGCTTAAAAGGGTCCCTTGGGATCTGGCCCAGCAATCTGTTGTGGTCTTCCTCCCTTACTCTGTTTTTGTCATTCAATGGGTCCACTGGCCTTCTTTCTTATCCTTGACCATGGCCAAGCTTATTCCTGCCTCAGGGCCTTTGCACTTGCTGTCCCTCCATTTGACCACCTCAACCTGACCCCTCTCTCCTGGAGGGATTCTCCTTGGCATTTAGTTCCCAGCAAAGTACACGCCAGGCCTTCCTGGACATCCTCCTCAATGTAGCACCACCACCTCTCCACTGCCCAGCCGCTCTGTCTCATGACCCCCTTCTGCTATCTGCAAGGCGTTATCACCCCTGAAAATAAATAAGCAACCGACTTATGCTTGTGTTTACTGCTCATCTCGCCCACCAGAAGCAGGCTGTCTGTCTGTCCCATGCCCGCAGAGTTCCTGCCCCCAGTGAAGGTTCCACAAATATTCGGGGAAGACATTCGTGAATACATTTTGGAAAAGCCAGGCCTTGTCTCATGAGAAGAGAACCTCTTTTAAAGCTACATAAAGTTAAGAGTCCAGAGGACTCAGAACACAGATTCTGTAGAATAAACCATAGAGTGGGAAAGGATGTTCAATGGTAAAAGATCAATGTTCCTGCTCAGAAGGAGATAAAGGTTCAAACTTAGGGGGTAGGAGGAAGATTGGATGGTGACAGGGACCTGTGACAAGGCCGGGGTGGGGGAAGGTTGGAGATCCCAGAGCAGAGAGGACCTATGCCCCCTGCCCAGGCAGATCCTCAGTGGGCACTGTGCCTGGTGAAGTCCCCCCAGGACAGAGACGCCTCCCTCCCCAAACTCTCGCCCTGGAGTGGCAGGGAAGAGGATCTGAGGGTCTCCCAGGACCTCGAGGAGGGACACACAACAGGAAGCTGGTTGAGGAACCTGGAGAGGCCTGGCGATGGGGGGGGGTGTAGAGGGATATTTGGGGACCTGATGACAGGAGTAGGGTGGCAGCAGGTGTCACACCTGTGAATGCAGAAGAACTACTTGTCATGATCAACACACAGACCAGGCCAGTCACACCAGCCCCACAGGATGGAACGGGATGAAAAGGAGAAACAGGTGCCCCCCCAGGCCATGGATGCCAGGAAGGCATCTCAGAGGGGAACGGGAAGAGGCCTTAATTGACTGATCTTGAGAAACAAGACAGTTTGCCTCGGATTAGCAAGATTAAGTTTCCATCCCCAGGGGACAGGGGTTTTGAGCGTTCAGTTCCACAGGAGAGAAATCGATGGCCTCTAAAACTTACACTTGCCGAACAAGAGCAGACGCGTCATTCTCTCAGTAGAATATTCCAATAAGACAGAATGTGAGCTAACGTATGCTGAGGATGCACCGTGTGCCAGGCACTGGGCTAACATCGTGTGCGTGGTTCAGGGAAAGGTCGTTAGTTGCAGGCAACAGAGTCCACATTAGCAAGTTCACAAGGAAAGACATCTGTTAAAGTTTATTTATTATGTACCTTATGGACTCTCTGACAAGACCAAAGAACCACGCTTGGATGCTACTCAGACCCAGACAGTACTGGACAACCCTTGAGTGAACAGAGCCCTAAAAACGCACCAACTCACCGCAAGGCTAACAGGAGCCCTCTGCGGCCGACCGACACCTGCCAATCGCCATCCAGGGTGTTTGAGACTGACTGTGCACAATTCGTCTCCATTTTCCCAGAAGACTCAACACCTCTGCCTCTGTGCTTTCCAGAAGGTCCAGTCTTCCAGCCTGGGGCCCCTTCTAGCCTTGCTCACTTCCACATCTGAGTCCTGAGTGAGTGCGATTGATGGGTGGAAACCAGGCCACGTGCCTGCACCCTCGCTGCAAAGGAGTCTGACAAATTGGGCTTCTGGCTTTCCAGTTTCGATAGCACAGGAAGGCAGCCTGGAGGGGAACTGGGCCAGGTGCTGAGTCAGCCACATATGCACTGAAATTCCCATTTTCCAGGTGAAGGAACTGAGGTGCAGAGGAATCGCATCTTTCGATTCTCTTTGAATCTTGACGGTCAGGAATGAGCCCCAGCCCTCCTGTTTGCGGAACTTGGATTCGTTTCCGTTTTCACTTAGCATATAAAAGACCCCAGGTATGGAATGTTCAGAAAGCAACCTCCATCAGGAAACCCTCCCCAAAATCAAGAAGAGGTCATAGTTCAAGGACGTTCTTCCTCCTCAGGAGCACTGTAGCCTGCCGTCTCTTTTCTGCATTTTCTATCTAAGCCAACATCTGCCTTCTGGATAGAGGATGTGTGTTAGGACTTTGCTCGTCTCTTGGGACCTCTGACCCCATTTTTTATTTGCTGCGTGAGTTCTTTTTGCTTCCCTCCCATTTCTGCGATGTTTTCCTTTGAGTCTGTAACCGTATCTCCCAATCTTTCTAACAGGGAGGCTAAGATTCCAGATTGAAGTCCGTATGAAATTGCTTCTCAATTCACCTACAAAATTGTTCCCATTTGATACTTGAAGCCACCCTATCTCGTCTACCAACTCTAGAGAGCTGAGGCGGCCTTGCAGGATGCATTTCCACAAAAACAATTCAAGAGGTTGCCCCTTCTCTCAGAGGCTACACAGGGCTTCAGTCTAAACATCTTGGTGAACTCTTGATCTGTTTTGACTCGGCCACGAGCAGTCTCGGCTGTGAATGCACCCTGGAAATTTTCCTGTCTCTTGTCTCCACCTCAACCTTCTCATACATGGAGGGGGACGTGGGGCCTGAATTAAGGACCGACATTGAGAAACAGCATTAATAGCAATGCCTCGAACCAAGCAAAACTCAAAGAAGGGAAGATTGAAAAATCCTAAATGAAGAAAATCGCTCACAAACACTCCTGAGTTCCAGAGCGTAGATTCAAGTCAACAGAGGGTATTCAAATCTAAGTTCTAAATGGATGGGGAGACTGGAAACTAGAGATGCCCAGACCCCTTCATCTCAGGAAACGTGGATCCTCAGCAGCCCCACCGGGCTAAGGCACTCAGATGATCCCATCTCAGTGATTGGTCCAGAGTTTTTCATGTGACCTGGCTCTGGCCAATGGGATAGGGAAACATCTTGCAGAGCCTCTGGGAAATATTATCTTCCCGGATAAAGGAGCTATGGCAGGAGAAAGTCTTTTCTCCCTGGTCCTTACTTCCTGTCCTGAATGTAGATTGTGATTTATGGAACTGAGGCTGCCATTTTGTGACCAAGAGTAAAGGGCAAGAGAACTGTGGG
Organism: Diceros bicornis minor; assembly: GCF_020826845.1. NCBI lineage: Eukaryota > Metazoa > Chordata > Mammalia > Perissodactyla > Rhinocerotidae > Diceros > Diceros bicornis. The sequence goes on from NC_080770.1 coordinate 24,783,766, forward strand.
AATGTAGACCCAGAACCCTGTCATTGTGAGCTTCTTGTTATGGAAGATAATGAAATATCTGCATTGGTTAAGTCAGGGGTCGGCAAACTTTTTCTATCAATGGGCAGATAGTATTTTCGACTTTCCAAGTCAACCACTCAATGCTGCTGTTGTAGTGTAAAAGCAGCTACAGACAATACACAAGCGATTGAGCGTGGCAGGGTTCCAATAGAAACTGATTTATAGACACTGAAATGTGAATTTCATATAACTGTCACATGTCACAAAATATTATTTCTTTTGATTTTTTTTTCAACTATTTAAACTGTAAAAATCATTCTTAGCTCATGGGCTGCACAAAAACGGGCGGCAAGCCAAGTTTGGCCTATGGGCTGTAGTTTGCTGGCCCCTGGATTAAGTCACGTCGGTGGGTTTTCAGTTACTGGAAACTGAAGTGCCTTCTAGAAGATTCTGCTATCCAACCTTCCATCTCACAAATGACAAAGCTGAGGTCCAGAGAGGTGACACACAGCTGGTGTGAGTCAAGGCTAATAAATCCAGGTCCCAAACCTCTGGACTCCAAGTCCAGGATTTTCCCAGGATACAGCACTGCTTCCCGCTCCTTTGCACACCATTTATGGCTCTTTCTTCTGGCCTCTGACACGTTCCTTTAAGTATGTAATAGCATTTCATTCACACAAAATATATCGAGGGCCAAGAGGCTGCTAACATTTATTGAGGACCTACTGCTTGCCAGGCACTTTACATTATTTAATCCTACAAGTGTGAGGTGGCTATTATTATAGCCACGTCATAGAGGAGGAAACAGAGGTTCCAAGAGGGTTGCACCACGCCGAGGTCACCCAGGAGGAGACGGGCAAGTCCCACCCAGCCCTTCCTGCCGCATCTCGCCTCCTTCCATGCTCCGGGGCTCAGCGCTGCGTGTACCCTAATGAAGAAGACGTGGCCCCCTTTCTTCAGCCGGTGGATATGTGCAAGGAAGCCCTGGCAGGGCACGCAAAGACATTTCTTTTCCTTCCTGAAGCTTTGTTCTGTGAAAGTGAGCCGCTTTTTCCTGTTCTGGGGGGAGCTAGGAACAGAGCAGGGGAAATGATGAGGGGACGTTCATCGTCTTGGCCACTAGAGGGCAGCCAGAGGCCGGGTTCATGAAGCCGCTCCTGGTCTTTTCTCCCTGGTTCCGCTGAATTCGTTCACGAGCTCACGGGAAACTTGGGGGAAGAAGATGCTTCAGCCTTTTAGTCCAACATCCTCATTTTTCTGATGGAAAAAATGGAATCCCACAGGGGTCAGGTTGCTTCCCTGGGATCAGACATCGGTAATCATTACATCAACAAATATTGATTGAATATTCATTGGGTCACACTCGTTGCCCCCCATCACGGCATGGGTGGCGGAGGGACAGCAGCGGGCGGGAAGGGCGTGGTGCCAGTCCCGGAGCCGGCCGTCTGGTGGGGCAGGCGGACGACGACAAGAAATCGAGTCAACTAAATTATCAGAGAGCAGGGGCGCAGCGGGGAGGGTCGGGAACAAGCGCTGCGCGGAAGTGGCATTTCCCCATCTGAAGACGAAAGGCAGCCAGGCCTTCAAGGAGCCAGGAGATGAGAATGCCAGGAATAGGGAACTGCAGGACGACGAGGGCTTGACCTGTGCTGGAACCTAGTAGAGCAGCAGTGAGGCCGTGTGGCTGGGTTGACTTGGGGAAGGAAGGAGAGGTGGCGATTCAATGATGTGATAATGACCATGGACTGAAGATTTTCTAGGACCCAAGCGTTGGGTGCCTTATCTCACTGCATGCCGCCACCAATCTATGGCTTGCATACTATTATTATCCCCATTTTACAGCCTCAGAGGGGTTAAGACACTTGGCCAAGGCCACACAGCCTGGAAGGGGCCTAGCTGGGATTTGAACCAGGGTCTGTCTGACTCCAGCACCCACGCTCATCCTGACGATCCCAGACAAAGGCAGAACGAAGACTAGAACCTGGAGATCCTGTCTCCTGGCCGGAACTTCCCCCACGACATTCTCCTCCTTTGCCTTTCAGGAAAGCATTTTTTCTCGTCAGCTCCCGGGCATGGGGGCAGGGGTGAAGGCAGAAGTCAAACAGTAGAAACAGAAAGCTTTCCTAGAAAGAGATTATCAAAGGCCAGGAAGAGGATTCTCAAATCTCACATCAGCAATCGTCCCCTTTCAAAAACAGTGCTCACCAGAACACAGGCAATAAAAACAGACTCCTGGGGACCAGAGGAAGATGTCTGGGGCTCCTGAACACCCCTCCAAGCCTAGAGAAGTCAGATGGTTGGCTCTGGAAACTGGGCCAACGTTCCAGGCTCCTGGGAAATGTATAAAATTGCACCACTAGCATGAGCTGCCCCATAACAGATCTACCTTGCGGAGTCACCTTCTGACTGTTGATGAATAAAGAAGGCTCTGGAACCGCAGGGCCTGTCTTCGATGGCTCAGGCCTGCGGTGTTGTCCACTGGGGGAGCTAGGCTTCAAGAGGAGAGAAGCTGAGGGCAGATCCGGGTCTCCTGGCCCAGCCCTGGCTCCCAGCCTCCTGCCTGCCCCAGGCCCCAGTTCATCTCTTCTGCCTCATCTCCACCTGCCTAAACTCTTCCAACCTTCAAGGCACGGCCCTGTCATCCCAAAGCTGCCACCGACACCCTCTCCGGAGCTCACAGTGTCTCCCCGCCCTCCACTCATTCTCTCTTATAATCTGCTTAACATTTGTTCCGCAGGACAAAAACACAGCAGTTGGAGTTAGGACACCCAGGCTTGAGTCCCTGGGCCCACACTGGCAGGCTGAGTGACCTTGGGCACGTCACCTCACCTCCCCGAGGTACTCTCAGCCAGGCCCGGGGCTAGCTCAGGGTAGCAATGGTGAACAGTCCTACCCTCCGAGAACTACCATTTCAATGTTTGCATCCGGAAAACGGGCGTCAGAGCAGCCACCTCTCCAGCTGGCTGTAAGCAGGAAGCAAAGTAACGTACACAGGAGCTGCTCGTGAATTTGGATGCGCCATCTACGTTTTGTTGCCCTCATAATTCCTCCATGGTTGCCTCGTCTTCCCCATCTGCAAAGGGGGTAGGAATGCCGATTCATTTCAGGTACCTTCTAGCAGAGCAGGAGGCAGTGCAGGCAGGAGCTCGGTCCCTGGGGTCACCCGGCCTGATTTTCATCTTGGTGCTGTCTTTTCCCGCCTCTGGGACCCTGGACAAGTTATCCCGGCCCCGTGCCTCGGTTTCCTCATCTACAAGTGGGAGATGATAACATCGCCTATTTCCCAGCATTGTTGAGAGAGTCTTCGGTTTCCTAGGGCTGCTGTAACAAATTGCCATAACCTAGGCGGCTTACAACAGAAATGTGTGCTCTCGTGGTTCTGGAGACCAGAAGTCCAAAATCAAGGTGTCGGCGGGGCCACGCTCCTTCCGAAGGCTCTAGAGGAGACTGCTTCCTTGCCTCTTCCAGCTCCTGGTGGTTCCAGGTGTTTCTTTGCTTGTGGCTGCATCACTCCAGTCTCTGCCCTGTCTTCACGTGGGCTTCTCCTCCTTGTGTCTCTCCTCTGTGTGTCTTTTATAAGGACTCTCGGCATTGGATATAGGGGCCCCCTGGATAATCCAGGATGATCTTGAGATCCTTAATTCCATCTGCAAATGTCCTTTTTCCAAATACAGTCGTGTTCACAGGTTCCAGGGAATAGGACGTGGACATGTCTTTTGGGGGTCACCGTTCTCCCCACTATGACAGAATCATGGATGTATGTTCCATGCTCAGCACAGAGCTGGGATCATTGTGAGCGCTCAGCTGATAGGAGCTATTGCTGTCGCACATCTAGAGGTTGTAGCTGAGCTTCAGCTGTGGAGACACGCCAGACAAGTCTCATTTGGTCACGGCAAACAGAACCCCAAGTGTAGACAGACTGGTCACCCTTTCTCTGCAGCCTCCAGAGCTGGCGGTCCGACTCGCCACGCTGCATTTTCCAACTTGATCAAACTTGTTTCAGCCTTGAGATTCCCCCATGCTCTCTATTCTAAACAGGCTTTTTACAAAAACCACCAATTATTGCAAAGTCTGCATTTTGCTTCACTAAAAACAGGCTCGAGGTGACCATTGGTCAGAGGCTGAGGAGAACAAACTATAGAACAGCCCGCCTGTGGGAGGGGACAAACAGCCGCAAAGGCAGTCTGGATGGGTCGTCATCCTGTTTGGGCTCAGGTGGAAGCCAGCTTGGCCTCCTCAGGTAACAACAGGCCTCAGGTTTAAATGACAAGTTAATTTTTTACTGAAAAGAAAGGACTTGTTTCACCCAGAGAGTCAGTTCCGTGGCTGAGCCAGGTGGGATGTGTACAAGTGCCAGGGGGAGAAGGAAGAATAGAAAGAAAGAAAGAAAGAAAGGCCCGGGCCTGAGGAGGGCGGAAGGCTTGTGGAGGGGAGTGTGGGACTCTGGCTCTGCCGCGGGGCGGTGGAAGGAGAAAGGGCAGCTACACCAGTCCCAACCCTATGGGCCGTGTGACCGCTCAGAGCCTCAGTGTTCTCAGCTGTCAAATGGGATCATAGCAGGAAACACCCCTCAGGGACTCAGTGCTGTGAGGAGACACAGGCTGTGCTAAATGGTGCCCGTTGTTCTTCCCACCACGACCAGAGTGAGGACAAATGGGTGGCAGGGACACTTCTGAGGTGACTGGTTCAGTTCCAGGACAGTGGAAGGACCTGAGCTCTGAGCTCAACCTGCCGTGTCTGGGATGGAAGGGAAGCAGAAGGGAGGCCCTCAGAGTAAGCAGAAAGCACGGGATGGGGGCTGTGTGCCGGCCGAGAGGGTGAGCTTTTGAGCCCGTAAAGCACCCTCTGTCCCAGAACCAATGTGAGGACTGGAGGTGACCACAGAAGAGTAACATTTCATGACTGCCGTGTGACCTTATTTTACCCCTAGAGACCCCCAACAATCACTAGTGGTTGAGGTCCTTGCTGGCAGTGCCATTCGGGTAGCGACGTCACTATGGTGTCCCTGTCCTGGGCTGGTGGAGCTGGGGGTTGCCCCGTGATGGAGCACATCGACCCCGCCATTCACAGCTCTGCACAAAACCACACGGCAGAGAGGAAGGTCCACACCCCTCTCCTCACCACACCAGCTTCCAACCCTCATCCCCCGAGGCCACCCTGGGCAGATCCGGGCTCTATTGTAGAGGAAGTGGTCTGCTCACCTGGCTGAAGGGAGAATCCTGTGTTAAGAAGCAAGTATAATTTTAGCACGTCTTTCTTTTCTTCCATGGGCTCAGAATGACTGTGGTAGTTCCCTTTTCTGGAAAACTGGCCACTTGCCCTGGTGTAATTATTTTCTTTTTAAAGTCGAGAAGCACAGATCATCCTCACAATCAGCCCTTAGAGCTATGGACCTGCAGAACATCAAACACAAATGGAGTATCTGGAACCAACCAGGGAGAAAAGAAGATCGTTACCCAAGAGAGACCGTTAGACTGACAGGTAACCTCTCTACAACCCTGATGGAAGCCAGAAGACGGTGGAACAGTGTCCTAAAATGCCTGGGAGAACCCGTCAATCTAGAGTTCTACAACCAGTGAAACGATCTTTCAAGCAGAAAAGAGAGAACTTGCTACTAACAGACTCCCCACCCAAAAGAATATAGTTACTTTTACTTCTTCCTTTTCAATTTGGATGCCTTATATTTCTTTTTCTTGCCCAATTGCCGTGGCTAGAATTTCCAGTACAATATTGAATAGCAGTGATGAAAGTGGGCATCCTTGTCTTGTACCTGATCTTAAGGGGAAAGCTTTCAGTCTTTCACCATTGAGTATGATGCTGGCTGTGGGTTTTTCACAAATGCCCATTATCAGGTTGAAGAATTCCATTCCTAGTTGTTGAGTATTTTTATTATGAAAGTTACACCGGATTTTATCAAATCATTTTCAGCATTAATTCACACTTTTTTATCTTCATTCTATTAATGTTGTCTCTTGCACTGATTGGTTTTCATATGTTGATCCATCCTTAAATTGCTGGAGTAAATCCCATTTTGTCATGGTGTATATTCCTTTAATATGCTATTGGACTTGGCTTGCTATTTTGTTGAGGATTTTTCCATCTATATTCACAAGGGATATTGATCTGTAGTTTCCTTTCTTGTGATGTCTTTCTCTGGCTTTGATATCAGGATAATGTTGGCCTCATGTAATGAGTTAAAAAGTTTCCCTCCTCTTCTATTTTTTGGGAAGACTTGTACACTGAAAATGAAAGAAAAGCATTGCTGAAAGATATTAAAGGAGATCTGAATAAATGGAAAGACATCTTGCGTTCATGGATTGGAAGACTTAATATTGTGATGATGGCAATAATCCCAAGTGATCTACAGATTCAATGCAATTCCTATGGAAATCCCAGGTGCCCTATTAGCAGAAATGGAAAAGCTTCTCCTAAAATTCATACGGAATTGCAAGGGCCCCCAAATAGTCAAACAATTTTGAAAAAGAACAAAATTGGAGGACTCATACTTCCTGATTTCAAAACTTACTACAAAGCTATAATAATAAGAGCAGGGTGGTACTGGCATAATGATAGACATACAGATTAATGGAATAGAATTGAGGGTCTAGAAATAAACTAATACATATATGGTGAATTGATTTTCCACAAGGGTGACAAGATTATTCAATGGGGAAAGAATAGTCTCTTCAACAAATGGTGTTGTGGTAACTGGATATCCACATGCAAAAAAATGAAGTTGGACTCCTACCTCACACCGTATACACAAATGAACTCAAAACGGATCAAACCTAACTATAAGAGCTAAAACCACAAAACTCTTGGAAGAAAACATGAGTAAATCTTCATAACCTTTTACTTTGCAATGGTTTCTTAGATATAACACCAAAAGCACAAGTAACAAAAGAAAAAATAAATTGGACTTTATCAAAATTGAAAACTTTTGTGCATCAAAGGACACTAACAAGAGAGTAAAAAGACAACCCCCAGAATGGGAAAAACATTTATAATTATATATCTGAGAAAGTCTAGTATCCAGAATATAAGAATCCTTACAACTCAACCAAAAAAGACAAACCTATTAAAAAATGGACAAAGGTCTTGAACAGACATTTCTCCAAAGAAGATATACAAAGAACCAATAAACACATGAAAAGATGCACAGTCATTGGTTATTCAGGAAATGTAAATCAAAACCACGAGATATCACTTTATACCTGCTAGGATGGCTAAAATCAATAAAACAGAAAATAGTAAGTATTGGAGAGGACGTGGCGAAATTGGAACCCTCATATGTTACTGGTTGGATTATAAAATGGTGCAGCCACTGTGGAAAATAATTTAGCAGTTCCTCAACAAGTTAAACAGAGAATTACCATATGACCCAGCAATCTCATGCCTAGGTACATACCCAAAAGGATTGATAACAGGTGTTCAAACAAAACTTGTACACAAATTTCATAGCAGCACTATTCACAATAGCAAAAAGGTGGAAACAACCCAAATATCCATCAACTGATCAAAGAATATAATTATAGGATTATTTGTACAATGGAAAATTGTTCAGCCATAAGAAGGAATGAAGTACTGACACAGGCTACAACATGGATGAACCTTGAAAACATTATGCTGAGTGAAAGAACCCAGACACAAAAGGCCACATATTTTATAATTCCATTCATATGAAATATTCGGAATAGAAAAATCCATAGAGACAGAAAGCAGATTAGTGGGTGTCAGGTGCTGGGTTGGGGGAGAGAGAAATAGGGAGTTACCGCTTACTGGGTACAGAGTTTCCTTTTAGAGAAAAGAAAATGTTCTGGAACTAGGTAGTTGTGATGGCTGCACACCACTGTGAACATAATTAATGCCACTCAACTGTACACTTTAAAATGGTTAAAATGGTAAAAATTTGTTCTATTTGTTACCACGCCAAAAGAGTTTTTCAGTAACTGACTTGAGTACTTAAAAGAATTTTCCTTTAATATATCCATCCATGTTGACATAACTGGTTCATGTCTTTTAGAGGAATTACTTGACATTGAAATAAAAGCCTATTGGTTTCAAAATTACGTCCAAATTAGGTAAATTCGTTAACTCTTGTGTCAACTCTGTATTGTTAACGTTGAATTCCGAGAAGTACTGCATACTCTAAATTTATCAACACCAACAAAATGTTCCTCATATTTTTCTTGTGCAATGTTCCCCACCCCTACAGCCGTACGGTTTCGGAGAAGAAGGACTGGGTGAGCCAGTCTTGGGGTTGGATCTACTGGATTCTCTCTCTTTGTCAAGCCCATGAGTGTTTTTATATTAGTTTTCTCTTTTGTCTTTTTTTCAATGACTGCATTGTGAAGAAATAAGCTATTTTAAAAATAGGACCTAGGAAGGACCCCAGGATAGTGGGAGGTATGCAAGTTCCCTCCATGACCTTGGCGATTTTTTAGAAGCCAAAGCAGTCACTCTTAAGAGCTGAAGATAGTCCTGAATTTCTCTATGCCCAAGCTTCTGGGATATTATAAGCCTGTATCCCAAACAGGGCACAGAGAGAAGACACCATTCTCCTATGAGAAGAAAACAACTGTATATGAGAATATACATCCTTCACGCTGAGGACTAGAGACCACCTTCCTTAGAGGATGTAATATAGCATGAGGTTAATAGATTTTTCTCTGAGTGCATTAACACTTTGTCTGGAAAGCTTTCTACCTAGGAGAGGATGGAGGAGAACTTTCTGGCTGAGTAGAGGAGACACCCCTCTGAAGACAGAGGCCAGGCTGCACTGGGAGAGGTCGGAAGTTGGAGGACTATGGTTTGCTGAGCTCTTGAGAGCACAGAGGTGAACTCCACAGACGTTCCAGCTGCTTCTCCACCCAATGCCAATGCGGGTACCGCATTCCAGTCAAGACGAGAGACTGTAGCTCCTTCTGGGCTCTGAAGGAAGGCCACTCCCCTGGCCCTAATCCGGGGTGAAGGAGAGGGTGGTCGGAGTGGGAGAGAGAATTGAAGGTGGCCCTGGGCTGGACGTGGGCCTGAAGTAGGGCTGTGATGGGCACAAGGTTCCAGGCAAGGGCTGGGGCTGGGCCTTGGGCTGAGGCGGAGGCTGGGTCTGAAGATCCTTTAGCCTGAAATTAGACCGGGAAGACTCAAGGAGGATTCTAACGGGGAACTGCGACTAGAAACCACGACAGTGGCCACCAGGGACTTGCTGTGCAGAGAGAGGAGACCTCAGAAGAGGGGGTCCATTTCTGCTGCACATGGTCCCCTGAGGTCTTGGGATTTGGGGTAAGCTGAGGACAGTGAGCTTCCCTGGTTTGCCCTCGGTGCCCCAGAAGTATTAAGAGACTCTGATGTCCTGCTCGTCAGCAAGTGACTCCAAGGTAGTCCCCGAATTCAGTTCGTAGTCGGGCCTCAGTGTTTCAGGAAATGGTCTTGCCTTTTTTTCTTTCTTCCCCCAAATCTGGAAGTCCACTCTCTTTGTGATTCATCTCTCCAGGAGCTCCTGGATATCAGGACTGAGCTGCCTGGTTGCAGTGTCTCCCCAGAGGGAGGCCTCTCGTGGACAGAGAGAAAGAAGCATGTAGGAAGGTCACAAGGAACATGGCCCTGTGCCAGGAGAAGGCCAACACGGCAGGTGTTTTAAAATGTAGCAGGATTTGCTTTAATCAGGTATGGTAAGGCACACAGACACAGAGATGATTGTCATGAAGGAAGAAGTTTCTATACTCACAGATCCCTAGAAACAGGAGGCACGGCATCATGCAGGGCCACATGGGGAGCACCAGGGCTGGTCAGGGGCCAGAAGGAGCGAGAGGAAAGCGTGGGTGAGAGCCTTCGATGTTTTTACAGGAAGGAATGGGTAAGGCTGGGTAATCAGGCCAAGCAGGTTTAGGATTGACTAGTTTGAATAATTCCAGTGGGCTCTGGGGTGTAGGGGCTGTCCTGAGTTGTCTGGTACCTGGCCCTGGGGTGATTAGGACAGGCGACTATTGGCTTCTCCTGTGAAAGCTCTGTAAAGGAGGTGGTTGGCAGGTGTGGGCTCTGGATTAGTTGGTTTGCATATGAAAGGTGCCCTCCCAGGCAAGAGATTTGTCTTCTCTAAGAATTGGGCAGCCCTGGGAGGGGCAGTCTCTCCCTGTCAGCAAGGTCCCAGGTGTCAGAGCATCAAGAATACAGAAAACAAGAAACTACAATTAATAACAGGGACGTGAGGGGTCCCTGCCAGGACTGTTGGGACACAGGGGCCAGCCTGCAGGAGCTATGCGGGGCTGGGCTCCCCAGACAGTGCGCAGAACGGTGGGATCATGTCCTCCTCAGTGAGACAAGGTGGGGTCTCGGGGTGGGGAGTAGAGAGGGTTGGTGTGTGCGACGACAGGCCAATGCATCAGTCACATCCACAGCGAGACTTGTGTTTGGTGAGACGTTGAGCCCCTGAGAGGGGTGGGGGTTGGCTGAGGAGGAGGAGCCCAGCGACAAGGTGGGGTCTGGTTGGGGCAGGGGCTCTGGGGTCTGAGTGTGCTCCGGGGGTGGAGGGGAAAGTCAGGGCATGGGGGCAAAGAACTGGCAGCCTAAGCTAAAAGGGCTCTGGGGGAAGAGAACCACCAAGTGAGTGAGAACAAATGCAGAGTGCAGGGCTGGTCGGGTCCTGGAGACAGTGGAGGGCAGAGGCGAAGAGGCCAGTGTTAGCGGAGGCTCAGGACAGGGACACAGCGGGAGCATCCTCATCACAGGCTCCCCAAACAGCAGGCGGCCACCCCAGCACACGCCCCACAGCAGGGGTCTTTCTCAACTGTTGCAAAAAGCTGCCCTCCCAAGGGGGCAGCCCGTGTGGCTGCAGGAGACACAGCTGTAGCCACGACCAGAACGGGGACAAGAGGGCCTGGCAGGCGTCACACCCCCCACATCCCTGACCTCTCGATACCCATTTATGCCCCATCCCAAGGTTTTCTTTCACATCCCTTCTCCTAGGGGTTCCCCTCCAGTGTTGCCCCACTGCACCGGGGCCATAGGATTGCACAGGCCATGCTAGGAAGAGGGATCAGGAAAAAAGGGGGAGAGATGACCCACTTTTCCCGAAGAGAAAGCCAGCCCAGCGCCACCCCAGCTTCATCCAAGCAAGCTCTGCACGGTGGAGCCCGGGTCGGACGGGATGAAGGCAGGAGCAAAGGGGTCTTATAGGAGGCCCAGGGAATGTTCCTTTCACATTAGACCCCGAGAGCCGCAGGAATTAGCAGAGCGGGTGAAACGGTCCGGGACGGCAGTAGTAAGGCTCTCGGGTGCAGTGCTGTCATTTACGAAGTGCTGTCACAGGCAGGATCCCCTGGGAGCCTCACAGCCGGCCGGAGAGAGATGCAGACCAGATACAGACTCAGAGGGCGAGTCAGAGACTTGTCCTCCAGAACCAACCTCTACAGCTCACAGCGCCACCCAGTGGCCAGACCTGTGGCCCGGCTCCGCCGTTCCTTCAGCCCCCTCCAAGGGCGGAGCGGGGAATCGGCAGATTCTCTTCCATGAGCCTCTCCTCTGGGGGATCTGCTAGAACATCTGATCAGGGGCTTTCAGAGGCTCAGCACTGCCCCCCAGATCAGCCCTAACGCAAAGGGAAGGCTGCGCCCAGAGACACCTGAGACGCAAAGACGATTGATGCGCAAGGTTCACGGACGACCACGGGACTCTGTTCCATGCAGGTCTCCCAAACTCTCTTGAGAATCCCCTCCACGGCTACTGAATCCTATGTGGGTTTCACCCTGAGGCTCTCCGCCACACTCAGTCTGTGAGCCACGCATGGAAGCCCCAGTCCCCCCTCCACCCCCTGCCCTGCCCGGCCTCTTCCTAGAAGGACGTTGGTCTAGTCTTTCCTGAGAGTCGCAGGTACCTCTCTACACCCAACAACTGACTTGGGGGAAAACAAGGCCCAGTCTTTGCTGGGACTGGTCGTCGGCTTTCCTTACCTAATCTGTGTCTCCATTTTTCTTCAACGTTAATAAGAATTGGTTCCTCTTTAGGAACTGGAGAAAAGAAGGAGGGGCCCCGCCCAACAGAAAGTAGAAGACAGAGCTGATCCTCCACGAAGTCAGGCTTGAGCTCAGCCAGGGGCACTAAGCCTGTTCAGAAAGAGAGAGAGACTCCCCCGGCATCCAGGAGACTGCGCACTGGGAGAGCTGAGCGCCAGGCCCGCATCACAGAGCTATGGCGCCGTCACAGAGGGTTCTTGCGGGAGGGGGAGGGGGCGCAGAGAGGAGGCGAGCCCACAGCCCCCAGCCCCACCATCCAGCCTAGCAGGTTCCCCCACCTTCCTGGGTTTAGTATATCCCTCCGTTCTTCTCTGGACTGCCCTATTTTGCAAAGCCATGATGATTTTTTATTTATTTCACGTATAACCGGGGTATTAACTACATCCACCTTTTAACCTGCCCTGCCTCCAAAATGATGGTCTGTTTAATTGAGGGAGCCCCAGATTCAGGGTCAGGACCTCAGAATTGGCCACCAATTAACAGAGATCCTGAGCAACAGTCATTCCCTGCTCTGAGGCTCAGATCTTTCATCTGTAAATGAGAGGATTGGACTGCATCAGAGTTTCCCAAACTGGGAACACTATATCCCAGGAAGATGGTGAAACTTATGGGGGAAAAAAGTTTCAGAGTCAAATAAAGAAATTCTGGCTGTAGCCCCTTCTTTGCAATTCAAATGCAGTTCAAATTTAGGATGCTAACAACCCTAAAAAGATCTGCAGTGAAGAAACCTCTTCAATGTTCTTCAATTCGGCATTTCCAAACTTTACTGACCATAGAACATTCTCCACCTTTTTTTGTAGAAAATCACTTAAGATCCTAAAGAATATAATCTTTGATAAATTAATTTGGGAGATTATGAATGAGACGAATGCTAAATTTGCTTTAAGCTTTAAACTCATCATATTTTTGAAAAATAGGAGTCCTAAATTAGGAGATACTATTTCAGTTAAAAATGAACTCAATATTAGAGAAGGGGGCCGGTCGATAACCAGAGTAAAATCAGTGCAGAGCCCAGAGCAGAGCTCCAGCTGTGGAAGAAGAAAGCCAGCCCAGCTGGGGGAAGCGAGAACCAGCCCCTTGTCCCAGCTCCTGTCCTGGGATCCTCACCCACAACAATGTCCCCTTCTCAGGCAGGAAGGTAAACAAGAGAGAAAGAGTGGCCTTTGTCTCTGCCTAGGGCCCCGGAAAGTCACCTCCTTTCATCTTCATAGGAACATTGTTATAAAAAGCTCCTCCTTAATTTCAAAGGTGATTTGACAGAGCTGACCTCGGTTGGGTGTGTTCCTGATTGTGTTTCTTTTTCCACCTGAGAGAGTTGTTTTACATTGACGTGTGAAGTAGACTCCTTTCTTCCCTTTTGTCCTAGCCTCCTGTGTGGTTGATTTCCTTCATTCCTTGTTCTCCGAGGAGCTGTCATACCTGCCCGGCATTGGACCTGAGGACTCAACAGGAGACGCAGAGGCTAGTCCAGGTTGGATGTTTCAGTCTTCACCTTAGTCTTTACCTCTCCCTGTGCGTTCGCAGCTCCTCAAATATATTGTGAGTTCATTGGGGCAAAGCCTGGTTCTTCCTCTTTGATCTCCAACAGTGCCCACGACAGTGACACACGAAGACCGACACTCGCACGCACTGCGCACCCCCCACATAGCTGCTGGGCAAGTGAGAGAAAGAATGAATGAAGGACTGGACCCCAGCAAGCAGTTGGTCCAGGCTTGGAGATGAAAGCTGTGTCCCAAGAGACGTTTTATTCTGTACAAAGTGGATTTTTGACTGATTTAAAACCTCAAGCATTTAAACAAGGAAATAGGATCCTGAGAATGGATCCCAAACCCTTGGGAATGAATCGCAGACGCCCACATCACCTTGCGAGCGTCTTACATAGAATTCCAGGGCTGAAGCCCCTGCCCGCTCTTATGTGTGATCTTGAGCACAAGACTTCATTTCTCTGTCCTTCTCTTTCTTAACCTTAAATGAGGATATCAATAATCCTTTCACAGAGGTTGTTGTGAAAAATAAACGAAATGATGTACCGAAGCATATTAATTTTGCAATTTCAACTATATGTTCAGAGCCAAAAAAATTTTAAAGGTGGGCATGGAAAGAAAAATGCTTCCCAAATTAATACAAAACATAATAATATAATAGAATTCTTCTTTGGAGCAGGAAAAATAATTTAAAATTCAGATGGAAGAATAAATATTCAAGAACTGCCAAGAAAAATTTTGAAAAGTAATTGTGAGGAGAAACTTTCCCTAGGAAGTATTAAAACTTAGGTCTAAAGGTACGACAATAAAAAGAAGTATGATTTTGGCACCAAAATACACAAATTATATCATTAGCTCAGAATAAAGAGTCCAAAAAGTGACCCAAGTATATGTGAGAATATAAAAATGTGACATTTCAGTTCAGTGGGTTGAGTAGTTTATTTACTAAATGGTGCCAGCATAATTAACTCTGCACCTGGATTGAATTAAGCTAAGTCCTGTCTGTACACTGTCTACCATAATAAATTACAAATGGATTAAAAACTTAACATAACAACTAAAACTTTAAAAAATTAAAATAAAACATAGTCATGGGAAATACCTCATTAGGTAAGCTGTGGCACCCAGAAGCAATAAAGAAATGATGGACAGATTTAATTTTATAAGTGTTTGATTTTTCTCGTAAATAAAAGACAAAGACTGTGAGGGCACAGAGGCTGAGAGGATGTATTTATCACACAAATGCTAGAGAAAAGGGTAATTTGTAGAGATTTCCTACAAATTGGTAAGAAAATGACAAATAGCCTAGCTGGGGAATAGAGAAAGAAGAGACTTCCATTTTTAGAAATATTGGAACAAGTATTCAGAGGACCCCATCTCAGGACACAGGGATCTAGAAATGCTTGAGAAAGTAGAAGCAAAATACTTTTTAAAGCATGACTGAGCTGGCAGTAAAGTCAGAGAAGCAAGGAGAGGGCAGAAACTACAAGAAAATGCTAACCAGGGGGTAAGCATGTGCTGGGGTCAGAGTTTGCTCAAAGGTGCCTCAAAAAATGAAAAACAGAACTACCATCTGATCCAGCAATCCCACTTCTGGGTATATATCCAAAGGGATGGAAACCAGCATCTCAAAGAGATATCTGCACTCCGTGTGCATTGCAGCCTCTTTCACAATAGCCAAGACATGGAATCAACCTAAATGTCCATAGACGGATGAATAAAGAAAATGTGTTGTATACATACAATGGAATACTATTCACCGTTAAAAAAGAGGGAATCCTGACATTTATGACAACACAGATGGTCCTGGAGGAGTAAGTGAAATGAGCAAGGTGCAGAGGACAAAAGCTACATGACACCACGTGTGTGAGGAATCTGAAATAGTCGAACTCACAGAAGTGCAGGATAGAACGGTGGCTGCCAGCGGCTGCAGGGAGGGAGAAATGGGGAGGTATTAGTCAAAGGGCACAGCGTTTCAGTTATTCAGTTACACAAGATGAATAGGTCCAGGAGGGCTCCTGCACAGCAGAGGGCTGACAGCTAACAACACTGTACTGTGCACTTAAAAATTTGCTAAGAGGGGAGATCTTACGTTGTGTTCTTATCACAAACAAAAAATAATAATAACAAATAAAGAGGGTGGAGGAAACCTTTGGAGGTAGTGGGTGTGTTTATGGCATACATTGTGTGATGGTTTCACACGTGTACTTATCTCCAAACTCATCAAGTTGTATACATTACATATGTACAGCTTTTTGTATGTCAGTTACACCGCAGTAAAGGGGTTTTAGAAAGTAAAATAATTTTTTAAATGGAAAATGATACCAAATGCAAATCTGAACCAGATAAAGACTGATGTGACTACACATTGAAGACTATATGTCAGAGAAAGTATACTTTTCGACAAGAAGCATTACCAGAGAGAGGGACGTTATGTCAGGATGATACAAGGAAGGTATCACAGTGCTAAATCAGCATGTCTCCCGTATCAGAACTTTAAAATGTAGAAAGCACACATTGATAGAACTTAAAAAGTCAAGGAAAGATACAAATCCACAATCATAGCAGGAGACTTGAGTGTACCTTGCTCAGTCGCTGATAGAACAATCAGAAAAAAATCAAGACTATAGAAGTCCTGAAAAATACACTTACAAACTTGACCCAGTTAATATATATAGAACACTACAACTAACAGTGACCAAATCCACGCATTTTCAAGTGTACATGGAATATTTACCAAAATTTACCGTATGCTGGTTTGTTTAAAAAGCCTCTGTTCATTGCAGCGTTATTCACAACAGCCAAGACTTGGAAGCAACCTAAGTGCCCATCAAGGGACGAATGGGTAAAGATGTGGTATATATACACAATGGAATACTACTCAGCCGTAAGAAACGATGAAATCCAGCCATTTGCAACAACCTGGATGGACCTTGAGGGTATTATGCTCAAAGAAATAAGTCAAACAGAGAAAGAAAAATAACTCATGATTTCACCCACATGTGGAAGATAAACAAATACATGCACAAAGAGAACAGATTAGTGGTTACCAGAGGGGACGGGGGTGGGAGGAGGGTGAAAGGGGTAAAGGAGCACATATGTATGGTGACAGATAAAAACTAGACTATTGGTGGTGAACACGATGCAGTCTATACAGAAACTGATATATAATAATGTACACCTGAAATTTATATAATGTTGTAAACCAATGTTACTTCAATTAAAAAAATAAATAAATAGAAATTATTTAAAAGCCTCAAAAAATTTCTAAAGCTCAGAACCATTCAGAATACATTCTGTGATAACTGTAGAATTAAGCTAACAATCAACAACCAAAAGATAACTAGAAGATTGCCAACTGCCTGGCAATTAAAGAATGGGCTTTTTAAAATCCATAGGTCAAAAAATAAATTACAACAGAAATTAGAAAATATTTTGGAATGAATGGTGTGATGGTTAATTTTATATGTCAACTTGCCTGGGCCATGGTGCCCAGATATTTGGTCAAACATTATTCTGGATGTTTCTGTGAGGGCTTTTTTCGGATGAAATTTCCATTTGAATTGGTGGACTTTGAGTAAAGCAAGTTGCTCTCCATAGTGTGGGTTCATTGCAGCATTACAATGAGACCCCAGAGTGTGGGCCTTACCCAATCAGTAGAACAAAATAGAACAAACACCGACTTCCCCTGATCAAGAGGGAATTCCACCAGCAAACAGCCTTTAGACTTGAACTGCAACATCCTCCCTTCCTTGGGTCTCCATAATCTCATAAGCCAATTCCTTACAATAAATCTCTCTTCGTATATATATATGCATTCTATGGTTCTGTTTCTCTGGAGAAGCCTGGCTACTACAAAGGGCAATAAAGATAAGGCATATAAAATGTGTGAGATAAAGCCAAAGAAATGCTTACAGGAAGATGTATAGCCTTCAATATGTATATTAGAAATAAGAATGAAGTCAATGGTCTAATCTCCTACCTCAATAACACAGAAAAAACAGCTCATTAAACCCAACGAAAGTAGGAAGGAAACAAACATAAAACCTGAAGTCAATGCAATAGAAAGTATACATAGAACAGAGATGAATCAATTAAGCCTAAAGTCGGTTCTTTGAAAAAATTAATAAAATGTATAAACCTCTAGCAAAACTGATCAAGAACAAAGAGAGAAAACAGAAATTACTAATATAAGACTCAAAAAGGAGGGAGTCGTTACAGATTTTACAGACTTTAAAGACATATAAGAAGAAGACATTATAAACAATTTTATCTGAATCCATTTTTTAAATTTTAATGAAATGGACAAGTTTCTTTTTAAAAAATAATAAACTCGGGGCTGGCCCAGTGGCATAGTGATTACATTCACACACGCCGCTTCAGTGGCCTGAGATTAGCAGGTTCTGATCCTGGGTACAGACATACGCACCGCTTATCAAGCCATGCTGTGGTGGCGTCCCACATATAAAGTAGAGGACGATGGGCACAGATGTTAGCTCAGGGCCAATCTTCCTCAGCACAAAGAGGAGGATTGGCAATGGAGGTTAGCTCAGGGTTAATCTTCCTTACCAAAATAATAATAATAATAATAATAATAATAAACTTGCCAAATGACTAAAGGAGCAAATAGAAAATTTGAGTTGTCCTGTATCTGTTAAGTAAATGGAATCTCTTCATATAAATATTCCCAGAAAAATAAACATGGTCCCAAATGGCTTCACAGGGGAGTTCTTTCATACATTTAAGAAGAAACAATAGCAATCTTACATAAATTCTTCTAGAGAATAGAAAAAGAAGGGACACTTCCCAACGCATTTTATGAGACCAGCAAAACTTGGATACAAAACCTGAAAAGGGTGATACGGAAAAAAAAGAAAAAAACAACCAACTATGAATAATTCTTTTTTATAAACATACACACAAAAATCCTAAAATACTAAAAACATCAAATACAGCAATATATAAAAATCACAACACATCATAGACAAGAGAGGTTGATTCCAGGTATGCAAGGTTGCTTTAACATCTAAAAATTGATCACTGTAATTCACCACATTGATAGATCAAAGGAGGAAGAAATCATATGCCCACCTGATAGATGCATTAAAAATCATTTCATAAAAATTATTACCCATTCATAACAAAAAATAAAATTCTTAGCAAACTAGGATTGGAAAGGAACTTCCTTAATCCGATAAAGTGTAGCTACAAAAAACCTACAGACAACATTATAGTTAATGGTGAATTATTGAAAGCTTTCTCCTCTAAGATCGGGTATAAGAGAAGGATGCACACTATAATCACTTTTATTCAACACTGCATTTTATTCAACATCATGCTAATGATATAAGACAAGTAAACAAAATAAATGATGTAAATACTGGAAAGGAAGAAATTAAACTATCATTATGTATAAAGGATATGTTTGCATATGTAGCTAATTCTAAAGAATCTGTAAATTATTAGAATTAATTAGCAAGTTTAGCAAGATCACTGGATTCAAAGCCAATACGGAAACTCAATTGTATTTCTACGAACCAGCAACTACACACAGAAAACAAAAATTTTAAAATGAAACCATTTACAATAGCACCACAGAGCATCAAATATCTAAGAATAAATTTAATAAAAGATATGTAAGACCTCTTCATTGAAAACCATAAAATATTATTGAAATAAATTAAAGAAGATGTAAATATTGCAAAGATGTCAGTTTTTCCCAACTCGATCCACAGACATGTGAAAAGATGCTCAACTCTATGAGTTATCAGGAAATGCACAATAAAAACACAATAAGAAACTATAACTCACTTACTAGAATGATCAAAATTAAAAGGAGACAATACCCACTGGAGTGACCAGAACATTTATACTTCGCTAGTGGGAGAATAAATTGGTAGAACTACTTTGAAAAACTATTTGGCAGTAGCTAGTAAGCTGAACATGCATCTATCCAAAGACCCACAGTTCCCTTCCTAGGTATGTATATGCCCCAAGAGACACATGTACAAGGATATATTAGCAACACTATTAGTAAGAGCAAAATACTAGAAACCACTGAAGTGCCCACTATTAAAATGGGTAAATAGGGGCTTGCCTGGTGGCGTAGTGGTTAAGTTCACGCGCCCTGCTTCAGCAGCCCGGGGTTTGTAGGTTTGGATCTCCGGCGTGGACCTACATATCGCTCATCAAGCCATGCTGTGGCGGCGTCCCACATACAAAACAGAGGAAGATTAGCACAGATGTTAGCTCAGGGCCAGTCTTCCTCAAGATAAAAAAAAATGGGTAAATAAATTGTGGAGGAGTCACGCACTATCGAGTATTACACAGCAATAAGAATAAACGAACTCTTGCTACGTGCAATAGCGTGGATGAAGCTCACAACGTGATGCTCGTTGAAAGAGGCCAAATCAAGAACCAAATAAGATAAGGAAAACTGTTCTAGATTGGGGGGGGACTAAAGAGACATAATAGACAAATGCAGTGGGTGACATTTGATTGAATTCCAGACTTTTTAAAAAGCTATATAATATGTTTTGAGGGGCTGGCCTGGTGGCAAAAGCGGTTAAGTGAGCACGCGCTCCACTGCAGCGGCCCGGGGTTCGCCGGTTCGGATCCCGGGCACGCACCAACGCACTGCTTGGCAAGCCATGCTGTGGTGGTGTCCCATGTAAAGCGGAGGAAGTTGGGCACGGATGTTAGCCCAGGGCCAGTCTTCCTCAGCAAAAAAAAAGAGAAGGATTGGCAGATGTTGGCACAAGGCTGATCTTCCTCACACACACACAAAAAGTAGCAAGTCATTAAAAAATATATATGTTTTGAGGATAATTGGAGAAGTTTGAGAAGTTATTGCATTAATATCGGTGTTCTTAGTTGTGGAATAGTGGTGAGGTTGTATAGGAAAATTTCCTATTCTTAGGAGATGCATGCTGAAGTGTTTAGGGGCAAATACCAGGATGTTTGCAGCTTACTTTGGAGGGGTTTTGTAAAAGGGAAGAGTGTGTGTGTGTGTGTGTGTGTGTATTTATATATACAGAGATGAAACCTGTATAGCAAAATGTTAACAGTTGGTGAATAGATGGTACATGGGTACTCATTGGATTATTCTTTTAACTTTTCTAGGAGCTTGAATTTTTTCTAAAGAAAATAAAAGGTAAAATGAATGTAATGCCTACCAATTATAGAAAATGTGTAAAGTAAAATATAAAAAAAGAAAAAGGAATAGAAAACCCAAATAGACTTTTATGGCTATAACCTGAAAAGAAATTGCACCAGTAGAGAAGAAAAACTGTTTTCTCTGTCTTTATTCAATATTGAATTGGAGTTCTAGTCACACAGTAATAAAAGAAAAAGAAATGAAATAAAGATTGAACAGGAAGAAACAAAATTATCTACATAGAAAACCCAAGAGAATCTACAGACGAATTATTAGAACGAAGAGAGTTTGGCTGTGATTGCTGGATATAAGATCAATAAGCAAGAAATAAAATGCATTTCTCTATCCTAGCACCATAGAGCTAGAAAAAGTAATTTTCAAACGATTCCATTTATAATAGCAAAAAAAGTAAGTAAGCAAAAAATAAATCTTGTAAAGGATTTACAAGTTGCTCTATGTAGCAACCAGTGAGACTTTATTAAAAACATTTAAGAAGGCCACAATAATGGAGAGATAAGCTATGTTCATTGATGGTAAGATTCGACATCATAAATATGTCAATTTCCTCCAAGTTAATTTCTAAATTCAATTCAATTTCAATCAAAATCTCCGAAAGGTTTTTCATTGTACTTGACAAATGGATTATAAAAATATATATATGCAAGGGTAAGAATAGCTGAGACAATTTTAAAGTTAGTGGAATTTGTCCTGGCAGGTGTTAAGACTTAATATAAAGTCAATTTAATTAAGATAGTGTGGTATGGCTGCAAGAATAAAAACACAGATCAAAACCTGATAGAAAATGAGCAAAGCCAGTAAATGCCAGAGACTGAGTCCACCACGAAGGGCGTGGGACGGAAGCTGCTGGACGGCGGGTGCCACCTGAGGCTGGACGGGGCTGTAGGAAGCAGAACGAAGCACAGCTTTTCATCTGGTTTGGTGTTGGACGCACATGACGGTAGCTAGCGAGAGCCCTGGGAATGTGGGAAAGTCGTCCTACATCAAAAGCTCAGACATCTTCCCGAAGCCATGGGACGTTTGAAGTCCTGTCCTGGCCCATCTCAGCTGCAGGGAATCTCAACAGCCTTTTATTCGTAATTATCACAAATATTTCTTGTCTACTTACTATGTGCCCAAGAAAGTGGAGACAGAATAACAAGCAAAATAGACACAGTTCCTGCCATCAAGATGACAGGCTAGAGGGGAAAATGGCCTTAATCTAATGATCACAGAAATAAATACGTGTTTCCAGATTGTGGTAAGTTCTATGAAGGGATATCACAGGGCACTATGAGGAGCATGTGAAGTCACCCAGATCTAGTCTGGGGGTCAGGAAAGTTTGCTGAGGGAGGGATGTTCGAGCTGAGATGTGACGGTTGAGAACACGTTAACCCAGCAAAGAGCAGGGTAAAGGATCCCAGGCAGAGGGCTCCAGGCAGGAGAAAGCCCCCTGGAGATGCTGGGGGGAAGGTGGTGGGCCTCGAGCAACCCACAAGAGGGGCAGAGGCGAGAGGATGGAGAGGAGACAGAGCAAGACCTTGCCAGACCTCCAAGACATGGAGAGATCTTTAGCCTAAAAACAGTGAAAAGACATTGAATCATTCTGACATAATCGGATTTGCATCTGTAGAAGTTCGCTCTGTTGACAACACCAAGTGCTAGCCAGGATGCCGAGCACCTGGAATCCTCCTCCACTGATGGTGGGAGTGCAAAGTGGCACAGCCACTCTGGCAAACAGAGTTTTGTATAAAGTTAAACATACACTTGCCATACGACCCAAGAGAAGTGAAAGCTTATGTTTACACAAAAATCTGTACATGAGTGTTTTACTCACAATCATGAAAAACTGAAAACAACCCAAATGTCCTTCAACGGGTGAATGGATAAAAACTCTGCGGTGCATGGCACAAGAAATAAAATAAAAGTAACAATACTGCTGTACGCAACAACACAGGTACATAACAGATGCCTTTTGCTAAGTGAAAGAAGCCCGATGCAAAGGGCTTCATTCTCTATGATTCCATTCTTATGTCATCCTGGAAAAGACAAAACTATAGGATCAGAAAATAGACTGGTGACTGCCATCCCCATAAGGCTGGGGTTGACTACAAGTTGGCACAGGGCAGGGGGCACATTTTGGGGTGATGGTGATGTTCTCTGTCTTGATTGTGATAATGGCTACACGATTTTACGCATTTATCGAAAGCTATAGAAGTGTACACTAAAAAGGATGAATTTTACTGTATGTAAATTATGCCTCGAATAAAAAAAAAAAAAAAAGAAAGAAAAAAGTGAAAAAAACCCTCTGACTGCCCTGGGAGAAGTGATTAGAGAGACTTCCGGTCCATATGGTGGCCTGAACTCCCATTGGAGCTCCCTCTGGCTCCAAACACACAGAATGCCGGATTCCCACCTCCGTGGACACGGAGTTGAATTGAGCCAAGAAGGGGGAAGTGTCAGGTGCTGCGTCAAAGGAGGTCCCGGAAGTCAGGAGGTCTCACAGGGCACCTGCAGCCCCCAGCCTTCCTCAGTGCCGGCTCCCAGCCTTGCGGAAGCTATTGGTGCCATCTGAGCCCACTTGAGAGGCAGAGATTTAAGTGGTCCTAGCACCACCCTGAGACCTATGCTTGGGTAAAGTGTGTGTGCAAAGAAAGCCTGTCCCAGGCAGCTCGCTATCCTGTAGGGACAGGCGGTGTAGACGCCTTGGTGAGCTGCCACGAAGTACCCTCCACGTGCGTCACATCCAGGTAGCAAAAGCAGCCACATCGGTTCCCAAGACTCACAAACGCAGCTTAACGGGTTGGGGGTATGACACGCCCTTTTTGACAAGGATAGGAGAATGTGTCCTGGGAAGACCACCTGCCTGTCTGTAGATGTGAATTATCCATCTACCCGCCTCAGCCTGGTCAACCGTCCATCCACTTGCCAGCATGAGGATGGCGAGCCTGAGAAAGAGCATGACAGAGAATGAGTTCATTTAATTTGCCACTGTTGGCTCTAGAGCACAAGAGAGGCCTGCAGGGCCCCACGGGAGTCACCTTGGGTGGCCCTGAGAATGAAACCAAAAGGCGGGGGGGCTCTGTTGAGCAGGGCTGCTGCCCAGAGTGGAGCAGGCTCTGCACTTCACACAGCCCCAGGACGCCATCCGCTCGCTCCACGACGTGGGCGACCCCCGGGAGCCGTGCAGTGAGGTGGTCCTGCATCTGCGGGCACCTCTGCCGCTGCAGAGCAGTCAGGGTTGGTGGCTCCTTTGGACTGGGTGTGTGACCCGGGGCAGGGACAGACGAACCTCGGGGACCACTGCAGTCTCGCTGCCGTGAAAAGTCCGAGGGTTTCGCGGTGGAGAGCACTCTGGTCACCTACCCCCAGGCCCCGTCCTGCCCTCGCTGCCTCTGCCGTTACAGTCTCTGGAGTGACAGGGCGGACACGGGGAGGAGAGCAGGGTGCGCATCAGCAGAGCATGAAATGTAGTCCACTCACGGCTCCTAGACGCTGAGAGCTGAAAGGGGCCCACGGGATGTCCAGGCCAACCTCCCCCGGCAGAAACTCCCTCACAGCATCCTCCAAAGGTACTGGAGTACCTGCCTAGTGCTTTTCTCCCCTCTTGTCTGGACGTGCAGCCTTTCCTTTGAGTTCAGCTCTGCCACCACTCCACGTGTTTCTCATGAAGAGACCAACCACCACACTCTGCCTCCCTCTGACCCCTGTGATTCGTCCGAGGCATGGGTCGGCTCCCCAGGCTGGCCAATCAGGCACCTTCCCTAGGATTTTATACACAGACATTGGACACGAGACCTTTCTTTCCTGTTAAATCACTGGTTTCAGGATAGGCCTCCCGAGGTGCCAGAGGATTTTGAAGGAATGGGAGGTCAAGATGAAATGCCGAGAGATGCGGAAAAGAAAGGATCTTGATTCTGCTGGAATCCTTGGGTCCAACAGACTCTCGGGATAATTCTGCCCCCGCCATTCCTTGAATCGGGTGGATGAGTAACAATTTTCCTTTTTGCTTAAACTAGGCTCAGATGGGTTTCTTTCCCTTGTCTCTAAAAATGACGGGGGACTCACTACCCACAAAGCAGAACACTGTTCTGTTGAACGGTGCTCAGACTGTGGGGAATTTCCTGCTCCAGCTGGAATGAGCCAGAATCAGCCTCGCCCGTCACTTCCTCCCAGTCTCTCTGGAGGCAAACCGTGCAAATATCCTCCGGCACCTTCAGGAAAGTCCTGCAGACATCTGTGGCAGCCGTCCTGGTGGACAGCCACCTTGGAGGTCCCTCTGACCATAACTGTCTGGACCTCTAGACCGCCAGCCATCCCTTCTTGCATTAAAGCCTGATCCTCCGTGCTCCCCATAGCCCGGGCTTCCGCTGCCCACCAGCTCATCACTGTCCGGACACGGCCTGTGCTGCACGTGCAAAAAGACGCTGGTGGCAGGTCTCGAGGGTCTGCTCATCCCGGCTGCCCCTTTAAGAGGCTCCACAGGGTAATTACACATCCGCCGCCTCATTCCCACCACGACCACGCCCGGTTATCACCACTCTCAGCATTCCCAGCCACCGCTGCGCTGAGAGCTCGCCATGTGCCAGGCCACGTGCTAAGAGCTTGTCATACGTTATCTCCTTTGATCCTGACAGCAGTTTTGAGAGGTAGGTATTATTAATCCATTTTACAGATGAGGAAACTGGAGGGCGGGGATGAATAAGACATGCTCAAGGCCCTCAGCCCAGCAGAGGCAGACAGGGAAGCCACAACAAGCACCTACGCCAGTCCTCTTGTTTGAGGCGGGCGGCCAGCATCCCACCTGTTGGGAAAGCACAAAATAGGATTGACCCCAACGAGGCCACGGAAGCTGTAGGGGGGAGGGGAGTGTGTGCAGAAAGGATAGAACCCCAGGCCTGCCACAGGAGGCAGGGGCCCTGAGAGAGAGGGTGAAGGTGTGGACCAGGCTTCTGAGACCTCCCACCCCACAGGTCCTTCCCTGAGTGCGGCCAAGGGGTGCAGCCCATGCCAACGGGTGAGGCTTTACTGGGGTCAGTGGCTCCTGCCGTCCCCTTGCCTGAGATGGGCCCCTTGAGTTTGTGTGGTGAGGAGAGGGGGGTTGATGCTCCACTTTCAAGGCCAGATACACGGGGCCCCTGAGACCACTAGCTCCCAGCACAGAGCCCCAGCCTGTCCCTGGGGGGCACAGCTGGCCCTCCGGCCACTGGTCAGTGGAAAAGCCATTCGAGGCCACAACTGGGGAGCAAGACAGAGGAGCCAGCGAGGGCGAACAGAGGAGAGGGAAATGCTGTTCAGAAGGCCTTTGCTCTGTGCTCGTCAACCAGCTCCACAGGCACTGGGAGTGGGGCCTGGTGACCACGGGGTGTTTACAGGCTGCAGGAAACTGTTATTTTATGGCTGGGGGTGCAGGCAGGAAATTGAGGTTTTATGGCTCACTAAACACCAATAACAGACTCACTTAGAGACTCCAGTGGCCCTCCGTAGACCCAGAGCACTAAACAAATATTAAGTGAGAAAGTCATCCGTCCCACCTCCCTCCTAGAGAATTAGGCCAAATATTCCAACTCAGCCTTCTTCCTGACAGTGGGAGCAAGAAGCCAGTTTCATTTGGTTTAGTTAGCTTTTGTTTTCCAAAGAAACAAAGATTTAGTGATTCTTTCACCTAGAAAAAAATAAAATGGGAAACCTACCCCACCAAAGGGTTTGAATAAAAGGGTGAATCAGGAATAGGCCTGGTGACCTAGAAGTTAGGTCCATGCACTCTGCTTCAGCAGCCCGGGGTTCACAGTTTCGGATCCCAGGCGTGGACCTACAGACCGCTCAGCAGGCCATGCTGTGGCGGCACCCCACATACAAAATAGAGGAAGATTGGCGCAGATGTTAGCTCAGGAACAATCTTCCTCAAGCAAAAAGAGGAAGATGGGCAACCGATGTTAACTCAGGGCCAATCTTCTTCACAAAAAAAAAAAAGGATGAATCATTACGATAGCAATTGCTTACATTTTATGGCATTTTACAGTTTTTAAAGGGTGATGGAACTCAGCCTCTCACTGGCCCTCAACCTAATCCTCCAGGGAGGCAGGATTCATCACCCCTATTATACAGATGAGGAAATTGAGGTTCGAAAGAGGAGGGACTTGCTGAAGGTCAGTAGGTAACTGGTTAGTTACATTATTAGAGACTCTTTTGTTTGCAAATAATAGAAATTTTTTTCAAACTGGATAAGACGAGGAAAAGAAAATGTAGTGGCTTGTGCAACCAAAGGCTGAGTTTACTTCAGGCATAGCTGGATCCAGGAACTGCTATTTCCCTTCATCTCTGGGCTCTGCTGTCCTCTGTGGGCTTGTGTCTCAGGCAGACCCCTCTACACAGTGGTCTCTGGCAAGTACAGATTTGCATTATTCTTAACAGCCATAAATCCCAGTAGGAAGAGCTTCTTTTCCCCTTTGGTTCCAATAGAAGTCCCAGGACTGAGTCTCACTGGACCAAGTGCCAATCTTGAACCAACCACGGTGGCCAGAGAGATGGAATATGCTGACTGTGCAGCCCTCTGTTGTGGCCACATGCAAAGTTGGTGAGCTCTGCAACCTGGCATTTGGAGTCTCCCAGTGGAAAGACTAGCTTCTTGCCTCATGACCATGAGACCAGGTTTGCTAGTCAACAAGTTATGTAGAGGGGCCAGCCCGGTGGCATAGCAGTTAAGTGCACATGCTCCGCTTGGGTGGCCCAGGGTTGGCAGGTTCAGATCCCAGGTGTGCCCCGACACACTGCTTGTGAAGCCATGCTGTGGTGGTGTCCCACATAAAATAGAGGAAGATGGGCACAGATGCTAGCCCAGGGCCAGTCTTCCTCAGCAAAAAGAGGAAGATTGGCAACAGATGTTAGCTCAGGGCTAATCTTCCTCACAAAAAATAAAAATAAAAAAATAAGTTATGCAGATAGCTCTCCATCAGTTTTTTACTGCTTCGTCCTAAAAAATGAGTGAATCCCCAGGGAAAAAAGAGAAAAAATTTCAATATGGAAGAGAAAGCATAAGATAAATAAATGATAAAACTGATGCTAAAGGAAATGAAGCGAATTCAGGTAACAGGCAGTAGTTTTCAAAACTTCTGCAGAAGCTTTGAGAAGATGTTGCAACCAAGAAAACCCAGAATTGCTATGAAGATAGAACAACAAAGTGCTCTTGAAAAGTAAAAGATGATTGCCAAAATTAAAGATTCAATGAAAAGGTTTAAATATAAAGTCAAGGAAATCTCCCAGAAGGTAGAAGAAAAAAGACAAAGAGATGGAGAATATGAGAAAAGTAAGAGACATGAAAGATTGATCCAGGAGGCACAACGTCGGACCAATAGGAGTTCCAGAAAGAGAACTGGGAAATGAAGAGAATAAACGCATTCCACAAGGTCAAAGAACGTGACTATTTAGGATGAAAGGGCCCACAGAATGCCCAGCACAATGAATGAAGAGAGACTCACACACACTGCGGTGCAACTTCCAAACACCAAGTATTGAGTAGATCTTGGAAACTTCCAGAAAGAAACAAAAAAAGTTTTCTATCAAAGGAATGAAACTCAGATTGGCATTAGAAACACTGGACAGGAGGGAAAAAATGGAGCAAACCTTTATAATTGTGAGAGAAAATAATTTTCTATCTAGAAATCTATGTCCAAGCGGCCCATAGAGTTTAACAGAGTCTGAAGGTAAGAAAGAAAGACATTTTCCGACTTACCAGACTCAGACTGTTGGTGTCCCACACACATTTTTCTGAGAAAGTTACTTGAAGATGTGCTCCAGCAAGTAAATTCCTCTTTCTTGGACTAAATGAAGGAAGAGAACAATGTAGCATACAACCTAGAAGAGTGATTAAGGGAAGTTCCAGGATTCCAGCTGCAAGAGTAGGCCTGGAGAGCAAGCAGTACTGTTGGAAAGACGGAGATGGAAGATTCCAGGAGGCAGATACCTGGAAAAATAGAGACTTGAGAGATTTTATACATTCAGAGATTTGGCACCACATAAAAGATATTACAAGCAATTGGTACACGATAAAAAGTAAGACAATGAACCAGGCAAGAACGTAAGGAATATAAACCCCTGAGAGGTTTCACCTAAAAGGGAAGAAGACGAGCTCAGAGCCAGACTGCCTCACCTTGACCTCCAGCTCTGGGACTATCAGCTGTGAGATCTTACGTGACCCCTCTGTGCCTCAGTTTACTCATCCATATAATGGGGATGATAATAATACATCATAGAATTGTTGCAAAAAGTACACGAACTAAGACGTGTAAAGTAATTAGCACAGGGTCTGTCACATAGTAAAAGTTCAGTAAATTTTAGCCTTTATCATTATGGACTTTTCTGGAAGAATCTACTTATGAATAAATCCAACCAACCGAAAGAAATTAAAAAAAACACACACACACAACTGGAGAAACTGTAGTGATCATCGTGTCCATTTGATTGGTTAAGGTCGTGTTAACTACCTTAGCAAACACACCCAAAGTATAAAAGAGCTCAAACATGATAGAAGTTTATTTCTGCATCACATAAATTCCAAAACAGTTGTTTCTTGATTGGCGGCAGCTCTCCTCTCCCTGGTGATTCAGGTGTCTGCCGCCTTGTGGCCCCACAGCAGTCAGCACGGCATCCAGGTGTGCTGGGTTCTTGCGTCTCCAGTCAGTGGGACAGGAGGGAGCACGAGGATCACCCACTGTGGTTTTCAGGGGCCAGGCCAGCAAGTGGCACCCAGCACTTCTGTCCATCATCCAGAGCTCAGGAGCATCCCACTGCAAAGGAGGGCGGGAAATGTAGTCCACTGTGCATCATCCAGAGCTCAAGAGCATCCCACTGCAAAGGAGGGCGGGAAGTGTGGTCCAATGTGCATCAACCAGAGCTCAGGAGCATCCCACTGCAAAGGAGGGCGGGAAGTGTGGTCCACTGTGCATCATCCAGAGCTCAGGAGCATCCCACTGCAAAGGAGGGCGGGAAGTGTGGTCCACTGTGCACGGGAAGAAAGGGTGAAGGATTTGGTGAAAAACTTCTGCCACACACAGCTTTTGGTGTCAGAACAGAATATCAATGCTATAAACTTGAACAAAGTAAAAATAATAATATTCGGAGTTGGGGAAGGAGGGTGGGAACATGAGTAAGGATGCTAATTTCCTCCTCTTTCTTAGCAGGACATCAATTCATTCTGCTTCAAATCAAAAAATGGAGTTAAAAAAACTATAATGACTCTAATCCCCTAATTTTGCCATGCTTTGTTTTTTAATCTTAAAAGAATCTTTCAAATTAATATCTTATAGAGAAGAGCAATTATCTGAAATTCAGAAATTCATTTAGTGTAACCTCAATTTCTTTTTCTTCTGTTAAATTCAAGTGAAATTAAATTTAATACTTAAAAATTTTTTAAGTGCAGGCGTACCTTGACCTCAAAGCTTACTTTCCACTTCCCGAAGCCTGGAGGTACCAGCTGGGACCACACCCTCAGGGAAGCTCAAGTGAGATCCCAGTAGCAGCATAAAAATCCCTCAACCACGACCTGGCTGGACGATGCTCTGGGCCCCACTTCCCAGGTCTCTCCATCAGCCACTGTGACGTGGACACGTGAGGAGGCTCCTGAAGGTGCTGTGCCCAAGAACAGCACCCCTCGTCTCCGCCCTGTGCCCTCACAACCTTCTGGGTGTCACTGCCCTCCAGGAAGGAGCAGAGAATGAGAAAGGGAGACGTTGGGACCAGGAGGACCCAGGCCCTCCGCCTGCCTGGTTCCATAAAAGGGATGCTCTCCAGAGTTAGGGGTTGCTGGAATTTGCTGATGTGGATTCTCTTCTTCTCAAACTCACAGAAATGCTGGGAGGTAGCACTTCCCAGAGCAGGAAGTGATCATTAAAGAAAACAGAAGCAGGGGAGACGCTGGAATCAGCAGACCCAGGTGGATTTGCTATAAGTGCTGTGCAAAGCAACCCTAGTGCCACTTCCGGCCCTTACCAGGACAGCTCAAACTGTGGATGGCAAAATAACCCAGCTGAGGGCTCTCGTGGACCCTGCTTCCAGGAGACATTGAGGGGAGTCTCTGCTCTTGATGGCTGCTGTGTAAGAGTTTTCTGACTGCTTTTCTGGAGTGGGATGCCTGGTGAGGATTGTGTTGGGGACGAGGGAGAATCCCCTCCACCCTTTCTCTTAAGGTTCTTATGGCTGGCCAAATAATTAAAAGACAGGTTAGCAGGAGAAAATCAAACAAAGTTTAATAACATGTATACATGAGAGAAACCAGGGAAACTGAGTTTCTCAACAAAATCACAGAGATTTTTACTTTAAATAGATTTAGATAAAGACAAAGGAGGATGTTGGGGGTGGGGGAGTCAGTTATGGGAGATTATCAGAAAAGCACAGTAAACAAGAGTATGCAGATTTAAGTCCTCTCCTTCCGTACTGAAAAGAGTTTCCAGAGATAAGATCATCTTCCCCTCTTCCCAGTACAAAGAGGGAGATACCTTTACAAATGGAAATTTCCCTTATAAATGTAAATGTTTGTCTGGCAACTCTTTTCAGGGCCACCTAGAAAATGTGGCCGGGGAGAGACAGAATTTTTAATAAAATGGGTTTGGTGCCTTTCCTATTGTAACATCTATTTTCCATTATATTACAGCCATCACATGGTAGTGGCTCCTTCCTGGAACAGGTCTTCTATGTTAAATACTTTAGGTAGTTTGGGGGAGGTCAAATGTCTGTCAGAGAAAATAATCAAGGTAAAGAGACATATTTCAGGATGGCCAACTTTTATCTTCCACAACTGCATGAGCCTTTGATCCACCATCCAGCCCCCAGAGAGACCCTGCCTCACGGAACACACCCTAGCCCACCTCCCTACCCCTAAACCAGGCTTGGGACCCTTTCTCCCAGGTTTGGTGACTCCTCAGGCTGGGGAACAGGTCTGCAGCCAAAGCATTGCTCACCCAGCTCCACAGACATCTCTCTCTCTGAGAACCTTGGCTGTCATTCATTCATGTCAATCATTCACTCGGCAAGTATTCACTGAGGACCAAGCACTCTACTGTGGGCTGGGATACAGCAGTGAACAGAGCAGCAGCCCCTCCGTCATGGACCTTATATTCCAACCAGGACACGGTTTCTTCACCTTGGCACTACCGACATTGGAGTTGGGTAATTTTTTGTTGGAGAGTGAGGGCTGTCCCGTGCACTGTAGGATCTTTAGCAACATCTCCACTCTTTACCAATTAGATGCCGGTAGCAACTTCCCCTCTCCCAATCATGACCACCAAAAACATCTCCAGGCATTGCCAAATGTCCCTGGAGGGCAAATTGTTCCCAGTCAAGAATCACTGAACTGGGGAGACACCGACACAGAGACACACACACCCACACCTCTAACAATACATTTAGCACGAGGCTCACCATAGAGAAGCTCTTAGACGAGCTCTAGGTCCCAGTATCTGCCGTCAGGATTCCAGCTACCCAGAGCCAACGTTATTTTGTTGCCAGGCACTATACACAGATTACCTAACTTAGTCTTTACAACATGACAACCCCAATATTGACCATCCTCCCCCCATCCTTCAGATGAGGGAGCTGAAGCTTAAATGCAGTGAAGTAAGTAGCCACAGCATTAAGTGGAGTAGCTGAGATTTGAACCCAGGCAGCCTGCCTCCAGACCTGGTCCTGGTAACCACTATGCACTCTGTAAACAGCAGCGTGCTGGCCTGACCTGCAGCCCCAGGATGCTCAGAACCTGCAAGGAGATCGTTGACTGGAAAGCACAGGGAACACTGGAGAGAGACATGCAATTTAAAGGCGAGCTTTTCAAATGGGGGTGCTGGGCTGGCAATGACAGAAGCCACAGAAGTAACCTGAGACCAGCTTTTGTCTCTCTTCCTGGTGTAATGTAAAACAGTTTCTTTCAGGGCCAATAAAAATCGATGGTGGACGAGAATGCAAAATCACATTAGTCTTTTAATGATAAAACGATAAAGACTTCTGTGGGGGATCAGAATTGGCCACCCCAAAATGTGTCTCTTTGGCATGAGGATTATTGGGGCTGGTTACTTTTAAAAACTGCAGACATGGGAGAAGCTCTGAAAAGTAGAATTTACCCTTTGTAAGAGTCATTTACATTTGTAAGGGAAATCTCCATTTGTAAAGATATCTCCCTCTCTGCACCAGGAAGAAGAGGGGATGACCTTATCTCTAGAAACTCTTATCAATGCGGAAGGCAAGGACTTAAATCTGCATATTAACCTCACTCTTGTTTACTGTGCTTTTCTGGTAACCTCCCATAGCTGACTCCCCCACCCCCAACATCCTCCTTTATCTTACCTGAAGATAGTATTTAAGACGAGAACCTCTGCCATTTTGGCGAGTTACCCAGTTTTCCCTGGGTCTCTCCCATGTATACATGTTATAAAGCTTTGTTTGATTCTCTCCTGTTATTCTGTCTCATGTCAATTTAATTCATACCCCAGCCAGAAGGACCCAGAGTGAGTAGAGGATTTGTCTTCCTCCCCTACACTGCCAAGAAAATGTATGTTTCCTGCTATCATTTCAGCCCATCAGGCCCTTACTAGGTATGGTGGGAAAGCTGGAGAAACTGATTAATAATAATAATGACAGCAATAATTATAACAACTAGTATTCATGAGACCCTTCACATGCAATGGCTGCCCTTTACTTGTGTTAACTCATTTAATCCTTACAAAACCCCGTTAAATACATGCAGGATTTTTGTGTATCAATTATATCTCAATAAAGCTATTTAAAAAAGGGAAAGAAATGAGGATTAAGAAATTGTGCAGTGCCCAACAGGTACACGTTTCTCATTACTGAGTAATTGTAGATATTTAATTATAAAATAAAATATTATTTTTCTTTAAAAAAAGCCTTATGGGGTTACTTGAGGCAATCAGGGGCCCAGAGAGGAGAAATGACTTTTCCCAAGGTCCCACAGCGAGACTGACCCACAGAGACAGGGCTAGTTCAAGGTTGTGCTGCATAGCTCTCAGCCTCCCAGTTCAGTGGGAGGAGATCCCGAGGAGCAGGTGAGGGATGGATAGACGCACAGCAAGATGCCCAGAATTGAGCCAAGGGCAGCAGCAGCAGCAGGCAGTAGAAAGAAGGCGAAGCTTCCAGGTCAGATTGTGAGGTGGGGCCCCCCAGGTCAGCGGAGGGGGTCTGGTGCTTGATTCACTCCCAAATCCAGGTGACTTTCCTTAGGCACAGGTAGAGAAAGGTTGGAGACAGATGCAGACAGCTCGTGGGGTGGTGTGCAAAGTGCAGATGTAGCTAGAAAGTTGGTGGTGTAGGGAGACAGCAAAAAACAACCCAAGGCCGTGCTCTGCCCTCAAGGCACAGCCAAGTTACTGGGGCTTCTCAAACTGTGGTATATGGACCACCCACACCAGCATCACATGAGCAGTTGGTTGAAAAATGTGTATTTCCCCTGTGAATTTAAATAACAAAAAACTCTTCATTTGTTAAAATAAGAAATCTAACAGAGTTATGGGCTTTTTTCCCCATTATATATGCGGGAGAAGAAGAAAGTCTAAATAGTCCTGTCCTGACTGACAGAGCATCTTACAAGAATTTATGCTCTTTACGAGTACAGCAATGTCCATACCAGAATTATCACTAGAGAAATGTGAACACTTTTGTTCACATTATACTTCTGTGGATAGATTTATATCAACAGGAAACAGAATAAACTGGCAATAGGTTCACAGATATTGACATGTGGCTGATCTATTGCTGTGTAAGGAACCACCCCACAACTTAGGGGCTTAAAATGATACTTTATAATCCTCTCTCATGTTTCTGTCACTAACCAGGCTCAGATGGGCAGATCTTACTTAGAGTCTCTCAGACGGTTACATTCAGACAGTAGCCGGGGCTGGTGTCATCTGAAGGCTCCACTGGGCTGGACATCCCACATGGCTCACCCACAAAGCCATTGGTGTGGGCTGTCAGCGGGGAGCTGAGCGGGGCTGTCAACTGGAGTTCCTATCCATGGCCTCTCCTTGTGCTTGGCCTTCCCAGAACCTGGAAGCTTGTTTCCTAGAGGGAGCATTGCAAGTAGCAAGGAGCCCCAGCAGAAGCTGGGAGGTTTCCTTCAGAATGTCACTTCTGTTGTCAAGCAAATCACCAAGGCCAGCCTACATCAAAAGTGAGAGAGATGAGGCTCCCCCTCTCATGCATTTACAGGGAGGGAAAGAATCAATGTTCCTCTCTGGAGATTATCCACCACATCCCACCGGCCTCCATATTACACAGACACCAAGACTGATATTTTTATGAATGATCTCAATTTGACATCGTATCAAATCAGATTATTTGCAAAAGAAAGATCTTGCTGCCACGGTAGTTACAGAAAAGAGGGGACATGACCTTCATTCATTTCTGAGATACTGTTGTTGATTACGAACACCCAAATTTTGAGGGCAAGACCTGGAAAGTCATTAGTTGGTGTTATAAATGATCAATAAACAACTTTCAATTCTGTGACAGATCTGGAGCAGAGGATGGCAGGTATTTTACTTATAAGCAGGGATATAAGGCACAGATCTCATTCATCTTCAACACCGGGCCACCAGTGACCCCAAATCAGCCTCGCTAGAGGTGGGGCCCAGAAATGGGCATTTTGTAATTTTTATTCATGGTATTAATTTTTCTCTTCCTAATTAGAATCACTTCCAAGCCTGTTGATACCAGATTGGCCCTGGCTTTGCCTACAGAGCTCCTCAAATTCACCAAGTTGATTTGTCCCTGAGATTTCTTCTCCAACACGCTATTAAGTCTTCTTCAAAAAATCTCCCCACGGCCAGCCCAGTGGCGTAGTGGTCAAGTTCGTGCTCCATTTTGGTGGCCCGGGGTTCGTATCCCAGGGGCAGACCTACACACTGCTCGTCAAGCCATGCTGTGGCAGCTTCCCACATACAAAATAGATAAAGATTGGCAGAGATGTTAGCTCAGGGCCAATCTTCCTCACCAAAATAAATAAATAAATAATGTTTCTCCTGGGCCCTATGACCTCTAGCTTTCCTTTCAGCCCTAACATTTCCAAACAATGGTAATAATTCCCAAAGTCCAGCGCTAGCCACATGCCAGGCATTGAGCCGAGCACTTCTCACCCACTATATTCCTTAATTCAATCCATTTATGGATGTCAAAACTGAGCCTCCCCAAGATAGTGCGCTTTGCTGGAGGCCACTCAGCCAGTCCCCCGGTGGCATCTGAATTCACTCCAGGGTTGATTTGTGCCACAGTGCTCTGACTTGGCCGCTACACACAACTACTTTCCAGCTTACCTGACTAGCCCCCCAGGCTATGACACAGACCAGGGTGTCCAGGGGCTCCGGCCACGCCTCCTCCCACTCTCCCCAGCCCTGGAGCAATTTAAACAGTGCCAGGGGTTTCCAGGGCCTCCCTTGGGTGGGATGGGGGGGTGGCAGTGATGGGGGAAAGCACAAACAGGCTGTGCATGGGGGTGCAGCAAAGCCTCAGGATTGAGTTAAGGCAACAGGGGAGGGCTGGGGGCAGGGACAGGGCTCCTGTCTGTCCACCCCACATCATTATTGAGGTGCTATTATGTGCCAGGCACTGTTCTAGAACTGGGGATACCTCAACAGATGACACAGACTCGTATCCCTGCCTTCCTAGGGCCTGTATTCCAAAAGGGAGACTCAGGCCATCAACAGCAAACCAGAGAGGTAAGGGAAAGTACATGGACTATTAAACAATGTTAAAGTAAGGTAGGAAAGGAGAACAGACAGTGATGGGGTGGAGGGCAAGGACTGGTCATTTTCCATAAGATGGACAGAGAAGGCCTCACAGAGAGGGAAGGTGATGCTGGGAGTAAAGGCATGGAGGGGAGGGTCCTCTTCCCCCCGCATCCTCTAGGTGGCAGCCTCCTCTCATCCGCAGGGCAGCACCGGTGGGTCCTCCCTCTTCCAGCCCTAGAGGAAGATCCCTAGGGAGGCTCGCTTAAGTGACACTATGGGAACCAGAGCTGCTTTGACTTATCTATAAATTCTGATTAAAAATGGGGAATCCCAGAAAACAATGCATGAAGAATTCCTGGGGTGCGAATATTGTTCTGTTTCTTGATCTGGGTGCTGGATAGACAAGTGTGTTCACTTTGTAAAAATCCACTAAATTACACTTCTTATAATCTGCACACTTATTGCCCATAGGTTGTACTTCAATAAAAAGTTAAAAATGACACACACACCTTGAATATTTTCTTTTCACCTAAATCATAGTTTTCATTACTTCGACCACCTCTTGCTAACTAGAGCTCTGTGCCATCTTTCTCAGAGTTTATGAAATACATCAGTATAGACAAAACGCTCAGGGCTGTGCCCGACGTGGAGGAAGCTCTTCATACGTGTTAGCGCCATTTCCGTCTGTGCACGCCACAATGCGTCATCTGTGATCTCGGTCTCGCTTTCTTTACACGGAGGAAGAACTCAGAGATGATTGCGAGCGATCTGATGGCAGAATCCTAGAATTTTATGATTCTTCCCAACCTTTCACGGATAACTTGCTCATACTTATTTTAATAGAAGTTCTAAAAGCAAGTGACCTTCATGAGTCTTTCAAAAATATTCACATTAGTTTTCATAGAACTAACTCTTCTTCATACTTCTATTTCCTTCATTGACATATTAATTAATTAAAGTATGATTCAATAATGAGATCACTTGGCATAAGAAGATTTGGAGACAAACACAACTCACCCTAGGTATACAGCTCAACCGGAATGGGAGAAACGCTGAGGGCATGGAGAGAGGGGGCCGCTGGCTGCGAGGTTTCACTGGGCTGCAGCCATCAGGCAGCAAGTTCTCTGGAGGGAGTGGAGAGCTCCGCCATTCTGGAAGGTTGATTCACTGGAGGTTGGGTCAGAGAGCAACTAGGTACCCCTTTTAAGTGCTGGGGTCTGCAATACTAATTCTTACATGATTATTAACGGGCTGGCATACCCATCAGGCATTGCTGGAAGCGCTTGGTAAGGCTGCCTTTGGGAACCCAGAATAATAATCAAAACCATTCATTGTTTAACTTCTGTGTCCCAGGCCCTAGCTAGGTGCCTTACGTACCCTCACAGTGCTCCTGTGAGGGCTGGAATAGCACCACCATTTGAAGCTGTCCATCAGTTAGTTCTCGATGTGTAACAAACACTCCAAAACTTGGTGGTTTAAAATGACTCCTGATTTTAATTTAGTGCATAATTCTGTGG
Source organism: Diceros bicornis minor (assembly GCF_020826845.1). NCBI lineage: Eukaryota > Metazoa > Chordata > Mammalia > Perissodactyla > Rhinocerotidae > Diceros > Diceros bicornis. The sequence goes on from NC_080770.1 coordinate 24,821,659, forward strand.
TTGGCCCTTTGTGGGGGCTCAGCGGGGTGGTTCTTCTAGCTTCAGCCGGGATCAATCACGTGTCTGGGGGGAGCTACCACCCAGCTGCTCAGCTCTGCTTGTGGAAATTGGCTAGCTGTGGGCCGGGGTGGTGGAGACAAGTGGGCCACTTGATCTCTCGTCCCCCAGCAGACTGGCTGGGCTTCTTCACATGGTGGCTGGGCACAAATCCATGACAGAGAGTGGAAGCATCCAAGGTCTCTCCAGGGCGAGGCTTAGAATTGGCACAATGTCACTTCCACCACAGTCTACCAGCCAGATCAAGCCACAAGGCTAACGTAGATTAAGGAGTGAAGCAATAGACCTCCATCTCTTTGCACAGTCATACTTCGAAGGGGTGTGAACGGAGGAATGAGAATCATTGCAGCCGTATTGTTCATTTGGAGCAAATGGGAGCATTTTAATTCTTAATTAACATCAGCTGAGCATCCTCTACTATTTACACAGCACGGTGCTGTGTTGTCATCCTCGCAACATCTCCATGAAGTAGAAGCAATCATCCTCATTTTACAGATGAGGAAATTAAGGCTCAGAAAAATTAAGGCTACTTGCCTTAAGGAATGAGGATCACGTAGCCTCGTGCACATAAAGACAAGGGATTTGAACCTATTTCTTCTGATTTCAAGTCCACTATTCTTTCAGTCATGCTGAAGACTCCTCACCTGGGGTCCATGAACTTCTAGAAGGTGTCACACGGTCCTTGAACAATTTAGGGTTACATACAAAGTTTCATACATATTGCATTCAAGTATTCTTCTGAAAAGGAAACAGCTTTCATTAGATTCTCAGAGGGGTCTATGTCCCCTGACAAAGTTGAGCACCACATCTCTGCACAAGTGTGGATCTTTCTCCTAACCAGGCAGGCGAAGCCCTCCAGACAAAGTCCCATCATCTTGGTACATTCCACAAACCTAGAGAGAAAGGGAGCCTTTGGGCCGGCTCCCAGAGAAATTGGATGGAATGAGGAGCTTTGCCTCTGAGAATCAGAATGTGTTACTTCATCTTGTGCTGAAATGGAATCAGGGGTTTGAAAGAATACTGGCTTGTTGAAAATGACCTGCCAGGGCAGGTGGCGACCAGCAGTGGTCAATGAGGGAAGCTGCCACTTGCTCAACTCCAGAATAGTTTTCTATCTTTCGCACACTTGGATTTCTGTTTCAGGGGCGCCCAGACCCAACCCCTTTCTCCTTTCTGCCTTAAGATGTGGCCCCAGGGCTGGCCCCATGGCTTAGCGGTTAAGTGCTCGTGCTCCGCTACTGGCGGCCCGGGGTTCGGATCCCAGGCACGCACCGATGCACCACTTCTCTGGCCATGCTGACGCCATATTCCCACATACAGCAACTAGAAGGATGTGCAACTATGACATACAACTATCTACTGCGGCTTTGGGGGAAAAAAGGAGGAGGATTGGCAATAGATGTTAGTTCAGAGCCAGTCTTCCTTGGCAAAAAGAGGAGGATTAGCATGGATGTTAGCTCAGGGCTGATCTTCCTCACAAAAAAAGAAAAAAAAAAAGATGTGCCCCCAGAATTGCTGAGAGCCAGCAGCAGGAGTCCTGGGAGAGGGCCTGACTCCTGGCCTTGACTGAGTTCCTTACCTCCTCGCCCCACTGCCAGGGTCTCAGCTCTCCAGGGTCTGCATCACCCTGCTGGGGGGCCCAGAACTCCACCTCCTTATCCCAGGCAGCTTCCTCCTACGCATCCCCACTTCGGCAGCGCCCGGGGATTAGGGAACCTCCAGTTAGCAGTGGTCCAGCTTGGAGAAGCACAAAGTCATCAAATGAGAGAGCTAACAACACAGAGCTGAAAAGTGAGGGGCAGCGGAGAGAAAGTGACCCGCCCGCCATGCCTGCCCTCTCCTCACGCCATCCACGATTTCAGCCCGCCATACAACTATACGTGTTTTCAAGGAAGCTTGGCCTCCCTCTCTCCAGTTCACCAGCATCCACTTTGTCCCCCTCCAATCTGTTCTCAATACGGCAGCCAGAAGGATCTTTTCAAAACACAAATCTGATCATATCATGCTCCCCTGCCTAAAAATACCCAATGGCCTTCCATTATGGCCTAACAAGCCCTGTTGTCGCCCCTGCCTCTTCCTTCAGGCTCATCTCACACGGAGCTTCTCCCAGCTCACAGAGCCAATTGGTAAATGTTCAGGAATTTGTTGGCATCTGGAAATTGACCATGGTGGGAGTATCTATACCAGAGAAGTCAACAAATGCTAAAAATCAATTATTTTTTTCCCCCGGAGAGCTGGTTGACCAGCACACTGTTGCCCCACGCCCACTGTGTGGTTCCATCTCAGGGTCCTTCCATACTGTTTCTCTGCCTGCAACACTCTTCCTTCCTTCTTTGTTGACTTAACTTTACTCTTTTAGACCTCAGTGCAATTGCTACTTCCTCTGGGGAGCCTCCTTGGTGTCTCGGAATAAGTCGAATCCCAACCTTGATCTTCTTCTTCTCAGCTTGTGTCACAGTTGTAATTTCACATGTATTTGTGTGATGAATGATTATTGTCATCTGCCCCACGGGAGCGTCAACTCTGTGACGAGAAGGACCGTGCCTGGTTTTGCTCACTATCTTTGTTCCATCACCCAGCACAGTACCTGGTACATGGTAGAAACTCAAAAGATTCGTTGAATTAATGACTGAGTTAGAGAAATATGCATAGACAAGAAGTCCTAAGCTATGGCTTCTGTGACAGAAACTTCTTTTGCTCATGCAAACTCACCGTCTCCTCTCTATCTCCTAGTCTCCTTCGCTATTAGGTTTGCCATGTTACCAAATTCTGGCCACGGCAGTAGGGTGACAGGTACATACTCTGTTTCCAGCCATGGCCTCTGAAATGTCACAAGTGGTCTTCAGTGCTCTCTCTCTTCCCCATCTGCATGGCCGGAAGCACAGGAGTCACAAGACAGAAAAAGGCCAGATTCTTGAGTCACCAACTGAGGACAAGCTGCCCACACAAGTCCTCTGACCCTCCTTGAACTGTGGTGGGAGCAAGACGCACTTTTATTGAGTTAATCCCTGAGGTTTTGAGGTGACTTGTTACTGCAGCAGAACTTAATATATCCAGACTGAAAACACTTTCCCAGCTCTATCATTAACTCCTTCTACCCTTTGGTAAGCCACAATCTCTCTGGGCCTCAGTTTCCCTGTTGGTCAAATGAAAGGATTCCACAAGGTGACCTCTGAAATCCTTCCAATGTTAAAATTTGGCTGTTCTGCTTATATATGATTTTCTCTCTAGCACTATATGCAGACACTAAGTATTGGCTAAACAAGAGAAGCTTCCATATTTGAAATTCTTTCCCCCGGATAAAGGCATTTAAAACCTTAGAAATTCAGAGTGGTTACTCAGAATGTTTAAACAACAACATCCAACATCCAACAAATAAAATATTCATCAAAATAACAATGGTGACATTTCATCAAGAAGCTGGGGACCCTTCTGAGATCTGCCCCTCAGCCTTCCAGAAGCTTCCCCAAGCATCCTGCTCTGTCTGCCCTTTGGCAGTCTGGCGGACCCGGCATTTCCAATTATTACCCAGCCTCATCCTCAGACTGTCTCCGCTGTTCCACTCGGCTGATTCTGTCAACCGCCTTTCTCAACAGAGATGACCTCGTTTTTCAAAGGAACCCACTAATGTCTTTTCTTAGAGAGTTGTCATTAAAGGCTACTGCCTGGGTATCAGTAATGAAGAAGCAAAAGTCGCATCTTTGATGAGATGTAGCCAAGGTGATGCAGAGTCCTGATGACCCACTGGGTTTCAAACCTCCTGAGGTCCATCCTAGCTCTGCCATGGGTTCACTGTGTGTGAAAGAGGTCAAAGGCAAGCTGTTCTTGGGTTGGGGTCCGTCTTCCTGTTAAGAATGAAGGTGATGGCAGCTGCTCCCAGCCCGGTAACCATAGTAACGGTGGACCACATGGCAGGTGTCTGAGCCCCATCGGACAATGCCTGATATTCAGTGTTCTTCATCCATCCCCACCCTGGATCCTGTTAGGTGACAGTGAGGGTCTCCCAGGAGAGCAGCTCAGGCAGGGAGATCTGGACTGACAGCATTAATTAAACCTCTTATTTCCCCAGGATGTTTTGCATTGCCAGGCCCGGGAGCAAGAAAGCCTCCCAGGGAAGCTCTTATGAGAGAGATCGCTGAGTCTACCACCAGGGACTAAGCCGCTTTGTCTCCAGAGTTGGCAGCAAATGGCGCTTAGTAGGAAAATGTGCCTGGCATACAGCAGGCACAAAATAAATATTTGTGCAAGAGCCACTTTAATTAAGTGGGGCTCATATAGCAAATGGGATTCTTTCCAAGCCATTGGAAGTCCTGCATGAGATGATCATTGAGCCATTCACCCTTTCAACAGTTACTGAATGCCTGCTGTATGCACTCATGGGTGATGGCCTGGAGCCTCTGAAGATGTGAGCTTGCTGAATAAATCTCAAGTCCCTGGGAGTGGCTGGGGCTCAAAGGCATGTCGGGAAGTGTGTAAAGGAGAGTCCAAAGGGATTGGCAGGGACCTCATCACAAAAGACTTTGGATCTAAGTGGAGGTTCTTGGGTTTATCCCTGGAGAAACTTTGAAGACTTTTATGCATGTGAGTGACAGAGTCAGCTTTGCACTTCAGAAACACCCTCTTTGATGCCCTGTAGGGAAAGGGTTAGAAACTACTGCTTTGACCAAAAAAAAACGATGTTCTAGAACTTCCAAAACCAGCCCTTAAGAGAATTAGTAGCTTCTGCTTCCTTCATCTTGGAATCCAGCTGCCATGCTGTGGGAAGCTCTGGCCATGTGGAAGAGAACCCAGTTGACAACCCAGTGGTGCTCCCAGGGGCAGCCAGCACCAACTGCTTGCCATGCAGTGCGCCGTCTTGGACACTCCAGCCCAGCTGACCGCAGTCCTGGAAGACATCATGTTGAGTAGGAAAACAGCCCAACTGAGCCCAGTCAACTCACAAAATCATGAGAAGTCACAAAACAATTGTAAGCCACTAAGTCATGGGTGGTTTGTTAAGCAGGGTAATGGAAACACTAGAAGGTACCAGATGGTGGTCACGTCTGCAGCTCAGCAGAAACGTCTGGCTGGAACATCACAGACTTGGGAGTCATTAGCTTCATGGGAAGTTGAAAGCTCTGTTGTGGATGAAATCGCCTACACCTCTTCTCACACGTGCCCAGCACACCCAGAGCACAGCCACACCACAGCAAATGCTTGTTGAATTCAATTAAACACTTCGCATGATGAACAACACTGATAACTACTGTTTTCTGACCTAAGACAGTCCTCCTCATGCCTGGAATTCTGATTTCTCCTCCCTCTGGGCATACTCCTTTAATTTTCCCTTTCTCTGAATCAAATGTGGACTCCTGGCTGCGGCATTTGATAGTCTTTCTCCTCTTAAGATAAATCCCTTCTCTGAGTGAGACCTGTCGACTTGGAATCTGCAAACCTGAGTCTGGGTTCAGAATGACTGGATTTTTCTAGCTGCTCTCCAGCCCCTCTGAGTCGCAGCTTCCTTATTTGGAGGTGGGAATAGGGCAGATCGTGAACTACCGGGTCCACACTAAAGAAGATGCAGATTAAATAGAATCATTGAGATCATCTTCCCCAGGACACGGGTCCGGTCTCAACCGCAGACACAGCATCCATTCCCTCTGCCCCGCCGCCTGCCCCTCTCCCGGGTAGGGAGCACCTGGCAGGTTCGGGAGATGGGAAATCTCCAGCTTAGTGTTTGAAAAGCTCATGGAGGACCCAGTTTTACAGCCTCGTCGCCAGAGGGTGAACAACCGGTTAGCAGTCTGGAACAAGGACCCCCTCTCCAGACAGAGCCCGTAGACCTGGGTTCGAGACCTGGTTTGCCCGCTAACGCACAGGGTGACCTCGGCGAGCTGCTGTCCTTCCTGGGCCTGTGTCCTCGTGCGTAAAGCGGCAAGAACGGCCTGAGGCGACCCTAAGGTTCCTTCCACCCGAGCGGCTCCAGCTCCCGTTGGGGTGGGGTCACGTGTTGTTGGGGAGGGTGGTGCTGAGTGCGGGAGCACCCGCCGGCTCAGGCCACCTCCTCCTCTGACGTCCTCCAGCCGCCCTCCGCCCGCCCCTCGCCGCCCTCCGGCGGCGGGAGAGCTGCCGGCGCGCCCGGATCCCGGGAGCTGCCTGGCGGCGGGCGGCGGGCCGGCCGAGCCCCGCGCGGGGACCGGGCACCATGGTGCTGTCGGTGCCCGTGATCGCGCTGGGCGCCACGCTGGGCACGGCCACCAGCATCCTCGCGCTCTGCGGGGTCACCTGCCTGTGCCGGCACATGCACCCCAAGAAGGGGCTGCTGCAGCGGGACCGGGACCCCGACCCGGAGAAGGCGAGAGGCGGCGTGCTCCGGCCCGCCCAACAGGTGAGCGGGGGCGGCGCCTCGGGCCCCGGGCGAGGTGGGGTCTCCCGGGCTGCGCGGCGGGGGAGCGGTGGCGGGGAGCGGTCGCGGTTCTTCCTTAGGCGACAGAGCGTGGCGGGGTGGAGGGCTGGCAGACGTGCTAGAGGACCGGCGGAAGGGTCCTGAAGGCCTGGGGGGTGGGGGAGGGGTCAGGGAGGATAATTAGGGGGAGGGAGGCTTGTGGGGGGCGAGAGGGGAACTGGGACAGCGAGCTATAAAGGGGTCAGGCCGGGAGGGAATGGGAAAGGGGCCTTGGATAGGAACAGGGGCTGGGAGTGCGGTGTGGGGGCTGGGAGTGTAGTGTGGGGGGCCGGGTGGGAGTTGGAGGGCTCGGAGGGGAGTTGGGGGACTGGGGGTGCAGTGTGGGGGGTGGGAGGGGAGTTGGGGGGCTGAGAGTGCAGTGTGGGGGGCTGAGAGGGGAGCTGGGGGGCTAGGAGGGGAGTTGGGGGGCTGGGGTGCAGTATGGGGGACTGGGGTGCAGTGTGGGGGCCTGAGAGGGGAGTTGGGGGGCCAGGAAGGGAGTTGGGGGCTGGGGTGCAGGATGGGGGACTGGGGGTGCAGTGTGCGGGCCTGGGAGGGGAGTTGAGGGGCTGGGAGGAGTAAGAGAGGGAGGCCTTGAGGGCAATGTGCACAGGGCACTGTGGGGGGTCTGTGGGGGGTCTGTGCGGAGACTGCGGGAGGGGACTGTGACGGTTGGGGAGACTGTGAGAGGAAGCGAGCAGAATGAGAAGCCTGCAGAATTGGGGGGAGGAGGAAGGGGACTGTGAGAGGGAAGAGAGGAGGGGAATGTGGCTGGTGGAGAGAATGCACTGACACAGCTGAGAAGACGGAAATCCACCAAACACCAGAGGGGAGGTGGCTGCTGTCCTCGGAGGTGCTGGGGGGAGGGGCGCAGGTGCATATGGAGGGACCGGAAGGACCCTCGCCCCCCGCAGCAGCCCGCAGCTCCAGCCAGCCAGAGGAGCTTGCTGTGGCCGCCCCCAAGATGTCTCTGAAGATGTCGCTGGCGGCCGGAGGGCTTTTATCCCGTGCACTTGCTCGTCCCCTGGGCCGCTTTGGGCAGAAAATGAGTGGAGTCCCCACTGGACTATGCAGCAGAAGGGGTCTGGGGAAGAGGTTTGGAAGGACTTCCCGACAGAGGCTGTGAACTCCAGGGTGCGCCCTGGGTAGGAAGTGCAAACTGTCCTCAGGAGAACCCAGAGGACAAGAGTCTTGCCAGAGTGGTTTGCGGAAGGCTGGCCCCGGGGCAGCCCCTCTAGATTCCTTACAGAGCTTGTGGTGCTGGGAGAGGCACTAAAACCCTGTGATTCCATCTTCCTTTTCCCAATCAATTATTCAATAGCTCTGAGCCCCAGCTGTACGCAGCCGGTGTCAGTCGCTGTAGAGTGACAGGGGAAAGAAATGGCTGCTGTCTTGGAGGCACTTACAATCCAAGGAAAGGGATATTGACACTGGCAGGAATGGGAGTCAGCTGGGCAGCGGGAATGGGACCTGGAAGCATCTGGAATGGGAGTGGTGGCTCCCCATTGGTGGGGGGTTGGATGAGCCCTTCTCCAGAAGTTGTGGCCTGCGCCTGTCAACCTTCTCCTCCGCCCAGTGTGCTTCGGGGACAGCCATTCTTCTGCCTTTCACAGTGGTGGCTCTTGAGGGGCTGTCCCCTCCCCTTCCCAGAGAGAACCACTGGGGAAGGAGTTGGTGTAAATGACCTCTGGGATCCCCTCCAACTCTTGTCTTATTGACAACCAGTGGCCCACACAATGGCCAAGAATCTGTTAAAGACAAATCAGATCGTGCTTCTCCCTGCCTTCAAATCGTCGACACCTTCTCATTTGGAACGAGTCATAGGAAACTGTTACATGGTACGTACCTGTGTGCTTTACACTGAATGCATTTAGCAACTCAATGAAGGACATAGATGGTGATCCCAACTTAAAGATGAGAAAGCTAAGGCTCAGAGAGGGTGAGTGACTCGCCCAAGGCCACACAGCTAGGAAAGTTTTGGAGCTGGATTCTAGCCAAGCTGGTATGGTTCCAGAGTCCGTGCCGTTAGCCACTCCACTCTGCTCCCTCCCTTGCTTCATCGGTCAGGTGTCTACCTCTCCGGCCAAGCTCACAGCAGCTCTCCCCTTCCTCAGCAGTCTCAGCCTCCCTGGACTTATGATCCTTCTTAAAGACACCAGCCCTTTCCGCTATCTGGCTTTTCACACAGATGGCTCCTTTTCCTCCTTCAGGTCTCTTTCCCTTTAAATCTCACCTTCTTAAGGAGGATTTTGTCTACTGCTGCGTGTAATAAAGCGTCTCCCCCTAACCCCCCGAATTATCTTCTCCCGTGTCGTTTCTTCCAAATTCATTTATACACTTGTGACAACTCGATGTGACCCTTCTTATCTGCATACTTGTATAATATTTATTCCCAGCACCCACTCAGTGCCTGGAACCTAGTAGGCGCCCAGTAAGAAACTGTGGACAAAGACATCCCGGGATCCAGACATGTAGGACTATTGTCTGAGTTATTTCTTCACCTGTGGATGCATGCATCATGCCCTTGCAACCCGGGGCTGGCTCAGTAGGGCAACAATAAACATTGTTGAGACACGAGACCCGTCCATCCACATTCCATTGCTTGGGTCCCTCGGTGACAAGGATTTGGGCACCTGGGCTAGAGTCAACAGATGGGAATGAGGGGAAGCTGGGGTCTCATGGTGTTGGCTTGGCTGCCACTGTGCTCAGGCTGATTCGGCCTCTGACCCAGAGAAAGTAGACAGAGAAAAGACAACACAAGTGACATTTCAAAACAAGTAAAGGAGGTGGTGTCAGGGGTGGCAGGTGACAGCAGGGTGATGGACGTGGCACCTGTTGACAAGGAGGGGAAGAGTTGGGAAGACTCCTTGAAGAGAGGGCACAGGGGCTGGGGAACAGGGTTCTAGATTCCCGTAGCCACTGAGAACTGGAATGTCTGTAGGACACAGAGTGACTGCCCATGTATCTCTAAGTCACTGGTTATGGTTGCTGGAAAAATTCCTTGGATTTGCATGCCATGCCTGGGAATCTGATTTCTGGCCCCGAATGGCTGGAGGAAGTTGAAGTTTGTAGTGGTTTTGAAAAGAACTTTGAAATTTTCCCAGGGATTCGTTTTCTTTTTATTTGGTGAGGAAGATTGGCCCTGAGCTAACACCTACTCCAGTCTTCCTCTATTTTGTGTGTGGGACGCCGCCACAGCATGGCTGATGAGTGGCGTAGGTCTGTGCCAGGGATCTGAACCCGCGAACCCCAGGCCACCGAAGCAGAGCATGCTAAACTTAACCACTATACCGCCAGGCCGGCCCCTTTCCCAGGAGTTCTTAACCTGAGGTTCACAGATCCCTCACCAAGGGGTCTATGGATAAAATTTAAGGGGCTCATGGTCTACAAGAGGAAAAATTACGTCTTCATTTTCACTGACCTCTAACTGAAACTTCGCATTTCCTGTAAGTAGGAATATCAACAATGCACCACAGGAGTGTTAACAATATCTGGGACTTTGTGCCCAAGGAAATTCAAAAATCATTTCAGAGCACACTACAGCTGTGGCAGGTACTTCACAATATCATTTATGCTTATCTCTAATTCTGAATCACGGACCTTATTAAATCTCCTGCTCGATCCTCTTATTTAATGAATGAATGAAGAGACACACATATAGCCATTTCACAAATTGATCTTATTAGATGCCCCTCTGTAGTCCCACGTCTTTTATTTTCTGCTTTTTCAAACATTCTGAGGAAGTGTCCAGGCTTCCCCAGATGGCTAAAGGAGTCCATGGGACAAAAAGGTCCAGAATCTCTGCTAAGTGAGAGGTGGCAGAGGGTGGAAGCCGTCAGTCATTCACCGCCTTTCTTGCCTCCAGCTGGGTTCAATTCGGCCCTCTTCTTTGCTCTTCCCAAAATACGCACTCTGGACCGTTTTTCCTGCCTTCTTAGCCAATCCCTCACCCTCACCCGGGGACAAAAGCGATTCAGTCTCACTATGCCGCCCACTCATGGTGTGGCGGGGACACCTGGGACCTCCCCCGCTGTTGTCAGCCCGGCTTTCGAAGCTTGGTTATTATGCGGTGACCTGGCAGCTTGAGCAAGGAGACACAGCAAAGAGGCAGAATGGGGTGTGTGCGTGTGTGCGTGTGTGTGTGTGTGTGTGTGTGTGTGTGTGAGATCATCTCCCTTCACCACTGCTTCTGAATCTGTTAGTGAGAGGCAGCCAGACCCATTGGTTCCTTCCCCCTGAATCTCCTTTACACGTTTGTCGGCGCTCACCCCATTTCTGGGGCCCTGCGGAGGAAGCCCTCTCTTTGACTAACCTAAATAACTATAGAGGAGCAGGGACAACTGCCCTTTTCCCACTGCTCAGTACCCCTGACACCTGTCACTTAGCAGGAGCTGGGGCCTTGTTTCCAGAAAGCTTTAGTTTCAGTGGCCGATATTCCCCGCCACAGCGCTTACCTTGTTGTACCCTTAAACGAATCTTTTCAAATGTGTCTCAGAGGTCCCCAGGGTGACCCTGGTGCTGGTCCCTTGAAGCTAACATGTGGTCAACGGCTTTAGCCAAGTTGCCTGGCCCCTCAACAGGGGTCCCTACCCCTATCCACGTCCCCAGCCTCCCAGTGCCACTCACCACCAGACTATAAAATCCTGCCCTCCTCCCAGCAGAGTTGAGAAGACAGAGGTGGCTTTCCTGGAACACTGTCACAGTCCGTTCAGGCTGCTATAACAAACTACCCCAGACCTGCTGGCCTCTAAACAACAGAAATTGATTTCTTATGGTTCTGGCGCCTGGAGGTCCAGGATCAAGGCTCCGGCAGATTCAGCGTCTGGAGAGAGCCCGCTTCCTAGACTGTGCACTGTAACCTCATGTGGGGGAGAGAGCAAGGGGGCTCTCTCTTGCCCTTTTATGAGGGCACTAATCCCATCTGTAAGGGCTCCACCCTTATGACCTAATCACCTCCCACAGGCCCCACCTCCTAACACCATCACCTTGGGGGTTAGGTTTCAACATATAAATTTTGGGGGGACACAGGCATTCAGACTGTAGCAAACATTAGTAGATTGAGTCTAGGTTTTTATGAAGTAGTATAAATAAGTGCTGAATTTATATGCAACAATATATGTATAGAGGAGTCTTTCCCCCCAAGATCAAGGAATGTGTCTTTCATTTTCCTTGTGTCCCTGACAACGTCTAGTGTGATGCTGGGCACACGATAACCCTTCAATGTACATTTTGAATTACATTGTCCTATTGTGACACAACACTGAATAAGAGAGGGAAGATTCCATTTCCACAGATTTGAAATCAAGCCTAGTTTATTTACGGTGCCGTCGCTGGGGGCGGGCAATGACTGGGGTGGGGTTGCGGGGGAGCTTCTGGGTTTTGTTTACAAGCTCTGCCTCTTGACGTGGGTGTTGGTGACACAGGTGTGTTCCCTCTATGAGAAAAATTCATCCAGCTCTACATTTATGATTTGTGTACTTTCCTGTATGTAGTTATACTTCAGTCAAGTTTTAATTAAAATTGTCATATTGTCACGTAATGTTTGTGAACATCAATTTAGTACCAAGCCAGTGTTGCTATTACCAGGGGGACTTTGGGGCTGTCGTCAAGAGACATGGCTCTCTTTTTGTGGTCCATCACGCACCACCTCCCTGGCCCGGTCTGCTTTCTGCTGTCTCTCCTGTGGCCGCCTCCTCCTTGGGATTGGGGTCTTGAGACCATCAGTGTGGTCCTATCGACCCTCCCGTCTGCTCTCCTCTTCCTTGGACCTCTAGAGCAGCATCCTCTCGGATCGCTTGTCTGAATTCCTACTTGTAAGAGTGAGGATGGGTCAGAGCCCAGATGCTGCGTTTCATTAGCTAATAAGTTCATTCATCAAAGGTAGATGAGCACGTGCTAGGCTCTGGAACAGAGCTGAAAAGACATGCTCTTTCTGATAAGTGGAGACAGACAATGTAGCCAGCAATGGCCGTGAAGCCTGTTACAGTGCTGCTGTGACCGGGGAGGTGTGGGGAGCCTTAGGAGGGGCTCTTCACCATCAGCCCAAAATAGAACTTTCTCCAGTTCCAGGTGGCTGCTCTGCCGAGGTCTCCCCTGTAGCTCAGTGATCACGGGAGGCCCCACGAATTGTAAACCGCACTCCTGGAATTTATCTGGCTCCGGGCTTTTGTAAGGCCCGACCTCCATGGATTCTCACCCTTTAAAGGATTCATTTCTCAGCTGATCTCCTGGCTGGGAAACTCTCCTATTCATATAAACAAACAAAAAATAGATCCATTTCTGTAGAATAATAAATAAGAGTGATAGCATAGCTCACATTTATTGGTTTCTCTATATGTGCCAGGCACTGTTCTAAGCACTTTAACCATGTTAATTATATCCTCTCAATAGCCCTGTGCAATATGCATAATTATTATTTCCATTTTACAGATGGGAAAAGTAAATCACAGAACGCTCAACCGATTTATTCAGTGGCAGAGCTGGGAATCAAATTTAGCAATTCTGGCTTTAGAGCCCACACTTCTGACCACTAGGCTGCAGATTAGCAGAAAAAACTCGTCAAAATTTTCTTTGAGCCACTGTTTCCCCAGATGTGGCATAAAAGTGTCTACAAATATGCACTTCTGCAGGTCAGCTTCAGAAACCTTCCCAAAGCTTTGGATTGCTTCTCTGCCTCTTACGTCCACCATGCTTCAGGCACGGGGTGCAGCCCAGGGCCCTCCAGTGAGATTTACACGGTAAACATGTTTGGGCTGGTTGCTTAGCAACGTGGAAGACAGTGTGAATTTTTCATCAAGAAATTAGCATAGATTATTTCAGGGAGATGAGCACACACCCGCTGGAAACATTCAGCTCTTTGGAACACAATGTGGACCTAAGTCTGTGTCCATCGATCTCTTTGCAGTGGCAGGTCCCCGACCTGTCACATCTCCTTCCCTTCCTAGTCTCTCCTCTGGTACAGCACGTGGATAATTTAAGTGCCTGGCTCCTCTCTTCATGAAATTGACGGTTCCCTAGCGCCTTTTGTTAACTCGAGCAGAAAACATTGCTGCATCCTTCGAAATTTTCGGATTCTCAGATACCATCAAGTAGCTGGGGTGCAGGAAGGGGAGTGGAGAGGCCGTGGGAGCATGGTGGAAGAAACACCTGAAGGAGAAATCAGAGAGGCTGAAGGCAAAGGCTGAGGGAAGGGAGAGACCAGTAGGATGGCACAGCAGCAGACCCAGGAGACAGAGGAGACGAGATAAGGAGCGACTGGCCATCCCAGAGTCAGACCGGGGGAGAAATCAGAATAAATGTCGACGATCCCTGTACTGTCGGCACTGTTTGACCTACAGTCTCCCAATAGCCAGGAACAGTTTGTCTCCCACCTCTGCCTTCGTGTTCCTGCATTCACTACCGCCAGAGCTTATTTCTTGCTAACAAACGTCGGGAAACATTGTTTTGAGGATGGAGGAGAATAGCTTCCCAGAGACAGGCTTTAAGAACTAAAGGATTCTATATATACATGTCAGAATCAACACACATGTGCATATAAGGGCTCCCATAACCAATTTGGTAAGAAATAATGTGTTAGTAGATTTCTAAAGGAAAACAGGGGAAAGGATAGATACATTCCTGCCTCCCCCTCTCTTCCTCCCTGCTTTCCTCCCTTGATTATGTTCATTGAGCACATAGTGTGTGCCAGGGTCTGTGCTCGGGGTGGGGATATGATGGTAATGCCCCCTCCTCAATGACACAGTGACCCATTCTCAGCCCTTGTGAAACTTGTGTTGTCATGGGGGAGACCAGGGTTAATAGAAGAAGAGCACAAATGGTTGAAAATGTGTGATGGTGGTAAATGACCTGGAGAGAAAGTTCTGGTGCTATGATGGCTTTGCTAGAGAGAGTGATGGCCACGCTCAGAGCTGGCGTTGGAGGGGAAGTTAACCAGGGCAGTGGGGAGAAATGTGAGGGGCTCCAGACAGAGGAATGAGGCTGTGCAAAGGTCCTGTGACAGAAGAAAGCCTAGCACTGTCGAGGGCAGGGAAAGGCCAGCATGCCCGAACAGCAGAGAGCAAGGGGGAGCCCGGTGTACGATGGGGCTGGGCAGGTGGACAGGGCAAGCAGGGCATTGTAGACCGTGGACAGGTTCATTCCTTCGTTTCTTCATCCGTGTATCAAACACTTCTTAATGGCTGTGTGAGGGGCACTGACCTACGTACTGATAATATGACTGTTACAGTTATTTTCAAAGCCTTTTTTTGTTGAGGTGAAATTCACATAAAATTAACCATTTTGAAGTGAACGGATCAATGGCACTTAGTACATTGACACTGTTGTGCAACCATCACCTCCATCTAGTTCTAAAACACCTTCATCACCCCTGAAGTAAACGGACACCCTCTGTCCCTCCCCCGCCCTGTCCCTGCCAACCCCCAATCTCTTTCCCGTCTTTTTGGGTTTGTCTATTCTGGACATTTCAGATCATTGGAATTATAAAATATGTGACCTTTTGTGTCTGGCTTCTTTCCCTTAGCATAATATTTTCAAGGTTCATCCATGTGGTAGCATATATTAGAAATCTATTTCTTTTTAAGGATGAATAATGTTCCATTGGATGTATATGCCTCATTTTGTTTATCCTTCCATGGGTTGATGGTCATTTAGGTTGACTCTACCTTTGGGTTATTGTGGATGGTGCTGCTGTGTACATTCCGTACAAGTATTTGAGTCCCTGTTTTTCATTCTTTCAAGTATATACCTAAGAGTGGAATGCTGGATCATATGGTGTAATTCTATGTTTAACTTTTTGAGGAACCACCAAACCGCTTTCCTCAGCGTCTGCACCATTTTACGTTCCCACCAGCAACAGGGGAGCGTTCCAACTTCTCCACGTCTTTGCCAGAAGTTGTTATTTTCCTTTTGTTTTGTTTTGTTGTAGCCACCCTAGTGGGTGTGAAGTGGTATCTCATTGTGGAGATGAGATATTTCTAAGCTTTTAATTAAAAAAAAATCCAAACTCTCATTTCTAAAATATTCATCAGTATCTGGCAAGTTTTTAACAAGCACTTCCTCTCTGTATTGAATGCACGTTACAATGAATCCGCATGGGCGCAGCCGTGGAAACATCTCCTTGCTCAGGGGTCTCAGGGGAGGAGTGGAGTGTGTGGCAGTCCTGGCTCCCCTGTTCTCCCAGCGAACCCTCACCTGCTGCTCTATCCTTTAAATACGTTGCACATTATCACTCTCACTTTCCCTGCCCTTTCCCCCCATGCTTTAGTCCCTCATGGGTCCCAATCTACTTCACTCAGGTACCTGGGGCCCTATAAACCTGGGTCCAATCGAGGTGGTATTTATTCTCTTTCAATATCATTTCCTTGTTATTGACATTACAGGACCAGCACCATGCCAAGAGAGCCCTCATCCCCCGTGGTGTCAGTTCTCTGCCCACACACACACCTTCCCACCGAGGAGATCGTTCAGAGCTGATTAAGGGAAGGGTGTTTTAGTTGATTTGTATTATAGAAAACTCCTGGGAGTTTTTACATGGCATTTAAGAGTGTTACAGTGATACACAGCGATATTTGGGGAAGTTGACTGGGGTTTTGGGGTGAACTTGGAATGCATTATAATCTTTCCCACTTAAAATAATGGAATACAGTGGCTGCTCTCTGCGATTCACTAGCCAGCACATTTCCATGAACAAATTAGAGTCAAATAATGAGGGGTAGTTGTGCATGTGAATATACGCATATGCATGTGTATATTCATATATAAATATGAATAAGAAAACAGCAGAGGAGCATCCTATGGGAATTCTATAAAATTGAGTCTCAGTCCCCCTGGCATAGACCCTAGGGCATTTTGACATATTTCATTGACTCTTCCCACCCTTCACTCATTAAATCCAAGACATACCTTTCCTTCATAGGAAAACTGAGCAGGCCTTGGCAGATAGCAAGAGAAGTGAGCAGGAGTGTTGAATGACTGCATGAGTCAGTGAATGGATGGATAGATGAATGGGGAGGAGGTGATTCATGGGGCTGCCACCTCTGCTTGCAGCCAAAATAAACATTACAAGCACCGGAACGCAGAGGAAGGCGCTGAGCTGGCTGAAGCATCTCCGTGCTTGCCTTCAGTGACACAAAGGCAAGGAATCAAGACAGGCCTGGATGACATGGCAGCTTCACATTCTATCGATTTCCCTCCCTGCGAGTCTCGCATCACTTGGCTAATACTGGAGACAGTTTTAAAAATCTTCAGCTGCAAGACTAATGAGATAATACCCACGGAGTCCACATTTGACTCGAAAAAGCATAAACCACACGGTTTTGGACTTGCTGCTAAGAATGGCATGATGTGGGGGATGGAGGTGATCGAGGGTGGATGGTGCAGACTTTGCTTTTCAAATAGAATTAAGAATAAGGTTTTGGAGAGGGTGGTATTTGAAGGTGAAGGTAAGGTTGGGGAAAAGTAGTTTGGTTGGGCAAGCAGAAGAGCTGATGGAAACAGCTTCAAGCATAGAATAACTTCAGCCAGCTCTAAGCGTATCCTCTGCTTCAGATCCCCTCCCCTTTTCTCACCGTGCATACCACCAAGCATCTTCAACTGCATTTTCATTCCCAGCACACGTAGAAGACAGGGCAAGGCTATCAGAGAGAAATCGAGTGAACGGAGGGATGGTATAGCAAGAGATGAAACTCCATAGGAAAACATCAACATGAACTGGAGGGCTTTTTGGCACATTTCCTGCAAATGCGTCATCTAATGAGCCCGCCTCTTACTCTGCCAGTGGAACAGATTCTTTAAGCAGCAACATGACTGTCGCCTTCACTTGACAGCCTCATTACAAAACACGCAGAAACAAAGACACAAAAGCAATGAGCACGAGATGAGGTAACATGTTCGTAACCACTGCATTGTGGTCTTTCATTTGATTTTGGATACTCATTGGAATTAATTTTAGTAATAACAATCTAGTTTTTTGAGACCACTCAAAAGAAGAAATTGCCTCTTGGAATGAAAATGTTCATTTTATGATCAAGATGCTGAGATAGAATAGGAAGCAAATTAGACTTCGACCACAAACCTGAATTTGAATTCAGATCCCACCATTTTCCAGCTAAATGACCTTGACTGTTCTGAATCCCACTTTTCTGTTATAAAACAGAGATGATAGTAATAAGGTTCTCTAAGGTAACATTTAAGACCAAATGAGACTAACACTTGTGAAAGCACCCAACAGACTCAGCACCTGGCCACTGCTCAGAGTATATTTTAGGTAGCTCTGAATCATTTTCTTATTTATCTTTGACTAAAGCAATGACTCATCTGTATGTTCACTAGTAGGAAAGAGAGAGTCCATTAAAAGCATTCTAGACGTGAAAAATGAAAAGCTTCTGTTGGTATGAGAAGGGAAGCACAAACATTCCACTTCTAGGATATTCATTCATTCAGTGATTTCTTGATCACCTACTATGTGCAAGTCACTGACTCAGCACTGGAGACAGCACAGGGACCAGGCAGACAACATCTCTGACCTCCTCCTATTCTAGGGGTAGAGGTGTTCATCACACAGTCATACAAATGAATATAAATTTATACTGTCTAGGTGTAAAAGGGAGACAGACATCCTCCCAAAAAAGTGATAACTGATTAGTGCTTTGATCTTCAACATTTTTGGAAACTCCTTTCAGTAAAAAAATTTTGAGCATGTACCCCTTATATGTGTACATTTAATTCTTTGTAAAGTGTATATATGCTTATGTATTGTATATATTACTCTACTAATATATCATGTATATAATAAAACATGCACAAATATGGACCTTTTAAAACAATAAGATAAAAATAAATTATAAAATGAAATTCTATTAGTTTCTTTCCATTCCCCAAATGGACTGGCTTGCACACCCCTGGGGCGTACAGTTAGTGGTACTTACTAGGTAAAGGTGGGGATGAGGGTTTAAAGTCTTCTAAGCACAGGGCACGTGCTTAGGGCCCTTCTAAGCACAGGGCCCTGTGGAAAGAAGAAATATCACTTAGGAGGGGCTGAAGGAAGGTCAAAGTGGGCAGAGCACAGAGAGCATGGCAGGGAGTGATGAGAAGCGAGGGAGGTGGGTCGAGCCAGGGCAGGGCCACACAGGGCCTCCTGAGCCACCATAAGCGTTGGGTTTTATCCCAAGAGCAGTGGAAGCTACTGAAAGGTCTTAAGTGAGATGTGACAGGGTTGGATTTGGGTTGTGAAAAGACCCTTTTGGATGGAGGAAGAATGGAGGTGAGGAAACCAGAAGGAAGAGATGGAGAAAGATTATGATGGCTTGGGCCAGGGTAGCAGTGGTGATTTGGAGAGATGTTTGGGAAATAAATTGACTGGCTTTGCCTATGGGTTGGGTGTGGGCTCCAGAAAGAGGGAAGAGTTAGGGATGATCCCTAAGTTTTTCACTTACCCAGCTGGATGGTGGCAGCAATTAGTGAAACAGGGAACACGCAAAAATGATGAGGTCACGGATTTTAAGTCATGAGCTCACTGTTGTGCAGGGAGAGTGTGAGACGTCTTTAAGATATCTCCATGAAGATGGCAATTGTGCTGGTAGTTCAGCAGGTCTGGAGCTCACAAGATGGCTGTGATGTATATTGGGGAGCTGGAGATGTATTTTGGGGAGTCGTCTGTAGAAAATAGCAACTGCAGCCACGAGCATGGCTGAGACCACCTAGGAAGAGAGCAGGAGAGGGGAGAGGACGTAGAACAATCCTGATGGACATCAACATTGAATGAGACGAGGAGGAGTGGCTGGAGAGGAAGGAGAAAGACCTGGAGGGTGTAATGTCAAATAATAAAAATAATAACCAGAGAAAAAGCTTTTTAAGAGGAAGAGACTCATCAACTGGGAAGCCCAATGCTGAAAAGTCAAATGAGATAAGACTGAAAAATCCACAGGAATTAGACAGTGAAGGTCATCGGTGATCTTGGAGACCAATAGTGACCTTCAGTGGGCTGACAGAGCCCTTGGGAATGGGTTGTAGAGTGGGTGGCAAGTGAGGAAATGAAGACAGCACCAAGTCTGGGCAATTCTGTGGAGATGTGTGGCTGCGAAGGGGTGGAGAGGGTTAGGGCAGCAGCTGAGCAGGGGGCAAGAAGTCAAAGGAATATTGAGCACATTTAAAGGCTGATGGGAAAGACCCAGTTGAAAGAGAAAGATGAACATTCAAGAGAGAGAAGAGAGAGCTATTTTCAATCTCTCTCGAATGTTCATAGCCAAGACATAGAAGCAACCCAAATGCCCATCAATGGATGAATGGATATAGAAGATGTGGTATATATATACAATGGAATACTACTCAGCCATAAAAAAGACAAAATCATGCCATTTGCAACAGCATGGGTGGACCCTGAGGGCATTATGCTAAGCAAAATAAGCCAGACAAAAACAAACATCGTACGATTTCACTCGTGTGGAAGATAAACAAACACATGGATGTGTAGAACAGGTTAGTGGTTACCTGAGGGGAAGGGGGTTGGGGGGAGGGTGAAAGGGGTAAAGGGGCACATATATATGGTGATGGATAAAACTAGACTATTGGTGGTGAGCACAATGCAGTCTATACAGAAACTGATAAATAATAATGTACACCTGAAATTACACAATGTTATAAACCAGTATGACCTCAATAAAATAATTAAATTAAAAAAAGAAAAGAAAATAGCTAGTGTAAGTCTCCTACAAATGCAATGGGGTGGGGTGCAAAGCTCGGATGGGGGGACTCGTCTTGGAGAGAGGGAGCAGGGGTACACCTCCTGCTGTGTAACAGGACAACAGGATGGGGATGGGCCACAGCATCCGTCCAGACAAAGGAGGGCAGGTTTATACGTCTGTTAGCAGGACGCTAAGGGGCCTCCATTCTCTTGGCTTCCTTTTTCTCTGCGAAGGAAGTCTGAGGAGTTAGAGAAATTCCCAAATGTGGGCTTGAGGGAGGACTTAGGGAAACAGTAGGATTGCTGGGCAGGACTGAGACCCTATTTGAGGTTGGTGACCATGAATTTATCATGGAAACATCCTCCCTGCTGCATGACTCGCCATTCCCTGTTGGTTTCCTTAACCCTCCACAGCTTTGTAAACATCTGCTTTATGCAACTCTCCTCGGTGACCCTGTTTGAATGTGCCAGCTGCTCCTGCCAAAACCCTTATTGACAGGGTACTTTGTCAATGTTAGCTATTATTACCACCCCTAATAATTAATAATAATAAAGGGAGAGTCTGTGCATTGGAGAGAGTGCGTGCAAATTGGCACAGATCAGGGCGATGATAAAGCCTGTTTGCACACGGCGTGATTGTTTAGAAACCGCTTTCACGGGGCTCTGCACATCTCGAAGCTTTTGATACGTGCCTGCCAAACAGACACACCTGTGGGCGGGAAGATTTCGTTGTTCTTCTCATTTCGAAAAGCTTGAAATGAGCTGAGGGAAATACTTGGACATTTGCAGTAACTTAGAGCCAGATACTGTGATATTACTGACTGTCCGTGATCATATCGTATTTCTGTGACAGCATTTGGTAGACTGTTGGAACGGTGGCCCCTGTGATGCAGAAAGGAAATCCAGTAGGTTTGCATCCCATTTGAAAGAAGGAACAGCTCCATCTCTGGATGATACCCACCGGCTTGGGTCTGCCCCAAGACGACAGCTGGGAGGAGGATGTGAGAAGAGCCCCCTAGTGGTTGTCCCTTGAAATCTTGCTGACTACTCCTGAAAGTCACCCAGAAGAACCAACCTGTTGCGCAAACACTGCTGCGGCTGGAGACCCCCTCTGTGGCTCAGGGGTTACGCTTTTTCGGAAAGAAAGCCCTGAGAGGTGATAATGGAAGTATTTTTTCCTTGATGCATTTCTCTTGGATGCCCCCGTCCCCCTGCACATTGCTCCACTCTAAGCGCTGTCGAATCTTCCTTGGAGAAGTCTCACGCGTTGCTGCTTTTACTTTCCCATCTGGCCAGGTGTGCCCTGGCCTGGTCCCTCGCTTCTGCTCACCTGGATTACTCCCGCCAGGTCTCCGGGCTGGTCTTCTCGCTTCCATTTTCCTCCATCAGTCACTCCTGCATGCACCTGCTAGTTTGATTTACTAAAAATACCGTTTCGCTCGTGTCATTCTCCTATTTACAAACTGTAAAAGTCTCTCTACTGTTCATAAAATAGAATTCAAAATCTTTTGCTGGGCATTCGAGGCCTTTCACGGCCTGGCCATACCATTCCTTTGCAAATCCATTTCTCCAGCCCCAGCCTTCTCTTCAGCTGGTTTGCCAGACTCTCCCTGCCCCGAGTGTGCGCCCCTCTGCACCCACACTGCTGCCATCTCTCCATCTGCGATACCTCTGCCTCTCCTCCCCATAGTTATCCCTGAAGCCCCTCCTCCAGGAAGCCTTCTCTGATCTCACTGACAATAATGAGCTCGTCCTTAGTCTTCTGTAGCATGCAGTCCAGACTCTCGGCCTTTTAAGACTACTTTCTATACTTATTTGTCTCTTTATAAGTACACATCAGGAATAGCAGACAGTTTTCATCTTACATATCAATTGTTATTAATTGGTAGTGGCTTCCTGCAGCCCTGAGCTGAACAGGCTGTGTCTGAGCACAGCAGGAAGGAATGCTTTCATCGATTAGTCATGTCTGCCATGGGCATAGGGTAGGGGAGTTGCAGCATAAGCAATTCATACTTCCCATTAATGGAATATCTCGTCTCCACCATTGGGTGGTAAACATTCTGAGGTCAGGAACTTCTTCGCGTATCTTCCATGGTGTATAGGCTGGGTGTATAGAGTATATACATAGTTAGCAGACAACAAGTGTGTGCCCATCATCTGGAGAGAAATCTGAGAGTTGCTTAATTGGAGGGTTTTGGCTTAAAACCAAAATAGAAGGAGAATCTAGTAAAACAGTCACTGTCCTATTTTAAAGGCGCACTTTGCAACTTGGCTGTTTTTTAAACCACCAGTTTAGAAATTGATATGCTTTTCCAAGTGTGGGCACCTAAGTGCATGGAGGAATTCAATTCGTGGTTCTCTGCGCTTTTTTCCCACAGTGCATCCCCTTTGTTGGATGATATTCACATGCTCGAAGGGTTCTGCAGAATTCACCTCCTTTCTCTCCCACTATCAGAAAGCAAATGTGTGAAAGAGGTATTGTTATAAGAACAGCCTGGAATGTGCTCCAATCAATTTTTAAATGGGTAAAAAACTATCAAATTTCAGTACTTTAGTATCATTCGTAATATACTGGCATAATAACAAGGTTGAAAATTGTTGCCTCCGCCAATGGTTTCATTAGTTATCAGAGCATCATGGAATCAAAAAATCTTACAGCTGTTCTGGAAGAAGACCCTGAATTCAATGTCAAGGAAGCTGGCGTGTAACCATATTTTTCAGCCTTTAATACCAAAATGACTTTTTTACATTAAAAATATAGCCCCCACAAATGAGAAACTGAGGAAAAAAATGTCTAAAGTATTCAAATGGACACTGTTGGTTAAGACCACAGACACTGATATTAAACATGTGTGTTCCCACCTTATAGAAGTTATTGATGATATAAGGCTGAGATCTTGCTCCTATATATGGGCTCAGTTTAAAAAGAGAGATTTTTAAGGCCCTAGTTAACCAATACAGTGGGGGGAGGGGCAAGTGGAAATTTTGGAAGTTAAAGGCTAGCTGAGAGAATCTGCTCTGAGTCAAACCCGTTGCCAACAGCCCTGTAATGGCGGCTGGAGATGGGAGGATAAGGATGGGGTGGATGGGATGGGAAGGCTGTGTTTGAGCCACAGATGACTGACCAGAGGGATTTTCTGTGACCTTTAAAAACACCCCAGCTTTGAAACAATGCTTATGACGAGTGTTGGTCAGGTGACAACATAGTCTTGACGTCTTGGCTCAGGTCACCAGTGAAACACATTTTTGCCACAAAGAATGTCCAGCCCACATTCAGAACTGAAAGCAGTAACAAAGTAAATGCCCAAACATCTGGGTAGTTCATTAAAACAACCAGACAACGTGGTGGGGAGAGCAACGGGGTCAACAGTCTAATGATGTAGCGCCTGTCAGCCAATCAAAAGCGATGATTTGGACTTTTCCATTTGCACGTGTTTAGGGTTGGTGTCCAGAGTCATAGCCCCAGAGAACCACGTGGTGCAGTGTGGTGGTTAGCAGCACGGGCCTTGGATGGATTGAGTTCCAAGCTCACACTGTCATACATGAGCTGTGGGACCTTGGGCAAGTTTCAAACTCGCTGAGTCTCAATTTCCTCCTCCTTAGAGTAGAGAAAAGAATTAGGTTATTTTTATTTATTAATATTAAGGTATAGAATAGAGAAAATATTAGGCACTTATCTGTAGGGTTGTGAGAGGACTGAATACGATAAAGTCTGTAGTGCTTTGCAGAGAGCGTCTGCTACACGAGAAGTGTTCACGAGAAGTGTTCAAGACATGGCGGCCACCTTGCCCTTTCAGGCACTGGGACACAGCTGATGAAGTTAACGCAGGGACCGCCTACGAGAAGTAACTCTCTAGACAGGATCTTGCCATTTTGTGGTTCCAGTCCCGTGGAAGTTTTTGTTGTTGTTTTGTTTTTGTAAATTCTGTTTGCTCCGGAAATGGGATTATAGCAACACTCATTGTCCCTTCTGTTCTCCTGGGGCTTTAAGCTTTAGTTGAACCTGCTGCAGACTTTCATGCTGCTGCCTTGGCCCAGAATGCCCCCTCCCCTTCTCCACCTGTCAACCTGCTGCCAGGGCTTCGGGGGGGCACCCAACCAAAAGTCAGAGTTCCTGAATCTTCCTGAGAATCTCTGCCTTCCACACACATCCCACCTGCCCCCTCCACAGGCAAAGTTTGACGTGCTCCTATGTATTCTGTCTCGTATTTTGCTGGTCTCCATCTTATCGATTATTATGTATACCAATCTCCCCACCGCCCATTCCTCCCCACACACACAGACTGTGTGTGAGAGCAGGCACCAGTGTCTGCGGTGGCCTCCGTCATGTAAAATGTTCTCGATGTTGAAGGAAGCTTGATGGAATGAATGAATGGATGGATGGCTGTGCACCAGGGTGGAGGTGAGACATCCCTCCCCCAGCCCCAGTAGGCTTCTCCTTAGATCTGCCCAAGACCTTAGAAAGATAACACACCGTCCCGTCTTTGGTTCTTTGGTCTTGTCCGGGCAGGGAAGTGCATGGCCGAGATGTAAAGCCTGCAGGCTCCACAGTCATCTGCCTGGGTTCAAATCCCAGCTCTGTGTCTAGTTAACCACGTGACTTCAGACAAGTCCTCTGTGCCTCTGTGTCCTCCTCTGTAAACAATAACACTCCCTCAGGAGACTGTAAGGTTTAAATGGAGCCCTGTGGGTAAAATGCTTATACTTTTATCTGACACATGATTAATGCTAGGTATGGTTTTTCCCTCAAATTTTAGCTCAGGAAGACTTTCCTGACCCTCAGATTCTTGGCGGACACAACTTCTCTTCCCTTCCACCTCCGTTGCCATCTGTCCCTGTCTTGATAGTACTTATTCATACCTGAGATTGCCTTTTGCATCTGCTGGTTTCTTGCTCCCTGCTCCGCTGGCAATGCCCACCCTGCAAGGAAAATGATTGGACATTGTTGTTGCTGCAGCTGATCAACATCCAGAGATTTAATAAATGTTGAACAAATGGCTGAATGAATGACTATCAGCAGAGAAAGAGTTTGCACTGGGGATGGCTGTTATTTCCAGCCGTGTCTCGTTCTTGCCGGGTTGGGAGAGGCACATTGACCCGACTGATGGCAGGGCTAACCCACCAACAAACCTCCTAGTCTGTTGCATTAGGTACCAGCCAGGGGGCAGGGAGTGTGCTGGGTCAACCACGAACTAGCCTTTTTAGATTTTAAAATAACCACAGAAGGGAAAGAGGCTAGCAGGAGGTAAGTCCCAAGGGAAAGGGGATTTGAGAGGGGACCGGGGGCACAGACTTATAATAAACAAAAGAGAGGGTGTTGGAAAGGAAACAAAAGATGTATGATGGCTGGGTCGCCATGGAAACACTGCATGGCGCCTGGACCAGAAGACAAGCTGCTTCTTCAAAGAGAATTCCAACTTTGCAGCTTGAAATGTTCCCTCCCCTGGGACCTGATCCTGTGGATTCTCCCATAAGCAGCAGAGAAGTAGAGGCCCTGGTACTAGCGGCTCCCCGGGAGCTGGAGGTCTACCAGACAAATAAATGTCAGTGGGGAGCGGGAGGACTTGACTGAGATGGTGAGGTTGTGCTGTGAGCAGCTCACTACACAAGAGGACATTTCTACATCTACCCCACCTGGAGTTTGGGGGCATCCCCCAAACCAGAATGTTCTCCCTTCGTTGCAGGGACCACCCACATCGCGGTCACCCTGGGGAGCTTCATAGACATGCAGATTCTCCAGGCTCCACCTAAGACCCCGGAGTGAGACCCCTGGGGGAGGCCTGGGAATCTGAATTTTACATTTCCACTGGTGAAATTGACGCACATCAGAGCACTTAACAGCCCCGTTCCTCTCACTAAAGGGCATACAGGGGCAGAATAAGTGGTGATGGGCCAGGCAGCGGCCTAAGCATCAGTCTAAGTGGCACAAAACCGTGGGTGAGGGGTAAGAAATGACCAGAAATGTGAGGAGGTGGGTGAAGGGCCTGGAGGCACGGCAGAGTGGGTCAGCGCAGGGCTCTGGAGTGAGTCAGCCTGGATCTGAATGGAGCCTCTGCCACTCACTAGCTACCATACATCCTTGTCTGTAAAATGGGATTGATCATTATAGTGCTTCCTGACGGGGTTATGGTGAGGACTCAGGGAGCTCATATCTGAACAGTGCAGGGTACAGGTGGCAGAACCACGAGATGAGAGAGGCTGGGACTCCAAGTTCCGAGAAGAACCAGTAGGCCCTTTAAGACTTCGAGAAATCAATTTTCATTGTGTTCAGCCAGTGAGGATTGGGGGTGGTTTGTTATGAGTAGCTGGCCTTCCTTGACTAATACAAGGCTGTTAACAAGTGGCCCGCCAGCCGGGAAGATTCAACCAGGTGTGGGTCTGTGCGAGGACGCTCTATGGAAAAGTGGGCAAAGGGGATCCAGCCTTTGAGTTGGTTAAAAGCTTCTACAGCTGCGCCCCACATTCTCTCCAGGAAAGCTATCTATATGGTTGGAAGGAGAACTTGGAAAGAGGGCTGGTCCCACTCACAGACTCAGCCTCTCCTAGTTGGCCCTTCCCTGGATGCAAAATTACTGTCTCTCTCAGTTAACTTCTAGCTGATCTAATGGACTTTTTTTTTTTTCCTCCTTTTTTTTTCCCCCAAAGCCCCAGTAGATAGTTGTATGTCATAGCTGCACAGCCTTCTAGTTGCTGTATGTGGGACGCGGCCTCAGCATGGCTGGAGAAGCCGTGCGTCGGTGCGCGCAGGGGATCCGAACCCGGGCCGCCAGTAGCAGAGCGTGCGCACTTAACCGCTAAGCCACGGGGCCGGCCCCTTATCTAATGGACTTAATGCCTAGTGTCCAGACATGAGGGAGAGAGGGTGCTGCTTCTCCACTAGGGGAGAACGTGTGTGTACGTGAGTGTGTATATATGAGAGTGTGTGAGTGTGTATTGTGAGACTGTGTGATTGTGTGTGTGTGTGTGTTGGAGGGGGAGCGGAGGGAGCGTGGTACCAGCCAGCATCCTGGAAGTCCCAAAATAAACAAGGCAAACTTTTCCTTCCTGATGAGAATGTAAGGCATTTTAATACTAAAACAAGCAACCACATGGTGTCAAAGACAAAAAGTCACATGAATTTTAAAGATAGAACTGGAGATTTCAAGAAAGAGTCCCAGTCGCTCCAGGAGACTTCCCACTACCTGGAGCGCGTTACCCTCCTCTGCCTCCAGGTGCTTCGGAAGGAAAGTTTGAGAAACAGTGATCCAGAGCCCACTGGATCCTAAACACAGGTCCGTAGGCAGGTTCGGGGCTGGCTGTATGGAGGAGTCACTTGGGACACTCGCTGAGCATTCAGATTCTCACACCCACCCCAGAAAGCCTAATTCAGCAGGGTGGATAGAGGGGTGTGTGTGTGTGTGCGCATGTGTGTGTGTGTATGTATCTCTGTTATCTCGCTAAATTTTTTTTTGAGGTACAGTTCACCTACAGTGAAATGCACCCATTCTAAGTTTACAGTTTGATCAATTTTGACGATATTTATTCCCTAGGCTGGAACCCACATCTCTGACATGCTCTTACCACTCGGTTTTCCCCAGAAGCAAAATTGTTCTGATTTCTATCAGCATTGATTAGTTTCGTCTGTTCTAGAACTTCATATAAACCAACGTTTCTCAACCTCGGCACTACTGACATTTTGGGTTGGATAATTCTTTGTTGTAGGGAGCTGTCCTGTGCATTGTGGGATGGTTAGCAGAATTCCTGGCCTCCATGGGCTAACAGCTTCTACCCACTAGCTGTGACAATCAAAAATATCCCCAGACCCTCCGAGTTGAGAACCACTGATATAAACGGAATGGTGCAGGATATATTCTTATGTATCATGCCTTCTTTCACTCAATATGTTTTTGTGATTTTTCCCTGTTGCTGAGTGTACTCATAACTCATTCCTTTTTATTTTTGAGGAGTATTCCATTGTAAGAATATGCCACAATTTATGTATCCATTCTCCTGTTGATAGACACCTGGGCTGCTTTCCTTGTTTGGTTGGTATGAGTAAAGATACCATCAGTAATCACATATAAGTCTTTTTTGTGTGTGTGTGTGTGTGTGAGGAAGATTAGCCCTGAGCTAACATCTGATGGCAATCCTCCTCTTTTTGCTGAAGAAGACTGGCCCTGGGCTAACATCCATGCCCATCTTCCTCTACTTTCTATAGGACACCACCATAGTATGGCTTGACAAGCGGTGTGTTGGTGCACGCCTGGGATCCGAACCTGTGAAGCCCAGGCCACCGAAGTGAAGCGCACGCACCTAACCGCTATGCCACCGTGCCAGCCCCCACACATTAAGTCTTTTTGTGAACATATATTTTCAGCTTCCTTGGATAAATATCTAGGAATGGAACTGCTGGGTCATAGGGTAGATATAAGTTTAACTTTTAAGACACTACCAATCGTCCAAAGTGGCTTACCATTTTCCCTTCCACCAGCAATGCATGAGCATTCCCGTTGTTTCTCATCCTTGCTGACATTTGGCATTGTCATTCTTTTTCATTTTAGCCATTCTAATAGATATGCAGTGGTACCTATATTTTTTAACACCATCTTGGATAATTCTCATGAACAGATGTATTAGTTATCTATTGCCGCGTAACAAATTACCCCAAAACTTAGTGGCTTAACGTAACACTTATTGTGTCACAGTTTCTGAGGGTCAGAGTATGGTCATGGCGTCGCTGGGTCCTCTGGCTCAGGGTCAAGGTGTCATCCTGGGTCATCCTCATCTGAAGGCTCAATCAGGGAAGGATCCACTTCCAAGTTCGCTCACGTGGTTGTTGCAGGATTCAGTTCCTCCTGGGCTGCCCTCGAGTCCTTGTCACATGGGCCTCTCCATAGGGCAGCCCCCACCATCGCAGCCTGCTTCATCAGAGGGAGCAGGCGAGGTGGAATCTGATTTTTGTGACCTAATCTCAGAAGTGGCCTCCCATCACGTTGCCGATTCTCTTCATCGGAAGCAAGTCATGAGGGCCGGCCCAGGCTCAAGGGGAGGGGTTTACACAGGTGTGCACCCAGGACATGAGAGGCCCTGGGAACCATTGTAGAAGCACCTGCCACAGCAGCTCTGGGGTTAGAAGGAAGCTAGGTCTAGACCAGAGCTTCTCACACCATCTGTGGGGAAAGGACCTGTTTGTTTTGTTTTGTTTTAATGCCTACTTATTTCATCACAAAGGAGTAAAAAAGCGTTCATGGACTGGCCCCAATGTATCAACCCCATTTTGCATAGCACTGGTCTACACCCTACAGTCAAGCAAAAGTATGTCCAACACTTATTCAGGGTTTGCTGTGCCAGCCTCTGTGCTAGGAGCTCTACACAGGTTGTCTCATCTACTCCTTAACACAACCCCAGGAGACAGGTGCTATTGTTAGCATGCCCATTTTACAGATGAAGACACTGGAGGCACAGAGAGGTTAATTCATCAGATGCAAGGTCACACAGCATGTGACTGGCAGAACCTGGACTCCAACCAAGTTGACTGGTTTTAGAGTGTGAACATTGACCACCGGGCTATATTTCAAACTCTTGTACACATGTTAGCATGCTAATTACCATTATTAGAGTCCAGAGTGACAGAAGCTGGCAGGCCCCTCTCCCCTGGCCCAGCTCCCCTCTGAGGGGGGCTCCACTGTACCTAGCTGTGGCTGCACAGGCCTGTGTTTGGCATCATCCAAATATTCTATGTCCGACTTTCCTCTCTGCTCTCTGTTTTTTAAAGTTCGAGTATAAAAGTCAAAGCCAGGGCTGGCCTGGTGGTGCAAGCGATTAAAAAACAAAAAGTCAAAGCCATCTGTCCTTTCTTCCAGCCGAGTCTGCTTCCCCGCCGTCCCCCAGAACTTCCTGGGTACTATGATGCTTTCATATGGATGCCCCAGCGTGGAAACCCAAAGTAATAAGCAGTCTTTCCGTGAAAAAATTAATCCCGTCACAAAAGGGTCATCTAACATCTCTGGTAAGGTTAAGTGTTCGTTTACAGATCGTTAACTACATAATTAATTTCTCGTTTTCCAACATAAACCTCATGAGGGAAGGCCAGCATCTGTCTTGTTCACATCTGTGTTCCTAACACGTAGCGTAGGACCTGCCTGTCGTAGGGCTCAATAAATATTTGTTCATTAAATGGAGGTTTGGGTCCACCCCCCAAGCCATCTGTCTTAGCCTGGATGACGGGAAAGTTGAGCCCTCCAGCCGCCTCCGTGCTGGCCGTCGTCAGGAAGTGCAGTCCAGGGATACAGGGTGGGGGATGCGGGACAGCACGTTACTGAGCCCAGATGGTGTCAAGAGCGACCGCTGGATCTCGAGAAGTCATCTTCCAAAAGGCCACTGAAGACACTGTGAGAGGGGCAGTGAGGAAGAAGGGAGAATTCGGTGTCTGGCTTCCAGCTCACAGTGGTCAAGTTCCCCCAATGGAGTTTTAACTCTGGCACGTCTGGGTTGCCCTTGCGTGGACACAGAGTATCCCTGGGGGTCTCACACCTCAGCGGCCACTGAGAAGCCCCAGGGCGGGTGGCCAGAGGGGCGGGGCATGAGCGTGACATGAGGCACTGTGGGGCCGTGCCCACGTGGAGCTGGTCGGAGTCCACCAGAGCTGGCCACAGTGTGGGGAGGAAGTGGCCCAAGGCCCCTGAGACAGGGGAGGCAGGACGAACCCCAGGAGATGCATCAGAGGGGGCTGAATTGTTGAATGCCTTCCCCCACTGGAAACTTCCCTGATTCATCCTGCAGCTGTATTTCCAGGCCCTCTTGCCTGGGTTCAAGGGACATTTAGAGGAGAATCCTGCTTCTAAATCCTGCCCCTCCTACATCACGGCGTAAGGCTCAAGCAGGGATCCTTCCACAGGGGTCTGCTCCCCTGGGCGCCCCTCCTTCCCAGGCATTCCTGTGCTCCACCTATAATCCTGTCCCGGGCTCCCTCCTTCCACTCCCTAAACCTCTTTTCTGCTTCTTGGGCCCTGAAGTTTAAGCTATTTAAGTGGAAACAGATTCAATTGAAAGATGTGGTGCAACCAGGGTTTTGAAATGCGGTAAATAAGATTGTACAAGAGAACGAGATAGGTAATCAGCTGCTGCTCCCACTACTTGAAGAGGCTCATGTAACAGTCATCAGATTGCTCTTGGCCCGGTCAAGGGCTGTAAGTCATTCTCCACTAAAGACAGCCATTGCCGCACAGGATCGTACAAGACAGGGCGAGGATAAACAGCAAACGAGGATGACTTCGTCTGGATGCAGAGAGGTTCGGGGTGGGGGAGGGGTGTCACCCTAGGCAGAATTTCTCTACACCAGGGTCATGATCTCCTGTGATGCTCATTAAAAATGCAGTGCATCCGTCTGGGATGCTCTTGACTGCAAGTCACCAAGACCCCAACTCAAACCGGCTTAAACAATATCAATATTGCTCATGTGACTTAAGAGCAGAGGTGGGACAGATTTCAGGCTTGGTTGACTCAGTGGCTTAATGACACTGTCATCCAAGACACAGCTTCTTTCTGTCTCTCCACCCTGCTGTCCATCTCATCGGCTTTGTCCTAAGGCTGGCTGACCCTGCAGTCACAAGACAGGGCCACATGCTTTCCGTCCAGCGGGGGAGAGAATCTCTTCTCCTACCACGGGATGCCAGTCCTTCCATCCTGTCTGTTGGCTTCTCCAGGACAGGTGCCAACTCCTGGGCCGGAAACAGTCACCAAGATAATGCCAAGAACCGATGGGATCAGACCAAAGAGAACCCTCCCTGCCCCGGAGCTGGGCCTGGAGTGGAACGCACAAAAACTGCTGACCTGGAGGGAAGGCGGAGGGAGAGGGATGGATATTGGGAGAAAAGCCCAAGTTCCTGCCCTGGGGTGCATTTTAAGCCCTTGTCACAGGCTCCTGGGCTTCTCAGGGGCCCACAAACAGACCCACAGAGTAGGGAGGGATGGGGACCCGGGCTCTGCAGAGACTTAAGGCAACACAGAGCGAGCCTCCCTCAGAGCTAAACTGGATGATTATTTCCCCATGAAAAATGCAAAATTGGCCAAATTTGATCAAACTGGGAATTAATCAACAGCTCTTTTTTTAAAACGATTGAAACCAAGTATAAACACCAAAGTGTTCCCCAAACCAGCCAAATGGCCTTAGTTCTGACCCCAACAAGTGACAGAACAGGGTGACCCCGAGAAGCGAGTGCGTGGTCCAGCGGCCTGGGGGGAGTTGAGCACTTTCGTGCTGAAGAACAGGAGGGACCAGCAGGAGCCTGAACCCCAGGATGCTACGATTGCCACTTAGCAGCCGGCGTCCAAGACAACAGGGATGTTTTCTGAGAAACAGCTGCAGGGCAGTGGAAATGACACAAATTTGAAGTCAAGATATCTGGAGGCTCAATTATATACCACTTGTCAGTTGTCTGACCTTGAACTTCCTCGAGCCTCCGTTTCCTCGTTGTGAAAGGCATAAGAAATGGAACTCGGGCTTAGATGAGGTATTGGAGGTGGACACCACTTTGTGGAGGATAAAATGACATGGGGACATCAGTCATTGCTCTGTGGCCCTGGCCCACAGCCTTCCTCCCCACCCTTCTCCCTACCTTCCAATCCCCTCTCCTTCAAGGTCTAGCTCCCACCCTGGCTCCCCCTTGAACTCCTGGACTCCTCAGCTACCCCCCCTCATCTATCGTCTTTTCTCCCCCATTGGTTATTTACAAAACTGCCTGCTGCCCGCTTCTGTACTGCAGTCAGAACAGTGAAATATACCTGTTATTCGCTCTCCTGTTTGTGATTCTCTCCCCAACTCACCTGCACCTGCAAATAAAGAACTGTGTCTCCCACCTCTTTGCAGCTCAGAGTGTGGGAGTGGAACAAACCTTGAAATCAATCACCTGTCGCTTGAGGTGACAACTCAGGTGAAATGACCTGCCAAAGTTATTAGCTCCAGCAGTAGGGTCAGTGCTAGAAGCCAGGCCTCTTGTTGATGCCCAGTGACACTCTCCATGGGGTGCGGGTGCAAAGGGGACCTGATTTTGCAAATCATACAGGTCCCTCCCCAGGCGACTAGTCGCTCTGTGTATCCATGACAAACGTTCCTGATGGGTGGGTGCTGTGCCTGGCACAGGCTCAAAGGCAGGAAAAGGGTTGGGAGCCACGGGTGCAGTGAGCTTTGGAGCCAGGCTGATGTCGGTTTAATCCTGCCGCCCCCCTCACTGCCTGATCCCGGCAGCTTCACTCCCTATAAGTCAGAGATGCTTCTGGAGCCCATGGGCACCGGGCACACCCTGCAGAGATCAGGATAGCCGTGTCCCTGCTTGGGCTGCATTACAGTCTGCTGGGCAGTGTTTCTGAGAGAGGAATGGAGTGTTTTAGCTCCTCTAAGCCCTTAGGGAGTTCTGAGGAATACATGAGGTAATGCAGGGGCAGCAACCTGCATGGTGGCCTGCAGGAGAGGCTGGCTCCTGCCGCTCGCCCCGTTGGGCCCTGCTGCACCTCTATGTTCACCCTGCGTCTGTTGTCCAGTTGATGAGACATTAAGAGTGCCCCTGTCACTGAGGTCCAGCCTCCCTCAGGAATGGTTGGGGACAGAGTGTCAACCAGGGCAGAATGTCCAGGGGTTATCCTCAGGTAATGAAATGCAGAGGGTGCAGCAGAGTTAACTTTGAAGCACCCTCCCCCAACCCCAGGCCTGCATCACCCCACCCCACCCTCCCCAGCCCCTGGGTCACTCCTGCCGCTGGGTAGAGCAGCCTTGACCCCTAGCCAGGCCCTCCAGCGGCCACATAGAGGGGAGGGCAGGAGGACCAGCATGGAGGGCAGGCGGCTTCTGCTGTGGGTCGGTACCCGCCTTAAGCTGAGGGCCGTTTTGTGGGCTGCCCACTGAGGGTGCCAGCATTTCAAGCTTTAGATCTGGTCGTCAGGCCCCAATTTCCTGGGGACTGGGCAGGCCGCTGGTGTTTCTGCCTGTTATACGACCTTGAAGCCCTCAAGTAGGAGAGATTTCTGTCCAATGCAGGCAAAGATAGAAGATTCCACTCCCGCATGCGGCAGCCTCGCGTGCTTAAGGCTGGACAGACAGGTGGGTCTTTGAGTGGAGAAAAAGATGCCCTTTCCTCCAGGTGGACTGAGCCTCACCCCAGGGCACACAGCTGGGCAAATGGTGCACAAACTGCACTTCAGCCACCACTTGCCCCTCATCCGGGCACCTTTGTGCAGTGCACAAACCATACAACCGAACATGGCAGCCCTGGCCACAGGTACGTATTGCATGCTCCCTGTGAACAGAGGCTGTGCTAGGCACCAGGGACGCAGCAGGAGCAAGACAAGACACAATCCCTGTGCTCACACACGAGTGGGAGAGACTGGCCACAAACCGGCCAACCTATGATGAAAATAACACAAGATGAGCTCAGTGCTGTAAAGCAAAGAGCAGGATGCGGTGATAGGGAGGGACAGGCTTGGGGCGGGACTTAATTTAGAGCAGGTGGCAGTCGGGGTGGGTGGTTTGCGGGGAGGAGTCGGGGCCAGAAGACCAATCCAGAAAGAGTTCAGCCTGTTTGAGAAGCAGGGAGCTCAGTGGCCAGAGGGGAGCAGAGGGAGAAGGGTTGGGGGCAATGTCAAAAAGATGATCACGGCGAGGCTGGGCAAGCGCTGATAGGTCACCGAAAGGAGTCTGGATTTTGTTCTAAGTGTGGAGGGACCACTGGCATTTCTGAGCCACTGGATGGATAAGGGGAGGGAGAGAAGGAATAAGAGATGGAGACAAGGAGGAGAGAAAACACAGAGGCAGGTGGCACAGACGAGAGCAGAGGAGGGAGGCCCACCCGCCCTTGTGGCACCTGTGGGCACAGCAGCGGGGCAGACGGCGCGGGGATGGGCAGACCGGGGGATGGATGAGCAGGGCCCGCGTCTCAGCGGGCCCCAGCGTGACTCATGGTGCTGTGGATTCTGGAGGCTTTGGAGGTGATATTTTGCTTCCCAGGTCATGCTCCTCGGAGCAGAAAGGAGCCACACCCTCCCTCTGCCTCCTGTGAAAGGTCAGGTCATGGCTTCTCCCTCCGTGGGTGGACAACAGGCAGGACGTCCTCTCGTGGGCTAATCAGAGTGATTTGTGTTCGCAGTTCAACGTTGAGAAGTCCACGGAGCCCGTCCAGCCCAGAGCCCTCCTCAAGTTCCCAGACATCTACGGGCCCAGGCCGGCGGTGACGGCCCCGGAGGTCATCAACTACACAGACTACACGCTGAGGGCCACGGAGGAGCCCGCGGCGCCTGCCAGCCCCCAGGCCCCGAGTGACAGCCGCCTCAAGAGGCAGGTCACAGAGGAGCTCTTCATCCTTCCTCAGAATGGTAGGGGTCTCCTGCCCCTCGCTTTCCCGTAGGCAACGCTCAGGGGGGTTGACAGCATCTCTATAGATGCTGAGTGTGGCCAGCCCCAGGGTCCACGGCGTCTGACACGGGCAAGTAGGTGGGCCTGGGGCCTCGGAATTACAGTCCTCTATTCCTGCTGATGTGGGGCCACATCGCATCCCCCCAAGGCCTCCAGCTTTCCACTGGGAACTGGAGAGTCCCTTTCAAGTCATGTGTGCAACTACGGAGAGGGGATAAGGAGCCGTGATAACACGGGCTTCAGAGTCATGGGTGTAATTCTCTGCCCTTTTATATACTCACTGTGTGGCCTTGGTCATGTTGCTAACCTCTCTGGGCCTCGGTTTCTTCATCTTTAAAATGGGATCATACTATTACCTGCCTGGTAGGGTTGTTGTAAAGTGTAAATAAAATAATGCATATAAAGTGCTTAACTTAGGTCTTGACACAAACGATGTAACCAACCCTTTTATTATGATTGTTTCTAGTCTCATCAGCATCAACATCAAGAATGCAACCCCTTCAGGGGTGCAGCACTGTGCTGGGCACAGGGGCAGATTTGTGAAGCAGAGACACAGTCCCCAACCCAAGGAGAATGTAGGCTTTTTTAGGAAGGCAAAACAAACAACGAGGAGAGTGGATTGTTGGGTGGCTTGGGGTTTTGTTTCATGTGGTTGGAGGGAGACGGTAGAAGCCGGAGCAGCACAGCCGCCTCTGACAGTGACCTCACTCATCTTACCACATCTCCTAGGCTGGGTCCAACCGCGCCGCAGGCCGGCCAGTGAGCAGGTGCCCCCCAACCCAGCCCAGAACACAGTGACTAGCCCGCTGTTTCTTCAGGAACAAATTCACGTAGTGCCTGTGGTGGGAACGAGTCCTGGTTGGCTTTTCACCTCCAGGTTTGCCAGCCCACGTTTTAGACAGATGGAAAATAGACCCCTTGAGCCCTTGAGAGCTTAAGCTTGCAAGGTGGGGAACAATTTGTGTGAGAACCCTTTTGGGGTGGTCATCATAATCCTAATCATAATCACAGAAGGGCTCCCCTTTCTTGGGAGCCCCAGATTTCTCAAAGAATGAAGCCAGGATTGGACACTCTCCACCAAGGAGGGCAGGAGAGCACATCGGAGTCGGGGACTTGGAAGAATTGAACACATTCATTCATTTTCTCCTTTTCATGGTTCCTCATTCCTTTCCTCACCCCAGAAGGCAACAACCAAGTCCTGAGTCCACAGAAATTGACCAGAGGCGAGGGAGTGCAGGGGAGGACGCCAGAGTGATCAGACACTGTCTCCACGATGTCCTGAGTGTGGTGTGCTCCCACCAGCGACCGTCCTTAGCAGCAACTTGCAGAGCTCAAAGTCCTGATTCTTGAGGCTGAGTCCACTCCTGCATTTCCAAGTGGTGCTGGCTTTGGCTTGGTTTTGATTTGGTTTTGATTTGGAAGGCTGAGGGGTCAGAGAGCCGAGAGCCCTGGGTGCCACCACGCCCCCTCTGACGCTGACCCTGCTGCGGGTGTCTGTGTGGTGCCCTTGGAAGCCACAAGGGTCCTGCCTCTCTTTCTGACCATTGCTCACACCCCGATCCATCTGTTCCTTTAGATGCACCAGGGAGAATCTTCACTACTTGCAGGAACCCAATAATGAACCATTTTGGAAATTAAATACTCCTTTATATGTCGGCCCTCTAAATTCGTTCTGAAAATCGAAAATTTTTTTCAATTCCAATTTGCTTAAAGTGGAGGCTGCTGCAGCTACTGGATCCTTTAATTCTTATATTATGTGTGACTAATGGAATCTTCCAGATGTTTGGCTCCCGTTCAAGTGAGGGGCAGAGTGAGCAATGCATGTGGTTTTAGGGACATCTGAATTAAAGATAAGGTCATTCATTCATTCAGCAAGCATTTACTGAACATGCACTAAAGTCGGGTCCACCATCCCTGACCTGGTCCCCAGCATCTGCTCCTGACTTGTTCTGTGACACTTGTCTCCAGCCCTGAACTCCTGGGGCGCAGGGACTGGACGCTGTGGGCGAGGGGGAGCTGGAGACGGTTTGCTGGAAACAAGGCGACCAGAACCACACAGGCTGTGACGGTTCCCCTTACTTAAATCTCACCACGGGCCGGGCTCTGGGCTAAGTATTTTCCCCACTTTATTTCAACTTAATGCTCACAGGAACTCTGGGTAGAAGGAACTGTTATCACTCCCATTGTAAAGACAAGAAAACTGAGGTTCGAAGAAGTCAAGTAACGTGTCCAAGGTCACATAGCTATTATGTAACAGCCCGTGTCTGCCACCAAAGCCCATGTCTTGATCGCTGGGCTGTGACAGCCCCTTGGAATATAATGCCAGGGGCCACAGGTGTCACTCTGGAGCAGCCACCATGAGTTTGCACCCGGCTAGGAAGCTTTGGGTTTGGATTCATGGCAGAGGTGGCAGAGACGGGAAAGGCGTGGTCGGGAATACAGGACCCCGGCGCGGGTGGCAGTGACGGCTTTTCCTTCTTAACAGGTGTGGTGGAGGATGTTTGTGTCATGGAGACCTGGAACCCAGAGAAGGCTGCCCGTTGGAATCAAGCCCCCAAACTCCACTACTGCCTGGACTATGACCGGCAGAAGGCGGAGCTGTTTGTGACTCGCCTGGAAGGTATGTGCTTAGCTGACTTCCACAGCCTTCTGTGTGTCTGTCTCCCCAGGAGGAGCCGTGCAGGAGGGGTGGGGGCATCTGCGGCTGCGGGGAGCCCTGGGTGCTGGATTAGCACCCTGTAACAGACAGACCCTGAAACGTGGGATGCTCAGATACATCGGGGTTTTTTCTCACTCTCATGTAACAGTCTAAAGCAGAGATTCCATGTTGGCAGACATCTTTCCTCCAGATGGTGATTCAGGGACCAGGCTCCTTCCGTCTGTGGCTCCATAATCCCTTCAGCCTCCTTGTCGTCTGCATCTGCAGGGATACAGGGAGAGGGCACAAGCATTCCTTAAAAGCCATAACCTGCCCTCAGCATGCACCACCCCTGCTCACACCTCATTGGCTGGCACTCAGTCACATGGCCACGGACTGCAAAGGAGCCTGGGAAATGTGGTCTCGCAGGTGCCCAGCCAAAAGAGGAAATGGGTTTTTGGTGAACAGCCAGCCACCTCTGCCATGGGTGCCTTTGCCATTGAACAGGGCTGTGCGCCGGACACAGGGGGTGTTCTGAATGGTCAGCAAAGCTTCTGGATTTCTAGAACCAGCCAGTCTTTCTGAGAGGTCAGGATGTCCCTGGGCTCCCTACCCTGACAGTTCACTTTACCATCAGCAAACAAAGCTAAGACTTTGCAAAGGAATCAGAGCTAACAATGGGCAACGCCGGCTCCTGGAAGCTGGAAGCTATGGGCAGGATAAATCCGACTGTCATATTTACTTTAATTTTTTTGAGAGTGTTTTTCCTTTTTGTTTTCTTTCAAGATTTTTTAGATTATTTTTTATACTTTATTGCATGTGGTTTTCACAATCGTCCCGTTTTACAGATTAGGAAACTGAGGCCTAGCAACATCAGGTGACTTGTCTAAGATCACTCCAACGAGTGGTGCCAGAGCGAGGAGAATACCCAGGTCCCTTGCAGCTCAGTGGGCGCTCTTTCTGTTAGGACACAGGGCCCCAGTCCCTCATCTTCCCTTCCTGGAAAGCATCAGCTACCACTTCTCAAATGGTCCCTGAGGGACCCTTCATAAAAGTGCCCCAGGTGCAAATTGCCACCACGTGAAGCATTAAGAACACCAAGGTTCAGAATATCAAACAACATTCACGGGGGCGCAGCCAAGGAACTCACATCACGGTGGCTGTGTGGGAAATATTGACGGGACAGAACAAACCAATTACCGTTTCAGGAGCAACACTAATAAAAGTCATCAGCAGTTGGTGGGCCCTGGCGCCTTGGGGACATCTCAGGGTCAGGAGGTCGGAAGGGCTCCTGGAAGCAGGGAGTCTTGTCCCCGTTCTCCACGGAGGACCAGTGTGTGCTGACATTGGCCCCTCGGAGGATCTCCTGTTTCTCAAGGCCTTGCAGAAAGGCGATTCCATGCCGGGGTGGTCAGCCCTGGGGTCTTTCAGGCCCCCGAGGTTGTAACCGTTAAGCTGGATTCTGCAGCTCAGAGCAGGGCCGTGCTCCGCTCCCCCCTTCAGCTCTAGAAGCTGCATGTCTGTGCTGCTTTCTCCTTGGCTGCAGCTGTGACCGGTGACCACGACGGAGGCTGTGACTGCTATGTCCAGGGCAGCGTGGCCAACAGAACGGGCTCTGTGGAGGCCCAGACGGCCTTGAAGAAGCGGCAGCTGCTCACCACATGGGAGGAGGGCCTGGTGCTCCCCCTGGCGGAGGAGGACCTCCCCACGGCCACCCTGACGCTGACCCTGAGGACCTGCGACCGCTTCTCCCGCCACAGCGTGGCTGGGGAGCTCCGCCTGGGCCTGGATGGGGTGTCTGTGCCTCTGGGGGCCGCCCAGTGGGGCGAGCTGAAGACTTCAGTTAAGGTAGAGTGACTTCTTGCCAGGAAAGGTAAAGCCTGTTAGTGGAGCGTGGGACGGCAGGACTGGGCCAGTGCTCAGGGAACGAGCTTAGAGACCTTCCCAGCCCAGGGCCGGGAATGTGAAAGTCAAGTCGGAGTCTTGAATAGGGTGGGGGACTGGAGCAGACCCACAACCCAGGATTTGGGATTCCTGGTGCTTCTGCTTCTAGCTTGCCATGCAAAGACACACCGCCCCTCCCCACCACCATCGTGGAGAACATCATGTTCCGAGTGTATTGGCTCTGGTGCTGACAGTATTATCCCTATTTAAATTCATTTATACTCCTTGTGTACCTACTATGTGCCAGGTGCTGCTGGGGAGATGAGCACCGGCTAGAGCCCCCCTCTGCTCATAGAACAAACAGGCCAGAGGGAGAAACGGGAACAGATGAGTGATGATGCCAATGATGATGATGACTGTGATGAGGATGATGATATCTGACGTGTTGAATCCTAAGACATCAAAGAGGGGCCTAACCAAAGTGCTCTGATGGAAAGTTCTAGAAGGCCTGGTGTGCCGTGATGCATGCGCTGGGCTTTGAAGGAGTGATGGGTGCTGGGGGCAGCTGCAGAGCCCAGTGTTCTACATGGGCTCTACCCTAGGATGGTTCTCCCGACCCCTCTGCTGCTGGGGAAGCTGTGAATGGGAAGAAGTGTCTGCTGGGAGGCCACACTGTGCAGAGAGGGGCTCCTTGGAGAGCAGATCACTGTCCCCACAGGCCAGGGCAGTGATGGGGTCGGGGGAAGATCAGGGCTACAGGATGGTGTGTAGTTATTTAGGCCCCTGGGTCAAGGCCTCATCCAAGGGGCTGCCATGATGGTGCCTAGAGGGAACTTTCTGGATGACCAATCTCTGAACCAGCTGGTCAGTGCCTTATCTGGAGACTGCGTAGCCCACAAAGCATAAAATAGTTACTGTCTGATCCTTTACAGAAAAGTTTGCCGACCCCCATGCTAGAGTAATAAAAGTACTAAGAAGGGCACTAGTTTTGGGGCACCACCCATCAGTGGCTGTGCTTAGAACTTTACCTAAGTTCTGTCCCAAACCAACCAAGCAAGGGTGATGCCATGACAACCCCATTTACAGACAAAGGAACTGAGTCTGGGGGTAGTTCAGTAACCCACCCACGGTAGCCCAGCCGGGACACGGCAAGCTCGGCCTGGGGGCCAGGTTGGTCCAGCTGTGAGTCCCATGTGGTCCTCCACCGTGCGGCATGAGTGCCTGACGGTGTAAGAGGCGGCCTCAGCAGGCGCCTTCCTGATGGACACTGCAGGAGGGAGGGTACACTCTCACGTCCACCTGCTCCTCTTTTTTCTATGATCTCTTCCTTGCCTTATTTTTCTCTTTCCTAGGCTCAGAAATTTGATAAAAATTGACAGCCACTCTCAGCTGGAACCAGGCTGTTCCTGGTCTAATTAGTGTGTGATTTGGGACTTGTGTGGAATCCCAGCCAGGGGTCCTGGGAAGAGAACCCAACACTGGTTTATGCAGCTGGCAAAGCAGCTTTCTCCAGAGATGGAGGAGCTCCTTCTAGAGCTTTGGAGACCCTGGTCCCACCCCTAATGGGCTGAAATTTGGCCCATGCAGGCAGACATCTCAGGGACCTAACCCACTTCTCTCCCTCCCCCTAGAAGAGCACAAATCATTCATTCATTCCATGAATACCTTGTCTGGTTTCCACCATGTGGCAGGCACCATGCTA
The DNA here is from genome assembly GCF_020826845.1 of Diceros bicornis minor. NCBI lineage: Eukaryota > Metazoa > Chordata > Mammalia > Perissodactyla > Rhinocerotidae > Diceros > Diceros bicornis. The sequence continues at coordinate 24,863,424 of NC_080770.1, forward strand.
GGAGCTGGGGCACAGCAGTAATTAAGACACAGACCTGCCCTCATGGCTCATCCATCCCAATCATCATCCTACTTATAGTTATCACTGTTCCATAAATACACTCTCGCATCCCCTTGGACCATGAATGTGACCAATCTCAGAGGGCAGCATGGAGTCAGAAGTAGGAGGTGGCACTCTCGGTGTATGTGGCAGGAGAGAGTCCCAAGGCCAGGCTAGGGAGCCCCTCGCCCCAGCTGGAGGGTGCAGGCGATTTGAACAAGGTAGATGGAGCCTTCAGTCGCTGCAGCCCAGACGATGTTCTCCTCTTGGGCAGAATGGGTTAACGGAGGTGTCAGCAGTGTCCTAGTTCTCCCCGGAAGACACTGAGCCAAAAGTGGCGTGTGCGTCACCAGGGACCATAGAACGACCCACTCCAAGGGCAGCTTGAATGATTCACTGAGAGCCCAAGAGAAAGATGGGGGATGGGAAAAATCAGGGAAGGATGGAGGGAGAAAGAGGGTTGTTTTTGTTGGCAGGTACTTTAAGCAGCAGAGCCGAGGGGCAGATGCTGTTAAAATTCTCTGGCTGTGGTGCAGCTGGCTGGACTTGTCTGGGCCTTTTGGCACCCTACACAAAGGTGACGAGCCCTTCACGGGCTGACGGGTCCAGGCTCCTCTCACCTGGTCTGGGAGAAGTGAAGGGCTCAAGCCTGGTCACTTTGTGGCCACAGCCCAGGCCAACTGTGGACCTCCAATAAGTACCCTTGAATCAGGAGGCTGGTGCCCATCCCAGCTCTGGTTCCACCCCTCTGCATTCCTAGACAAGTCTTTGGGCCTCAGTTCTTCACTGTGAAATGAGAGGTCTGCCCACCGAGGGCGCTGGACGGTTTAGGACTTTGTCTTCACTATCAGATCAGACCTCCGTTCAAGGCTCTGTTTTGCTACTTACTGGCTATATGACCTTAGGAGGCAGTGACATGCCCTCTCTGAGCATCAGGGTCTTATGCTTCAAATAGGAACAAGATTAGCATCCCTTTCACTCTTGTTGTTAAGATTAAAGGGATGTCTCACCCTTCTTTCTCACAAATATTAATTGTGTGTCAACTCTGTGCTAGGTGCTGGGGACGGCTCTGTGGAGCTTACAGCCTAGTGGGATAGATATGTAATTGCACCCAGCACAAAGTAAGTGTTGAGTTAATGTTAGCTGCTATTATTCAGGCCATTGCCAACGTCCTCACAGCTCCCGGATCATTTCATCATGCGACTAGTCACTTACGGCTAGTTGAATCCTTGGGGTCGTGGTGAAGACATTTTTCCTGGATGAAAGGTGTGACCTGGGCATAGGGCTGGCCAGCTCGTCCATCCAGCCTCCCTCCCAAAGCCCAGGCCGGCTCCTGTTCACCCAGAAACAACGTTCCCACTTACCAATCTCAAGAAGTAGTGGCTGTCCTCTTGGACAACTAATGATAATGATCCAAGCAAACAGTTTCATGGTGCGTGGTGTGTGCCAGGCAGTGTTCAAAGCCGTGAAATATTAACTCATTTAATTTCTACCACAACCCCATTGAGTGGAGATATTATTATTCCCATTTTAAAGATGAGGAAAGTGAGGTTTGGGAAAGTTAAGTAACTTACCTAAGGTCACACAGCTAGTAAATGGCAGGATTGGAACTCAGACCCAGATGGTCTGCTTCTAGAATTTACCTAAGAACTTACCTAGCGTTCTTAGCGCTATCCTTGGACTGTGACAGCCATCTGCCTCCTGTGGGGACTCTTGGTCATTTTCATCCCTCAGTGGATTTGTTGGAGTTCCAAGCAAAATCTTGTAGGAATTTCAGTGGAGATACTCTATAAAGCTGCAGACGGGGGACAGACGTTCTGGATGCTTCACAGAGGCATTGGCGCCTCCTGCAAAGCACAGTTATTGCCAGTGGTCTCTGGTGCATTGCCCTCCATCCTCTGCCTGGCTTCTCATTGACATAGTTGGCCATTCTGTTGACCAAGCAAGCCCCCACTGAGCATTGGTACAGCACATTATTGACTCTCTCCGCCCTGCAGGGGCTGGAAGGAATTAGCTTTTCAAACAGAGTAATGAATCACAGCTCCCCGCTGCCCCAGGAACCTGACCGGTCAATGCAGTGATTCTCAAACTGTGTTCTCCAGCACCCTAGCGTTCTACAGAGATGCCGCAGGAGCCTGGGGGGTGGGGATGAAGGGCGAGAGGGGTTCTGGCCCTCTGCCCCTGCCGCATCCTGAGTGGCATCTCTTCGATCTGTTTTATATGTTGGCTTTGAATAAAAGATATTTGGAAAATCACATTTTGAGGCAAACAAAACAAACCCTTATTGATGCGCATGCCACATGTGATTCCCCCGTGCCCTCCTCCCTTCTGCAAGGGTGGAGAAAACAGCATTGATGGGTAAATGTTTCTAGGATGCCTGTTGGATGCAAGTCCAGTGTGACCCCAGCCTCAGCGTTAGTGAATGGGTCAGAAGCCATCCCTAAATGAGGCCCCCCTCCTGCGTCCCCTCTTCTGTTTCAGGAGCCGTCTGCAGGAACCGGAGAGGTCCTTCTATCCATCAGCTACCTCCCAGCTGCCAACCGCCTCCTGGTAGTGCTGATCAAAGCCAAGAACCTCCACTCGAACCAGTGCAAGGAGCTCCTGGGGAAGGGTGAGTGAGGAGGGAGAGGGGAGAGCCAGGCCAGCTCCCCCTCTAGGAATGTGTGCGGAGGGAGGTGGCACCTGGGAGGCAGTGGGGACAGGTGAGCAGGGAGGTGGAACATGAGTACATTGGTGCAGTCAGCCTCAGCTGTGTCCTCCACCACAAACTCACAAACCGATTTTGAAGGACACGCTCACTTCTTTAAAGTCACATCCATTTACTCCTGGGCCAGTGCCATCCCTTAGGGACCAGGTGTGAGCCACCTGGGGCTCCTTACCTTGCAGATCCGGCATAAGAGGAATCAGCCTTCCCCACGGGTCATAGGAAGCCAAGAACAGACTGTAGCCATGGAGCAGAGTATCTGGGCTGTAGGGGAAACTTGGCCCAGCTCTTGTCACCCAGACCTGGCCAGAGCCATCTTACAGGCAGGTGTTCCTTCTCCTGTCTCAGCCAGCAACCACTGCACTTCCCACCCCACTCCAGTCTCTTCTCTCTTCCCAGCCTTTGCCAACCTGCCGTCCTCACACCAGCTGAGTGTGGGTGATGGCAGAAGGTGTGTGGGTGCACAGGCTAGGCGGCCCGAAGCTTAGGGCGTCTGTGCCCCATATACCCAAAGAAGCATCTCTTCAACATTCTGGAAGCCTCGGTTTTTCCTTCTGGATACCCCAGCATAGGCCTCAAGTCTTGGGGACCAAACAGGCTCTCTTGTCAGGGCAGGAAAGCAGCGTTGGTTAGCCATATGGTACCTGGCCCTGGAGCCAAGGGCTCATCACAGGATATAAATAAATAGATATTTATAGCAGCATACAAATAAAGAATGGCCACTGCGTTCAGAATCTTTGAGCACAAGATCTTGGGTGAATGAAATCACAAGAGTTGGTCTTGCTGACAGATTCCTGAGCCAAAGGTCAGAATTCACTGCTTTTTCTTCATCCCCTCCAGACAATTCTTTGCCTCCTGCTATTTTTTTTATAGCTCCTGTCAGGACAATTACAGCTCCACACTCTGTCTCTTAAATATCTCTGCTGAAATAACAAACTAACCACCTGGGGGTGATAATTATAGCAATAAATACAGAGTAACAATTATTCTCACATTAGTTTCAGGAACCTTGACTAATGAAAACGGAATCCAGGTCCTGATCCCTGTGATGTTACTTGAAAGCTCGTCTGGTGACCTGTTGGCGATTTCCTGGGGGGCAGCTCTATTGGTGGGGTTCCCGTGGGGGCCGAGGCACTCTGCCTTCACCCTCCACATGAAGTCGGGATTCTCAAGTAAAACTTACGAAAGAACAGAAGAGAAGAACTCAACCAACCAGCAGGAGAGCTGCTATCTTAATAACAGACAAAAATGCATGGACAGAGAACCAAGGGGATGAAGACATGGGATGGCTTAGTTTTTCTGGTCTGAGTTTAAACTCAAAGCTGCAGGACATCTGAGCCATTGTCCTGGGCCTGGTTGGATGTGGGACATGAAGGCACTTAGAAGACTCATGCAGAGGGTGTTTCCCTGGCTGTACTATGGCACAACCCAATCATGGGCCCCTCAATGACCAGCCTTATGTATTAGCTATTGTCTGTTTTCCATACTTGAATGTAAGTTCATCCCCATGTCTACACCAGCGTCTGCCATATGGTGGGCATTTAATAATTCTTGAATAAATACATGGCCCATGGGGAGGGGGGAGGTAGAGAGGGAGCCTAGATACAGATCTTGTGTCAGAGACCCTGTCTCTCCATCCCCAAGAGGAAGCATCATCTGGGGCCCCACTACACCCCAGAAGCTCACTCCTGGCCCTTCTCTCTGTCTCTCTTTCCTCTCTCTCCTTCCCCAGATGTCTCTGTCAAGGTGACCTTAAAGCATCAGGCTCAGAAGCTGAAGAAAAAGCAAACGAAACGAGCCAAGCACAAGATCAACCCCGTGTGGAACGAGATGATCATGTTCGAGCTGCCAGATGACCTGCTGCGGGCGTCCAGCGTGGAGCTGGAGGTGCTGGGCCAGAGCGCGGAGGGGCAGAGCTGCGCCCTCGGCCACTGCAGCCTCGGCCTGCATGCCTCGGGCTCCGAGCGCAGCCACTGGGAGGAGATGCTCAAAAACCCGCGCCGGCAGATCGCCATGTGGCACCAGCTACGCCCGTAGCCGGCCACCGGGGTCGCCTCCCTCCTCGCCCACAGCCCCGCCCTTCCAGCCCCAGCCATCCTGCCACCTCCTCTTTGTGCCCCGTCCTCGTTCTGACACCCGGAAGACAGACGCATTTGCAAAGGCCAGGACACTACTCCTCTCTCAGCACACTCTCGTTTCTAGAACAGAAGTGGGGAGGGGCAGTGTGCGGAAACAGCAGGTTTCCGGGTCACACTACGGGTCACACTGAGGCACTCATCTTGCTCGCCTGTGTTACTGAAGAGACACTCGGCAAGTCCAGCCTGTGTGCAGAATTGCAGGTGGGGTCAGGCCAGATGCAGAGAAAGCTTAATTTGGGGAATAATGGATGCAAAGAAGGTGGCTTTTTAAAAATAAGCATTTCAAAAATGATGGAGGAAATAAAAGCATCCTGGATCAACCCATAGAATTAGAGATTGGCAGGGTGGCATGAAATCGTAGCCAGCATTAAATGCTACCCACCCGAGGCAGTAACCCAGCAGGTCTCAGACCTTAGCGTGTGAAGAATCACCAGCAGATTCCCGGGCCCGCCTGTCGACGTTGCAAATCAGTATTCCCGGCTGAAACCCGGGAGCCTGCGTTTTTAACAAGCACTGAGTCGTTTTGATGCGGAGGTTGGGGCATTGCACTTGGAGAAATCTCTTTTACAACATTCCAGGCAGGTTTTCACAGTCCTTGTGAGGGTCCCGGCACCCTGGGGTAGCTGTTCCAATGCCAGACACCTCAGCCATCAGTGTGAAATTTGGGAGCCTCTGTTTTTTATTTCATTATTTTACTTCTTAATATTTTCATTTGTGCTTCTCAGATCCTGCTCTTGGACTGAATTTTGTGCTTTTTATTGAATAACTTTCTTGTTTTAGCTCAAAATCAGTTTATATTACATTTGGGGAGACCTTCCCTGACAAGGTACAGGTGGGATCCCCTATTAGGCATCTGGCACTGGTTGTCACGTCCACCAGCATCACCAAGTGACCCCTCTGAGACAGACCCATCCCTTCTCAGCATTCCAGCCACTTTAGGAGGAATTCAGTGTGGGGCACATATTAAGTTACTCTGTTACATCTGGCTCTGTGGAGGTGGAGAAGGAAAATAATTTTAAATAGGAAACAAAGTCTTTTGCAAATGGGTCTCCCTCCCTTAGTTTTCAGGGCCTATCACTTAATTAGTAAATAACCAGCAGCTAGGTTTCAAATTCCTACCTTATTATAACAAAGAGCTGTCCACATCACTAATCGAATGATGAGCCTTGCTGAGTGAATATGACATTTGCCTGTGAACCAGGATTCCTGGGTTCTGTTGTTGGCCGTGTGTACAGTAGGATGAATGTCATGTGTGTGTACAATATGATAGATGAAATAGTGCTCATAAGCTGTAGGTGCTCCCTGGCTAAAAACACTCTGAGGCCACCAGCAGATTATCTTTAAGGTTCAGTTGGCAGCTGACAGCGCCTGGAAAGTGCCAGAACCATCCCAGGCATTTCCAGAACCATGGATTCTGGATTCTCTTCAATACTGACATCCAACCTCTGGGCATGCAGATGTCACCCCAGCCCCCCGATCTGAAAGAGAATTCCTAGACGAGGTGAATAAGGACTGCCCTTCATTCCTTCAACAAGTCAAGTCCTTCTTGGCCTCTCCCTGAGAATCTGAGCGGGGACTCGATCACCTTTTGTCATTATTTTCCTTTTCTGTACAGAAGTAGAAAAGCATTAGACCATCTTCTGAAAAAACAGAAAAACATATCTAATCCGTCTTTAATGGGGAAGTCTTTCAGGTCATTGGAAATCTTGATCTCTGGTGTTGACCTCCTCCTGCCAAGTATTTTTTAGGAAAAGCATCTGTTGCTGATTTCCTAGATCATGTTTTTGAGAGCTTCCTCACCTCTCTGGTCTCCCTTTTTTGGTTGGCATGGCTCAAAGAGAAGAAAACGTTCCGTGTGTAAGTTGACCAGGATTCTCTTCTTGGTAATGTTTGCTACTCCAATATAGAAAAGTCTGGATTCTAGACTTAAAAGCAGGAAACATGGGTTCTACTTCCTTGTAACTCTATGCATCTGCCTTACAGTCACACGAAAGGATGTTCGAGGGGGCTGGGTGGGGCCTCTGATCCCAGAAATGTCAACTGCCCCCATGGTCATTCATAACGAGGCATTCATTTCTTTGGATCTCCAAGGTTTAGTTTTCCAGAATCCAAACTAAAGGTTGCCCTTGATAGGAGTCACATGCCACCACAGAGCATCTTAGGTGTCAGCCATCACCTCACTTAGCAGGCAGGTGCAGAAACGAGCTAGGATTTGCAGAGGTTTGTGTCTTTCGTGTTCACACAGTGTATTCCAACTGCCTAGAATAAAGCTGGCTCCTTGTCCTCGATAAATATTTGTTGAATGAATTAATGAAGGAAGGATGGATAGGGGAGTGGGCAGAAAAAGACACCACACATGGTGTTTTTATGGCCTAGCTGATTTCTCAATGGTAAAGACATCAGATGTCTCAACAGTTGCCCTAGAAATTCACAACATTGAGTGTTACCGTTCACCTGATGACAATTCATAGCCCTCCACGTAAATGTAATTAAAGATAGAAGAGAACACAATCACTGTGCTTTTCCACCAAAACTCCATTTTGGTGAATTTTAAATTATCCAGAGATATCAGACTGCTAGATCAAAAAACTTCCGTAATCTTTGCATCAGCTTACCTTGTACTAGATACATTTGCAATTTACTATCAAATTAGAGTAACTGTGTCTGTGGGAATGCATCTGATCATTTTTTAAAGGAACACCTTGTACTTTGCCAGGGAGCGTTTTCTAAGAGGGGCAGGAAGTGAGGTGAAAATAGAGGGAGAAGCCATCTCAGACGGGGCTGTTGGTGACCTGGTTGGTGACCAAGGTAACCTGGTTCTTTCATGGACCCGGTGATGGGCATGGAGAACTGGGAGTCCACCCTCATTAATCTGTGATCCCACTTCTTGCACCAAATCCGTATTTTTTGTTGAGTGCCTATTGATCAAGACCTTGCACGCGTCTGTCCATTTCCATTGGAGATACGACTCTTGGTGTGGGTTGAGTGACATATTACTCCAAACAATGCCATGTAGAGAGAGCAAGATGGGACATCAGTTCTTCAGGGGCAAATCCTTTGGGATGTAAAGGAGTCCTGGGTGGCAGGCGGCTGCAGCCTAAGCCAAAGCGAGGTGAGGACCACTAAAAGAGAAACCTAGTCCTTGTGATTTGTTTCTTCTGCCTGTGTTCCCTGTTGTCAGTGCTAAGTGTGTGTGTGTTTGCAATCATGAACTGAAGCACAAAACGACGCATGAGACATTCTAGTCATATGTCTGGTGTCACACTTTGGAGCAAAAACCTTTCAGTGGTAAATAAATAATTTCCAACTGGGTCAGCTGCCTGGTGTTCTCTTTTTTCCTTTTCACTTAATAGTTTAGACATATAAAATGCAAAACAAATAATATGGTAAACACTCATGAACCACTGCCAAGTTTTACCAAACTTGACAAATACAGTTGAAGTCCCCCAGCCACCACCATCAGGAGACTACCATCCTGAATTTGGGGTCTCTGACCCCAAGCATTTTATCCTTTTATCCCTTTACTACCTGTATATGAAAACTCTGAGCACTATAGAGTATTTCCGTGTGTTTTAAACTTTATTTAAATTGTATCACACTATTTTGGCTCCACCTGAAAGTTTTGAGCCTTATCCACACGGATCTATGTTGTTCATTTATTTTTCGCTGCTGTATAATATTCCATTGTGTGGATATACCACAATCCCATTCTCCTGTTGATGTACATTTAGACGTTTTCTTTTGTTTGTTTGCTGTTAGAGGAAATGCTGCCGTGAACATTCAATGTGCATGTCTGCTTGTGCACATGTGCAAGTTTCTCAGAGATATCTACTGAGGAGTGAGTAGAATTGCAAAATCACAGAGTGCTGTGCGTGTGCCTGTGTGTGTGTGTGCACATGCCTTGATGGCCTTACTTGAGCGCTGAGTCAAAGGGGCTTCATACAACTAGGGATGCAAGCATTGGGCAAGGCCTCTTGGGGCCTTGACATCATTCTTGAGAAGAAAAATGAGGTGGAAACTGGAGACTCTTCTTTCTCTAACATCCCCCCAAAAAATACTCCCACCACTGGAAGAGTCAGTGCAGCAGCCAGTGGTACCCCTGTGCTCCAGATGGCGGGCGGGGACACGGGGACTTCTGGGGTCCTGTCACCTTAGGTCCTCCTGGTGGCCACTGCAGCCCTGGCCTCTGGAGGAAGAGGCCCTGGCATGAAGCCAGGGGCAGGGCCTGAATTTTAAAGTCAGTAGGAAATCAGCCAGGTCACATGAAATTAAAAACAAAGGTTCTTAAAAAGGATAAATGATGCATAAAGAAAGCCATAAGATGTTTTCACTTTCCCAGTCTGTGCATATAATTCCTTATGTTATGTCATATGTCTATTATATTTTAATGACAGCCAGGATTTTTATTTTCATGACAAAATAGGAGAATTGGGTCTTATCCACATAGCCAAATATTATGTAGACTTTGTTTCACAGATAACTAGGAAGAGGGTGCCCCAGAGCCCCAAACTGATCTTCGAGAGTCTGGATTTCTAGAACAGAGAAACGGGAGAGGGAGGAAGAGTTCATGAGTCACTTTATACCGGACTTTCCACTGACCAGCCTTAAATAACAAACTCTGCTCCTGCAGATCAACGTGACTCCAGTCCGGGCACTGCATGGGGGAGCGGAGAACCTGAAAGCCAGCTGGGCAAGTCACTGGCCTCTGGGCCTCAGTTTCCACATCCATAAAATGAATTGGGACCAAATGATCACGGAGGCCCCTTCTAACATTTTGTCATTCTGTGATCCAGACTGGCAACAATGTACTTTTCGCACACATCTTTGACTTTCAATCTCATGTGTAAAAGAGACTAACGCCACAGAGGTGTACCTGCCCTCCCTGCCCCATGCCTGGCCATGCCCCCTGGCACCCTCTGACAGTCCCTCCTGACAGCCACCCACTCCTGCAGACAAGCTGCATTGTCACCTGGGGCTCTGAGTCAGCCTCTTCTCATTTGCTTAATTGCTAACGGAGCCGGTGGTAATTTTCCATCCAAAGTTGCTCTTTTTTTAGAGCCGATTGGAAGCACCATCATTTCAGGAGCCTGGAACCCTAGCATCTGTTCTGCCTCCCTCCCCGGGGCAGACGCCTGGCAAGGAGACAGCCCTGGGATGTGGCTGCGGATGGATTTAGAGGGTTGGGCTTTTTCTTGGTGCCAGTGTTGGAGAACTGCCCCGTGTTCTCCTCCTTCGTCCCCTGCAGGTGAGCCAGCACAGATGGTCCCTGGCGGGGACCTCAGCATCTTCCACACCAGAGATGGAGGCAAGCGCCTACCTGGGAGGAGGTGGGAGGAAGCCAGTCTTGGGGCTGACATAGCCGTGGTCACTGTGCCCACTGTGTGATCAGAGCCCTGTGGTGCCTCGCCCTCGCCCGGGTGTGGCCTCTCTCAAACAGCCCAGGCTGGAGCACGGCTTCCCATCCGAATTTCCCAATGCTCTTTCTTGGTGATTCAGGGCAGCCTGTTGGCAAGTGGGTGATGGCAGAAATCCTGTTTCAGAAACCCAGGGATTCAAATGAGGGACAAGCAAAGAGAAACCTGTTTTTCCAGCCCCAAACAAACAAAACCTCTATGGAGTCCCTTTTCCCTCGAGAGCCAGGTGAGATGAGCTGTTGAGGCAGAAGGTGCCCCAGGATCTCTGGGCTGAGAAGGAAAAGGGGCTCCCATCCAGGCAGGGGCGTCCATGCCGCCTGTCGGTGTAGGCATTGGTGACTCTGAAATAAAAGTCACAGACATCCCCTCACCCAGGGTAGCCCCAGGAATTCCAGGTGAAAGAAGGGAACCCCAGCACTTCCTAGCATCTGCTTTGTCCTGATCTAAGAGGTAACAATACAACAATAATGATGAGTAGTCAGCGTGTGGTAAACCATTCCTCTGCGTGAAGCACAGAAGACACGGACTCGGATAAGTGACTTGTCAAGATCTCACAGCTTGTAAGAGGTGGGGGTGGGATTTGCATCTGGTACAGCTCTGACTCTGAGGTCCAGGCTCTAACATACAACCAGTGGCCAAGGGTCTTTATTGGAAAGGTAACAGATGCGTAGGCAGTGGCTTCAAAATGCTTCCTGGAACCATGGAATGGCCAAGCTGGAAGTAGCTGGAACATCTTTCTTCCCCGGGGGATTTAGGGGGCACCTGACTGCACGGAGTGGACATTATCCAAGTGACAAGAGCCAGTTGGAGTGGAGGAGAGCTCCAGCAAGCACCTCAGGGGTGACCTCCAGCTCTCCTGGGTCAAGGCCAGATGTAGCCAGGGGTCAGGTGCAGGGTCATCCTGATCAATCAGGAAACCGAGACAGAGACAGGAGAAGTGGAAGAATCCAGGCCTTCTGCTGCAACCAATACAGCATTGCTGGGATTGCAATTTATCAGATGCCGCTTAAATTGATTGATTCATTCATTCATTCATCCCTTCAATAAACACTGATTAAGTGCCTACTGTGTGATAGGAACTGCACTGTGGTATTAAAAAGTCTCCACTTGTGGGCATTACAATCAAGAAGGGGAAGACCAGACACAGAACAGTCACACACAGACACACACACACATACGATAACTGTACAATTGCACACGGAGATAAGTGTCATGAAGGAAAAGATCAAGGGGAACAATGAACAGTGCCTGGAAGGTGGCTATTTAGAGAGGGCGGTTAGGAAAGACCTCCCTGAGAAGGTGGCATCTTAGCTGACACCTGAGAGGTGAGAAGAGCTCGGCCACCCTGGGAAAAACCATCCCAGACAGAGGGCACGGGGTGCTGGCAGGTCCCGAGGTGGAAAAGGGCTTGGTGAGCCTGAGGAACAGTGAGGAGGCAGTGTGGCCGGAGCACCGTGCAGAGGACACGAGAGGGGCCAGGAGGTGGGCTGCGGCTGGATGGCTCCCAGCTGACGGGTCATGATCAAGGCTTTGGACTGAACCCTAAGGGCAGTGGGGAACCACTAGAGGGTTAAGCAGAGAGGATGCCACGACTGGACCAGTGTCTTCAAAAGATCATTCTAGAAATCGTCACATAGCAGCCGTTCAGGCAGCTAGCCAGTCTCCTGAGTCTTCTCTCCGAGGTGAACTCAACTTGCCCTTTGAACCTTGGAGAGGGAAGCTAGGGAGCAGCTGGGGGGAAGAGAGGGGGATGGGAGTGGACTAGACCTCCCCCCTTACCACATCCTCCCACCCCCACTTTGGGGAGACCAAACTCACGGCCCAGTGCAGACGGAGGATCTTTCTTTTCCTTGCTTCCTGGTGAAGCAATCATTAGCACGTTCCACATAGGGCTGCAAACGTGGGTCAAATCTGGGTGGCCAGCCGTGGGGCTGGGGCCAACCCTGGGGACTGCTCAGCTATGCCCTTTGCTCCTTCCTCCCCCATTCCCCTGCCTCTGGGAAAAGAAGAGAGCCAGAACATTCCATGGGGACTTGGAGTGGCTTTCACAACAGGAAGCCTCTGAGTGGCCAACGGAGTGGGCCTCCGGGGGCTGAGAGGGACACAGGCTGAGAGAGAGTTGGTGGGCACTCAGAAGGCAGAGCCCAAGAAAAGGGAAGAGGGGAGGCCCTGGAAGGAAGCTAGACTGGGAGGAGCTGGGAGTAAGAGGGCTTAGCATCTTGGGAGGAAAAAGTAAAAACACTTACTTATGTCTTGTTATGCCCAGCTTCTTTCTAAAGCAATTTGGGCAAATTATCACTTATCACCCACCCCCATACCAGCCATACCAGCCCCATTAGCAAACTATCAGGGAAAGACCCCTCCCCTGGGACAGGGCCTGGAAGTGGAGAATCCTGCAAGGCAGCTGGAGGGAAAATCAGAACTACCATTTATCTCCAATAGCTCTGTGCACTTCCTTGGAGACTCTTGTGGGATAAATGCACTTGGGGGAAAGACAGCTTTATTTTAAATGGTTTCCGTTACACCTCCTTCCCGCCTGATGGGTGGTTGGGGCATGTAGATTACCTGCTGGAAGTGGACTTGATGGAATGCGGGAATAGTGAGCACAGCAGGAAGGGACTTAGACGGCCTCTTCTAGATTCTTCCACTCTGGCAGCAGGCAGGCTCCTAACCTGACTCTGGAGCCCCTGTGAGGGGACCCATTCTGAGAGGCCCTGAGCCCAGGCCTGGGGGAGAGGCAAGGAGGTAGACATTCCACCTTGGTGAGTAAATTTAAATGCTTTTATTAACAATCTTCTTACATTACAAGGATAATATGACAAAAGGAAAGTTTCTGCGTACATATTATGATAAACCAACATAGCTCTATTTGTATCCAGTGTCCTAGGTCCCGTCACACAGGTACTATAAAGCGTAGTCTGCAAAATAATAACATCGAGTTTTTTCTTTTTAAGAAAGAAAGTATTAACATATTAATATGCATGTGATAATAGACTCCTAGGTATTGCCCCCCACCCCCACTTTATTTTTCCTTTGTGATTGAAATGAAACGGTTCAGCAGCGTGGGGGTGGAGAGGAGAGAGACAGGGGCTGAAAAAACCCAATCAGACTGCTGGCTCTTCCCGAGAGACAAAAGTGGAGACTGAGGGGCGCCCGAGGGCAGCCCGGCCCTTGTCTTTTTGTGAGCAGTATTGTGACCGGCTGTCCTCCTCTGGACGGAGGGCCGGTGTCCTGGATGCCCCATGGCATGCTCTCTCTCTGAGGTACAGTGCATTGTGGGATTGCTACCCGGGGATGCCCATCTCCTGGCCACCGCAGCAGGAGGAAGGCTCGGGCCGGGCCTGGTCTCCCTGGAGCCGGGCACTGGAGGGTGTTCCGAGACCCGGTTGGCAGCTAGCTGTGGCTCAAGGAGACCCAGGCGGACGTGGAGGAGAGAGGAGGTGGGCGTTGGCAGAACAGACCCAGCCCGGACCGTAGTATAGGGTGGGTCTTCTGGAGACTGAGGTACGTTGGTAGGATGGTGGGGGAGAGTAGGACCGGAGGTCAGAGGAGGCTCGGGGATGGGTGATAAGTGCCTTCAGAGAGCCAAAAGGCAGAGGCTGGTCTGGAGAGCAGAGGGTGCGGCTGCCCGCTGGCGCCCACCCTCTGCAGCCCCACCAGCCCCTCCTCCCCTGCCTCCGGGGGAAGGAAACTACAGAGAGAAACCTGGAAGCCGAACGGGCTTCTGATTCCGTCAGGGCTGCACAAGCCCTCCGTCATGCTGCCAGCTGCACCAGTGCCCCCTCGGGCCCCAGACATCCCGCCCGCCTGGCGGGGGGAGCAGGGACACGCCGAGGAAGGCGCCCTCCCCAGCGGAAGTGGGTAAGCTTGGGCATCGGGCTCGGCCTCTGCCTCGAGTCACAGAATCAGAACAGTGTACGTGAACTAAACCTGCCTGTGAGGGTGGCGGTGGGGTGAGGGGTCACTGGGCCCCCGTGCGGGAGAGGGAGGAGCGTTGTCCTGAGTGCAGCCAGCAGCAGCAGCTGTGCAAAGTGGGCTGGGCCAGTGCCCTGCTTCTGAACTGGAGTTGCCACTGAATTTGAGTGTGCGGATATGTCCCTTCCACCCTTCCCTGTTAGCTGATGCCCCTCGCCCACTGCACTTCTGTGCCCTGGCAGGCAGTGGTGGAGCGGGCGACGGAGGCCAGGACGGCTGTACTTCAGAGGTTTGGCCTCTAGGGGGCAGCAGACGCATCGAAGCGGGGAGGGGCGGCATCTTTCCTGGACCGCTTTCGGTCCAGTTTGCACCTTTCCTATTGCCACGGATGCTGCTCATTCCTGGCAGGGGAGGGTATTTGGAGAAATTGTGCAGTGGTCCCTCCACCAGGGGTCAGACACCATGTCCCACTGCCAAGCAGCAGTGGCCACCTAAGGGTAGGCTTGCGGTGGGGGGCGGGGGGAACGTCGGGGGGGCCTTCAGCTGGAGCTCAGGGGGTGAGTATATCTCCTTCCACCCTCAGACCAAGCCTGCGGTAGAGGAGAGAAAGTGCACGGAGAGGGCCGGGACCCAGTTACTCTCCTCTCCATCACTCCGGATGGGAGGCCCCGTTCCCAGCAAACCCTGCCTGCTTAGCCCCCATCTCCCCCTGAAAAGGCTCTGCCTCCTCCCTCTTCGCACGACACAGCGACAGGCTTTCCCGTTGCTCTCCCAGCTCTCTATAGACTCTATTTTTATATCTATTTAAAACATAGAAATGTATAAATATATAGGATATTATTTATAGATATATAGACGTGATTTCTCTCTTACTCTGTGTGTATACGTACTGTATATGTCCATATATACAATATATATGCTGTAGCGTTTGTGTTATACACTGCACATACCCCTGCTGCCATGCACTCTCCTAGGGAGATGGGATTGCATAGGTATTTCCAGAGCGATACCACTTGGAGGGATGGGGAGGGGGGAGCCAGATGGAAGAGGAGGGTCGTACCATTTTCCTCCCAAAAGGGCACTTTTTCTCCCTCTGGCTAACACACAAAGATCACCTCAAAGGCTCCTTAAAACATCACAGCTCCATCCACCCAGCTAAAGCACCTGTCAACAGAGACCAAGTGAGTGAAAATTAGGAGAAAGACCCTGCGTGTCTTTTGACACAATCTTTCCTCCTCAAGGTGAGTGAAACAGACTAGAAGCCATGACCCAGCACAGGCTCCCCCAGGAGGCCAGTGTCTGGAATGGGACTGTCCCAAACTCACCTTCTTGACTATGGAGGACTGGCCCTGGTTTCGGCCATCCCAGGCTGGCCTGGCCGGGCCTGCCGCGTGAAGGGGCCAGGTCCAGTGGGACTGGAGCCTTCTGCCCAAACGGGCTGTAGGGACCAAGAAAAAGCAAAATTCTGCTTGGAAATCAACCCAGACCGTGAGCCCAAACCCGCTCTAGATGAGGAAGTCCTGTTCCTCGAGGCGGTGGGAGGAAAAATGACAGGGGAGGAATCTAGAAGAGAACTTCTATTTCAACCCTAGGCCACCTCCTGGACCCCAGGAGGCTCCAGGTAAACAGCTAGAAGGATGCCAGCCTCACAGCCCAGGCCGGGCCCAGTCTGTAGCCCATTTCAGGCTCTCCACGACCATGTTCGGCATTCAACATGCTTTCCCCTTTCTCTTCTTGGTATCGCTTCCAAACAAATGGAAAATATTTCAACATTACCTTAAATAATTACAAGGTCCTTTCTCCGAATTAAAGGGTTGATATAAGCAAGTCAAGAACAGGGAGTTCAGCAAGACAACTCAACATGAAAACACATAGCAGGGGCTGGGGCCACGTCCCCCACCTGCCCCTGATTCAGGGCCCAGCACTGACCCCGGCCATGGAGGGATCCTGGAACCGCAGATTGCGCTCATTCTCAAGCGAGGATGAGGAAAGGAGGATCTGCCCAGCATGACAGGATGTTGCAGGCAGTCATCAAAAAAAGAAAGCTGGTGTTCCGGATGCCTGGACCCGGGCATTCAACCAGGCCAGCCAAACTGGGGGATTCTGACATGGTAAGAGTCGCAGACGGGGCTGGGCTGTCCTTGGGTTTCACAGATACTAGATGGCAATGGGTCGTTTTCTCCTCCATCGAGGAGAAGCAGACCATTTTAATCACAGGGGCTGCTGGCTCCCAGGGTCTGCGGTGTATCTGCTTGGCACAATTGGCCACTAACCTGATCTCACTTCCCACCTCCTCCAGGAACCGAAGAAAGTCACTAATCAGCCAGCCCGATTAGGATAACTCTCAACCCCAGAGATGCAAACATTTCATTCTAAGCCAGTGGTTGTCACTCCCAAGCCAGGGGCTGAGTCACGCCTGAAGCGACCACATTTAGGATGCAAGGACCGCCCACGCACAGCTTTCTATACCCATCAAAGGGAGGTTAGGCCAGCCAAGCATGTGGTTCCCTGGGCTGGACCCCCAGGGTCCCATCAACCCAAAAGTCCTTCTCAAGAGGGCAGAAGAGTGGAAACGCCTATGATAGAAACCACGGGTAATCACATGCAGCATTCACAGGATAGAAGCACGGAGCCTCCTGGGAGCATCCAGCCTGAGAAAAGACCCTGTGTAAATTGCAGTGGTGTGTCACCCAAATTGTCCCCTGGTTACTCCCTGTCCCAAGGCAAAGTGGCCTTCAGCGTGTGTGACACGGCCCAAGCCTGGCTGAATTCAGCAGAAATCACGAGCACCCCGAGTTTCGGAGGCGCTTTGCCAAACTTCTAGACCCGCCAGAGAGCTCATCCTCCCGGAGGTCTGGAGCCTGGCTCAGCAGGTGACCACGTGCAGCAACACGCTGCCGGCAGCTGCTCGTGCTTCTAGCCCAGAGGCAGGTCACCAGCTCCCAGCTCTCTCAGGAGATACAGGGTACAGGCTGGCATTGGCCCGAAAGATTATTTTCCTGCTCTGCATAAAAATTTGAGCTAATTTTGGCCATACCCTCTTGCGAGGAAACCACTGCAGCCCCGACTAGGTGCTCAGGCAGACATCAATGATTCTCTCTTCCTGGTTTTCAAGTGAGTGGTCCAGGGGATGACTCCCAGTGTAGTGGGTGGGGAGGAGCAGAGGGAGGAACGAGAAGGAGTAAGGCAACTGTTGGCTAGAAGAAAGGATCCCAACCCACTGTTTCTGGCCCCCACCGAGGCCCACCTTACCAGCCCTCTCTGCCCTCAGCCCATCTTAGTCTGTGTGATGTTCCAAGAAAGCGCCCACAGACAGTGGTCTGTGTGTGTGGTGGAGAGGAAGCTGGGGACGGAAAGGTGGAACCTCGTGCTGGCAACAGCCTCTCACTTGACCACAGTTACCGTCCCGGATGGGAGGAGCCGGAGGGAGAGGGACATCGCCTTAAAGTGGGGAAATGGAACGAGGCTGGGAATTTCAAAGCATCAGAAAGGGCTTGGGGTCTTTCCTTGCTAGTTCCGGCAAACTCTCTCCTTGTTCAGAGGAGGGCGGGGAGTATGTGCGACTGGGGAGCGGGGAGAGGGGTGAGTGTCACCAGGCAGGGGTGCATTGATTTGTTGAAGAAGGCAGCATATGAGGCCTGGCAGTGGGACAGTCAGAGAAAACCAGTTTTTTTTTTTGTTTTGTAACATGCTACATCACTGTTGAAAACAAACAAAAAAGTTTCAAAAATAATATATAATATATATAATATATTTATATAATGAAAAGCTATTGACTAGCAGCAATGATTCTAAAGTTATCTTAGCACCAAGACCATGGGGGTGGGGGAAGGAATCTGTGGGGGGTGAAGGGACTGGCAGGACAGGAAGGGGGGGTGACATGTTCAGTGTTGATGACATTTCCACTACGGTTCTCAACGGTGGCGTGAGGCCTCAGAGACAAGATAAACCAAGAAGGAAGGAAGCCACCACAGTTTTATAATGTCTGAGCCAAGCAGGTTGGGGACACTGGGGCCTTGCCTGTGGCCAGATCACATCAACCATCCTTTGCCCACCCTCTGCCAACTGAGAGGGGTGGCTCCCAATAGCACGGACCACGGACAGTACAGATCTTCCTCCCCCCCCCAAAATGACCTGCACCCACGATACAGGATCTCTGCATATCAAATATGCATAAGTCAGACGTGGAAATATGAACAGAAGTTTTTAACAGCGCACGCACATTTTTTTTTAAAACTCCCTTGCGAGGTATACTGGTAGTTAAATGAATGAAAGAGTATTGATCAGACTCCTCTAGCTTAAACCACTCCTTGCCCCAGGGAGTAGGCAAGTGGCTATTTCTAAAGCTTATATCGTGGTTCTGTGTGTGTGTGTGTGTGTGTGTGTGTGTGTGTGTGTGTGTGTGTGTAGGCTGATGCCTTGAGAGTCCTGTCTTACCTCTTGTTTCTGCCTTTTCTTTAGGACATCTCTACCCTGTTCAAAAAAGGAAGTGTTCACAGGCATAGATGAATTACTCGGTCTCCCCCTGCCTTCCTGCCAGGCTGTGCTTCTTACCAGCCTGTTGCAAAAGAAAGACCCAATCTCTAGAGACTCTCATTGGAGTCACGCGTGACCCAGGGCATGACTTGCATTGACATCTCCTGCCACTGAACTATAGCAGGCATCTCTCGATTATTAAAGGAAAACAAAAATACCCCCAACACATTATATGATTATAAAGACAGAGTATAAATAATTCATGTAAATTGAATATAGACTTTTCGTTTTACTTGTTTTTAGCCAAAAATCGCTGCCCTCTTGGGGTCTGGACTTCTTGGCTCTTCATTTCCCCCCCAGCCCTGGATCTGAATGGAATTATATTATTTTATCCCACACCATGTGAAAACAGGAATGCAAAAAGCTTACCCCCTCTCCCATCTCAAGGATTTCAAGCTCAGTTATAAGGCAATTTTGCCTTCAGTATAACAGGTGAGATCTTTAGGATCCACGGGCTGGAAGGAGGGAATCAATAACCCAGGGACGGGAGAGGTGACAGAGGAGGGGAGAGGTGGGCGTCACAGTTTGACTGACACTTTGTTTCTGAGACAGTGAAGGAACACTCGTCAGGAAATGAATAAAAATCTCTCAAGCTGAAGTCAGATGGGAGAGGAAGAAAGTCAAACACCCCAATCCAGATACACCACCCACCCTATCCAAAATCAGAGATCTGACTCAGCTGGACCAGCATGGCAACGAAGAGCCCAAGAAACCCCCATCAGAAAACCAAACAAGAAAAGAAAAGGCAAGAACATACACCTAAACCCGAACCCCTCAACCCCCAAATGAAAATATCAACAAAAACGAGCTACCTAGAGGTGATGACAGAGACCCGTCATTTTAGCTTATGCTGTTGGTTGACTGTTGGGTGGGAACACGTGTGGCCCCAGCACATGCTTCTGTGAGTGAAAATGAGTTGCCACATATGTTGCAGCTGCCAAATTTTGTAGACAAGAGTCAGTTTCCGACATTATTCCTTTCTGAAAGCTCCCAGTAGCTTCTGGTGGACGTGTCACCTTGGTTTTTAAAAATTTTCAGTGTGGGTTTATATATATATATATAATATAATATATATATTTATATAATATATCAAAGCTTATGAGTATAGATTAAAAAAATATTCAACAGCTTGGTGAACTCTGTGACGCCGGCCCCCTAAATATCCGGGTAAAACTCCGCCCCATGGTCCACCGTCTGCAGGACTGGCTTCTGTTCCAGCGCAGACACTCTGCTGAGGACCTCGGCGGAGAGTGTGTAACTGTTGCCAGACTTCTCCTCAAACCAGCTGTCCAGGGCTCGCTTGGCATCGAAGTTGGCAATGGGCGGGCCGTTGACAGCGATTGTCAACAGGTCGCTGAGCTGCTCCAGGGTCAGGCGGGAGCGGTGGTTTTTGCGGACTCGCTGTAGGGCATTTCGGCCTTTCTCGCAGCACGCGGTGGAAGTGGGGAGGACTTTGAGGACCTGGATGATCTTGTTCAAGAGCGGAAACCTCTGTTTGTACTTGCAAATGTGGCCGATGAGGTCTTTGAAGCCATTTTTGGTATAGTAATCAGCCTTGAGTTCCCGCCACTCCATCAACAGACTCCCCCGGGGGTCCAGCCCTTCCCTACAGACATCCCGGGAAAAGGTCGGGATGGCCTCCAGGTGATCAAATATCTGAACCATATCCTCCTTGCCGTAGCTCATGAGCTCCTCGCTGTTCCTGGGCCAGGAGGCCAGGTCGAACACCTGGCAGGCCTTCACGAAGATCCGGCTGCGGGAGTCGAACCTCTGAGCCAGGATCACTTGGGTCTTCTGGCAGATCTTCTCCCTGATGGACTGGAACTTGGCTTCGGCCACCCTGAGGTTCTTCATCGCGATCCCGTTGAAGCTCTCTCGGAAGTTCTCCTCGAACTCCTGCAGGTACTCCCCCGGGGAATCGGCCAGCCGGCTGATCTCCTGGATGGCCTCCTCGATCTTGTCGTCCACCTGGGACACCAGGAGGTACTCGCCCTGGAAGACGTAGGCCAGGCGTGAGAGCACGGCGGTCACGTCCAGAAGGAAGTAGATGAGCTTGATGGACTGGTAGTCCATGAGGAACTGCAGCAGGGCCAGCGCGATGGCCGAGGCGTCCGCCCGCTGGGTCTGGCTGCTGACATCCTTGAGGTGGGCCACCACCTCCAGGTAGTCCTTGATGAGCGCATTGAGGACGTTCTGCTCTCCGATGATCCACCTCACGGCCCGGATGTCCCCCAGGAACTCCGTCTCCTCGCAGAGGGTGGAGGCCGTGGACCGCAGCTCGCACATGAGGCGCGGTGAGTAGCGGTAGAAGCTCAGCAGCTGTTTCAGATTGTTCTCCAGCTCCTCCAGGCAGGGGAGCTCCTTCCCGCTGATGGCATCCAGGACTTCCAGGTGGGGCCGGTGCACCATGAAGGGCAGGCAGAGCAGCCAGGGCAGCGTCTTGCGGATCGTCATGAACATGCTGGCGCGCAGGCTGGCGGTGATGTTGGCCCCGTCTACGCCCAAGCCAACGGTCGGCTTCTCATCCTGCAACCGGATGCCCAAGGCAGAAAAGGCCCGGTCAAGGGCCTGGAGATAGCTCTCTGTGCTGGAGAAGCCCAGCTCCTGCAGGGACAGGAACTCCGTGGCCGGGGGCCCGTCGCTGCTGGTGTACTGGACGTAGACAGCTACCGTGTCGGCCAGCAGGTCGTCGCTCTGCCCATCGAGGATGATGCTGAGGCAGGGCGACTGGCGGATGCGCTCCACCAGGTCTTCCCGCAGGGCCCGGGCGATGTGGTGGATGAGGATCTGGCAGTCTCCCTCGTTCATGTACTGGTCCACCACCTTGAGCTCGCACTTGCGCAGCAGCTCGGCCAGCGGCCGGAAGTCCGGGTAGGGCCTGCCCTCGAGGGCCAGGTGGTAGGCGGTGTTGAAGAGCAGGGTCATGTTGCGGCACATCTCCTCCGTCTTCTCGGGGTGCATGCGGAGTTTGTAGAGCTGCAGGCACTTCTTGTGAAGGTTGCTTTGGCTGTGCAGCTTGATGGTGTGGATCTTGAACTGCCTGGAGCCGACGATGAAGGCCGAGGTGCGCGAGGACTGCACCGTGTACTGGCGGCAGACGTGGCACCACATCTCGTTGAGGGTCGGGGAGTACCGCAGGAACCAGAACTTCTTCAGCCACTCCTGCTTAAAGCGCCGGATGCGGCGCCCCGTGGTGGACGACAGCTTGGAGGGCTCATCGGTGGCGGTCGTCATATCGTTGGAGACAGATTCGTCTGCCGAATCGACCTCCTGGTCATCATCCTCCATGATGGCGGGGCCAGAGACCATGCTCTCTGAGGCTGGAAGACAAATGGGAAAGAAACATTTACACCTGGTGGGAAAAAACAGACTTTTCCAAAAAGAACAGGAAATACTGCCCGAAAGGTAGGTCATGTGAAACAGAAGCCAATTCCTACAACAGACTGAATCCCAGCCTAGAACTAATTATAAGTGCTCAACAAGAGTGTGTGACTTTTCCTCTTTGTGGATTACCCATGGTGACCGCCATGCTCCAGCCTACCTGCCCTCACCCTCCACTAGTGGGTGCTCGAGGAACTTATATGTTCCATGTCAACTGAACACAACCAGGAGAGCAGATCTGATGGAGGAACAAAGCACATCCAACATTGCAAAATCACAGAGCAAGGATGTGGGTGGGATGCGTTTGTCCCACCATGAATGTGGTCAGAGGAGGCGGGCTGCCCTGGAACGGATGCAGCTTCGACACAGCCCCAGGTTATTTCAGAATCAGAATGCAGATAGTTAAGATGCGTGCCTTGAACATCTGAAACACCTCCTTCTGAGCTCAGGGATGTGGTTAAAATAGGAAGTGCTATGTAAATACTCTAACTCATCTGCTGATGTGCACTGAAAAAGCTTCCTCGTTGTCAACCAACTCCAGAAGATCCAGGCAGCCACAGAAAAGGGCAAAGGAATGCAGCTAAAGGCCCCGTACCCCATCCTAAAACTCCAGGCAGGGGAGCTAGGACCACGTGTGGCAGAACAGCAATTCGGGGAGAGAAAAATGAGGCTGTGTTCGCGGACTGAGTTCGGGAAGGCAGGGAGCTCTCCCCCACAGGACACCTACTGGAGACTGGGGGAAGAGAAAAGATTGGGTTTAGAAGTTGGGCTTTGGGGTAAGACACCATTAGGACCACCAGAGAAAGGCAACGGGTCAAGAACACAGCGCACACCCCTCCTGCAGCGGAATTTCCTTTATTGACGAGGAGGATACAAGAGCAAGTCGTAAGCACCCCATCGGAGCTGCAACCGCCTGTCAGAGGCGCCGGAGGGCGTGGGCTGTGGCCGGAGCCCACCTCCGCCTTACACACCTCAGGTCTCCCCGCAGGGGGCTCCCACCGAGAGTGCTTGGCCACCCTCCATTCTGCCCACCGACAGCAATCTCGTGCTCGTCCCTCTGACAGCAATCCCATCCACACCAACTTACCTGCAGGGTCTGAGAACTCTGGGAGCTCCAGTACCTGCGCTGGCAATACGGGGGGCTCAGGCAGCTTCCCAGACTTAAGCATGTCTAGCTCTGCCTGGAGTTCTCGGACCTTCTTCTTTAGGCGAATACAGTTAGGGCAGAAGGAGGTGGTGGGAAGCTCGTGAGGGTCGGAGGCAAGGGAGGCCTCGGCGGGACTGTCGGCCTTGAATGACGAAGGCTCCTCTTCTTCATCCTCCAGTGGGCCTGGCTCCTTGGAAGCCCCCTGGGGGGCCTTCCAGTCCCCCTCCCCCTGGGTCCGGCTGACATTCGGCACGCCATGCGACACGGTCATTGCACACCGACTGTAGGCGTCATCCGGGTACTTGGGGACTTTCCTGATGACCAGCGAGGTGCTCAGAGCCAGCTGGTGGGCTTCTACCTTCGCAGATTCCAGTGAGGCCTCCAGCACATCCTTGAAAATGAGGTCAATTTTCTTCTTCTTGGCCTGGGGGTGCACGTCCCCCTCGTCGAAGCCACGCTTATAGGGACTTTTGCCCTGTCTCAACACAGGGAGCTGAATGGGACCCCTCAGGTCTTCTGGGTTATCCAGAGCCTGCTCAGACTTCTCCCTCTGCAACCTCTTCTCTCCTAGGAAGGAAAACCAGGTGTGAGGAAGTGGGGAAAAGCCCCGAGGCGGAGAAACCAACAGAAAACAAGCCAGGCCTCCCGTTAGGAAGTCGCTTGACACATCCCTCTGGGGCTGGCTTTGTGGGGCAGGTGTGATGAAAAGGGAGAGACATCACTCAGTGGCTCATGGGGTCTAGAGTCAGAGGCCCCCAAAAAGTGGGAAGAACTCTTTTTAAAGAGACCATTTCAATGGAGCTTTATGTATACAAGCTCTACAATCATAAGTTGAGAGAATGCTACAGGGGAGGGGTGTTGGAAGTTCTTTCACAGGTACTTGCCATCTGATCATCCTAGAAGATGACACCCCACCAGATCAAACTGATCAAATCAGAGCTAAGTGATATGGATTCCCCAACCCTCCAGGCTTCTCCTCCAGTCCCAGCAATTACAAGGTCGCTGCTTCGACTTGGTAAAAGGTACACACAAACCACGAGTCCCACTCCTTCGTCTCCAGAGAGCCCGCATTACAGCAACCGTCCTTTCGAGTTCTCCCCATAATCAGAAGATGAGGACTACATGGGAAAGCATGACCTGAATCTCTCTGGTTCTCACTGATGACCAAGGCAGGGGTACCTACAGTTGCTATGGGCATCAAGATGGCAGCCTCCAACAAGATACAGAAGAGCATGACCACACTTACCCAAAGCATTCTCAAAATATAGCTGTGTTTCCTCACCTGAAAATGCAAAGGGCCTTCCCTTTTCTATTTCTTTCTATCTTGTGAATGACTTCAAAGACCTTGGTGAGCTCCCCAACAATAAATTATTTCAGCCTGATTCTTTAAAATGGCCGACACAGTTTCATAAATTGCTACGGAAGTGCGGATGCTGCCTAAGAGGACAGTGCTTAGGGGGACCCTCAGAAGGTCCTGACAGCAGCCTGAGGAGCTCAGAAATCTCAAAGGCTTCCAAGCTCAGGGGTGGGGTCCTGGGAGATGTGACTCTGAGCAACGAGTTGACCTGAGTGTATGTCGTAATTAGGCTCCTGATAGCTGCGTTTGCTAAAGGCCTCCGAGTGAAGGCCACGGGATCTCCGTGTGCAATCCAGATGTTCCAGAGTGACCGAGCTTCGCTTCCCACAGCTGGCATGGGGTGCTGTGCCCTGGCCTGTGTGTGACTCCAGGTTTCCTCCAGGTGACAGCACAAAAGGGAGTAACCTATTCAGGATGCCCCTTTTCTGTGCTCACATGAATGCTTAAGAATCGATCTCATCTCCAAGGCTCCTGAAACTCAGGCAGCTCCTGGAGATGAAGAGAACTTCTAAAAAAATGCAATATGTTTGTATTATAGACCAGATATGACACTTGCCCATTTAGAATCTCCAAACATCAAGGGCCACCCTTTCACTTTCTGGACCAATCAGGCAGCAAACAGCTGAGGATGTTGGGAGTTCAAGGCTACAAAGCACCAGGGATTCCTCATGCCTCTCTGCTCAAAGACAAGGTCATTCAAATTTCCTAGGATGAGCGAGAGACCTCTTTGAACTCAAAGGCTTCCAGAAAAATCTATGGACCAAAAACAACATTTAAGCATTATGAAATTGATTCCAAAGCCTCCATAAACCACAAGGGAAAACACCACAAAGTAAATCAATGACTCAAAGGCGATCAAATAACATAAATTCTCTGAATACAGCATTAGAGGCAACCTATTCTTAAAAGATAACCACAAAGGAGTAATTTACACTCTCTTCAGGAAGCAGCTCTCAGCTCCAACTCATGTCTCTACTTAATGACTAATAATTCACACTCTGGCCTTTATCAAGGCTCCAGCCTTCAATTACAACAAACTCCTTCCACGTAAGACTTTCAGTGATTGAGGGATCCCCCTTCCAGAGCAGGATGGGCATGCCCATCTAGGATACCACTAACCCTATCCAGAGTCCGCCAAAACTACAGGCTACAGAGACACACGTCTAAAGGCCACTGAGCTCCACGACTGCTCCCAAGGGCTTTACGACCAAGGCCACCCACTGCTCTGGCCTTGCGCCGCAGTGGCTTTCAGCTTCCTTTCTGTTTCCTACTGCTCAGCCTGGCTGGGAATAGACACGCCTTCCTCCTGCATCTTCACATGTCTCCATGTATCCCGTTTCACGTCTCTCTGCCACGCCTCCTTCGAACCACTCCTGAAAGCTCACTCCCTTCTCTGAGCATTCCCCTTGGGTCTCAGGGCTCTCTGAGGATGATGCAGCTTGAGTGCTTTGGAGAAGACACTGGGAAAAAAGGACATTACAAATCCAGAAGAATTCAAGATCATGGCCAAGGGATGGAACCTGTGTCCTCAGCCATGACTTCTCTTGGTTTCCTTTTCTTCTGGTGGTATGACTCTTTGGCAGACTTCTTGGCTGTCTTCATTTATTTCTTCTTTTATCCATTCAACAGAGATTTATTCAGCACCTGCTATGTATCAGACAATTTTACACGAAGCATCTCCAGAGGTCAAATGGAAACCATTGCAATCTCATCATGGAAACATGCCTTCCCAAGTGAAATCAGCATGGGCCCAACCCCCATCCGAAGAAGACAGGAGATGAGTTTGTCTATCGGGCCTCCTCTCACTGCCCATCCAATCTCCAGATACCTTTTACCAAGTCAGGCAGCAGCTGTGTACCCAGTGTCGACCACCTGCTTTGTTCTGTTCTGTTTTTACAGATACCTTGATTTCAATGGGTCACTCCCACCCCCTTTCATCTTCTCCACTCATATTCCAGATGAAGCTTTATTTCCAATAAGTAGGTCAGCCAGGAACATGATATGGTGGGGCTTGGGTATAGCCTGGGTTCTTGGGACCAGATGGACTCTGGGTCTTTGGATGCTGGTTTTAGTGCAGGAAGGTCCCACTGAAAGAAAGACCTGGACTCACCAGTTTGCCCTGGCCAGACTGAGGATGGAGTGAAGAGGCAAAGGGCTGGGGGTTGGGGAGTATTTTAAACCTCTTGCAAATGTCTCATTTAAATGGAGCCTGGATGGACACCCACCCACCAGGCCACCACCCAAACCTAAGGTAACCTTCCCACCTCCCTCCAACCTTCTCCTAATACACATTGCTTTGTCACAACATGTCATTAGGACTGCCAGTAATGAGACCAGGAGGAAGCAGGGAAGAGACTAGTTTTGTCTGTCTGTCTGCGTAACACTGTAGGTTAGAGCTTAGACCCTGGACTCAAACAATGTGGGTCAGAAACCCAGCTCTGCCCTTCCCAGCCATGTGACCCTGAGTGGTTTATCTGATGCTCAGTTTCCACATTTGTAAGATGGGGGTAATAATCCACATGGGATCATTAGTATTAAAAGTTTACACTGAGGGCTCACAATGATCAAGGCAGACATTGTTCTAAATGTGGTATGTATGTCACCCCGCCCAATTCTCACAGCACACTTATGGGGTAGGCTCTACCGTTGTGATGATCACATGGGACACTGTAGAAAACCTGCTTAGCACAAATTAAGTACTTAATGAGTGTTACCTATGATTGCCATTATTATTGAGGTAGAGACAGTTTATAACATCTTCCCATCAATTTGAGTTGGGGAATCAGGATCCATTTTGATTAAACTTACGTGCGTGGCTTTGGGGACTTGTCTTCCTCCCTCAGACTGTGAAATGTCCGTAACGGGGTTTCTGAGACCATTTCTGAGGGACAAGAACTTACTGGGATGGCCATGGCCCGTCCCAGAGCTGCTGCTCAGATCTAGAGCATCCTTCCCCGAGTCCCTCTGGGTCTCCCCCTTGCTGGCGTGCTGTATTTCCCATCGGTTGTCTTAGGAACTCCTAGAGAAGCATTTCGAGTGTGGGCACTCACCTCTGGCCAGATTGCGGTGGATGGTTTCCTGGGACATGCTGTGCAGGCGCTTCATATAGTCCTCGCTGTACCAGACCCGCAGCCGCTCCCCGGGCCGGATGTCCCTGCAGGCCCGGAAGTAGATGCGCTCGCTGTGCTGGAACGCCAGCAGGTTCTGCTCCCTCTCCTCCCGGGAGATGACCACGTACCTGGGGGCGAGGGGAAAAGGTGAGAACGCGGGGGCCACTCCTGGGTGAGTGTCTGCCGGTGCCAGGCAGGTGCGGGTGGCTGGGAGTCCTTGGCGCGTGGACACGTGCAGAAGTCTACAGGGCAGCTACCTTGTCAAGGAAAGGGACACCAGCGAGAGCCAGTCTCTTGTCTCAATGTCACTGTTTTGTGTGACCTTGAGCAAACCTCTGAACCTCTGAGAATCTCTGTTTTCTGAGACTGGAAAGACACTTGCCCTGCATACCTCCCAGGTTCTGGTAAATATAAAATTCAACACCTGATATAAAGGCGATTGGAAAGCTGAAGGATCGTCTCGTCTCCTCTTGCCTAACTTTTAACTGCAGGGGCCCCGACACCTGCAGGCCTCGGAGGGTGGTAGGGGTGGGGTCTTTGAACTGTTTCCAGTATTTCACAAAGCCTAACAGAAACAACCCACGTGGAAAGGGTGCCCAAGAAGTCGATTAATAAACGCTCAACATCAAAATCTTTAAGAATAGGGGATCTAACAGTGATAGCAGACGAAGGTAAACAAGAGGCCATGAAAGGTTGGCAACCGGTGGTTGATCTAAGTCATTTTAAGGTGAGGAAACTGAGGCTCAGAGAGGCTAAGTGACTTGCCCAAGGTCACACAGCTAATTAACAGGAGACGGAGCTTTGAGGTCTGCACTTTTCCCACTAGAACTCATGGCTCCTATGTGGGCACGTAAAGTACCAACGCAGCAAGGCACAGATAACTTTCAAGTTCTTTCAAACCCTCAGAATCCCCCATTCTCCTTCTAACGACATTTCCAACATCCAACCTGGCCCCTCACTCACCTCCAAAAGGTGAGACGACCCATCATCTGCAGAGAAGTGGAGGGGTACAGATCAAAAGGGCAAGAGGAAATTATTTGGAGTTTTAGGGTTTGGTGCTATGCGAGTGTCTAGGAAATGTATAGTCAAAAATAAACTTCTTTTCCTTATGCTATGATTTGTCTCAAAGGCCAGGGAAGAAATCAGTCTGTCCGACTGACGTAGCCCAGAAAATTGCATTTGGAGCAGTCTGGGGGAACAATAATTCACAGAAAATTCCAGATGGGTAATAAACAACTGAGAAGTATTCAGCATCACTAACAGGAAACGCAAAGTAGCACATTTTGTGTCTCATTGGCACAGATTTTTTTTTTTAATGACAATATCTGTATTGGTAAAGGTAGTGAGACAAAGGTGTCATGCTAATGATGGGAAATAAACTAGCACAAACTTTTGAAAAACAAACTGGCAATACACACTTGAACTAGTCTTTGCACACCCACGTTCATAGCAGTATTATTCACAATAGTCAAAGGTAGAAGCAACCCAAGTGTCCATGGATGGATGAATGGATAAACACACTGTGGTATATCCATCCAACGGAGTATTACTGAGCCTTAAAAAGGAAGGAAATTCTGACACATGCTACCACATGGATAAACCTTGAAGACATTATGCTAAGTGAAATAAGCCAGTCACAAAACGACAAATACTGTATGATTCCACTTGCATGAGGCCCTTCTATGAGTAGTCAGATTTATAGAGACAGAAGGTAGAATGGTGGTTGCCTGGGGCTGGGGGGAGGAGGAAATGGGGAGTTAGTGTTTAATGGATACAAAGTTTCAGTTGGGGAAGATGAAAAAGAGTTCTAGAGAAGAATGGTGGTGATGGTTGCACAACAATGTGAATGTACTTAATGCCACTGAAGTGTACACTTAAAAATGGTTAAAATGGTAAATTTTGTTGTGTATTTTGCCACAATTTTTTAAAAACTAAAAAAAAGAACAATAAGATGAGAACCAAGTATGCAAACTCTGCATACCACCATGCTGCCTGTAACACTGTTTATAATAGTGCAAAAGGAAACACATCTACACGTCTAACACTAGAGAAATGATTTTGCAAACCGTAGAGTATTCATACAATGGAATGTTACTCATCTATAGAAAAGTGTTTTCAGAGAATCTTTCATGACAGAAAATGGTCCTGAGATAGTGCAGAGTGAGGACAATAGGACTGAAAGCGCTTTATACTAGGGTTCCAATCACGCTTTCAAAACAAGCCTCGGTAAACTGCTTGCAGGAAATATACTAATGTTTTCACAGTGATTACCATATTGGTGGAGCTACTTTGTAATTTTCTGTACTTTCCAAGTTTTCCTTAATAAGCAATTATTACTGCTATCCCCACTCTCACCCCCTAAAAAAAAAAAAAAAGACACACAAATGCCAATTCCAGTACGAAATGGCAGTGGTGGCAGTCACGGTGGCCAGCAGCATTGCAAATCTACATGCGTGGCGCCCCAGGCATAATACCTCTTGCATACATCCCGCCCCTCTGCACAGGCCCCTGTGCACTCTGTTCTACTCGGCCTTGGAGGAGGCGGGACCTTACAAGGGGGACCGCTGGAGTCCAGGAAATAATCCATTGTGGCCACAAGATGTAGCACAGACCCCAGTGGGGGTAAGAACAAGGAGGAGGGGAATGCAAACACTAGCTCTGGCTGCTTCCCGCTGTTCAGAGAAGCGAGTCAAAAGCTCCACCCTGAGGGTGTGGGACTTCCATGATTTAGGGCGCTCAGGTCCCAGAACTTTTGTCCAGGATCTTAGCCCCAACGCATCTGTGTACTTGGCAGCATCCAGCATGAGTGCTGGTCTCCCTGAGCTGTGAGGACACTCTGTGATCTCCATGAGCCCAGCCATGATGTTACTAACAAACAACTCAGAGGAATGAAGAAGAGGACCCCGGCCCAGAGAAGTCTTTCCAAATTAATACTCCCCAGTCTCAACTCTCCAAATGTACAAGTCTGCCTTTTCTCCATAGCTGAGATTTCTTCTAAACATGCGAAACATTTCCCAGTCCCCCATTTAGCGAGAGTCTGGGATTTGACATCCAAAATTAATCAACCTTGTGGTCAGCACAGAACAGAACTGAGGTCGATGCAAACCTTCCTACTTCCAGATACGGAAGGCAAACCATTCATTCATCTTTTTCCTCCCAAGAATCACCTCAATCACAGAACACAAGGAAAGAGTACAGTCTTCGCTTTCTTCAGTTTCTAAACAGCCGTCAAGCTCTAAAGGCTGGAATTATCTTCTCTGGCATTCAACTTCAAGAGATAAAGAGATGAGGAAGATTTATTCAAAAGAGCAACTTCTAGAGTACGTTGGAGGTTTAGAAAGATTCAAGTCAATTTCCCTTCCCACCTCCTGGTGTTTTCCTACCCAACTAGAATCAACATTTAGGAAGAGAACCCCAAATCTTTGGATTGATCACAAAGTATCTTCAAAGACAGATCAAAATTTGTTCAGCATCTGGTTGCATTTGGTTGTTTGGAAACTTGGCATTTGAAATGTGATATATATGGCAACTCAGTGAATCATAACAACCCATTCCCCTGAGAAGATGTTCACGCTGTGTGATTTTTGAGATGAAGCAAAGTGGAACCAGCTAAGTCCCAGCACCAATTACCTCAAGTCAGGTCTCCTCCTTTTAAGTACTTTGCAGTCCCACCCAATGGCTTGATCCACTCCCAGAATCCTTCTGTCCCCCACACAACCATCCCTTTATGAAGAACCATGGCAGTCCCATTACATGGCTATAGGTGAGCAAGAGCCCTCCCCAGAACAGAAGGCTTCCAGGGAGTGAAATCTTTTTATTGGTTGAGTTTCCAGTCGCTACCTCATTGGAGAGAAGGTACAGAGTATGTCAGTGTGGGGGTGGGGGTGGGGGTGGGGAATGCTAGTGTTC
Organism: Diceros bicornis minor; assembly: GCF_020826845.1. NCBI lineage: Eukaryota > Metazoa > Chordata > Mammalia > Perissodactyla > Rhinocerotidae > Diceros > Diceros bicornis. The sequence continues at coordinate 24,895,074 of NC_080770.1, forward strand.
ATTTGATAGCATTTGAAACCAGACCCACAGAGTTGGTGACCTTTGAAGCACTCGAGAGTGTGGGGAGTAGAGGTGGGGGTGTGTGTTCTGGACTGAACCTTTCATGATGATAATGGATGGACTCAGCTGACTTTGGGTCCTGGATAGATAAGCACTAAGACCACACTTCTCAGGCCTCACCCACTATGTCTATCAAGTGCAACATATTTTCTAGCTGGGTCAGGAAATGGCTATCAGTTCCAACTCAAGAGAGAAAGTAACCCACAGGGCATCTATTTTGTTGGAGGAAACAGACAAGGGCCAGGCTCAGATACTCCTACTTGGTGGGCATGTCTGCAATGGAAGGAAGCTGTCCCAGTCAGAAATGGGAAAAGACTGACCAAGAAGAGGCTGGGTTCTGAGTTTTTACATGCATTTAGGTCTCCAGGCTGGGAGGGTCTTTGGGTCAGGCACCCATCCACCAGGTGGTCATTCGGCCTCCAGTAGAACAATACCCAGCCTGCCCTTGGCATGGCTGGAGGCCTTGGACTCTTAGGAGGGGCTTCCCTATCTTAAGCTGAAATTGGCTACCCATTCATTTCCATCCACTGGCCCTAGTTTTGCCTTCCTGTGTTGACATGCTAGCCCTTGTACCCCCGCTGAAGCCAAGAAAAAGAAACTAAAATCTTTTCCATCCAAAGTTGATAAGTCTCTTCATCTCTCTGTCCCCTTTGCTTCCAATTTGACCCTCTCCCTCCCCAGGACCAGAGGAAGCGGCCAGCCAGTCCTCGCTTGGTATCTTGAACTTGGTGGGGAAGACTCAGGGCCTGGTTTCACAGCATCTTTGCACCTCCTGGAAATCGGATAATATTGATTTCCATGACCATGCTTTTTGGCCAACAACGGCAGAGGATGACTTGGATTCCAAGAGGTCAAAGGCAGTCTAGAACCTTGCAGAAAGGGGATGGATCCCTGGTCAGGATTTGGGGATTTCCTGCCTGGGAGAACGTCTCCCTGTCACTGTCAATAAGCCAGGGCAATGCACAGGTTGGGAGGCCACTCCCTGCTGAGGAGACTCCCAGTGGGAGCCCAAGGAAGCCGCATCGGTAACTTTGAGAAGGCTCAGATTGAGGCGGGCAGGGCCTTGCCTGTGACAGATATCAGGATCACTGGGGAGGTGTCCAAGAAAAGTTCATGCCTCAGGGGTCCCTGAGGTACACTGGCCAATGGACAGCCCTTGACATTCTGGTGTCTCCTGCCAGTGATGTTTTTTCCAGGATCCCTAACTTCTTTCAGGGAACAAAAGGGAAAATTCATTTAGCAACATCTCACTTTTGACGTGTAGAGAATTTACATATAGCTGAACGGTTTCATACAAGGATGCTTCGTCTCCTACAGCCCCTCAGTTCCTCTCGTCTCCTCTAAGGGCTGGCACGGGCTGAATACCGGGCATCTGAGAGCTTATGAGATCCGGGAAATGCCAGCCCTTGAGCCCCTGTTGCCAGCACACTTTCCCTCCATCATCTAACCCCTGCTCGGGGGGCCCTGAGGTTTTCACAGGAAGCGAAGAAAGAGAATACACACCAAAGAAAGATCCTGGAGACCGGGTGTGTTCCAAGTGAGAGATCAATTTCTTTTTATTGCCATCTTAACAAAAATACTTGGGAAGGCAATCTCTGATTCCAGCATCGGGGGGCAGGGCAATGCCAGGCAACAATCAAGCCGTCGGGCTGCTGGACAGGGGAGTGTTCAGTCTGGGGTAGCAGGGACCCCCAAAGAACCACAGAATGGGGAGATGGAGCCAAGGACACAGGGACAATGCAGTTGCCCTCCATTCTCCCTACATGGGACAAAGCTTGGTCTGGGTTTAGAAGCAGCTCTCCAGGAACAACTACAGCAAGCACTGGGTATTGCGGTCCTCCCAGCCCCCACCAAGGCTCTAGGGGGCAGGCGTGGGAGGGTAGAGGGCTGGGGTATGTGAGTTTCTCCTAGGGTCAGCCTCAGGCCAGGGAGCAAAGAGGGCGCAGAGCTGAGCTGCGCCCAAGTCAGAGCTAAGCTTGCATCGGCCACCCCCACCTCCCTCCCTCATTTGAAGAACCGGACTCTCCACACGCCAAAATGAAACGTGAAGCTAGAGATGTGTGTAGCTAATGCGCACGCAGCCCAAGCAAGCAGAGGCGAGGCATGCTGGAACTTGGGACGGGAGAGGAGCCCTCCTGGGCTCCGGGTTTTTCAGAAGCCACAGAGGGGTCGCCTTCGGGACCCCAAGACGCGGGCCCTGCCTCTCCCCAGCCACTGGCTGTCAGCCTTAGCACCAGGGCAGGGTGGGCGGACTCACCTCCTAAATGCTGCTGTTGCCTCCCGCTGGCACCAGGATTGCTGAGGCAGGGGCAGGCAAGGAGCAACACCCCTCCCAACTCCAGATCTGGCCCCTGACAGGGGAGCTGGAAAAATCCCCAGACCTGGCTTCCAGTCCTGGCCCCCCTACTAACTGCAGTGTCATTTGTCATCTGTGAAATGCAGATGATGATGGCAATAATGATGAGGATGATACCGGATTTGGCTGCCTCTCCAGCTGTCCTGAGAACCCCACTGAGGCCACACATCTGCAAAAGCAGGGAAGAGCATACAGTACAGTGCCCTCTAAGAACGCCAGATCGTCTTCTTCCTCCGACGCCATCCCATTCTTCTTCCCACTGCACAGAGGGCAAGCACAGCGGCTGAGCGCACGCACGCGCGGGGCAAGCGGAGGGCCAAGGCTGAGGCGCCACCCAGCGGGGCTCGGAGCCCTGGCGCGGGAGTGGACAGACCCTCCTGGAAGGGCTGAGCTCCACCTGCCCGTCCTCAGGCCTCGCCCCCTTCAGAAGCAGCAGAATCGGGGCCCGGGAGGCTGGTGCAGCAGCCCTGAGGTTGGCAAGCAGGATTCCATTCGGAGGCTCCCCCCTTCCCCATAAGGCCTGGTGCCATGGGGTGCAGACCAAGAGGAGGCTGACCCTCCAGGCCAAGCAAGCATCAAGCAGGTACCTTTTCCTGCATCTCGAGCATCTGCCGAAAGTGAGGGAGTGGGGCTGAATACACGCTCTGTTAGCGCACAGAGCAGCCGCCCTGCACTTGGTGGGATGACAGCCCCCCAGTATCCCCCAAGTGTCCTGGACATGAGAGACTGGCCTGTCTCAGGGCCAGACACCCCTCCTGCATCTCTCTTCCTCCTCGTGCAGACTGGCTGGGTTAGAAATTGTGCTTTCTCTTCCGAGACCTGGTAGTCCGTGCGGGGGCTGGTGCCGGGGGAGCCTGCGGGGGCTCTGCCAGTGGGGACTCTGTCGGAGGAGTAGACCCCACGGGGGCTGCCCCATCTGGCCCCCGTCGAGATGCCTGGACCCCATCCCGGATCTCTGTCAGCGTCTGGCACATCTGACCGACGCGGCTGGCCAGCTCGGCCGTGGCCTGGCTGATGGCGTGCATGCTGTTGGCCATGTCGCGGTGCACAGTCACCAGCTCCTGGCAGAACTGCCGGAACACCTCAGTCTGCTGGGCGTGGGCGTGGAGGAGCTGCCAGTCAAGGCCCGTGCTGGGCGGGCTGGGGTGCGGCCGAGGGGTCCTGCAGGCCGCCTGGGCCTGGGGCGAGGGCCGGGGCAGGGCCTCTGGCTTGGGGCCCACTGTTTCGGACTGGTCTGAGGAGGAGGATGAGCGGAGCAGGGTGGGCCTGGCCAGACAGGCCTCTTCCTCGGGTGACCGCTGCAGGGGCACCCGCAGAGGCTGCCGGGAGGGCCCAGGTGCCTCCTCGTCTTCATCATCTTGGGGGACAGAAACAAAGAAGGGCGAACAATTACAACAGGGAGTAAGGAGGCAGCCCAGGGCTTGGACCCACCCCCAGGATCACCCTAGCATCCCCCCACCCTGCCACCCCTCAGCCTAGTTCGGCACACGCCCGCTCCCCACCCACCCACGGAGAAACACTTGCTCCCCAGACCCCTCAGATACAGGCCAGGCGCCCCTGGGGAGAAGGGTGAGCATGAGCAGTGCCCAGGTCCCCTTCCTTTCACAGGGACTGCGACATTCTAGTGAGAGAGCGCCCAGGTCGGGGGACCTGGGGACCCCAGTCCCCATGGTGGCATATCTCAGTGACGGCATGTCAATCCAGTCACTCACTTCATCTCTCTGTGACTCAGTTTCTGCAAAGCCAAGCCAACGACTGCTCTATCTACTCACCAGCCACCTGCCCACTGAGCAGGGCTGTTAGGGAGACTACACAGGAGAACAAGAAGGCACTTTGCAAAGCTAGAAGAGCGACACCCACCACAAGATGCTGCTCTGAGTTCCAGCCTCCAGGAGGCCATTCCCAAGTGGCTGGGGGCCACCTTGTGGCCTTGCTGGAACCTGCAACTTCAAGTCACTGCAGGGGGATGCCTACAGGCTGGAGGAGGGAGGCAAGGGATAGCACCAGAACGGAAAGGAACGGACAAGATGGTGCAAAGCAGGTAAGCCCCCTCTGACGCCTCCCTCGGTCCCCAAGGAGGGCAGCCCAGGCAGACATATTGCTCCCACCCAGGAGGGCCTGGCGGCATGCTGGGACCATCAGACAGACTGCTACTCGCAGCCGGACCCAGGGAGGGGCCCAGCCCCTGCACACGCGGTTTCGGTTGTCTCGTGATCAAGGTTATGAGCTGATTCCCGTGGCAGGAATAAAAAACACACAGGCTGACTCTGCTCACAGGCACACCCTCCCTGCCTGTACCTGAGGGGCTGATTCAGAACCACCCCCAGGGAAGGTGACAGGGAGGACAGACAGATCTTCTTGTCCCTAGCCGCATGCCTCCTGCAAGGGTCCTGGGGCCTCATCTGGGCCAGCACAGTAAGAGAGCCTAGTGCCTGGTGACCCCACTTCGTGGGACAGCAGCCACCCCTTGGGTCCGGACACTGGTTCTGGTGTGGCAGGGTTGGAAGGAGCAGGGCGGGCTGAGGTGAAGCTGTTCCCTCCCTTCCAGGGCCTCACTCCACCGAGCCCCTGGCCAAGTGCTAGAACAGCTGGTCGTCTGGCCGGGAGAGGGAGGGCTGGTCGAGCCTGCAGTGGAGGGGTCCCGGGCCCCCTGCCCAGCCCAGGTCACATTTGGTAACCTCATTACCTTCGGTCTCAGGGAGACAGAGGGTGAGCAGGGCAGGATTTAGGGAACAGACTTCACTGGGGGCCGCGCCCCTTCTTTTACTCATAATTGGGTAGAATCATCCTGAAAGTTAGCAAAACACTGATTCACAGGGAGCTGTCAGACCCGGGTTCAAGTCCTGGTTCTGAATTGAGCTCTGGGGCCATCTCTGTTTCTGGAGCTTACTGCTTGATCTGGAAAACGAGCAAGTCGCACTAGATGGTCTTCACGTCCCTCCCGGTCCTGAAAATCTGACTGAATGGCCACCTGTCAGGAGCCCCAGCCAAACAGGAAATTAGCAGGATCCCAACGGCAATGGGCCTGCAACGGGAAGGCCAGGTCTTTGTGAACCACCTTCCCCAGGGCTGGCCAGCGGCCGGCTTCCCTGGAGCCCTCCTGTCCTGCTCCATCTCTCCGAGGCCCCCCAGTTGGGACTGCGGGCTGAGGGTGGGGGTCGGGTGTGTGCAGAAGCAGAGCTGAAGAGGGTGCAACCCCAGCACTGAAGGGCCTCAATTGCTCCCCCTTCTGGGGAGCCCCAGCTAAAACCACAGCCCCACAGGATGCTTGTCTCAGCCAGCCAGGCCAGAAGATTCCACACCCCAGCCCCTGGCGTCAAAGTCTGTCCTGAGACACAGGATGCAGAGGGGAAAGACGGAGACAGTGCTGAGGGAGAAGAGGGGTGCAGGGGGACGTGGGGGCAGTAGGGACAGGGAGGGGCCCCAGTGAGCACAGAGAGAGGGATCTTGGAGCCTCAGGGCGGGCAGAAAGAGGCAGAGTGCGGAGAGAAGTGGGAGAAGGCAGCATGGCACAGAAATGCAGAAGATAACAGAAATACAGACATTAGGAACGGAGAGAGAGAGGACTGAGCATTCCAAGGCCCGGGCCCTGAAGACTTGGCTGCCTTCCTCTCACGCCCCCTCCCCCTCGCCTCTGCACTGGGCTTCCCTGGCTCCTCTCCGTTCCTGGAACGTGCCAAGCGCCTTCCTGATGCGGGGCCTCGTACATGCTGTTCTCAGCCTGCGAGGCTCTCCTCTCCCCTCCCCTCTGCTGCGCCCCACGCCGCCACCGGCCGGGTTAACTCTTACTCACCCTCCCATCTCAGCTCCACTGTCCCTCCTGGGAGTCTTCCCCAGACCCCAGGGAGAGCCAGCTCCACCCCTCCTGGCTCTCAGAATGGCTGCTACGTAATTCGCAGGGCCAAAGGCAAAATGAAAATGCGGGGCGCCCTGTTCAAAAACTATTCTGAGTTTCAGGAAGGCAACAGCAGAGCATTAAAGCCAGCACGGAGCCCTTGTGACACGGGGCCCCAAATGACGGCACAGATCACACGCCCACGAGGTCAGCCCTGCTCTCAGGACTTCCTGTATTCATCCTTCGTTACAAATTTCCTGGTGCGATTATTTAAAGTTGGTCTATTCCCACGAGTCTAGGAACTCCCCAAGAGCAGGGCCGGTGTAGGTTTTATATACAACTCTGTCTTTCCGGCTCCCAGCACAGCTCCTGGCACAGTGCTCAGGAAATATTCTAGAATAAATGAACGGAAAGGGGTGAAGAAGACAGAAGAGGAAGAAGGAGGAAAGAATGGAAAGACTGGACAAGACAGAGAGGGACAGAAGAGGGAAGAAGGCAGGTGCACGGGAAATTGCCGCCAAGGAGCAGACTGGGGAGCAGGGGAGGGGACACAGATGGTACTCACTGCTGCTCGAAGGGCTGTCGGTACCATCCAGTTCTGCCCTCGGGAAGCTGTGCCCGGAGCGGGCCGTGAGCAGCGCTGACTCGATGGCCCTCTCGTGGGCAGTGAGCACGATGGCGGGGGCCCGGCCCCCAGCCCCGGGGCCCGACAGGGACTGCTGCATGAAGGCCAACTTGTCCTTGGTCCTCCGTTTCATGTCATCCCATCTGTGCTTAATGTCCTTGACGGAGCGGGGGACCTGGCTGACGGAAGTGATTTTCCGAGCTATGCCTTCCCAAATCTTGTCCCTGTCGGCATGGGACAGCCGCATGGTCTCCCTCCCAAAGAGAACCGCTTCGTGGTGGGTCACCTCTGTGACCAGAATGTCCAGCTCCTCCTTGGAGAACTTGGGCTTCCTCTTACGCTCGGCCAGGGGCGCCACATTCCTTGGGTTGAATATCCCACAAAGCACAATTGGGTAAATGACCGTCAACGCGCGTGGTCCTCCTCCTTCCTAATTGCCGGCCCCCAGCTGGGGAGACAGGAGGCACCTGGGCGCCCTCGCCCGCTCACCACCACCACACCCTCCCTGCCACTACTGCTCGGAGGACGGGAAGAGACGCGGCGCACGCGGGTGGGAGCGCTGGACTGAGTCGCACGCCTTCGGATTGAGGCCCTGCCTCACCTCTGACTAGCGGGGACAGCCAGGGCACTTCACCCAGCCTCTCCCAGCCCCGCTCTCCCCATCTGGACTGGCAATAACAACCACACCAATCTCGGGGAAAAGCATAGTGATGTAAAAGAGCTTTAAAGCCCTAAAGAGGAACAAAGGATCCTTATTGGGGTTAGGATCCTGCCACTGCCTCTACAAATGGCTTGGAGGAAGAATATTTAAACAGGGAGACTATTTACAGTGGGCTTCTGTGGTGTGTGGCCTCACTGGTGACGCCCATAATTAGGATGTATTCACAGAAAGCTTATTCTGTCCCGTGGCTCTCTTCTCCTTCCCCGTGCCCAAGTTCCCCACCAAGTCCCCACCTATGGGTGTGTGCAGGCTCCCCTCCACTGGAGCGCTGGCTGGCAGCAGCTCCTTCTGGGGGTGGGCTGCTGCGGATTTTTGGCAGCTCACGGGCAGAACGAGAGGAGCTCGCGAGCTCCCTCCGGGAGACAAGTTCCACTGGGATGGAGGCCAGGAGTGACCCTGGCTTCCATCTGCATGGAGCAGCCAGGGGCCCTGGGCAAGGGGACAGGGTGGCCCTTCCCGCATCTGACCTGGCACCTGCTCGGGCTTTGGAACTCAATTTCTCCACAGTGTGGTTCTGTCCACCCTTTAACTAGTGCCAGAATGTCCCCAAGACCCACACAAGAGAGGAACCCGGGTAGGGACGGAAACCTGGAGCCTGATTCACTCTTCTGGCTGCTGCCAAAACCACAAGGAGAGACCAGGGGCACAAGGATCCTTCAGCCCTCACCTCCCCACCCCACCCACCCAGAACACCATGGCCCAGGAGACGGGAGAGGAAGGCCAGGGCTTCGTTTCCCTGCCAGACAGTGCAGGGGCCCGGACCTTGCACTCACAGACCTGGGACTAGAAGCTGAGTCTCCTGTGCAAATCCCACTTCCCCCTCTGTAAAACGAGGGTGGTAATTCCAGTGCCACCTCCCCGGGCTGCCAGGAGGAGTACACGGGGGATTCTCAATCTCGCCAATGTTGGTGTTTAGGGCTGGAGAGAAGGGCATCCTGGGCAAAGTAGGATGTTGACCAGCATCCGTGGCTTCTGCCTGATAGAAACCAGTAGCATTCACTCACAGAGTTGCAACAGCCAAAAACGTCTTCAGGCATGGCCAAATGCCCCCAGCCAGCAAAACAGCCCCTGGTCTCCAACCGCCCATTTCATGAATGCAGAGCACCTAGCATGGGGACGCCACAAAGTCAACACTCATTATGTGGGGGCCCACTCTCTTCCTAGCCCATCACTTGATCTGGAAGAAATTGACTACCATTCGGTCATCCACAAGACACTAGGCTGGGACAGTACAGGTGAAGGGGTCTGCAAATTAGACTGAGCTGTACAAATGGAAGCTGTCTATTCAGGGAGAAGGAGCGTTCCCAGCATGAACTGGCTTTCCCCTCCAACTACCACCAGAGGGGCATCTCCATGGCAACAGACCACATACCCAACCCCAACCTACTCCTTGAGTCTTTAATGAGATGAGGGCCCATCAGCTGTGACTGTCCTGGCGCCATCTTGGATTAGAATGGGGCTGGGAGCAGGACTAGGACAGATCCCATGCCAGCGAGGTAGTGGCAGCAGAACCCACCCCACACAAGCCCAGGAAGCCAGGCTCCGCCTGGTCCTTTGTGCACAGGCAGAAAGAACACTGGCCCAGAAGTCCAGAGATGGGTTCAGGTCCTGGTTCTACACTGACTGTGTGATCTTGAGTAAGACCTTGCCCTGCTCTAGGTCTCAGTTTTACCACCATCACATGAAGATGGGTACAGAGCAGTGGTTCTCAACACCAGCGGCACAGCAGGATCACTCTGGAGAGCTTTACGAAATACCAATGCCCTGGGCTCATCCCAGCCCCATTAAGTCAGAACCTCTGGGCTGCCAGGTGATCGCTCAGTTAGCTCAGATGATGAACGTCTTTCTTTGGGGTTGTGGTAAAGCCTTGTCCCCAAGCTGAGAGATCAGAGATGGGTAGAAGGGTAAAACAGAATCAGCTCCACTAGCCAAAGCTTCTGGAGCCTAGAAAGCAACAGCGCAGGCAGGCCTGGCACCAGGCCGCACTCAGACACACCCTCGTCTGCTTGCCTAGAGCCAGATGGGAGCAACAGGGATTGGGAGCACAGGCCTGCCGGACACCCGGTCCCCACTTCTGTGTCTTTGCTTACGGTGTCCTCAAATGTCATCCTGGCCCCTTTGAAGGCCCAGCTCAAAGGCCCCCTCCTCTTTCCGCTGGGCCCTTGTAGCACATCGTCGTGCCTTCATTCAACAACCGTATTAGAAAAAGCATCTTCCATGGTGGAAGGTGTGAGTCCTGGGAGGGCCAGGCCAGCCGATCCACTCGGGACAGGGGCTGCTCTGTGAACGGGTGGTGGATTGTATGTGCTGAGCTGACCTGCACCCAGCAGTCAGGAGAAGAGGAAGGCGGTGAGGAGTGTCGATTGCCTTCTTGAAGCCACTTTCAGGGCATGGCTGATGGGATTACTTGAAAGGGGGTTGGGGTGCCACGGGTGCCTCTGCTTCTGCACTTTTCAGTGGCAATGAGAACAGCTGCCCGACACATAAAAGGATGCATCTTAAGGTGCTCTGGAGAGTGCAAACTGAGGCCTGCCCATCAGCAGATCTGAGCTGGGAACACAGGTGGACAGGGAGGCCACGGGGAAGGGGACAGGACACCTCGTCATGGACGCCCCACCTCAAACCCACTTCTCCTCCTTCACTTAGAAAGTCTCAGAGTTTAAATACAGCAAACTCGCTCCGAGAAAGTCCCTAACTGCCCTCCCTCAAGCAGCATCTCTCCTGCACCTCCGGCCGCCAGACCCCATGGGTCACGGAACTGCACAGACGCTGACAGAGGGCCCGATTCACGGTGTGGTTGTGCGCCTGGGTCCAGCCATCCGTGGCCTCCTTTCCCTCCCAACCAGATCCAACCCCCACCACATCACTCCTGGGTCCCAGAGAGAGGCCACCAAGGAGGCAACAAGGCAAGTCCAACCTCCCACACGGCCCCCAGACTCTTCCGGGCAGGGCCCCGGCACACGGCACAGGCCAGCAGCACAGAACCAAAAGGAGAGCCCTGAACTAGGCCCTCAGTTCCAGGCTCAGCTCAGCCGCCTCTGGGCGACCCTGGGCCAGTCTCCTGCTCCCTCTGGCTGGGCATGAAGGATCCTTCTAGTGCAAACTTCTGTCCCAAACACTGGACCACAGTAAAACCACTCTTGAAAGTACTCATGCCTGAGCAGCAAGCACCATCGAAAACTGAGCTACAGAATGTGCCAGAAGCCTCTTTTCCCATGGGTGCCATTTAAACGATGCTGGTGATGAGTCCTGCACCACTCCAGCAGGAGTCTGCCCTGAGGGGTGTCACATCCTGGGTGGAGGGACACCCCTCCTCACGGGGATGCTGTCAGGAGCCAGGGGCCTAGGTACTTGAGACACTCTGACAAGTGCCCAGTCTCTAGGGGTCCCTGTAACCCACCAGCCAGGCCACAGGCCTCCTCCAGGGCCCCTGATGGAAGGCTGGGGGAGCAAGAGGGTCCTCCAGAGCTAGACACGTCCCAAACCCTGCAGACGGCAGTCCCAGGGCCTCTATGGGCCTCCACCACTGGAGACCCCACAGCCCAGCACGCTCCCTTGGCCTCCTTTCCAGAGTTCAGACAGGGCTCCCGGGAAATCGGCAGAGCAGGACTCACCTCATCCAGTTGGCCTTAGTCTCGTCTGACCCGTCTATGGACTTGTAGCGGTTGTTCTTATCCACAATCTGGAAGACAGAGACAGAGTCTAGAACGGGCCATCCTAGGGGGGCTCTCGGGTCCTTGGGCTCCGCCCCAAACCAGGGCCCGGGGCCTGGCCCCATCTGCCACCACTCAGAACCTTCCCCTTGCCCTCCCGTTACAACGCCCCCACCGCAGCGGGACTGAGACCCGAGCTGGGGCCGGGAATCCCATCTCCCTCCTCTGTCGTGATGGAATACCAGCAACACAGCCAAGGAGCAGCATCCCCAACAGCCTCACGCTGCAACAGCAGTTAAATCCAGCCCTTCCTCTCTCTCCAGTTTCTGTGGGAGACAGAGGCTGGCCCTGGATGATGAGGCATATGTGACGGAGGGGGGTCCTCCTCTCCCCATCTCTAAATGTTCAAGAGCCTCACGGTTTGGGCTGAGTCCTTTCATCTTCCGTAAAACTGCCTTTATTTCATCACCACTCTTGAATCAGAGTTCAGCTGGGTATGGAATTCTAGGCAGATGAAGTTTTATTTGCTTTCAGCATTTTGAAGATTGCCAAAAAGGCTGCCTAGGGTCTTAAGCAACCTCCTGTTAGTCTAATGTTCTTTTGTGGATAATCTGTCTATGGTAGATTTTAAGACTTTCCCTTTATTCCTGATTTTCTGCAATTTCTCTCTGTGGTTTAAAGTGGAGATTTACTTTTTAAGAATTCTCATTACTTGATGAGCACATGACTTGATGAGGACTTCTATTTCTTTTTCAACTCTGGAAAATTCTCAGCTTTTATGCTTTTGAGTATGGCTTCTCAGTCATCTTCTCCAGACTCTTCTTGCAGAATTTCTATTAAACATATATGAGAGCAGCCCGCTCTATTCTCCATGTCTTTTAACTGCTCTTTCATATTTTTCTCTTTCTCTCTCTGGGTGACGCTCTGAGAAAATTTCTCAGGACTCTCTTCCAAATCACTAATTCTCTCTTTGACTGTGTCCAGTCCAGAGTTTATCCATCTACTGAGGTTCTTCCTTTCTTTTTTCCTTTCCTTTTTAAATGAGTACTTTCAATGCAATGAATTTTTTTCATTCCCAGAACTTTTAATTGGTTCTTTTTCATATCCATCTTTTTTTTACCATTCTGTCTCTTTGTTTCATAATGACATGGTCTTTCTTTTTCCTTTTCTAACAGTTTTATTGAAGTACAATTGACATATAACGTACCATTTGATAAATTCTGACAAACGTGTACACCCATCATCACAATCAAGATAACAAATGTATCCATCACCCCCAAGAGCTTCTCCATGCCCCCTGTAATCTCTCCCTCCCTGCCTCCCATCTCTAGTCACTGGAGGCACTGGACAGGCAACCAGTGAGCTACCTTCTGTCACTATAAATTACTTTTCATTTTCTAGAATTTTATATAAATGGAATCAAATGAAGCCACGTCTGGCTTCTTTCACTTAGCACAGTATTCTGAGATTTGTCCATATCGATGTGTGTATCAGAGTTCATTCCTTGGTATTAGTGAGTAGTATTCCATTGTTTGGGTGTGCCACAATTTGTTTTTCTAGCTACTTATTGACGGACATTTGGATTGTGTCTAGTTTTTGGCTATTACAAATAAAGCTGCAAAGAAAATTCACTTACAAATCTTTGTATAGACACACATGCTTTAATTTTCCTTGGGCAAACACCTAGTAGTGGAATGGCTGGGTCACAGGTATATGTTAACTTTTAAGAAACTGCTAAACTGTTTGTCAAAAGAGCTGCACCATTTCACATTCCCACCAGCAGTGAATGGACCCACCAATTGGTCCACATCTTTGCCAATACTTGGCATAGACAGTCTTTTTTATTTTAGCCATTCTAATAGGTATGAAGCAGTATCTCATTATGGTTTTAATTTGCATTTCTCGGATGACTCATAAGGTTGAGCTTCTTTTTGTGCACTTATTTGTCAGCTGCATGTGTTCTTTGGTGAAGTGTCTGTTCATATCTTTTGCCCATTTTTAAAAATTATTTTATTGAGGTCACACAGGTTTATAACATTGTGTAAATTTCAGGTGTACATCATTATATTTTGGTTTCTGTACAGACTGCCTCATGTTCACCACCAAAAGTCTAGTTTCCATCCATCACCATACATATGTGCCCTTTTACCCCTTTTGGCCTCCCCCATCCCTACCCATTTTTTAAATTGTTTTTTTTTTTTTAATTATTGTTGAGTTTTGAGAGTTTTTAAAAAATATATTTTGGATACAAGTCCTTTATCAGACATGCGATTTGCAAATATTTTCTCCTAGTCTGTGGCTTGTTTATTCATTCTCTTAATGGTGTCTTTCTAAGAGCAGAGGTTTTAAATTCATACAAACAAACAAAAACCCACTGTCTTGTTCTTTTTAATGGATGTTATCCTTCCTTTATTTCTGTGAGGGTCCTAAGGCTGTGATTGCTAATTAGCCCTCACTATATATTATCCCTTTCATCCATAGCAACAGAACCCTTGGATTATAACTGGGCACCTTGCTACCCATAATAACAGAATACATTTCTTGGCTTCTCTAGCTGAGTTCTGGCCAATAGGATGTAGGTGGAAGTGTCATGTGTCAGCTTCCTGAAAAATTCTTCAAAAGACAGCTGATACAAGCCCTTCCACTGTCTTGCTGTCTGGAATGGAGATGTGATGGCTGGAGCTCTAGCTACCAACTTGGACTATGAGGATAATCTAAGCATTGAGATAGTGAAGTGATGAGCTGGATCAAGCTTGGTTTCCTGGGGACTTAGTGGAGCAGAGCCACCTCACCAGGCCTAGAACGTATTCATAAAAGAAAACAAAACTCCTATGTTGCTTGAGCCACTGTTATTTCAAATCTCAATTACTCACAGTCAAACCTACTCCTGATACAGACCCTAAACAGTTATTTTAAATTCATTTTCAGAATATGCTACAATTTTTATTTTAATTAGAATGAATTCATTTGTCATAGATTTTTGGAAGCTGTCTTTTCAACATTAATTTTCTTCATTAGTTTTGGAGATTTGGTGTGGAGGCTCATCTTGAGTGGGAGTCTGTCTGTCTGTCTGTCTGTCTGTCTCTTTCTCTCTCCTGCTTTTTCTCGTTTCAAGCAGTCAAGCTGGTTCCACTCTCCGCCTCACATGGGACACTTTTATTTCATATCGCCCTCAGCAGCTGGGACTGATGGCCACCTCTGCCTGCTCCGGATGGAGCCCCATGGCGCTTTGTCTTCAGCTCCGTAACCACTTTCTCCTTTGTCCCTCCCTTCCTTCCTCCCTCCCTCCCTTCCTTCTTTCTTCCTTTCCTTCCTTTCTTCCTTCTCTCTCTCTCCCCTTTCCTTTCCTTCCCTCACACACCTTCCTGACCTGTGCTCCGTGGAGATTCACATCCATTGTCACACTCTCAATTTGTTCCTTCCCCACAAACTTTCATCTCCAGCCCCTGCGTGAATACCTAACTGCCACCTGACACCCCCCTTGCACGTCTCACGAGCATCTCAAACTTACCTCAGGCCCCACCCCTGAGCCCGTTCCTCCTCCACTTATCCCATCACGATATCTGAAACCACCATCCACTCAGATTTCAAAAACAAGTCATCCCTACCAAAAGCCAGTGAACCGTGCACTAGAAATGAGTGAACTGTGTGGTATGTGAGTTATAGCTCCATAAAGCTGTTTTCAAAAGACAGAACAAAAAGAGAAAGTCATCCTTCATTCCTCCCCCTCTCAATCCCCCGTATCTAATCCCTCAGCAAGGCCTCCAAGTCAGATTTTGAAATCGCTCCTCTCTCCACTGCTCCCTGTTTCGCCCCAGTCTGAGCCACCTCAGCTCTCTTCTTGACAATCAGAGATGCTGATGAACCTCCCTGGGGCCGTTCCTAACTCTCCATTGATTCTCCCCGTGCAGCCGGAGGAGGCTTTCATCACCATAAATCAGATCATGTCCCTCTCCAGCTCAAAGCGGCAGTCCCCGCACTTACAATAACATTCGTACTTGTGGTCACAGCCCTCAAGGCCGTAGGACCTGGTCCCTGCCTGGTACCCATACGACCTGGTGCCTCCCAACTTCCTCGGGCCTCTATCGCCCCCTTCACGTTCCTGCAGCCGCGAGGATCTGAGATGAGCCTTTACACTGATCGGGTCCGCTGCCTGCAACCTCTTTTCCCCATTCTTAAAAAAATAATAATCACAAAATATTTCAAGTATTCAAAAGTTACAAAGAATAACACAGCTGACAACTCTGTGCCTATCAATCAGAGCCAACAAAAATTACACCAGCCATATGGGTTCCAGACCTCTCTCTCCTCTTGCTTCGAGAAAAGACCTAGATGCAGCTGAAGACCATCTCTGCCTCCAACTTGTTCTCGGTCCCTCCCTCCCTCCCAAGGTGCCCACCATGCTGAAGCTGAGGGAGGCTTCTCATTTCTACTGGAAAGGATTTCTCTCAAAACCATGCACAGAACTGTTTTGCATGTTTGTAAAGTTTACAGAAATGGCACCCAAGTGAACACGGCCTTTTGTACCTTTTTCCCACTAAGTTTTGCATGGCTGGTCCCCTCTTGTCTTTTGGGTCTTATTTCGGTCACCTCCTCAGAAGAAGCTTTCCCTGATCTGAACCTAAAGTGAGTTCCCTCTGCCATCCCCCGACCTCCACACGCCTGGCCCCCACGGCGTTATCTCTATGACACCATCCTGTTACATATTTTAAAGACCTAGTGATGGGGTGCATTTTTGTTGTTGACGGTGTTTATCTATTTGTCGATTTGGTAATTGACTGTCCCCCTCACTAGACCATAAGCTAATGAGGACAAGGCACACGGCTATCCTGGTCATGATGGTGGGCTGGCCCCCGTCCCTAACACTGCACTCGGCACACGTGGTGGCCGAATGAATGAATTATTAAATGAAGAACCTTTTAAGTAAAAAGTGAGTTAATGAAAAAAATTTATATAGTGTTAATATTTTAGTAGAAAGGGAACGAATGGTATGCTGGCTTGCACTGGCTAACGAGAGCTGACTCTTAAATTTTCTGGAATTCCGTGAACCAGTTCTTAAACACAATCATTATTAAAAGTTAAATTATATAAACTTACAATTCGAAAAGTTATAGTTTTTAAAAAGGTAATAAATATTCAAAGCTTTCCACTTCTTGATTATTTTACTATTATCTCTGTTCTTGAGGGTATGGGCATCTTCTGTATTTGTACAGTAGCAAAACTAAATAATGGTTGTTACTGCATGCCACGTGCCACCTCCTGGTGCTGCAGCATCATGTTGGCACCTTGAAATCAGCCAGGGTGGGAGCTTTACACCATGGAAATCGACACATGCCCCGCCCCCCCAACATCAGCAGCACGCCTCTATGCATATCTTTAGACATGCACAGAGTCTGAGAGCTACATTTCAAACTCTCAACTCTGGTCACCTCTAGAGGGGAGGGGATGAGACTCTCGCTTCATTTGTGTATTTAGGAGACTAGACTGCCTTTGTGGTTTCAAACTCTAGGACAGACAAAAAGAGAAAACATATAGCTCAGGCTTCACCTCCCCCGACAGTCTCCCCAGACGATGCTCCATCTTTCTCTATGAGATTCCTCCCCTGGAATCTCATAGAACCCTGCACTTTATCATAGTACTAATCCCCTGACATTATCCTTTTCCGACTGCTCCTCTCCCTCCTGGGGGAAGAGAGAAGCACCTGTAGGCCCCACGGCCTGTGGTGGGAGCAGCTAGTGGGTAGGAAGAGCGATGGGGCCAGAGGAATCAGCTAGCATCTCAGGTGCACCACTCACAAATGAGTGGCCTTGGGCAGGTGACTTTACTGGCCATGCCTCAGTTTCCTCATCTGTGAAATGGGGTAAAAACCAACCTTCAGCATTGCCGTAAAGACTGATGAGGAAGGCACTCAATAAACGGTCGCTACTAGCACTGTGATCATGACTGTGGTTATTAACGCAGGGACCAAATGTTAGTTATGATTAATTCTGGGTGGCGGGGGTCTGCAGGTCAACGTTGAGTTGTAATCAGCCCTTTTGTGGCTTCGACTGGGCAGAGAGGCCTGGGAGGGAGCTGTGAGGGACAGGGAGCTGCCTAAGACCTCTGCTGCTGGGTCCAGATCCGGAGATCAGCTGAGGGATGTTTCTTGGCTTATCTTTCCCACCAATCAGGATTTTCTCAAATCAAGCATTCATTCATTCAACAATGTCACCGAGGGAGCGGCTACAGTGACAGGCTCTGGGGATAAAATGGCGATCCAGTAGACAGCGTCTTTGCTCTCACAAAACTCACGGTCCGGGGGAGACAGAAGAGAGGCCACTGGGACACCCCGCGGTCAGGACTGTGGTGGGGAATTCTCTGCAATATGCGGACTCGGAGCTGGAGCCTGGTACCTTCAAGTCAGTCGAGGACGTTCTTGGGGATGTGGAATCTGAGCTGAGGTCTTGGAGAAGAGGAGGGCAAAGGAATTCTAGGTGGAGGGCGCACGACAGGCGGGACCACACAGGGCATGCAGATCACGTCACAGGTCACAGATGCGCCCAGGCTACCCTAAGCAGAGAGCGGGATATGGGCCTCCAGTCCTGGGACTGAGATGGTCCAGGAATGGCCAGATGCTCGGGACCAAGACCCCAGAAGGCTGGCCTCCCTCGCCTTATCCCTTGAGGTCAACTCCTTGGCCTCTCTGAACCCGGCATGTCTGGGACCAGCCCAGGTTCTGAGCACCGTGATGCGAGAAGGACTTTGATAACCTGGACCTGACCAGAGAAGGGCGACCAGCACAGTAAGGAGGTTCCTTAACCTGGAGAAGAAGAGGCAAGAGAAAGCAAAGCCGTCATCAAATGTGGGACGGACCGCCATGAGGGGGAGGCAGGACCAGGACCAGCGTGCACTTAGGGGGCCACAGGCCTGAACTCAGCACAAGGACGAGCAGCCCTGTGAGGTGCTGAGCTTCTTGTCACTGGGAGTATGTAAGCAGTAGCCGGATGACCCGCTATCCGGGAGGCTGAAGAAAGGATTTCCCCACTGAGTGGCAATCTGTCCTAAATGACCTCTAAAATTCTGTCTGAAACTAAGATGTAAGATTCTATGTGGACAGATCCTCAGGAAATAATATGAAAGCATGAGTTTTGGCCCCGCCGGCTCAAGCATGGTCCATGTGGACCAGAATGCTATTTCTGACTATGGTAATAATTAATAAAGACATCGATAATAAAGCATCGACAGCTGTCATTCATGGAGCAATTTTACTGTGCCAAGTACCCCGATACACTGTCCCATGAATTCTGACAACTCCGTGGAGTAGCTACTACTATTAGCCCCATTTTATAGATTAGGAAACTGAGGTTCAGGGCTTAACCTACCTGAGGGCACAAAGGAAATGCGTGGGGAAGCCGGAATTCAAACTTGGGTCTCTCCTGGCACAGCCCATTTTCTTAAGAACGCTTAAGTGACGGACGTTACCCCCAAGCTCCCTCTAACAACCTCGTCAGAATCAACCAGGAATGTCCTGGAACTTCCAGCTTTGCTCCTGGTTTGAGCACGTTTGCTACGTGAAGACCAGCATGTTAATAGGGAGGAACATTCTGCTTTGCGGCAGAACATCTGCCACAATCGAGGATTCACCATTGGGCTCCTCTAAAGGGTGCCATAACCAGAGGCTGCAGAAATTGGATTTTCAAAAATCTGATTTGCTTGCAACTTTCCAGGAACCCATCGAATCCATAAAGCATTCTGATTTTCAGCCCTGTACCTCCTCTCAGAGCAAAGCGGTTACAAAAATGATTTGTGAAGCCATTCATGGTTGACAAAGCGCCTTTGCACGTCTCAGATGCTCCTCCCAGAACCCCAGGAGGCAGACAGTATCTCTCCTGTTCTCCGGCCACTTCCCAGACCAGCAAACTGCACCGGCAGAAATAAACAGGGCGGCCCGACCTTGAACTTGAACTCTGACCTCTGCTACACTCAGAAACATGGAATGAAGAACACTTAAGCTGGCAGGGGACCTCTAAGATTATTCAGGCCCTGGGTTCCTGACCTGGCTTCCATGGATGGACTTTAGCAAGGGGAAGGAGGGTCCCTTAAAATATGACAGCATTTTGTGAATACTGGTATAAAAGTATAACTTCTTAGATGGCTCAAAAATGCCCAAGAAACATGATCTAACCCATCCCCAGCCCCCGAACCCCCACCGCCATTTAACTGATAATGGAATTAGTACTTCCTTTGATTGTTCTAGAATTATCTTTTATCAAATTTCAGAAAAGCCCTGGAGACCCGGAAAATGAAGCTTGTTTAGAGACAATCCCAAATTCCACATCCGGGTTTTACAGACTGTAATTTCACTCACTGCCCCCAGCCCGTCCTGAACCCCTCGTGAAGATAGTCAAGCCAGCTGCGAGCTGCCCATCACCTGCTGTGCGCCAGGCATAGAGGAGCATTAACACTCACAACAACTCGTAGGCGCATGTTCCAATAGATTGTGCATCCGCATCTCACGGATGAGAAAACTAGAGCTCGGAGACAAGTGACTAGCTCAGATACTTCCCACAAGTGGTAGGGAGGTCTGAGCCCTGTAACCGTCTTGGACAGCTCTTTCCTTCCCAGGGCCCTCTGCTCTGCCTGTAAAAGGCACTCGGCTTTGGAACCAGCCTCAGGACCAACCACCATCTACTCACTCTGAACACACTCCGCCTCACTCTTCTTAGTATTGAGTCTAAGTAATTAGACTTCTTAGTAATGCGGCTGCCCGTGAAGCGGGTGAAATGGGCCCTCGGGCAAGAACCTGAGGATCCTGTCTCTATGCCTGAAATGAAAGCTCTTGGGGCAAGAGTGGGAGAGACACCCAGGAGAATCCGCCCCTCAGAGAGGCAGCAAAAATGCAAATGCAAATAGACCTGTGGCTGGAGAGAGATTAGATAGAAACAAACTTTCAATGCCATGCTACAGATCTGAAGGGTCTTCCAGGTTAACATGGCAGAGGGAAGCAGTTGACAGAGATGGTGTGAAAAAGCACTCCACGGAGTTGTTCAGCACACAGCCTGCACATCCATCATGGGCAGCTCTCCCCCAATAACCAGTGAAAAGAACAAGAGATAGTCAGAAAAAAGCAGAGAGAAAACTCAAACCTCCACAGTGAGATACCACTGGGACGGCTACAATTGAAAAGTCAGATCACAACACGTGCGGACAAGGATGTGAAGAAATAAGAGCCCCCAAGTACTGCTGGTGAGAATGTAAAATCGTCTAGCTGCTCTGGAAAACAGTTCAGCTGTTCCTCAAACGATGGAACATAGAGTTACCTTGTGACCCAGCAATTCCCCTCCTAGGTACATAGCCAAGAGAAATGAAAACAGAGGTCCACACAGAAACTTGTACACAACGTTTATAGCAGCATCACTCATGACCACCAAAAGGTGGAGACAACCCAACCGTCCATCAACAGACAAACAGATAAGCTAACTGTGGTCTATCCATACAATGGAATATTATTCAGCCATAAAAGGAACACCACCACAATTATTACACACCACAACATGGAAGCACCTTGAAAACATTAAGTTAAGTGCAAGAAGCCAGTCACAGTCACTATATGATCTCATTCCTGCTGAAGTCCAGAAGAGGAAATTCTATACAGATACAAAGTAGATTAGTAGTTGCCTAGGGCTGCGAGGAGGAGAGGAGAGGGGAAGAGGTGGGGTGACAGCTGAAGGATATAGTTTCTTCCTGAGGTGATGAAAAGGTTCTAAAGTTGACTCTGGTGATGCTCACATGTATCTGTGAATATACTAAAGACCATTGAGAGGTCAGCCTGGTGGCGTAGTGGTTAAGTTCGCACGATCTGTTTTGGCGGCCCGGGGTTCACAGGTTCAGATCCCTGGTGCAGACCTACACGTCACTCATCAAGCCATGCTTTGGTGGTGTCCCACATACAAAATAGAGGAAGACTGGCACAGATGTTAGCTCAGGGCCAATCTTCCTCACCAAAAAAAAAAAAAAAAGACCACTGAATTACACACTTTAAGTGGGTGAATTGTATGGTATGTGACTTACATCTCAAGAAAGCTGTTACAAAAATAAAATCTGCCAAACATTCCTCAGCAGCAGTCAGACAAGGAAAAGGAAACAATCTTATACCATATGCTGGGAAGTGTTCCCCAAAGAAACAGGAGGTTGCCGTGTGAGTGGGGAAGACCAAGGGGACATCACATGGGCATCTAGATATTCACATCTGGGGCTTAGAGATTAGGAGCTCGAATTTTGGGTTGAAGTCCTGGCCCTGTGCTTAGCTGTGTAGCCTTGGACAAGTAACCTGGCCCTTTAAACCTCAGCTTCCTAATCTGTAAAAGGGAATGATAATACTTGCCCCATAGTGCAGTTGTGAGGATACAAAGAGTCCAGACACACAAATCCTTTAGTGCCCAATAAACAGCAGCTATTGTTGAAGCTATTATTATTATTGTTATTGTTGCCCACCAACCCTCACTAGCAATTGCTGAGGACCCACTGGGGTTTAGGGGTGCTGAATTAGGTGCCGGGGGTGTAAATCAGACAGGACCTCTCCTGAAGGAATCTTCAAACACCAGGAAACCCCAAATCCCTGATTAGTAAAGCCAGGAAGTTTATTAGAAATTAGTGTTTCTCAAACTAGGCTTTTTAGATATATTCTCAAGATCTGAAAGTTCTCTCTAAGAATTTTTAATTTTATTTTGCAGGGAAGGATTCGCCCTGAGCTAACATCTGTTGCCAATCTTCCTTTTTGTTTCTCCCCAAAGCCCCAGTGCATGGTTGTATAATCTAGTTGTAAGTCCTTCTAGTTGTTCTATGTGAGCCGCCGCCACAGCATGGCAACTGACAGACAGGTGGTGTGAGTCTGCGACCGGGAAGCGAACCCAGGCTGCCAAAGTGGTGCGAGTGCCAAACTTGAACCCCTAGGCCATCAGGGCTGGCTCTAAGAGTTTTTAATTTAATGTTTTCATTTAAAAAATCAATATATGTGAATCAGCACCAGATTTCTGCCCCCACAAGAGGACTGTCTGTGACTCAGTTGGCACCTGTGGTGGACTGAATTCTTGGCCCCAGCTCTCGCCCCTCCCTATCACCCTGGGCCAGGTAACTCTGGACTAGACTCTGTGTTACAGGTGGCCTGTACTTCTTCCCTCCTTGACCTGGGGGTCAGCCACGTGACTTGTTTGGCCCAATGAGATGCTAACACACACGATGCAACAGAGGCTTGAAATGCGCTTGGGAGGGTGGGCTTGCCTCCGAGGCCTCTGCCTTCACCATGAGAAGATTTCCCCAGGGGCCCCTGCTCCTTCAGTCTGGGCCCAGAACAAACCCACATGGAGCAGACCCGGATCACAGTGAGGAGCAGTTCACCCTGTAGCTTGGGGCAGAGCAACCCAGCGGAGCCCAGCTAAATCAGCCAGGCTGCAGCCAACCAGCAGATAAACGAGCAAGAATAAATGACTGTTGCTCTACGCCAGGGGTCAGCAAACTAAGGCCTGCAGGCTAAATCCAGTTCACCACCTGCTTTTGTACGGCCCACCAGCTAAGAATGGTTAGTACATTTTTAAGTAATTCAAAATAAATCAAACGAAGAAGATTTCGTCATGTGAAAATGACGTGGAATTTGAATTTCAGTACCCATAAATAAAGTTTTACTGGAACACGCCACACGTAGGGCTGCTCTAGCACTTCAGAGGCAGAATTGAGTAGATGTGACAGACACAGTATGGTCCACAAAGCCTAAAATATTTACCGTCTGGCTTTTTACCCAAGAAGTTCGTCGACCCCTGTTCTTTGCCGCTGAACTTGGAGGTAGCTTGCTACACAGTAACAGCTGATGATACAACACCCACTGTGACTATTTGCCGTGAACTAATGGAAAAGAACAGACACAAACTTAATATGTAATGACGCATTCTGGCAAAGAAAGGACTAAGAAATATCATGGTAGTTGCGCTAACCAAAGATTTCCCAGTGTTTCAAACACAGACAAACAAATAAAGACAATAAAGGAATCGCATGGCACACAAAAGCACAGCCGTGCCAAATGCCAACGAATCTGTCTTAGAAAAGTGACTACCACGTTCCCCCTATAAACAGCAATTTCGTTTCTGGAAAGCATCATCCAACACATTACATTGATTTCATTCATTTGAATTATGTTGGTTTGTGCAGTTCTGTTCATTTTATATTTGTAAGTCTGTCTGCGTTTTATGGTTGTTTAAAAGCTCTAAGAAATGTTGTGTTTATCTAGCTTTATAGCTTTTTAATTCACATCAGAATATAATTAATGTAACAGTGGGACCCTGTGAACATTAAAAGTCACCTGACCAACGGTACATGAAAAGGTGCTCGGCATCACCAATCATCAGGGAAATGCAAATCAAAACCACAGTGAGATATCCTCCTACACCTGTTAGAATGGCCATCATCAAAAAGATGAAAGATAACACATGCTGGCCGGGATGTGCAGAAAAGGGAACCCTTGAGCACTGCTTTGGGAATGTAAATTGGTGCAGCCAGTATGGAAAACAGTATGGAGGTTCCTCAAAAAATTAAAAATAGAACCACCATATGATCCAGCAATTCCACTTCTGGGTATTTATCAGAAGGAAACGAAAACACTTAACTCGAAAAGATATGTGCACCCCCATGTTCATTGCAGCATTATTTACAACAGCCAAGACATGGAAACCACCTAAGTGTCCACTGATGGTTGAATGGATAAAGAAAATATGGTATATACATGCAATGGAATATTATTCAGCCATAAAAAAGAAAGAAATTCCGCCATTTGCAACAGCATGGATGGACTTCGAGGGCATTATGCTAAGTGAAATAAGTCAGACAAAGACAAATACTGTATGATCTCACTTATATGCGGAACCTAAAAAAAAAAAAGAACAAACTCATAGATACAGAGAACAGATTGGTGATTGCCAGAGGTGGGCGAAATGGGTGAAGTGGCCAAAATAAAATAAATAAGTGCTGGGTATGTAATGTGCAGCACAGTGACTACAGTTATATATAAAAACAAAGCCACCTCACTATAACACAGTGAGCAACACACTGCAGCAGACGTGCTAGGACACAAGGAAGGCTGAAGGTCAAGTGAGGAGCTAGTTTACACTGGAAATCTTGGACCAGTTGAGAATGGTTTTTCATGCTCTCCTTCTGCTCCAATATAATAGATTTTGAGATTTACAGACTCAGTTCCAGCCAAAACTGGTTCACTAGCATCTTATATTTTTTGGGGGGAAATCTTTGGTTTGATTTGGTTTGTGACTCAATAACCAAACTACCAGCATTTATAAAACAGTGATACAGTTTTAATGCTTCTGATATTAAGAGGAATCTTCGGACCGGCCCCAGTGGCCTAGTGGTTAAGTTCGGCGTGCTCAGATTCAGTGGCCTGAGTTTAGTTCCTGGGCAGAACTACACCACTCGTCTGTCAGTGGCCATGCTGTGGTGGCGGCGCACATACAAAAGGGAGGAAGATGGGCACCACTGTTAGCTCAGGGCAAATCTTCCTCAGCAAAAATAGGAAGATTGGCAACAGATGTTAGCTCAAGGTGAATGTTCCTCAGCAAAAAAAAAACAGAGGAATCTTAGGATTAAGGTATATATTTTTATTCCTGGAAAAGCTGATATTGAATCAATAGTGTTTTAAGATCCATAACATCTTAGAGCACAAGAAAAGTGACTTTCTTTTGGTGAGGAAGATTGGCCCTGAGCTAACATCTGTGCCCATCTTCCTCTGCTTTATATGTGGGACGCTGCCACAGTGTGGCTTGATAAGAAGTGTGTAGGTCTGTGCCTGGGATCCAAACCCGTGAACCCTGGACCTCTGAAGTACAGCGCACAAACTTAACCGCTACACCACGGGGCCAGCCTCGAAAAGTGACTTTTTTTAGGCGCCTATTCCCCTTTTCCTTCTAAGCACACTCTGTACTTCTGCTATACCATCCGCCACCTCAACATTACACGTGTGCCCCTGGGCCTTTGTACATGCTGTGCCCACTGCTTATGACTCACGTTCCCTCAGTTCCTGACCCTGCAGACCACTCACTTCAACTCATCCCTCAAAAGCTAGTTCAGGCCTAGAAGCCAGGACACCCGGTAGTGATGTGCACACCTAGTGCCCGGAGATCTTGGTTTCTAAACACCATTTCCCCCTAAAACGAATTAGAGCTCCTAGGAGAGATGGCTGGAACATCTTTTTGCACCAGAAAGTGAGGAAGTGCTAAAACAATGACAGGAGCCAGTCCAAACAGTCCCCCGCTGGCCAAATCTAGGCCAGTTTAAACATCAAAATGAATAACGACACAAACGGACCAGAACACACTGAAGAAAAAAGAGGGTTCATGAGTCCATGCTGACACTAAAAGTCATTTTTAAACGGGGGATTGGGTGGGGAGAAGTTTGAGCATACTTTTTTTTGCAGAGGAACATCAAGTAATAAATGTAGTAGGAATGGTTAAAAATCATTTTAAACCATGAATAATAATTGACACGGGCAAGAGTCATCAATAGTGGCTAAAATCATAGGGTAAAAGACCAGGTGAACTGACGCCGTGTGCCTCCCGCTATCTACAGTGAGAAGACACAACAGCCTCTGTGCCAAAAATCCACAATCCGAGTCTATGGTGAGGAAACAATCAGACACATCTAAGCTGTGGAACATTCTGGAAACAACTAGCCTGAACTCTCTCAAAGTGTCCATATTGTGAAAGAGAAAAAATAACGTGGGGGAACGTTCTAGAATAAAGGAGACTAATGAGACAGGACAACTGATGCAATGTGTGAGGCTCAAGTGGGTCTTGAACAGGGGGACAGTCTCTAACGGACATTACTCAGGGCAACTGGGAAAATCTGGATACGGATTATAGTTGAGACAGTATCGTATCCACAGTTAAATTTCCTGAGTGTAGTAATTATATTGTGGTTAACAGGACAGGGGTCAGCAAACTACAGCCTGCAGGTCAAATGCAGCCCCCCATTTGTTTTTTGTTTTGTTTTGTTTTGTTTTGTTTTGTGAGGAAGATCAGCCCTGAGCTAACATCCATGCTAATCCTCCTCTTTTTGCTGAGGAAGACCGGCTCTGAGCTAACATCCATTGCCAATCCTCCTCCTTTTTCTCCCCAAAGCCCCAGTAGATACTTGTATGTCGTAGTTGTATATCCTTCTAGTTGCTGTATGTGGGACGCGGCCTCAGCATGGCCGGACAAGCGGTGCATCCGTGCGCACCCAAGATCCGAACCCAGGCCGCCAGTAGCGGAGCGCGTGCACTTAACCGCTAAGCCACGGGGCCGGCCCTCCCCCCATCTGTTTTTATACAGCCTGTGAGCTAAGCATGGTTTCTGCATTTTTTTAATGATTGAAAAAACTTTTTTTCATATCATTTCCTTTATACAATTTTCAAATTTACATGAAATTCAAATTTCACTTGAAATTATATGAAATGCACATTTCAGTGTTTATAAACAAAGTTTTATTGGAACACGGCCACGCTCATCCGTTCATGTGCTGTCTATGGCTGCTTTCGCCCTACCAGAGTCGAGTAGGTGTGACAGAGACTGTAGGCCCATAAAGCCTGATGTCTGTAACTATATCTCACACAGTTCAGAAAAAACAAAAAGGAATGCATTAAAAAAAAAAAAAAGAATATGTGTGCACACACGTGACTGTAGGTATATCTATATAGAGATATAAAGCAATTGTTATAAAATGTTGGCAACGGGTGAATCTAGATTCAGGATGTGTGGGTGTTCATTACACTGTTCTTACAACTTTTCTAGAGTCTGAAATTCCCAAACTGAAGGGTTAATAGAAATTAACAAACGAACCAGCATGAAAAGTACTTGCCCGTGCGCAGCGCGCACACACACCCAACCTATCTCAAATACATGCCCTCTTTTCTTCCCGGACGAGCCTATTACTTTTCCCTTCTCTGAGCCCCCAAACTTGGTGAGACCCGCCTGTTCCCGCTGACACCTCCTGGCCTTGCCACTGAGGCTCACACCTCCCTCCCTCCCGGTGACTCAGGGTTTCTCAGACCCCGTTCTAGAGGGTGTGCCAGGAGCTTTCGCACATCCACGTTCACATTTTAAAATAAATCCCCATTTTACGATGGAAGCTGAAATGGAAAACATTGAAACACCATTTCACGTCTGTTTCCCCCAGAACAGTAGGAGTCTGGCAGGCGGGGAGGCTGGCTGACAGCGGGGGAGCCATCCCATCCTACAGGGTCCTTTATAAGGACCCGGGGCAATCTCCCGTCCAGTACGGTACCCAGAAGGGCTGACCTCCTCGGGCGCTGCCCGGGACTTGCGCGTTATGGAGAGAACGCTCCGGTAGCTGACCAGACGCCTCTTCCCAGTGGCTGCCAGGTTTGGACCCCATGTAGCTAAAGTGCACATACAGATCATCGTGGCATGCATTTTTAGCCTCATTCCTGGCTCCATTTAGGGTCTCCACCCTTATTTCTCTTTCTTCTCTCTCTCCCGGTTTTAATACGCTATCATATTATATTTTATGTATCCTGCTAGGCTGCCTTAAATCCCTTCTGGAACAAGACTGGGTCTGGGCGAAAAACTTAAATAGAAACCCTGGGCTGCCTCCCCCTTCTTCTGCCTCTTTCCCAAACCATATGGCTGCCTGGCACTCCCCAAGGGCCTCGTGCCTGCAGCATCGTCTCCAGCCCGCAGCGTCTGAGGGGAGCCGGGGCACCCTCGGCAACGATTTATGGAGTGGATAATTTCCAAGGAGATGAGAAAGCAGAGGAAGGGGCATTTCTTCTCTCAACAGCCAGAAGTAAGTGCAAAACTCCTGCCCAGGAGGCCAGGCCACGAAGGAGAGATGCAAAGTGGACATGGCCATTTGGTCCATCTAAACCCAGGTCCCGTCCCTGCACCACACTGCACGCAGTGGGATCAGCTTTCCTCCGGGGTGGGGGCAGATGGAGAGGGTACTTGTGCTGGGCAGGAAGGATGAGTGGAACAGAGTCAACCAAGGCCAGGGGATAGGAAGAGGCCAGATAAGTAATGGAGGCAGAGAGGACTAGGAGGCAAGATGAGAGGGTGGGCGCCTGAGTCAGACTGCCCCAGCTCAGCTACTCCTTAGCTGCTTAGCTTGTGCAGAATGATGCATCCTCTCTGGGCCTCAGTTTTCTCAGCTGTGCAATGGGTAGAATAATCTCTACTTCACAGGGGCGTCGTTAGGATCAAATGAGATCAGGCTGTAAAGTGCTGATCACAGACCCAGCACACAGTAAGTGCTCAATAAACAGTCACGGCTTTCTTATCGTTAACATCACCATCATTTCTCCTGGAGTCGACTGTACATACTGAGCAGTTGTGGAAGGAAATATATTTTGTTGGATGGGGGCCAGGGCTTTTGAAGGCGGGCAGAAGGTCAAGAAAAGACAACATCAAATGTGGCTGTGGGACAGGATTTGACAAGTGAACGCAGTTTGTTTAGGATGTGGGGCTTCCGGATCCTGGTCCCAAATCAGCGCTGCAGTTCAGCCCACCCGTCCCCCTCTCCCGTCATTCAGCCAGCCCACTGTCTGAGCAGGCAGAGCTGCTCCTGATCCCTGCTGTTCCCCAGCTGAGGCCCAAACACACCCCCCAGCGCGCGCGCACACACACACACGCGCGCGCGCGCGCGCACATTCACGGGCTCTGCTTTCTTGAGCCATTTTGTGCGTCTGGTCTCTCCAGGCCTTCAATGTCTCTCATCTCTCCAGATCACAAAGCTGGAAGCCCCACATGGTGCTGCGACCTCCAGCCACGCCCTCCCTGCTCCCTAGGAAGGAGCCTCCAAGGAGAAACACCGCCCCACCCCTGCACCGTGGGCCACACCCACTCGACCGGTAGAGCTGGTCTAGGACCAGGCTGCAAACTCCAGGACTTCCCGTTCTGCCTTTTCTCTGGACCCCAGGCCCACGCCAGGCCGAAAATCTGGGAGACTGCCTGCCTTAGAGACCCCAAGCTTGCCCAGCTGGGTGGTCCCAAGGTATAGGCTCTGGTGGGGGGAGGAGGGATCCTAATAGCCTTTCCCTGGCCATCGCCCTAGATTTTCTCCCCTGAGATTTTCCCACAGGCTGAGAAGCCAACAGCCTCCTCTGTTGAACTTCTACTCATCCTTCAAGACCCATCTCCAATTTGCCCAGTCGAAACCAATTCCCCTTCTCCCTGCCCCTAAAGCTTCTGCAAGCACTACAGTCACCAGCAACACCCAGCCTCCGGATTGTTTGGTTGGGAATAAGCCTCCTCCCCAAACATACACCGTGGCCCCTGCTCCCCGTCGCCGGACCATAGGCTCCACTAAGAACAGAGAGTAAACTTCATGTACGTCTGTTACCCCCAGAGCTCCCTGCTGGAGGCCTAGTGCTGGGGGGTCGCTCTGTGTCTGTGAGGTTGGGTTGAATCTGGACACATAACCACATCTGATCCGGGGCGGCTATCCACTCCTCCACCCCCTTAGTTGTGTCTCCCACGAAGGAACTCCTCAAATCCCCCTGGCACCGTGGAGGGGGGCTGTCTGTGAAGGAACCGCGGTCTACCACGTGCCAGCTATGGGACTGGGACTGCTCGTTTAACCTCTTCGGTCTTGCATTTCCTCATGCGAACTGCAGGGGCAGCAACCTCCACCTGCAGGACCGCCGAGAGGAAGAATGGGGTATGCACCCGGCATATAATAATTGCTCCATGAGCAGCCAGACTTTTCAAACAAGCCAGCCACCCTTGCTGGCTCCCTCTCCTCACCTCCCACTCACACCTGCATCCACAGCAACGCGGCTTCTGCCCGTGACACGGCCCCTGCCAAGGACACCAAGACTGTGCGCTGCCCGAGCCAAGCGGGCTCCCTGTCCTCAAGCTTCTCACCCTCCACCCCATCCCTTCTCACATATTTATATGCGCCGTTTTCCCAGCTCCAGGCATCTCCCCTGGGCTGCAGATCCACACGCATCAATGATCCACACAGCTCCCCCTGGGCCTCTCGTGAGCACCTCAAAGTCTACTCGCTCCAACCTGAACTTGCCTTCTCCACCCTCCTCGATCTCATAGGCACCTCTCTCCACCTCTCCGCACATTTTAGCAGATGTCCCCCCAAACACAGAAGCCCCCTGGATTAGTTTCCTAAGGCTGCTGTAACAAACCACCACAAACAAACACAGTGGCTTAAAACAAAACAAATTTATTATCTTACAGTTCTGGGGTCAGAAGTCCTAAAATCAAGGTGTCAGCAGGGCTGAGTTCTTTCTGGAAGCTCTAAGGAATGATCGGTTTCCTTGCCTTTTCTAGTTTCTAGAGGCTGCCTGCATTCCTTGGCTTCTGGCTCCTTCCTCTATCTTCAAGGCCAGCGGGATAGCATCTTCCAATCTTTTCTCTCTGACTCTGACGCTCCTGCCTCCGTCTTATAAAGATGCTTGTAATTACATTGGGCCCACCCCGACATCCAAGATAATTTCTCCACCTCAAAATCCTTAACTTAATCACATCTGCAGAGTCCCTTTTGCCATATAAGATAACCTATTCACAGGTCCCAGGGATTAGGACACAGACATCTTTGAGGGGGCCATTATTCGGCCTCCTATACTTACCTCCCTTCATCTGCTCCAAACCTCTAGGATATCCCTCCAGTGACAGAAAAAATATTGACCCACCTCCTTTCCATCTCCAATGTCTCTGTCTGAACCTTCTCAGGTAATGTAAAAGCTTATCCATCAAGCCTTATCTCTACTCTATCTTCAACCATTTCTTCAGTAGGACTCCTTCTGTTGGGTTTTTTAAGGATGTTAAAGTCTCTCTCATGTTAATGGGGGTCACACTCCCTTGACCCCATGTCTTCCTCCAGCCATCACCCTTCCCATCTCCTATCTCTTTTCTCCACTTTATCTTATGTCTATCTCATCTCTAATCAAACTTCTGAGAAGTGACTGGTCACCTCCATTCTTTTTCTGTGTGTGTGAGGAAGACTGGCTCTGAGCTAACATCTGATGCCAATCCTCCTCTTGTTGCTGAGGAAGATTGGCCCTGAGCTAACATCTGTGCCAATCTTCTTCCATTTTGTACATGGAACGGTACCAAAGCATGGCTTGACGAGTGGTGCATAGGTCCGTGCCCGGGATCCGAACCCGCGAACGCCAGGCCGCCGAGGCGGAGCATGTGAACATAACCACTACGCCACCAGGCCGGCCCCCTGGTCACCTCCATTCTAATAATGTTTCCATCTCATCATCTTCTGCAGGATTTTTTAACCACAGTTCTGTTGACAATTAAGGCCAGATCATTCATTGTTGTAGGAGGCTGTCCTGTGCATTATAAAAGGTCTAGCAGCATCCCTGGCCTTTACCTTCTAGACGCCAGCAGCATATCCCCATCCCGAGTTGTGACAGCAACTGTCCCACGGGGTGGGGAAGGAGGAGCAAACCACCCCAGGGTGACAACCACTATCTATGGGAACAGCTCTTGCTAAAGTCGCCAACGACTTCCTGGCACTAAATCCAGCGGACAGTATGAGCCCTTCTCTTGCTTGGCTTCTCAGCAGAATTTGATACTCTTCGCCATGCTGGCCTTTCTACTTCCCAGGCTGCTCCTTCTCTGCCTCCCTGGCAGGATCAAGCTCCCCTTCTGGACCACGAAGTTCCTCAAAGCTCAGTCCTAGACCCTCTCCACCTCTCGCTCCGCTCGTTCACCCTGGGGGCTGCCCTCCGCACCCCCAGCCCCTCTGACCACCTATGCACAGGTGACTCGCGATGTGACATCTCCAAACCTCCTTTCCGAGCTGGGAACCCATAAATCTAACGGTCTACTTGACATCTCTACTTGGATAACTTGACGTAACTTCAAACTCAACAAGTCCAAAACCCAAACCAGGAGCTTTCTGTCCGCCCAGCCCCCATCCAGCTTTCCACTTCTCTCAGAGAAAGGCACCATCCCTGATCTGTTGGGAGGGGAGACTGCCGGAGTGTTCTTGACATTTCCCTCTCCCTTACTTAGGCCAATTAGTCGATTTCCAAATCAAATCTCTTTCATCTCTGAAATGGTTCACAAACCAGTTCACTTGTCTCCACGTCTCTGCCCCCACCCTAGCCCTAGCCTCCACCACCGGCGACTTAGAGAACAACCACTGCCCCCTAACTGGTGCACGGGGAGTAGCCATCCATTCTGGACCAACGCCCCCTCCCCCCACCAGTTCTCCAGCCTGCAGTCAAAGTCACCCTTTCAAAACATAAATGAAAGCTTCTCATTGTTCTTAAAATAAAGAATACAAGTCCCAGTTTAGCCCAGTGGGCCCTATATAGCCAAGCCTCCATCTCCCCCAGGCCCCTGTTTGCTGCATTCCAGGCACACTGACCTTCCTCCAGCTGCTCAAACATGCTGTGCTCTCTCCTGTCACAGGGGCTTTGCACATGCTGTCCCATCCATCTGGATGCCCCTCCCGCACTTTCACCTGGTGGGCATTCTCTTCCTTCAATCACAGCTCGACCATCAGGACGCCTTCCCTGACCTCTGGCCACACCAGTCCCCCTGCTTGTTCACTTTGCTCCTGGCTTCACTCTCTCTCCATCACCTTCCAGTCGTAATTTTAACTTATTTATCTTATTCTTTGATTCATTCCATGTCCTCCACAGTAAACTCTATGAGGGCAGAACTGATGTCTGATCTGGCCCACCATTGTATCCCCAGGGCCAGCCCAGTGCCTGGTACAAAGGAGACCCTCAAGAAGTGTTTATTCAATGAATAATGAATGATATTCCTACCCGCAGCCTGCCTTTCTCTATTGTCCCACGTTCCCTTCTCTGCTCAAACTTGACTCCTGAGAGTCGTCTTTGATAATCCTTCCTCTTCAGATCTTTGAAAACCCCTCTTCCTCACCTCCACATCTCATCCATCAACAAACCTTGGAGATTCTCTCCCCTAAATCTCTCTCCAATAGGCCTCTAGCACCTCAGCTGAAGCCATCACCTTTCTCACCTGAACCCGCACCCCAGCCTCCTACCTGGAATCCCAGTTCTCCACTGTGCAACCTAACCGAGTCACACCTCTGCTCGAGGGCTTCACTGGCTTCCCCTGCCCGCCGGACGGACGGGGCACGCACTCACCCTGGCTTACGAAACGCAGCACGATCCGGCCCCTGTCTCCCTCCTCTGCCGATTCCTCACCACTCTGCCTCTCAGGCCCCCTGCTGTTATCCACCGTACTTCTCCGAGTTCCTCTCTCAGCTGCTCTGTCTGCACGGAGCATTTTTCTATCCCCTTCCATGACCGCTACTCATTCTTCAGGTCTCAGGCTAAAGGAAATCTTGCCCAGATCCCTCAAGTAGGCTGAGAACCATAATGACAGCTGATAGTCACTGCGCGCTTACCAAGGGCAATTATGATTCTAAGAACTTTACAGGACGGACTCATTTAATCTTCACCATCGGCTGTGATTGTCCTGTTACAGAACAGGCCCAGAGAGGGTAAATGACTCGTCCAAGGTCACATTAGAGAGTAAACAGCAAAGCTAGCTGACATAATGAACTTGGGTTCCAGGCCCCAAATTCCTGAGCACTACGTACACTGCCGTCTCCCGCTGTTCCCAGAGCATCCTCACTGCCCCCTTCAGTAGCAATTATCACACGTGTATGAATTGTTCAATACCTGTTTCCCCACCAGACTGCCCACTCCCTGAGAGCAGGGACCGTATCCGTCTGGTTGAAGGCTTTACCTCCAGCATCTAGCCCAGCACCTGGCATTACTGCTTTTTGAGCTGAATGTCATGCTGTGCATCCCCTGGACCCCAGCTCCAAGTCACCCGCTCCAGAGGGGAGCTTGGATAAACCCTCCGTAAATGCCACTGAATGGCCTGCCAAACACACAAGGATTCATGGGAAAACCGCCCTGAGTTCTGTGATTCTTCCTGGAGCCTCACCACTGATTCAGCCAACTACTGCCAGACGGCTCTTCAGCGTGGCCCTCAGCCATCAAGGGTCGCAGCCACTCATCGGGGTAAGGGGATAGCAAGATCCACCACGCACGTGTGCGGGAGTGACGGCAGAAAAGCTCTTGGGCCAGGCTGGGCCGGCGTATGGCTCCCCCTGCTGGTTTCCTTCCAGGCTCCTCGGCACCCTCTCCCATGGAACAGCCCAGGGGACACTCACCAGCCACGAGAAGAAGCCAGCTGATTTGTCCTGGGTGGAGATCTGCCCCTCGTAGGGGCCGAAGATGTGGCCCTTGGGGAGGACCTCATTTATGCACCGCACATCGTTCTCCCCACTGGCTTCCTTCACCACCTCCATGCCCTGCGGGATGGTGAGGGCCGCCCGGTCTGGGATACCCACGGGCACCGGCGTGTCGGGCACAAACACCGGGGGGCCATGGTTCGGGCACTCATCCACAAAGTACTCCTGGCAGGACTCGCAGACTGGAGGGATGGAGAGAGGAGAGAGCCTCAGTTGTTGCGGGTGTTGCGGGGAGGCGGGACCTCCGTGGAGGAGGCTGAGGGGCCGACGAGAAGCCCACCCTGAGGACAGTGCAGGGCAGAGGAAAGCACACTGCACAGGACTCAGGAGTCCCAGCCCTGGCTCCACCCTATCCAGCCACAGGCACCTGAATCTTCAGTAGCAATCACCCGTTACCCTCCCTGGGGGCTCAAAGGACACGGCTGCCACTGCTCAGAAAACCAGTAGCTCCCTTTGTTTCAAGTGTGAAAAAGCAGAAGAAAGAGCACGGCTTTGGAGTCAGATGGGTCTGGGTTTGAATTGCAACTGTGCGTCTGCGGGCTGGGGGACCTCACCAAGCCTCAGTGTCCTCATCTGGGAAATGGGACCAATAACAGCCACCTCAATGGCTAGTGGTGAGGCTTAACTGAGCCCCGGACCTGTGTAAGGACCTGACAGGCAGCGCCTGTCATCAGCATTATCGCTGCAGAGTCCCTCAGCAGCGACGGGGTGGGGGTGGGGCTGACCCCAGGCAGTGCCCCAAGCTGCACTTACACCAGAAGTCCACTTGCTGGAAGCTTTTGGGCATGATGAGGTCTCGCTTCCCCTTCAGTTTCTTGGGCTCCACTTCCATGGCTGAGGGGTCTGGTCTCCTAGAGCTGGCCAGGACAGGCGCCAGGAAAGAAGGCAAAGAAGCCATCAGAGAGTGAGAGGCTGGGGGGCAGAGGAGCTGAGGACCTGGCCAGGAGGCGTCGGGGCCGTGGGGCAGGTGGAGGAGCCCCAGGCAGCCCGCCAGGTCATGGTGGACGGTAGGGGTCCTGAGACCCGAGCTACCCACAGCCTGGATTTCTCCAGAGCCTGTGCTCACCTCTGGTCCCAGGAGCTGCTCCGTGCAGGACGAGGAAGGTGGGCAGGAGTGGGAACTCTCCCCGGGGTCTCCACCCAACCCCGCCCAGCGAGTCCCCCTTCTCCCCGTCCTGTTCCCACATAGGGGCCTCACCAGGGCTGGCCATACTCCTGGTCGCGGAGTGGTGAGCAGACCTCGGTCTTCACCACGGTCACCATCTCCCCCACGGCCGCCTTGGTCTGCGCCAGGCACTCCTTCATGTTCTCAGTCATTCTGTCCTGGGGACGTGAAGGCGGGACCAGCACAGGAAGAGGATCAAAGAGACAGGGGAAGAGGGGTGAGTGGCGGCGGAGAGGGCAAGCAGGGGTCCCGTGGAGTCTGGTTACCCTCCCTGCCATCCCCAGAGGAAGCGCTTGAGAACACAGACAACAAAAACAGCTGTAGCCCGGCCAAGAGGAAATGCCATTTCTATCCCGGGCTGGTCCTGGGGACGATTGGAGCCACCAGCCCCGTGGGGTCAGGGGTCGGGGGCAGCTCAGGCCAGCAGGCAGGGCTGGGTGGCACAGTCTGGACCCCAAGAGCAAAGGGCAAAGGGTATGGGGAACCCACGGGAGCCACGCACAAAACTCTGCAATGGGGCGCAGGGGAGGCATCGACTCAAGCCCAGCTGGGGCCAAGGGGGGCGGGCAGATGAAGTGAGCCCTCAGCGCCCGGCTGCGCAGCCCCTCACCCGGAGGCTGCCAGGGAATGCAGCCAGGCCCGCTTTGCCAGCTCAGAGCAGGTACAGGCGGGGCCTGGGGGTCCCGGCTGGGCCGTTGGACCAGCCCTGACTCCAAGCCCCACCCCGCTCGCCAGGGGAGTCATCCCAGCCCTCCGCTTACCGCCCTCCTCCACCACCGCGCAGGGCTTCAGCCCCTCCCTCGGCACCCCAAGGTCCTCATGCCAAGCCCGGGGACACTCTTCGGGCCGGGCCAGCGCGCAGCTCGGGCTGGGATCGCGCTCGGCCCCTAGACTGGGCGAGCAGCGTGTGTGACTCACTACCCAGGGCCCCGCTGGCCACACCCCTGCTCCTCGGCTAATCAGCCCCCTGCTCCCCACCGGGGCCCCAAAGCCGGCGGCGGCTGGGAGGGGTGTGGGGAAACAGGACGGCCTGCCCCCTCCTCCGAGCCGGCGGGGACGGGGGCGCGCGGAGGGGGGCGCGGGCCGCTCGGGCGGGCCGAGTCGCCCCGCCCCAGCCCCCGGGGTGCCCCCAGCCCCCGAAGCCCGCGGGTCGTCCCGTCCGGTGTCCGGCGGGGAAAGTGTGAGATCCTGCGATCGGGCCAGGGCGGCGCACCGGCCGGGCGCAGGGGCGGCGCGGGGGCCGGGGAGGGCGCGGGCTCGCTCTTTCCCTCTCACCAACCTTCCCGGCGGGGAGCTCCCTGCCCTGCCCGGCCCGGCCCTGCCCAGCGCCCGCCCCCCGCCCGCCAGGCCCGGCATTCCTTGCGGGGGCATGTGGCTTCTTGCCGGCCCCGGGGGCACGCAGTTGGCTGGCGGCCGGGAGGGGGGCGCGCAGGGAGCGGGAGGAAGCGAGCGCCCGGGAGGGGGCCCCGCCGGGGAGGAATTCCAGCCCCTCCCGCGGGGCTCGGCCCTCACGCGGCCCGGGGGGCGCCGGGCGGGCGTGGGGGGGGAGTGAGAGCGCCGGGGAGGCGGGGGTCGGAGCAGGTCTGCGAAACGCACGAGCGGCCCACCGTTCGCCCTCCCAGCCTCCGCAGCCCACTGGGCACGGCTGCAGCGCGGCCTGCGGCGCGACCGGAGCCGACACCCAACGCGCCAGCTCCACACCGCGCGCGCGCCCCCTTCCCCATCTGCACGGCCTGGGGTGGGCACCCCGCGTCTGCAGGTCGCCTGCCTCCTGGCAGCAGTATATGGGGGGGCTCCGCGCTTGGTGCCTGGCCGATCTCATGGCCCATGGGATGGCCCCCAGCCACCCGTGAGGGCGCAGGGCTTGGGGGTCACCGAGGCAGGAACCTGGAAGCTGTCGAGTGACTTGCCCAAGGTCACGCAGCCCATTCCTGGTGAAGTCTGGACTAGAGCCTGGGGCCCCCTCTGAGTCAACTGGAAACAGGAGAACCCCCAACTTCAAGCGTTATGTGTCAGGTCTGGTTTACCTCCATGCCCCACCCTCAGCCCAGTCCTCTTCCAGAAGGATGACCACTGGAATCACGCTGGGGTGAGTTCAGGCCTCAGCCCACATGTCCAGCTGCCAGGTGGGGGCAAGACCCGAGGGATGTGTAAAGGATCACTGAACATGGCTTGTCCTGAGAAGCAGGTCTCACTTGGCTGGGCAACATTCACGCACAATACATCCCGAGGCAGTTAAGGCTGGCTGTTGGGAGCCTGGGCTCTGGAGCTGCGTTCGAATCCCACTCGTTAGCTCTGTGACCCTGGGCAAGTGTTAAGGACTGAATGTCTGTGTGCCCCCCCACTCCCAATTCCTATGTAGATACCCTCACCCCCAAGGTGCCTGCACTTGGAGAAGGGCCTGTGAGAAAGTGATGAAGGTTCAATGAGG
The DNA here is from genome assembly GCF_020826845.1 of Diceros bicornis minor. Lineage (NCBI taxonomy): Eukaryota > Metazoa > Chordata > Mammalia > Perissodactyla > Rhinocerotidae > Diceros > Diceros bicornis. The sequence goes on from NC_080770.1 coordinate 24,933,158, forward strand.
TCATAGGCTGGGGCCCTCATCCAGTAGGGCTGGTCCCTTTTTAAGAAAGGGAAGAGACACCACAGCTCTCTCTCCACCAGGTGAGGGCAGGGGGAAAGCAAGTCCGCAAGCCACGAAGAGAGCCCTCACCAGGAACCGAATCAGCCAGCACCTTGATCTTGGACTTCCCAGCCTCCAGAACTGCGAGAAATCAATGTCTGTTGTTTAAGCCACCCTGTCTGTGGCATTTTGTGATGGCAGCCCCGAGCTGACTAAGACAGCAGGTTATATAACTTCTCTGTGCTCCCATTTCTTCATCTGGAAAATGTGACAAATGTTAGCTTCTATCACAGACACTGCTGTATGCCACGGACAGAGATGAGTTTGGAGGGAGCTCGACACAGTCTCTGCACATCCCTCTGAAGATAGCTGATCAGGAAGGTGGCTGTGAGTGATCTCATTAAGGAGTGGCTTTGAATTCTCTCTGTTGCAATTTATTTTTTTAACGTCAGTCATTTGCAAACTCGGGCACTGTGTTAGAAACAGTTTGGGACCATATTGCACTGGGCTCCCTTCTCTGGCCCCTCTGCCCAGCACCAGTCCCACCTGTATGCCATGCTCCACCCTGCCGTGGGGTCTGTGAACTTGCTGTGTCCTCCGCTGGCCGCACACCTGGAAAACTCCTACGCATCCTTCAGCCCTCACTGTCCCCCAGTCCAGAATACTCTCTCCAGCCCCATGTCACATGGGACTTGTCACACTTAAAACCGTCTTTTGTTAGCATAACGATTCGATTGGTATCTGTTTCCTATAATAGATTATAACTCCCAAAGGGCAGGGTGCAGGCTCTTTTGCTCACCATTAAATTGTCGGCACTTGAAACATGCCTGGCACCAGGGCAGAGCGTGCAAAAGACAAGCAAGGTGCTAGGGCATGAACCTTAAGGAGGCACCCGCTCTCGGGGGCGTGTGTTTGCAGAAATGGCACCTAGGAGTGAGCGCCTCCTTAAATTTTGCACCCTCAGTGTCTTACTTGCCTTTCCCTGGCCTAAGTCTTGCCTAGCACATAGCATGTTCTCAATAAACATTTGCCAAATGAATTAATGACCAAATGGCCCATGTCTTAATTCTCTGCCTCGCTCTGATATGTCCTGCTGGCCCCATTGAGAATATCCACTCTAAAAGAGACCTCAGAAGGGGAGACAGGGTGGGCGGGTTATTGTTCTGAATCCTCTTCTCCTTGGGGGGCAGTGATCTCTGCCAGGGAAAGTGAGCAGCCAGGTGGGGAGGCTGGCACAAGAGGCAGTGAGGTACCGTGGAGAGTGGGGTTGAATTAGACTCATGAGGCCTGGAGCCTGCATCTGATAATAAGCTGTAACATATAAGCTGTGTGACCATGGGCACATCGTTTAAACTCTCTAGGCCTCCGTGTCTTCCTGGGTGAAATGGAAATAATCACAATTGCCAGGTTATCCCCACAAGGAATAAATGAGATAAAGAGATATGAATGTTGAACTGGCTGTCCAGAGGCAAGGCGTTGAGCAGGAAGAGGAGAGAGGGAGGAGGGGATGGAGGGAAGAAAGCTAAAAAGCGGGGAAGGAAAGGAGGGAAAAGCAAGCAATAGTCACAGAATAAAGGATGGAGGGGAAGGAGAAGAGAAGAGAGGAAAGGGCGCAGAAAAAAACAGGTGGGAAGGAAGAGGGAGACAGAGAGAGAGAGACAGATGGAGGGAAAAGGCACACAGACATTTTTCTAAGTCTTAAATGGTCCCAGGAAAACCAGCCCCTTCTGGAAAAAGCATTCATTTCTATCTCAGAGCAGAGACGTCTATGGGCCACTTCCTTTCACGTCTTATTTTTCATTTACATCCCACCTTCATTACATAAAAGAATGGCGATGATTTATAACACAAACATGTACTCGACAGGACAGTTGAACAACCAGAGACCTCATGGGGAAAGAGTGATGCCAGTTATACCACGAATCTGTGGTAAGATAAGTTAGCAGTCTAGCTTTTCACTCGGTTCTGAGCCTCCTGGCAGCTAAAGCATAAAGGGAAACATGATGGGTTACAGAATTCTCATTATTTGATGCCTATTTATTGACTGCACAGTTAAGGTCTCTCCCTTCTTGGAGGAGTCCAGCTGCCTGGAGAACCAGGATCAAGCCTCACTTGCATGACTGATGGGCATTACAACTCCTTTCTGTGTCTGTAATGAAGGCCATGGGGGCAGGGAGGGAGAAGATGGGACACGGCAGGACCCGATGAACTTCCATTTGGGAAGAGAGAGAGAACACGGGCTTGTATCCTTCCTGGGGTCCATCTCGGCGGGCACTGTGAGGCCTGAGCCAGGTGACTCTCCAGCAGCTGAGTCTGCAGATGGCTCTGGCCCTGCTTGCCCAGTAAGGGACTTGGGGGAGGGGTGGGCAGCAGGCCTCACGGAGGACTACAAACTGCTGGCGACGTTCCCTCTCAGCTGGCTCCTCTGAGTCTGCACATGCAGAGATTAGGCATGTTGCAAACCCAGCAATGAGATGCAAACCCAAGAGGAGGGGGCAGAATGCAGCTCAGGAGCCTGCAGCTCTGTTTTCCCCCTTGGCAGGGTGCCAGAGGCCTGGAATGCCCAGCAGCCCAGCAGCTGGGGTGGCCAGAGGACTGGGACTCTGCACCCACTTGGTTTCCCTAGAGGCTGGCACCGTGAGAATCAGGAAGGTCTGCTCTGGTTCCACCACATCATCCTCTATTGTCCCCTCTGATAACAAAGGTATAAGAAACTAGGGGGCTGGCCCAAGTCACAGACTGACCCGGGCTGGGTATCCTCAGCCCTGGGTCTCAGTCCTGGCTGTGCCATAAACTTTTTAGGTGACTGAGCAAGTTCTTGCCTTGTCCTGAGCCTCAGTTTCCCCTTCCTGAAAAATAAAAGGTCCAGCCTGGTTCTTAACAGTAAACCATGAGGGTAATGAGGAGAGAGCATGGAATCATTACAGGGAGTTGCTGAATTCATATGCCCAGCAAGCGCTGCTTATACAGAGAAGGAATTACATGCCTTGAGATTTCCAAATGTATGTAGATACTTTTGTGATGAACGAAAGATACATTGATTAAAAAGTGTTACTGAATACATAGAATCCCTATGTCACCACATGTTTTGTTATCAACTGACACCAGCACAGCCATTTACAGGCTATGTAACCTTGAGAAAATTAATTAATCACTGCTACCTCGGTTTCCCCATCTGTCCAATGGGCCTGATATCAGAACCTGTCTCATAGGGCTGTTTTACATAGCATAACGCCTGACATATTAGTTATTATCATTCATTTTATTTATTTTAAAAGTATAGGGCCGGCCCTGTGGCTTAGCAGTTAAGTGCGCGTGCTCCGCTACTGGCGGCCCGGGTTCGGATCCTGGGCGCGCACCAACGCACCGCTTCTCCAGCCATGCTGAGGCCACGTCCCACATACAGCAACTAGAAGGATGTGCAACTATGACGTACAACTATCTACTGGGCTTTGGGGAAAAAAAGGAGGAGGATTGGCAATATATGTTAGCTCAGAGCCGGTCTTCCTCAGCAAAAAGAGGAGGATTAGCATGGATGTTAGCTGAGGGCTGATCTTCCTCACAAAAAAAAAAAAAAAGTATAACAGACATCAGGTGGGTAAATTGGTGAAAATTTGTTGACATTAAAAGAGGGCCTTCACAAGCAGTTAACACCCTTAATAGAGAAACACTTTTAATAAACCTAGACTATAAAGATACTCATCTCAATAGAAAAAAAAATGGAAAATAACATGAAAAAGCAATTTGCAAAAGAAGAAAGACAAATGGCCAATATGCTTTATGGAAAACTGCAAAACTTTAATACTCAAATAAATATAAATGAAAACAAATAAATATCATTTTTCCTCTATTAATTTGGCAAAGATTAAAAATTTCGACAATATTCAGAGTCGCCAGGTGTAGAGAGGAAATACCCTCATACCCTATGGTTGGAATATAAGTCGGTAACCTTTCTAGAGGGCAATTTGGAAACATATCAAAAGGCTCGAAATGAGCAAAATGTTTGTAGGAGCAATCCCCAATCTAGGAATTCATGCTAAGGACATCATTAAGTTGTGTGCAAAGATTTACCCAGAAGGCTATCCTCTGCAATTCTATTGAGTAGCAAAAAATAGGAAACAACTTAAACTTCGACAACAGGACAGAAGTTAATATAGAGCACACAATGAAATATTGGACGGCAATTAACAATGCTTTAGAAGAATATTTATTGACATGGAAACACACGTTCAACGTCTTGTTAAGGAAAAATGAAAGTTATTAGTGAAAGAAGCCAATTTGAAAAAGCTACATGCTAGATGATTCCAACTATATGAACCTTCTGGAAAAGGCTAAACTACAGAGGCAGTAAAAAGATCAGTGGTGCCAAGGGTTAAGGAGAGGGAGGGATGAATAGGCGGAGCACAGAGGATTTTTAGGGCAATGAAACTACTCTGTATGATACTATAACGATGGATACATGTCATCATACATTTGTCCAAACCTATAGAATGTACACCACCAAGAGGGAACCCTCATGGAAACCATGTGTCCCACTCTGGTGCAGGATGTCCATAGTGGGGGAGGTTGTGGGCGGGGGCGGGGCAGGGGGTATATGAGAACATTGTACTTTCGGCTCAATTTTCCTGTGAACCTAAAACTGCTCTAAAAAATAAAGTCTATTTTTTTTAAAAAATGAAAGTTGTGAAAAGATGGATACAAAATAATTCCATTCAAAAATATATACACATATAGCTAGCTATATGGATTTGTACACATAGTCTGGGAGGATACATTTTGGGGTATCACTAGTGGTTAGTTCGGGGGTTATGTTAAAGAGAGTTTCTGTTTTCTTCTTTTTGCTTATGAGAAAAAAAATGTTGCTTAAAAATTCTTTAAAGGAACTCTTCATACTAATTTAGTTTAGAAATTGCTAGAGAAGATAATATCTAAGATCCTTCCGTCTTTACCCACTTGTCATTAGATGCTGAGATCCAACCCATTAGTTGGGAGGAAGGAGGAGTCCAAATTAAAGACTGAAGGGCCGGCCCCGGGGCTTAGCGGTTAAGTGCGTGCGCTCCGCTGCTGGCGGCCCGGGTTTGGATCCCGGGCGCGCACCAACGCACCGCTTCTCCGGCCATGCTGAGGCCGCGTCCCACATACAGCAGCTAGAAGGATGTGCAACTATGACACACAACTATCTACTGAGGCTTTGGGGGTGGGGGAAAGGAGGAGGATTGGCAATAGATGTTAGCTCAGAGCTGGTCTTCCTCAGCAAAAAGAGGAAGATTAGCATGGATGTTAGCTCAGGGCTGATCTTCCTCACAAAAAAAAAAAAAAAAAGACTGAAGACCAGGCACAGAAGTGGCACTTTATGCACATTTGATGAATGAATCAATTAATCAATCAATAGATTGATCAATAAGGCCACCAATAATTCTACCGTGAAGCACCTCTGTGTTTATTTTTCTTTCTGATTCCCATTTGAAAGATTTTGTCTACTAAACATACTGCATGTATTGTGTAATAAGTCACTCATTTTCCTAGTTTCTCCTATGACACAGGTTATATGATAACCAGGGTTAACACATTGATTAGTTGTTATCATTCTGAGCAAAAGCAAAGCAATTTGGCACGCTGATTACAGGGAACTGTACGATATCCATTACACTTCTTTATGTTTAAACAATAAGAGGCCAGCCTGGTGGTGTAGTGGTTAAGTTCTCCCGCTCTGCTTTGGTGGCCCAGGGTTCGCGGGTTTGGATCCCGGGCGCAGACCTACGCACCGCTTATCAAGCCACGCTGGGGCAGGTGTCCCATACATAACGTAGAGGAAGATGAGCACGGATGTTAGCCCAGGGCCAATCTTCCTCAGCAAAAAGAGGAGGATTGGCCACAGATGTTAGCTGAGGGCTAATCTCCCCCACCAAAAAAAAAAAAAATAGCTCAGTGGATACGATAGTATGCAGAAATGAGAATGAGCAACAACTTCTTGCTGTAGTATGAATGAGTCATAACGCTGAGAAAAGAAACGAGACCCCAAAGAGTATCATTCAATTTACATAAAGTTAAAAAAAATAGGCAAAACTATGGTGTTAGAGGTGTTAGTGCTTATCCTTGGGAATAACTAGAAAGGGGCAGGAAACGGAGTTCTGGGGTGCTGGTCCCATGGGTGTGTTAAGTTTGTAAAAACATAGTGAATCAAGCTTTTATAATATGTGCATTTTTCTATATGTACTTATCTGTTAATAAAAACAAAGAAAAAATTCTACAGAGGCCCTGAAGCCAACGAACTCCCCTGTGGGGACCTCCGACCCCGTCCAGCCCCTGATGCTGCAGCTGGGGAAACTGGGGTCCAGCCAGTAGAGGCTCCTGCCCCGGTCACGGCCGATCAGGTTTCACATCTTCATCTGCACCGCACTTTCCACTAAGCATCAGCCGCGCAGCCGGCCTGGGCCCCGGGAGCACATTCAACCCAGGTGCTTCCTCCTGCAGAGCCTTTGAAAGGTTAACAGGTTGACTCCATTGCTAGGAAGACTTGGCTGAGAAGTTGGAAGGAGCGGCGTAAAGGTTCGCGAGTCGAGTGGAAGAGGTGGTGAAGGATGGCACCCTTTGTACGTGTTTGCTTCGCACAGTGGACACTGCTGGTGGCTTGCTGGATCCCACTCCCCCCCCCGCCACGAACAGAACCGGACTTTGTTCAGGTGCCATAGCTCCCTCACAGGACCTACTGAGATCCAGGAGGCGCTGAGCCCGCCCTCGGGAGAAAGCACGCAGCCGCTCTTACCAACGGGAGCCACGTCCAGCAGAGGACCTCGGCAGCAAGCACCCTTAGGATGAAGCTAGGACAGCGGAGCAGAGGGAAGGTGTGGTATCGTGAGAGATATATTTGATCCGGGGCCGGCCCAGTGTTGTGGCAGTTAAGTTTGCACACTCTGCTTCGGTGGCCTGGGGTTCGCAGGTTTGGATCCCGGGTGTGGAGCTATACACCACTCATCAAGCCATGCTGTGGTGGCGTCCCACATACAAACTGGAGGAAGATTGGCACAGATGTTAGCTCAGGGCCAATCCTCCTCACCGAGAAAAAAAAAAAAAGAAATATATTTGGTCTTTGTCCCCAGTTCCTGGCGCAGAGCTCCTAAAATCCTTGGAATTTCCCAAGAAATAGGAGAGTCTTTTATTGTTCATAAGCAGCCCCTGCTATCACAGCTGAATTTATGCTAATGAGCTGACTTGGAATGGGGACCCTAGACAGCGTCAGGATGGGGCTGGTCACCAGAAAGACTAAGAGATTGGAGGGTTGGAACTTGCATCCCCACCCACTGACCTCCGGGGAGGGGGGAGGCCTGGAGACTGAGCTCTGTACAGATTCTTAGCTTCCCAGTTGGTGCACACACGGAGGTGCTGGGAGGGTGGTGCCCTGGAGAGAGCCCGGAAGCTCTGCGCCCCTCTCCTCATACCTTGCCCTATGCACCTCTCCCATATGGCCGTTCCTGGGTTGTATCCTTTATGATAAACCAGTAATAGTAAGTAAAGCATTTCCCTGAGCTCCATGAGTCATTCTAGCGAATTCTAGAACCTGAGGAGGGGGTCATGGAAATTCCTGATTCGTGTTGGTCAGAAGTACGGTGGCCCAGGACTTGTGACTGGCATCTGAGGTGGGGACAGTCTTGTGGGCCTGAGTCCTCAACCTGTGGGACCCGCACTAATTCTGGATAGTTAGTGTCAGTTGGTGTCGGAGAATCAGAGAATGGTTTGGAATCGGAAAACATCCCAGAGACGGGGACAGTACCCCAGCTCGCTGAGGACAGGCTTTCTGTTGTGTGCATCCACGGCCATCCTCACTGGTACCCTCCCTACCAAAGGTGCAGGCCCCAGCTACCCATGGGTCCACTCGGCTGGGTCCAGAGCTCTGGCTGTGCCTCTGTAAAGCGTCCACCTCGACGGTGCCTCGCCCTACAAAGGGGCAAATCGGGTGGGCCCACAGCATCTCACCCTCAGCCACCCGTCTCCCGTAAGCCCGAGACCTGACCCGAAACTACAAGCTGAGCACGCTCTCTCATGCATTGCCGGGGGAAGCAGGCACTGGTGCCCTATGGAGAGCAATTTGGCACCGGGAACCATTCACAACCGTTCAAAAATGCACATAACCTCCAAGCCTGCCGTTTCACTTCCAGGACTTTCTCCGAGACACATGTGCAAGAGTGTTCAACTGCAGCGCTGTCTAGAAGAGCAGAAGACTGGAAACAACTAACGTGTCCATCTGGAGGTTGGTTGAATCAGTGACAGCACAGCCACACAACAGGTGGCTGTTTCCAAGAAGGAGGCGAGGAAACAGACTCCACCCGCTCCTCCACGGCCACCACGCTGGACCCAGCCACCTCTCCCTCTGGCCTGAAGCCACAGCCACACGGCCTGCCTCACTCAGCCTGCAACGTGGCACGCTCCCGGCTAGAGCCTTTGCACTGGCTGTTCCTCTGCCTGGAATGCTGTTCCCCAGACACCCACAGGGCTCACTCCCTCACTCCCTGGGCCCCTTACTCAAGGTCACGTTCTCTGGTGCCCTATATAAAATTGCAGCCCCCTTCCACTTTCTGCCCACCTTCCTTGCCTTATTTTTTCTCCTGAGCACTACTCACCATCAAATGTATGTAGTACTCATTTATATTATTGGCTGGCTGTCTCCCCAGCTAGAATGTAAGCTCCAGGAAGGCATGGATGTTCATCTGTTTGGTTCATGGCTGGATCCTCTGCCACCAGAACAGTGCCTGGCGCAGAGTAAACACACAATCCACATTTGCTGAATGGATTACGTAATTAGTGGTGAAAACAAAATCAAGGTAAAGAGCAGTATGTTAATTTGAGAGGCGGCAGAAAATGTGGTTGAGAGCTGGATTCCGGTGCGGGGCTGCTTAGGTTCAACTTCCAACTGTATCACTTACCGCTGTGTGATGTTGGGGGAGTTCCCTAACCTCTCTGTGTCTGGGGGATGTTAACAGCACCTCCCTGGTAAGGCTGTTATGAGGATCAGATGAGTTAATATTTGTAATATACTTAGAATGGTGTCTGACACAAAGCAAGTAAGCTATATAAATGTGTTATAGAAAATAAACGTGTCCTTGGGGCTGGCTGGGTGGCGTAGTGGTTAAGTGCGCACACTCCGCTGCGGCGGCCCGGGGTTCATCGGTTCGGATCCCGGGCGCACACCAACGCATCGCTTGTCAAACCATGCTGTGGTGGCGTCCCATATAAAGTAGAGGAAGATGGGAACGGATGTTAGCCCAGGGCCAGTCTTCCTCAGCAAAAAAGAGGAGGATTGGCAGATGTTAGCACTGGGCTGATCTCCTCACAAAAAAAGAAAATAAACATGTCCCATTTTAAGAAAATAAAAAGGACATACACATTTATCTGTGCTCATGTATGCACAGAATAGCTCTCGGCTGTGACAGCTGCTGCTCCTGAGACTGAGGGCTAAGGGAAGAGAGGGACTTACCTCTCACTGAATTTTACACCAGATGCATGCCTTTCTGATTTTAAAAATATATTAGTAATGCCTAGGATTTATTAATTGTTGAGGCTGGGCGCTAGCTCTGTGGAAGTTTATTATACTCTTCTCTCTACGTGTTTTGCATAATAAAACGTTAAAAAAATACATATTTGAATTAATAGTTGAAAAAATAAGTCCCAGGTTGCTGCCCTGACACCTCCTCCGTCCCCCAGCAAGCCAGGGAGTGGAGCAGGAGGCGAGGAGACGGCATCGGTCCACAGAGGGAGGGGCGGGGGGCTCATCTCAGGCACCTGCTGTCCCCGTGGAAGGGGCCCCTGAGGGCCAACCAAATTCCCCGAGGCCAAGCCGTCTCCAGGGTTCCAAGCACCAAGTGAGCACAGCCAAACAAGGCCTGGGGAAGGGGGCGTGTGCCCGTGGGGGGCAAGGGAGGCTGCCAGCAGTGTAGGCTCTCTGGGCTGAGGCTACCTCGGGCACAGGGCGGCCACACTTGCAGATGACACAGTGGGAGGGTGGGAAGGTCGTGCAGGAAAGAGGCCTGGATATGAAGACTCATTTCAGGATAATCGGCCATTCTGTACTGACTGCGGCCAAGTGCCGGGGGGATCCGACACATCCTCTGCTCTCACATCTCACTGCCTCCCGCAGGCTGTTAGAGCTGAGAGGATGCGCCCAGACTCCTGGTCCAAGGCCCTTCTTTCTAGACCAGGAAACTGAGGCCCAGAGGGGAAGCGACTTGCTCAAGGCCTCCCAGAGGGAGGCGGTGGGAGATACGAACCCACTGCCACCCAGTCTGTGCTCGGCAGCCCCTCACCCAGCCCTCTGGTCTCCCAGCCCCTCTCCAGGATGTTCTGAGCATTCTCACACCTACCATCCTCCTGACCACGGAGCTGGAGCCTCTGTTTAGCAAGGTAGGACCTGGTGAAACACCACATGGTGTTTTAGCTACAAGGAAATGGGTCTCACTGTCTATACCATGAGCCCAGAGGGGAAGGCCTGCGGAGGGAGGGGCTGCAGGGCCATAGGGACCCAGGGGGCCCGGGGCCAGCCCACAGCCCCAGCACCAGCCTTTCCTTCTGCAGTCTCCTTCTCGTCCCTCCCTCACTGCTCCATCCCACCCCTGCCATTCCCACTGGCTGTTTATTCACCCAGTCTTGCCCAGAATCTCAGAATTCAAAGAAATCTCAAAAGTCACTTAAATCCTTGCTTCTCAAGGTGTGGGCCATGGACCAGCTGTGTCAGCATCACACAGGGCTTATTAGAAACGCAGAGTCCCGAGCTGCATCCCAGACCTCCCGAACCAGAGCCTCCCTAAGAAAAGGAGATTTCCAGATGACTCGTATGCACAGCAGAGTTTGAGAAGCACTAGTCAAATTGCAAGATGCTCGAAGCCACAGTACGTATCATCACCAAGCCTGCATGAATACCTCTAATGGGGAACTCACTACCAGGCAGCCCGGCCACCATTCCATCTTTGCAGAAGGAAGGTGCGCACACACGCACGCACGCGTGTGTGTGTATGTGATGGGAGAGGCAGTCCACCATGGGTCCTGAGGGTCCCTGCTGAGTATGTCAAACTATAAGGCCTCCCCATCCTCTGCCCCTGAGCCATTTCGGTACCTACTCACACAGGTAGGTAAGTAGGTCATGGCAACCACAGCGTGAATATGCAACAAGGGGACTGGTCTACCGCTTGCTACAAAGGGTGCCGAGCCCTTGGCCCTGAGCTCTTCCAGTGCCGTGTAACCCGCCGTCTGCACAGTCACCATCTGGGTCCAGCACATCACCCCTGGAACTTGAGGGCGCAATAACCGGCGCTCCCAGGCTGTTGGTCCTGCTGTTTGCTGTGCTGTGTGTAATAGCTGTGTGAATGATCCATGGAGTCTCGGCCACATCTGACATCTACGCCACGAGACTGGGGCTCTTCCCTAACTGTATGTGTGTCGGTGTGTCTGCGTGTATCAATAGTGGCCATTTATTAAGAATTAATTAATTCTCTTCCCACGTACTCATGGAAAGGCTCCTACACGCGGGCTTGTACTGAGACCTTGATCTCAAGGGATCCCAAGAGAAGCTGGTTCTTGAGCCCTCACTTTGTGCCAGGTGTTCCACTGTGTTATTACTCATTTAATCCTCTCCACAACCCCGCAGGATGCACTATATCCCCTTCTCACATTTGACGGCATCAAACGTCTACCTGCAGCTCAGTCTCAAAAGAGTAACAGACATAAATTCTCGGGACCCAGGACATAACGAAGTCAACAAAGAACCAGATGATTGTGGAGAACGGTACCCGCGCAAGGCGGTGGGATCACTAGTTATTGTAATCTGTAAGCCAGATGGTTGTCAAGCTGCCCCAAACAAACGGGGCTCGGGGGCTTCTCCGGCCAAGCGGACAAGTCCACACTGAGGAGGCACTGCGGAACCGTGACACGCCGCCGGGGAGGTGAACCTGGCGAGGACAGAAGCCCTTCCTCCCGGTCCTCCAGGAAGGAGGCAGGAGGGCCCTGATGTGGCCGATGCCAGTCTCCGTGCCAGGTGTGCTTTGTGCACGTGGAGGATATCCATTCATTCACTCGTGGCGCGTCCGCGTGCTATGGAGGGCCAGGCACCGTCCTAGGTGCTGGGAACCCCAGGGTGAACAGGTCCCCGCCCTCACGAGCTTGCAGCCTGGGTAGAATGTCTGTAGGTTTTCCTGCTAGCATCCATTCCTCCTTCTGGCTCCAAGCCACCTGGTCCTTGGGGAGCCCCCTCCTCCAAATGCTCCACTCGGGGAGAGGAGTGGCACCAAGGACCGACCACGCAGCACACACGTCTGCCCGTCGCAGTGAACGGTGCAGGGAAGGGTAAAGGGCCCAGCCAACCAGAAGCGGCAGTTTCGGGGCTCTGGAGAAGTCTGCTGGGAAGAGAGACTGCTGGAGAATAGAACATCAGTATGGATCTGCTGGCAGCCAGCCACTGTGCCACCATGGACGGCAGCCTGCCTATGAATGGAGCCAGTACAGCAGAGAGCAGAGCAAGATAGACAGACTGGTCCCGATCAGACAGTGTGAGCCCCTGGATCCAAGTGTGCCTGAAGCCATAGATGCCCCTGCACTTCTCACTTTGCTGAGCCCATAAATTCCATTTTTGCCCAATCCTGCTTGACTGGAGTTTCTATCTGACTGTACTTAGTCCTTTCAACAACCTAGTGAGTACAATTTTACTTTACTTGTTTTTCAGTTAGGAAATGGAGGCTCAGAGAGGTTAAGAGGCTTGAAAAGGATGCAGAGCAGCTGTCTGGAGTATATTGAAATAAAAGAACATGCCCCTTCCACCACTCCAAGGTGGCAGTCTAGTGTGGGAGGTGACGAACTGCCATCCGGGATGGGGAAGGGTCTTCCCTGGCGAGCAGTGAAGGGACTTTGTTGGAGAGGTGGCCCCTGAGGGATAATTAGAACAAGAACCTGCTCCAATCAGAGGCAGGCCCGTGGAGAGGTGGCAGAAGAAAGGACCCACAGGTTGCAAACTGGCAGCTGTTTTGTTTTTTTTCAATTTTTATTTTTGCTTTAGTTGCCAATTTTGAAGGAACAGAAGATTTCGTGTAAAAACGTGGATTTTTGCCTTTTCTGGAAAATCAGAAGCACTAGCAACACCAGGCAGGCTGTCCCATGTGGCAATAATCTGCCAGAGTTGGGTGGTGGTGGCCCTGCTAGGATGGGGGAGGCACTTACTCTCCAGACCTCCAGCTGGCCTGCGTCACTCAGGACGTTCCCTGCCTGGGCTGGGCATCTGAGTTTGCAGCCTGCGTGGCAGAGACCAACGTGCTGTGTAGACGCGGTCCTCTGAGAACCCAGCCTCAGGGGAGATGGGGGTGCTGGGTTGGGCCCTTCCCGGCCTCCCAGGCTCTATCCACTCTGGCTGCTCCATGTCTCCAGGACCCAGAATGTTCCTCAATACACACTTCATGAATGGAAGAAGAAATGAGACGGTGCGAGCTGGAGGCTTCCAGGACGGCCTCACAGCCACCCCATAAACCCACTCCACAGGGCAGCCTGGTGTGGAAGCCAGGAATGTAGCTTCTGCAGTGAGACTGTGGGGATGCGAAGCGTGGCTCCACTGCTTACAACTGTGCCATCCGGGGAAGTTACCTCACCTTCTGTGCCTTCAGTTACCTCTCCGTAAAATGGGGATAACAATCGTCAAACGGTGTTGCCGTGAGCAAAGTGGCAAGCACTCAGTAAATGACTGTTAGCCGGACCTCTTCCCCTGATTCGCTGACTTTAGATAAACTCCTTCCCCTTTCTAGGCCTCAGTTTACCCAGGGCGGTGGGGTTTGCCTTTCTTTTAGGACCTGCCAGCTCTGGCATTCTGTGACTATGTAAATTCAGCGTTTGTGCAGACTCCCAGAGCTGGGTCACAAAGACGCCCCCCCACAGGTCACAGGGGTCTCCACTAAACAGCTCCACCACTGAGGTCAAAACAGACCCCAATGACCCTCATGGGAAAACCATTTGATTCCAGATTCCTTTAGATTTAGCCCAAGTTCCAGCCTCAGGACCTGCTGTGGCTCATTTACCCCAAATCACAATAACGCAAAGGCACAGGGACACGGCTGCAAGGATCCAGCCCCTGGGGGCCTTTCTGGGTCCCTGGGTGCCCTGTTCCGGGGCGCAGCCCTTCTGAGGGCACGTGAGCAGGGCTCGCCATGGGTGTTTCACTGCGGCTGGCGCCCGGGCATCCAGCTGGCAGAGCCGTTTCCATTTCTCTCACACGCCCCCGGATGGGAAATGATTCATGAAAACCAAGGAGGTAAAATTAGCCCAAAGGCTGCCGAGTAATTTATGCAGCCAGCAGCCCCGGGAGGGAGGGAAGGCCCACACTGCCCGCTCAGTGTGGCCTCTCAGGGGCTAGCGGAGGCCAGCCTGGCCATCAGGAGCCTCATCTCTGGGGTCTTCTATTCCTGGACTCAGCCTCCAGGGCTGTTGGCAAGGCTTCCAGAACTTTCTCTGACCCCCTCCCTACCACACTCAACAGACCCCTGCACGCCATGGGGTACCTGCTAAGTTTCAGTGGGTGGCTGGGGAGTCACACACGTCAACCCATTTCATCCTCACCTCTGCCTTAGGGAGAAGGTCTCACCTCCTCTATTTTACAGGTGAGGAAACAGAGGCTCAGAGAGGTCAGTGGGCAAGTGGCAAGGCCAGAAGTCAAACCCAGATCTCATGAACTCCCAAAGCCGTGCTCTCCCCCAACGCTGGGTGTTCTCTGCCACACCTCCAGCTCTCAGGGCGGGGCGAGGGGACTGGACCCAGCCAGCCCCATCACACCCTGCCACGTGCTTTCCACAGTCCCAAGACCATTCAATGCCAGAACCTGGTCCTCGACTCCAAGCCCAGTTGTCCCAACTGGCAGAGTGGAAGGTCCCCAATATCCTAGTATCTTAAAAGGGGGCTGAGATAAGGCCAGTCTGGGTCCTGTTGCACAAATCATACCCCTTACGCGAGGGACAGAACAGCAGGTGTCAGGTCATACACCAAGGCCCAGAGAGGGGAAGGGACTTACTCAAGGCCACAGCACATCTGTGGCAGAGCCTAGGATGGAATTGTATCTCCTGAGTTCTGCTGCAGAGAGCCTGCTGTCAGAACTACTTACGAAGAGAGTAAATCTGAGGGGGCGCGGGCAGCTGAGGTAGGAGGCACCCCTGAGACCTCCAGGGGCCCTCCTGATCTGGTTCTGCCCCAGGCATCTGCCCCCACTTTTGGAAACCACAGGGGACATGGGAGCAACTGGAGGGGCCTCCTCAGCAGGCAGTAGATGAGGCAGACTGGAATCCTGCTCCACATCCGTGGGCCTTGGGCAAGTCACCCACCTCCCTAAACGTCGGTGAAAGACGGGCCGGGGAAATTGGCGAGAAAATGCGTGTGTGAAACACGCAGCAGGCTGGGGGTGCCTGATAGGAACACGAGGGCCTGGCACACACGCAGTCATGGCACCCTCCCTCGGCCCCTCTCTCCCCTGGCTTTGCCCAGAAGAAGCCCAAAGCCAGCCATAGGTGACACCCGCCAGCCACCCATGCAGACAGGACTTGCCTCTGTCCCCCGGGGCAGGCAGCAGAGCGCCAGTGCGACAGCTCGGAGCAGCACCACCCGCTCCCAGGACACGGTTCAAAGAAGCTCAGTGGCACCATCTCCCCAGAGTGACCACAGCGACCACGGCCCGAGCCCTGAGCTCGGGGCTTTCAAATATCACCGCGCTGGACCCTTCCATCGCCGCAGGAGGTAGGCAACGCGATCATCACTTTACAGTGAGACAAGTGACATTCAGAGAGGCTGAGCCCCTTGTCAAAGCCTCACATTCATTCATGCAATTATTCACTCAACAAACACATAAGGAGGGGCTGCCGTGCATCAGGCTCGGTGCCAGGAATAGGGCAGGTGTGTCGGGCCTCTGTGGTCCTCCTGGCTGGTTCCCACTTGACCTCTGGAGCCACTCTGCTGGGGTTCAAACCCCAGCTTCCCCCCTCAGGACCTTGGGAAGTCACTTAGCATCTCTGTGCCTCAGTTTCCTCGGCTGTAAGTGGAGAAGAGTCACGCTGTCTACCACACGAGGTTATTCTGAGGATTAAGTAAAATATTACAGGTCAAGACTTCACCGAGCCCCTGGCACACAGGAAGTGCTCAGTGAACATGAAGTTATGATTGAGCCAGGACTCAGGCCCACAACCCTCTGACACCAACCGCCACGCTCTTAACTCAGAGCTAGGCCAGGTCTTTGGCGTGACCCAGCGACATGACTGGTGAGGGGCTGCGTCTAGAATCAAGAGGTGCACTCCAGTTTCCCCTCTGCCGGCCGCAGCTCAGACCAGCCCCCGGGCCTTTCTGAGCCTTGCTTTCTCCAGTCTTAAAGTGGGCCCAACAATGCTGCTCTCTTGCCTCCCTGGGAGCAGCATCCAGAGTCCCCAGGTCGCTGCAGCCCCTGCCCACCCCACAGGACCGTCTCGGAGGGCCAGCTCTCCCCGCGGCAGGGCAGATGCCTCAGCTGGAGCAGCCATGCTCTGTCCCCTGCCACCTCTGGCTGCCAGGAGGGTTTGTGGCTGGTGCTGGGGAAAGGCTGGGCCCCGGGCCAGCCAAGGTTCTTCTCGCCTCTCAGGAAATAATCCCAACCCTCTGCGCTCACTGACCACACACGCCACTGACCAGAGGGCAAGGGGTCAAGCAGAGCTGCCGGGCTGGGCACCTTCTGCCAAGACTCTGACATTGGGTGGCCTCGTGAAAAAGAACTGAACAAGGAGCCACACGGCCTGGGTGTATTCCCAACCCTGCCAGAGGCTCACGGTGTGGCTTTGGGAAAGTCACTTCACCTCTCTGAGCCTCTGCTTACACATCTGTGAAATGGCGTGGGCCAGGCTGCCTGCTTCACAGGGCGGCTGTGAGCTGGTTAGCTGGTGCTGTAAAGGTGATTTAGAACCTGAAACGGGGGAGGGGGGAGAGGAAAAGAGCAAAAGTGCCACCCTTTCCAGCACTAAAGACACAATCACCTGCAGAGATTCGCCCCAGGGGCGGAAAGGCAAACCCAAGCCTGGACTAGCCAGTGTGGCCCAGAGAGGCCCCGGGCTCCCAGGGGAGGAGCGAGCCCCAAGCTGCCTTCCTCTCCTGCCCACCTTGCAGGCCGAGAGGGATCAAATCCGCGGCCACAACGGGCCCCATTGAGAGCTGGTAAACCTGCCCGAGGTGTGGGGTTACCTTACCAGGCTCCAGGCCACCCCCGCCAAGCGAAGGGTCAGGCTGACCTTCCCTCCCCATAGGCCCTGGGCCAGACCCTGCAGGGCCGAGCCGGGCAGAAATCCGATCGCCCGCTGCATTCCCAGGCAGCAGCCTCCTCTGGGAGACCCACGGACAGTGGGATGAAGCCATTGCAGAGGCTGGAGCCATCCCAGGCTGCCCACAGGGAACACAGGCCCTCGGACCACAGAAGTGGGTCTGGAGCTACTAGAGAGGAAACCCCAGGATGATGACATTACTGGATATTAACCAGGTGCCTGGCACAGCGGTTTGCACTTTACACGTGTTGGCTTACTTGGTCCACACGGCAGCTCTGTGACATAGATGTTATTGTCATCTCTAGTTTACAGAGGATGAAACAGGCACAGAGAGGTTAAGCAGATTTCCCAAAACACCAGGATCTGAACCAAGGCATTCCCACTCCGGGGTCCACTCACCACAACGGCCGCCCAAGAGACTGGTCACTCGAATGTGCATTTTGAATAAGGGCAGAAAATCCCGAGTGTAAGGAGGAAGGCTCCAGGGGCCATGGCCACTGTTTCCGGCTCTCTGGGGATGGGCAGGGGAGCAGACCTTCTCTCTGACTCTAAAGAAGAGACCCAGGACTAGAGGGGACCCACAGGGAGACATTTAGTTCTGCGCAAAATCTCAGTGGACAGATTTTAAATATTACACAATATTTTTGATTAAATGCAGCAGGCTCCCATAACCCAGCAGTAGCTCCTCTGGATAGGCCCAAGGAGGCACAAGAATAAAATCAGAATTAACCTAAATGTCCAGCAGTAGGAGAGAACAGGTAAATAAATGACAATCCTCTCCAAAAACTACTGTGTATCAGTAAACAAAAGAAAAAAGGTTAATGGAAGCTCGCTCTGTAAATCATGACCAGATTTCCAAGATCCAATGTTAAATAAGAAAAGCAATTTGCAGAATGATGTACTACATGAAATAATTTGTTAAACACACACACGCACACTACAATGGTATCTATTCCTATAGGTCGTGTGTGTCAATGAACAGAAAAAGATCTAGAAGGATACATACTAAAATAATAACAGTGATGATTAACTGCGGAGGAGGCTGGAATGTTATCGTTATCAAGGAAGACTTTAGCTTTCTTGATGGTATTCGATTTTTTTACAGCAAAAATGTATTTGTACATTCTTTATATAATTAAAACTTAGTAAAACAACATAAGATAGACAGGATGAGCTGCCTTTGGAACCAGTGACTTACTGGTCCCTGGAGGTATGTAAGCTTCCGAGATGGGGTGGGGGCCTTAGGGAGAAGCCGCACACCGCAAGGAGAGAGGCAGGTTAGCTGGCCCTTCTGAACCTCGGAGCCTCATCAGAGGGGCGGGAGCAAAGCCCTTACTCTCCCCACAGCCGGAGAGGCTTGAAGGAAGCACAGAGCACGCGACCCTGGAGGAGGGAGGCGCCTCGATGTGACTTGGTCAGGGAGAGTCCGTCTCCTGCTGCCCAACCTCCCCCTCTCCTCTTCCCACCCCGACTCCTCGCCCCAGCCCCTCTGTCCCAGCAGCCCCCAGCCCCTGGCCAGCGTGCCCAGCGTCAGCCTCAGACCCCCAGGGGTGGGGGCCGTGTCTCTGGGAGGACCTCACGTTGGGGGTGAGCATTCAGGAAGGAAGGAGGAGGGAAAGGTGGACATGAAAAGCTCAAAGCTCTGGCCATCCTTGACTGTGACACTGAGCCCAGGCAGCAGCCCTGGCCACACAAGGAGCCCTAATCGCCAGCAGGCTGAGCCCCAGCCAGACCCTACTCAGGCACCGGGCTCTGAAAATTTAACAAGCAAAGGTCAATGGAGCCCTTGCCTTCAAGACAGCTACGGGGTCAAGAGAAGAGCAAAGAGATGTGGGTCTGAGTCCCAGCTCGGCCCCTGACTTCCTACAAGACTTGACAGAGTCACTGAACCCCGTGGAGCCTCAACTCTCTCATCTGTAAAATGGGCTCATGGTATCCACCCCCCCCCCCAAGCCTGCTGTGTAGACGAAATGAGATACTGTCCACCTAGCCTCTTGGTGAATCACACGGACCCCTATAAAACGTAAGGGCGCGTCCACACCGCGGACACTGGGCACTGAGAAGAGGAGCGGCCCGACCACTGCAAGTCTGGGAGCCCGGGGGCAGCAGGACAGGAGCCCGCTGCCACGGCGCAGGGACAGGGGGCCGCAGGCAGAGGGCTTCTCCAGGCGGAGACAGGAGTGAGTCCAAAAGGGCAGTGGAGCCTGTCTTGGCCACTGTCCTGGGCTGAGGGCCAGGTGCTCGGGGAGGGCAGGGAGCCACTGGCAGGTGCCAGGGAGGAATCTGGTTTCTACCTGAAACTGGGGGTGGGGGCCCCCGGGAGCTGGGCCAGCGAGTCCTCGCCTCACCAGTAGCCCCGGGAACTGGGGCAGAGGGGCGACAGAGCCACAGCAGGGCAGCGAGGAGGCAAGAGCAAAGCTCAGTCACTAGGGAAGCAGAGACAGGCGGCCAGGAGCCAGGGGCCGGACCGGGAGGATGCCACCCGGGAGGCCCAGGGCACGGCCACGCAGGGCAGGCGCGGGGGTCCCGTGAGGCGAGGGGCCCCCTGGGACGCACGTGAGAAGCGGCAGCCCCGGGAGAGGGTGGGGCAGCAGGACGAAGCCTGAGGTGGGTTCAGCTGCCCCAGAGCCACCCAGCCCCACCTCAGGGAGACCCTCGGGCCACGGCACGTCCTGAGTCCACCCAGCCCACGGCAGAGAGCCAGAGAGGTCCCCGGACTCAAGCTACGAGGCTCCCAGCACGACCAAGGCCACTGTCACAGCGGCGCCCCTCCGTGACTCCTGCGAAGGCCTGCACGGCCCCGGCCCGCAGGATCCCAGGCCACTGGAGTCCCCGAGGAGTGGCAGCCAGACAGCCGGCCTGCTGCGGGGCCCAGCTGACAGGGAGGGAGCGGGAGGCTGGGCCACCCCAACAGGGGCCCCAGAGGAGGAGGCTGTGGGTGGGGCCGTGGCAGCGGTGCTCCCCACAGCTGCCTCCCGCAGGCCGGCCCTCTCATGGACTTGTGGTCACACGCAGGCCCAGGGGCACCGTGGTCCCTTCCCAGCAGCCCCAGGACGGGGCAGGTCGGCTCCTCCCACGACAGGAGGCTGTGCCAGGGCCCAGGACCACAGCAGCAACTCCCCGACACTGAGCTGTCTGCTCCCCCGAGCTGGCCCAGGTTGTGACATTAACCATCCCTCGCCACCTCGACCAAGTGTTCTCTCCTCAGGCCACGCAGGCAGGCCTCAGCCCTGGCCCATCAGAGGGCAGGTGCAGGGCGCAACTTCAGGCCGTTGTCCACTGCCCACCTCCTCAACGGACCCCGCACCATCACACACCAGCTTCCTGGTGCCTGGCCAACCCCCCAACCTCAGCCTCAACCTCAGCCCGCCCTCCTCCTGCCCACACTCCCAGCACGGCTCTGGCCTCCTACGGGGTGGCCGGCCCACCCACTTCCACGGATCACAACACTGGGAGCATCGGGCAGTGGGGACAAGAGGGTTCTGTCACAGCCTGTTGACCACACCAGATGCCAACCCACTGACCAGTCAGCCTGGGAAGGCCTGCCACTCACAGAGGAGGACCGTTTGCCGATCCAGCCACGACTCACCCCCAGGGACAGCCAGGCACCGGCAGAAGGGACGAGAGAGTCCTGCTCGCCAGCAGCTTAGCCCACTGGGCCCCAGAAACACCTTCCTGAAGGCTGAAGACCAAAAGCACACACCACCTACTCAGCCACGATCTTATCTCCCACCTCAGGACCCATGCCTCCGGAACAGTCTTTAAGTTACAACTCCTTAGCCTGGCATTCAAGGCCCTTCCAGTCTGGCCCTAACCCGCCCCTCCAGGGCTGTCTCTGCCACCTCTTCTCCAAACACCCGAGATCGCTCGCCATTCCCTGAACCACCAGATCCTCAGGTCGCCTGCCTTTGCACATTCTGTTCCCAGCTCCTAAAATGTCCTTCCCTCCTCCTCCACCCGGCAAACTCCTGCTCCTCCTTCGAGGTCCAGCTCAACGTCACTCCTGGAAGCCGAACCCTGCTCTCCCTCCCCCGCCGCCCCTGGCAGAATGACTTGCTCCCCCAACACCCGGTCCCTGAGCAAGTAGGGCACTTCCTACCTTCGATCACAGTTAGGATCTGGGCCAGAGCTGCTCAAACTATTTGTGGTAAAGAGACTCTTTTTTTTTTGTAAGTTTTCCAATCTGTTGCCAACGGATGCTTGTGTAAATTACAATAAAAAATGACGCGGTGATGTCAACTTGCAACACGGGTTTCTCAACACTTACTCTGATGTCTGTACCCATCTCGCTGCAGACCAGCCACACACAGGTCACCTCTCCGTGGCACCAGCAGGGCCCGGCACCCGCTGTTCCCCTGTGCACAGGGCCCATCCAATTATGTGTTTATGCCTGGACCTCCAGAGCCCCAGGGGGCGCTCCATGAACATCTGCTGACCCACATACTGGATGGGAAGGTCCCAACCACCTGTAACAGGGGCAGTACCTGTGCTAGGTGTCCCCCTTTCTCAGGTGAGCACGGAGACACACAGAGACAGCCTGATGCCACGGCTGGCCCACACTGTACTTTCTCCGTACTACCTGGCATCACAGGGGTGGACACTTGGAACCTGCGAGTCCTCCAGTCCACTCTCTTTCCCAGCACAGGCTCCCGACAGCACACCCACTGCAGTACCAGTGCTATGCAGCGGTGAAGAGCTGGGACTCCAGAAACAGACAGACCTGGGTTCAAATCCTGGCTCAGTCTTTTAGAGCTGTGTGACCTTCAGTAAGTCACCTCCCTTCTCTGGGCCTCAATTTCTCCTCTGTGAACTGAGGCTAATAACACTGGCCTCAGGGGGCAGCATCCTGCCTCAGGCAGGGCCCATACACACCCAGAAGCCTGTTCAGGTTTGGCTGTTGTCATGTTTATAAAAGGCCCAGGATCACCCAGCCCGAAACTCTGCCCTGTATGCTGCCTTTCTGCTCATCCTCCCCCAAGACTCAAGTCTTCTTTTCAGGGTAAATTCTTCCCTGGCTAAGTTTGCTGATTTCCTATGAAGATGTCACTTCTCTGCCCTCCTTTACCCCAGGCTAAGGGGCTTCTCCTTTCTCACCCTCCCCTCTCTCTGGGACACCTTGAGCCTCTGATCTTCTTCGCCTTTTCTCCAAATACCAGCCCACACTGGCTGGTCTGGCTTTCCCTCTGGAACACAGCCGTCTGAGGAGGGGCCCTAGCCGCCCAGGAAAAGGCCACCCTGTTTGGGCTGGGGCAGTGAAGGGCCAGGCTGTGAGGTCAGGCATGGGCCCCAGCCTGCAACCTCCTCCCCACCCACCCAGAGCCCACCCTCCCTGTACCTTGGACAATGCTGAGTTCAGCCCGGTTGGGTCCCAGTCGGCCGTCCCCACGAGAGGCTCCCTCCCTGCTGGGGCCGAGGGTCCGGTGGGCTGCTCCCCATGCCCCTCAGCCAGCCCAGAGCCTCCCAAGCCGGCCTTCTCCATCCCCCGGGCATCGGGCAGCAGGATGCCTTCCTGGCCCTCACCCCTTTCCCTTGGGGAAAGTGCGAGATAGTGGGAGAAGCCACTCTGGGAAAGCTGACATCGTGGGGGCGGTTCCATATTTACTTGCTCAGTGACGTCCATAGCAGCCCAGCCTGGTGCCCGAGTCAAACACATCTTCCTGCCGGCTGGTCCCACTCTCGCCCCCAGCCCGGCCATGAGCCCGGGAGAAGGAGCCCACTGGTCACCCCCTCGTCACCACAACTTCCTTCAGGCACCTGCCCTGGGGTCTGCTGCCTCTCTCCCCTCAGGATGGGTGAGCTCCGTGTCACCGCAGATCTTCAAGCAGTGGCCACACAGCCTCTCCTGTTTTACGAGACTGGGCTGAACTCTCAGAGGTCCTCCCTCTGCTCTGATTCCAGGAGGAGGAGGTCTGGGCTGCAGAGGAAGGGGTACTAGATTTGGGGTTAGAATTTTAGCTCGGTCACTCCCTAAATTGTATGACCTCCAGCAAGTCACCTCCCCTCTCTGAACCTCAGCCTTCTCAGCTGTAAAACAGGGGTCATGACAGCTGGCCTGCCTGCCTCCGGGGCTAATGATAAGGGACTGGGGAGAAGGTGAAGTTGGGAAGACAGTCCTGGGGGGCTCGTATGGACCAGGGGGTGGGGCAGAGAGAGGGGTGGGAGGGAAAGCTCTAGAAGGCATTTGAAGGCTCCAGAGGCCCAGGTGTGCCTCGTTTTGCAAACAGAGCGCCCTCCCTTCAGGACCCACCCCCGATCTGAGGCTGATGCTGGGGAGCAGGACGGCGAGCAGCTGTCGCCTGTCTCCACTTCCCCCACCCAGTGTCATTTCATCGGAGGCTCTCGGTCTGTCCCAATGTGCCTGCGAGTTCTGATCCGTGAGGTTCCTGGGGTCGAGAGAGGGTCCTCGAACCGGCTGAGAAAACCAAGAGCTTATAAATCAAATTCTACTTTAGTGCAGGACTGGTATTGCTGTCTTCACTTACAGAAAGGGACGCTGAGGCCCAGACATGTCTGGCCTTGAACGCAAGCCTGTGGTGGGTGAGTGTCTGAAGGTGTGGGCAGGTCACCTTTAAGCAGAGAGACCTCCCTGACGCACTCACTCTCACAGCCAGGCACTGCTGTCCCCAGCAAGATTATTTCTGTGCCCGCACCCCCTGTGGTCATGACCTCACGCCCGAGGAGGTGGCCCCAGAGCTGGCCCTGTGCCATACACCGGTGCTCGGGGCTTCTTTCTCTGGGGCCTCCATGAGGCTGGCACTGTTGTCACGCCCACTCTGCGGATAAGGAGCCAGACAACCCCCCGGGGGCAGCCTCTTACCCAGGTCTCCCAGCGGCCAAGTGGCAGGGGCAGGACTGAACCCGAGGCCCACAGCCCTCTGCAGGGCCGGGCACTGTGCCCACCCGCCCGCTCCCTGGCCTCCTCTCAGTTCCCTCTCCCCCCCAGGAGGCCAGTTTGCAGGCTCTTATCTGGGGGTGCCGTGACTGCTCAGGCACACTCTACGAAGCCCGTGGCCCCCAGAACTGGGCCCCAACCCACCCACTCTGAGCCTCAGCGTGGAGGGCCACGGCCCTGCCACCCCCGTGCCCCCTGGAATGGCCAGCACCAGGCCCTCGCCCTCCTCCTCACCCTCTCCTACCCTGATTCCTGCAACAGCCTCCCCAGCAGCCTGCCTGCCTCCGGCCTCACCCTCATCATCAGCTGCTGCTGATCTCCGGGAGCCGGACCTGACCTCCACGTCACTTCCTCCTCATAAAGCCCTCTGCGGCTCCCTGTGGCCCCACAGACAGAGCGTCAACTCCGCAGCACGGCACTCACGACCTTCTACAGCCTGGCTGGGGTAAAGCATGGGGGTCAGGAGGGAGGCCTCGGGAGCCAGGTGGCCTGGGTCTGAACCCCCGCCGTGCGGCTTCCCAGCTGGGAAACCTCGGGCAGGTCCCTCCACCTGTCTGAGCCCCCGCTTCCTCCTTCTCCTAGAGAGTGGGGAAATAATCGTACCCATGTCGGGCGCCGCTGGGAAGTGCTCATGAAAAAATGCAGTAAAGCACTTTACACACAGTGAGTGCTCAATTCAGTCACTCGTTCCACAAACATCTGAGGCCCTACTGTGTGCCACGCATCATCGCAGGGAACGAGATCGACAAAAATCCCAGCTCTCTGAGAAGTGATGTTATAGTGAAGGGAGGCAGCTCAAAACAAAAGAAATAAATAAAATATAGGGCATGTTCTATGTGCTACATACTAAGGAGAAAAGACGCAAGTGTGGAGGAGGGTGTAATTTTAAACAGGCAAGTGCCCACAAGAATATTTGATATTTGAGCAAACCCAGATGGAGGTGAGGAAGTCTGCCATGGAGATAACAGTTACGAGTGTTCTAGAGAGAGGGAACAACCAGTGCAAAGGCCCTGAGGCAGGATCAGGACTGATGTGCTGGTCGTATTATTATTATTACTATTATTCTCTTTCCAGCCTCATCTCCCTCCACCTCCTCCCTCACCCACACTCTCCAGCCAGATAAACGACCCGGGGTTCTCCAAGCCCTTGTGTGTGCCGACGCCTTTGTACGAGCCATACCCCGTGCTGGAATGCCTTGCCCCTCTTTGCTCTCCAAATCCTACTGATCCTTCAAAACCCAGCTGAAAAACCCCCTCCTCAGGGAGGCTCTCCTTGACTTAGAGTGGATGGCCGTTTTGCACCCTTCTGCTATAACCTGTAACTGCCTGGTTAACTGCCCATCTCCCACGCTGGTGTGTGAGTTCTGTGGGGGCAAGGACTGGGTCCCCACTGCACCCCCAAGCCCAGCACCGTGCCTGACCCAGGGCCAGCAGTGTGCACCGGATGAATGAATGAAGGACAGAAGGATGCCCAGCCCACACGCCCCGGGCCTCCCCTCTTCCAGAGCCCTAGCCCGTGCCACCCGAGTGTGGCTGCACTGTGTGAACGCTGGCCTTCCCAACGCAGATACGAATCTGCAATAGGAAACAGGCTTTTTAAAAATAACAGCACATTTTTCTTTTTTCTTCACTGTTTTTTTTCTTTCTGCATGGCTTATTTTTCCGGTGCAGCCTGTGGGCCAGCTGCGGGGCGGCCCCTCCCAGGCCCCACTCTGAGAACACGGGGCTCTGGGGCCTCCCAGGACTGCCAGGCCCCAGCAGGGGTGGAAATGCACCAGATGGTTCTAGACCAGCCCTGGCACCGAGGCCAGAAACACGCCCTCAAACCCCAATATTAGGTGAGTATTGCCTCCTGGAAACTTGTTCTCCAGCGAGGGCTTTATAACTTCATGTGACATTTCCAAAGGGACTTCTTGGTGCCTCTGGTTCTCCACATCTCTATTAGAGGGCATCCCTGAGGAGGTGGCATCAGAGTGCCAGGGTTTCACTCCTGGCCGTGCCATTGTGTAACTCTGGATCCCTTACTTCACCCTTGGGCCCTCAGTTTCCCCATCTGTGAAATGGAAATAATAATACCTGCCTCGTGGAGCTGCTTTCTGCATAGGATACGTGACATGCTTAGGACCATATCTGGCACACAGTCAGCCCTCAACAAGCATTAGTGGCTTTCATCATCCTCATTATCTTCATCTTCATCAACCCCGGATCTCCCACGCTGCGGCCCCATCACTGAATCAGATACTTTCCAGATCAGCAGAGACCTCAAGGGGCTGTCAGATCTCACACTCTTGCCCTCCTGGAATTTCCTCTCGTGCATCCCAGAACCACGGTCCTTCTGGGGTAGGGACAGCTGTAAGGACAGGGAGCTTGCTATCTGTCACTTTGCCTGCTACACCTGACACCTCCTTCCAGCTGCACCCACCTGCCCATACCCCTGGGAAGCAGCGCTCATGAATCCTGTCCTCAGCCCCCAGCACACGGTGGGTCTGCAGTCGATGCTCAGGGTTTCATCAGACGCTATTTATCGAGCAGCTGTGGTGTGCAGACGCTGGAAATGCAGCGGCACGTACAAGCCAACCCAGGCCCTGCCCTCGCAGAGCCTATGGTCTGATGGAAGAGGGAGACTGCAATCAATAATTACACCAACAAATGTCAAATTGCTCCTAAGCCGAGTGCTACACAGGAGAGGTACATGGGACCATGACAGGCTGTCATGGGGGGTTCGAGCTAATCAGGGAGGGCTTCCCTGAAGAGGTGATGCTGAAACTGAAAGATGAAGGATGAGGAGGCCTAAGCAAGAAGAAAGGAATGCACGGTCAGAGCAGAGGGACCACACGAGGAAAGCACCCTGTTAGGTGGAACGTGGCAAATGGAGGGATTCGAGACGGTCTCCACAGGGTCTGGAGGCCAGCTTGAGGATTTCTGTCTTCCTCCTAACAGCAGTGGGAGGCCCTGAAGGCTTTTCAGGCAGGGCTTGATAGACTCAGATTTGTGTATCAGAAAGGTCACCTGGCTGCTGAGGACGAGCCCTCCCAAGTCTGTGTGTGGGTACTTGTCTCTGCTGGGATGCTCCTCTAGTTCCTGTATCAGTCAGGACGGGTTAGGTCAGGCTGCAGTAACAAACGGCCCCACGATCTCAGTGCTTTACAACAACAACGGGTTAGTTATCACTCACGCTGCATGTCCGTCGTGGGGCATTAAGGGGCTGCACTCATGTCGTGACGCAGGGACCCAGGCTAGCAGAAGCAGCCACCATCCTACCCACTGCCACTTGCCACGCCACAGGAACAGGGCACTCGGGAGGGTGGCACACCAGCAACTAAGTGCTTTGGCCCAGAAGTGACACGTATCACTATAGTTCACACCTCACTAGCCAGTCATGTGCCCGCCCCCAAGCACAAGGGGACCTAGATTCGATCCTACCCTG
Organism: Diceros bicornis minor; assembly: GCF_020826845.1. Classification (NCBI taxonomy): domain Eukaryota; kingdom Metazoa; phylum Chordata; class Mammalia; order Perissodactyla; family Rhinocerotidae; genus Diceros; species Diceros bicornis. The sequence goes on from NC_080770.1 coordinate 24,960,800, forward strand.
TGCCTGGATGAACTGGAAATACTTAGGGGGTAGCACGAAGGCCACCAGCCACTCTCCCACCCCATCTTGCCCTTCGCCACCATTAACTCATTCATTAGATCACAACCGTTTCAGTATTCCAGAAGGAAGGGCCAGCATGTGCAGGACAGAACAAGGCACGGAGTGCAGAGAGATCTAGGGGAGGGTGTGAGATGAGGCCAAGGAAAGGGCAGGCCCAGACCACCCAGAGGCTTTTAGGTCACGGTAACAATTGGGTTCTTGATCCTAAAAGCGCTGAGAAGACTGTTGGGTGTTGTAAGCAGGAAATGGGAGGCCCCATGTGATCCTCTATGGAACAGTCTGCGATGCTGAGACTGGTGTGGAGGGGAGGTCGCAGGTGCACAGTTAGGAGCCTCTTGCTGTTGTCCCGGAAGAAAGAGCAGTGGCTTGACGAGGACACTGGGGAGAAGGAGATGGAGGGAAGGGGATGGATTCAATTTAGAGGCTCAAGTCCTCTGGACCTGGAGATGGAGTGGGCTGGGGTGAGGGAACGCAGACACCGAGGTTTCTGCCTTAAGGACCAGCAGGGTGGTGGCAGCCCTGGCCCAGATCACAGCCCTGGAGGAGGCTTAGGGAGGAAGATCATGGGCTGCCTTGGACCCCGTGTTGGTCGTGACTATGAGACAGCCAGCGGGCAGGCCAAGCGGGCAGCTAAACAAACAGGTGTGACTCCTGACTCCCAGTCCAGTGCTCCTTGCATCCTTCATACTTGCCAGTAACCTAGAAGGCAGGGAGAAGTAGGGAGACCCCGCTTCCCCATGTAAGTCCTGGAGAGGGAAGATTCAGAGGATAGAGGTCTTTACCAAACTCATCACTCCAGGGGTTCTGGAGGACAGAGCTGTAACTCAGGTCAAAATAGTATATAAGCGTGGAGGCGACAGCTGTGATGGCGGATCAAGGGCTCCTGGGACACGGTGGCGGGGAGCCCCTCATCTCTGAGAACGTCACCAGAAATGGGAACCAGCCTCTGCCCAGCTGTTCCTCGGGGGCCCTGTCAGTTTGGGACTGGATGGACCTGGGTGGGGCCTGTCGGGCAATTCTGATATTCCCAGGATAGTATACTCTGCAATAATTCCGAGAGAGAACAATACTTCGTAAACCATGCATCCGCCCTGGGCTAGGCGTTTTATCTCTGCTATCTCATTTGATCTCACAACCGCCTTGCCAGACAGGCTTGGTTGGCGTGGTTTTAGCGATGGAGAAACAAGGTTCAGAGAGGTTAAAGGTAACCGTGCCAAGTCCAAAGTCAGAGTTACTATGAGGCAGACGAAGGACTCCAATGGAAAAGCCTCTTTTCGTTAGACTAAAGCAACCAGCCTGGGCTCTCTTCCCAGCAAAGGTTTTCAGATACGTGTCCACAAAGAATTCTGCTTGCCCACCTCTCAGAGAGTTGGTGGGCAAAGACCACACTCCACTCACCGGGGAAAGAGACTGCAGCCTGTTACTTCCAGCCCATGGACCCCACACCTCCCACCCTCCTTCTCAAGGGGAAATGTGGCCGAGGCAAGCTTGGGGGCCACAGGCATCACGCTCCATGGAAAATTCTTCTGCCCCAGCACAGACAAAAAGCCCAAAGTTTACAGCATTTCCAGGCCTCCAGAGCAATCTGTCATTATTGCCTCCCGTCCCCGCGCACAAAGAACTGGGTGTGTTTCCTTTCAGCCACTCTAAATTATATACCACAGCCTTTCCCCACATGAAGCAAACGTCTAAGAAAGAAGAGAGGTTTAACAATTTTCTCCCCTAAGTCCCAGCCCATCCTGGGGGTGTAAGCCCCTACCGCCCAACCCGGTTCAAGACCCCAGCAACTTTTGAGTAACCAGCATCGCCCATCGCCCAAGACATTTGGATCCTCCTTCCGGCAACTTGCCTAGGGCGGGCTGGCCTTGACCGGAGAAAGGTCACCGGCAGCTAAGTTCCCGCAGTTCCTGCATCTGAGAGTACCTTGGGGATCGCAAGTGAGGGGTGGCGAGATTTCCCGAAGAGTCCACAACGCCACTAAGATTTAAAATGCATTCAAGAAGCGACCTCCCGCTCGGCCACGTTGAGCGGGAAACCGTGCACCGTGTCGGAAGAGACCCCCTCCACCCCCGCAGCCCAGATGACCCGGGCCCCCCAGCCCAGCCCCCGGCGCCGAGCCCAAAGCGCCCCCGAAAACTAGGCCAGCGCCGCGGCCAGCCCTGCAGCCGGCGGCGCCCCGCCCCGCCGTGTCACCGCGTCCTCATTGGTCGGCGGCCACGTCCGTCAGCGGGCGGCCCCTGGGCGCCGAGAAAAGGCTACATTGTAACAAGGCGAGCGAGCAGGAGCGAGCGGGGAGGAAGGAGGCGGAGGGGCGGCCCCCGCTCCCGCGGCGGCGGCGGCGGCGGCTACCTGCCGAGGGTTAACCCACCTCGGGCCCGGGGCGAGCCGCCCCCCGGCCCGCGCCCCGCGCCCCCGATCCGCGCGCCCCGGGCCCCCGCCGCGCCGCCCGGGCCCCCGCCGCCGCCGCCGCCCCCGCGCTCGCTGGCCAGCTGCCGAGCGCGCTCCGAAGCCATTTTCAATGGCCACAGTGGCTACCGGGCTGACTCACCTTCCCGGGGACGCTGCGGCGGCCGCGGGGCCCGGGCGGCGCGGGCGGCCCGGCGGGCTGCTCGGCGGAGGCGGCGCGGCCCCGGCTGGCGGCCCCCGCGGCGGGAGCGGCCGCGCGGCGGGCGCGCGGGTCCCCGAGTCTCAGCGCCAGCCTCGGCGCGGCGGCGGCGGCGACTCGCGGCTGCTCTCGAGCTCCCCGGCTTTGACCACCATCTTATTAGTACAGGAAATGACATGGAAAACGGAAGAAAGCGGCGTTTGGGGCAGACGCGGACCCCCCAATTCAGGGGCCGGAGCCGGGACTCGCCAGCCGCGTCCCCACCCGGCCCCGGAGCCGACGCCCGGGCCCCTCGGCCCCCGCCCGCGCCCTGCGCGCAGGGCCCGGCTCCTCGAACCCGCACGGCCAGGCCACTGTCCTCGTCCAGCCCGCCGAGAAATCGAGAAAAAAATAATAAATTAAAAAAGAGAAGGTTAAAAGAACTTTGGAACTGGGACACTTTTTTTGTGGTCGGAATTAAAAGTTCTACAGTTTTAAAAAGCCACCCGTGGGGGGGCTCCCGGGCTCCCCGGATCCCCTGGCTGCCCATGTGGAACCAAACAGTCGGGGGGGGTGGATAAATGCGTTTATATTTTTAACCCTTTCGGGGCTCCCACGCCCGCAGCAGGCCCCCTCCGGGGCCGGGTTAACCCTTTGCATGCCCAGCAGTTTGAGAATGCAAACCGAAGTTATGAAACGTAGGCGTCCCGCTGAAAGCTGAGGGTAAGGGGCTTGGGGGTGCGTTTAAAATGTTAACTCTTTAGGTAGGACTGTGGGTTTCAAGTCGCGAGCCGCACGTGTTGCTCAAATCGAAATTTGTTCTCGGGATTGAGACTCTTGAGAACCGAACGGGCTGGGCTGGTCCCCGGCTGGCTTGGAAAAGATGTTGAAGCCACGCTCACTTGTTCCGTTCCTCAGTGTCTCCATCTGTGAAATGGATTCAACATCACAGAGAGACTGAAGGTAGCTGGGAAAAGACGGCGGGGCGGAATTTTAATGAAGACAAAGTGCTTAAAAGTCTAAAAGGCTTCCTTCGGCGCCTAGAAAACCGACGGGTGGTGATGGGGCAGAGGACATGGCGGGATGGCGTAACCACGACAACCGTTCCCAAAATAGCCCCTTTCTCCTGGCGTTGTCTGCAAGGCGCGTGGCCAAACTGCGAGGTCTCCCCTGCCGGGGAAGGCTGTGCTGCGCTGGCTCTAAAAAGGTGGCGCTAACCCCCAGTCAGAGGTTGCCGGGAGGGATTGGATCCCAGGATGGCGCCTGGGTGGGGCGCTGCCCGGGGAGGGGCGGCCCGCCCCCCAAACGTCCATCGAAGCCCTGCAAGGGTTGGCGCAGGCGGCCTCCAGCTGGTACCACCCTACGGGGGCCTCCTCCCGAGGAGATGGAGTTGCCTGTCAACCTCCCTGCTGGCGGGGAGCCTGGCCCCCAGATGAGCGTCCAGGACATGCCCCCTGGCTCTGGGAGTCGGGATATTGGGAGCGAAGCTCTGTATGTACCACATCCTCTGTTTCCCTTGACTCTGACATCACAAACATAGACGTTTGGAACCCCATGTCTGTTACTTGCTGTGTGATCTTGAGTAAGTGACTTCCCCTCTCTGAGCCTTGGTTTCCTTATCTGCAACGCGGGGAACACTGCTAACCCACGTTACCGGCTGTGTGTGAGAAGCCGTGAGAGTGTATTTAAAGGGCCTAGCACCGGGCTGCTCACAGTAGATGCTCTAGTGACAGTGATTAACGCCATCATCACAGGACATTCAACACGAGTATAAAAGTTTTCTGAGTCTGTCTGCGCCATACGGGGCAGAGTATTGGATGCTGTGGAGTTCCCAGATGAGTTAGACGTGGCCCTTCCAGGACGCCTGGGTCTGGCCGGGAGATGGAGGCACTCACAGCTAACTCGAGTTAATTCAGTGACTAATGCCCGCCCAGCTGCGCTAAGCGTTACATGGAGGCCGAGTCCTTGGGCTGGAGAAAAGACCCTGAAGAGCCATTTCTCTCTTCTGAGAGGTAGGGTTCAGGAGGAGGTGATGTCAGAGGTGGGCCTCAGAGGGGTCGGGATTTCCACCAGTGGTGGGATGGCATTCTGGGAAGGCGAACAGCGCGGAGCAGAGACCTGGAGGTGTCAAAGAGCCCGGGGTGTTTGACATGTGGTCCTCCGTGACTGGAGCAGAGAGTGGGCGGGGCAGAGGGACCCGAGCCCCGGTGGATGAAGAGCGAGTGTGGTCACAGCCTCCAAAAGCGAAAGGTCTTTAAGAGAATGAGCTGGTGAGAGAGGCAAGGAGGGAATTTTTCCTCGTGGTGCTGGTTTTCTATTTACGTCTCCCATCCATTGGGCCCCGTCCGGCTTCTCTGCCAGGAGCGGCTGGTCCTGGGGCTGGGTCCTCGGGCACTGCAGGCTGGGGAGGTGGCGCTTCGGGCATCACGCTGGGGGAGCACAGAGTCGCGGCGTGGTGCAGAGACCCAGGTCTGAGGCCCAGTCCACAGCCGCACGCTGTGTGAGCTGGGGCACACGACTCTGCCTGTCTGGGCCCGTGTTTCTTCCTGCGTGACACAGAAATTTCAGACCAAGGGTCCTACATGCTGCCCTCAAGAGGCTGCCCCGTAGCCATGTAATCAAGACCAAGGCACAGGGTGAATCTGGAACAAGACTGGGAGAGTTGCTGGAACCATCTCAGGAGGTAGCACAAGGGTTGGCTCGGATGCTCTGGGTCAGGGTGGGCAGGAGGTGGCCCCGGGGCCCGACGGTAATCACCACAGTGGTCCGGACAAGGCAGGTCTTGTGAGGCTGTGCTCAGCTTTCCTCCGTGGGCTGAGTTAAGCCTGAAACACAGAAGGGAGTGGGGACGGAGCTCCACTCAAATTCCCTGGGAGCCAGCAGGGGAGAGGGAAGAGAAGGGGAGTGAGTGAATACAGCACACGGCACACACTTTCGGGCCGTGACCCTTTGGTTCTCTCAATAATCCAAGGCAGCAATCATCGTCATTATTTTCACAGGCAGAGAAACCATGCTCAGAGAGGTTAAGACACCTGCCTGAGGCCACACATTTGGTTAGAGGTAGGGTGAGATTCAAACCCAGGTCTGCCTGACTCCATTGCTCAACAGCATCCATTCTTGGGCATTTCTGGTCCATTGTGCTTTCCCATAATGCAGCTTTTCAGCCTAATGGTTGGTAAAATATTTCCCTAATTTCTCCCTTGGGCATATCACACAAAGGAGCTGACCAGAACTTTATGATGCGAGGTCAGGTACTTGGTGACCGCTCCCTGTAGAAAATGTACTAACAATCCCAGTCACCTCCAGGTCCCCACGAAGACATTGAGATCTTCTAAGTGAATGAAGCTCAGCTCTTTGGAAGGAAAGGCCAACCTGAGACCTTTCTCACCTGCTAATAATAGTGATATCCAAGCAAAACATACATCCAATGAGCTGCAAGTTAAATGCCCCCTGGATCACTGGACATGCATGTTCCCATTGGCTATAAAAATGAGGACGTTGTTTATTGCATCAATCAATGACCCCTCCTAAAGCCTCGAGGGAGAAATTTCATTCAGGATTTAGTGCCTGGAAAAAACTAAAACTGAAAACCAACTGCACTTCCCCTGAGGAACTGGCCAGTATCTCCCTTGCTAATAAGAAGAGCTCCGTAACTGATCAGGTTTCCCTTTTTGCACAGGCTGCCAGGAAGCTCAGAGCCAAATTCCACCCTCACTCCCAACAACTTTGGCAGTTGCTTTCTCCTCATTCCTGCTTTCCCACTTCTAATCCTACTGACTCAGCCTTGTTTTCTCTGCCTGTTATTAAAGATATCCCCCTTTTTAATGGCAAGAAATAAATTTAAAATAAATCCACATTTGGAAGAGTTGCTGATGGGTCCTGGATTCCATGCGCCTTGTGTTAAGCCAGGCACGGTTCTCTTCTGGTCTTGTCCACTCGCCCAACAGCTGAGGGATCCCTCTCTTGGATGGAAGGAGGGGCTGGCTTAAGACCAAGGGATTCCTCGCCCAGCTGTTGACAATGGCTAAGTTCACATGCCCTGGGTCAGGTCCTCATTGCTATTTTTTGCTCTACTGACAAGCAGCTTGCTTCTCTCCTGCCAGCTCCCCAGGAAGCACAAACCATTATCCCCTAGCCATCCTCCCAAAATTATCCCCCATTAGTCCCTCCTGGTGACACATGGCAGGGAGGGGACTCCTCTTTTCGACAGAAGCCAGTGCCACATACAGAGTGGTTACCATGTGCCTGACAAAGTGAGGTGACTGGGGTGGTGGGGGGGGTAGTGGGGTGGGGGAGAAGGAGCAACTTCAGATCACGAGGACAGGGGAGGCCACTCTGAGGAGGTGGCATTTCAGCGGGAGTCATGACGGATGAGGGAGCCAACCCCACCAAGCACTGAGTGAAGAGGTCCTTGGCAGGGGACACAGCCCTTGCAAAGGCCCTGAGGCAGGACCTAGCCGGGCTTGTTCTAAGAGGTGGCAGAAGGCCAGTGTGCCCAGAGTGTAGTGTGGAAGGGACGACAGGGGAGGAGGCGAGGAGGAGACGTGGATGGACCGGGCGCTGCTTTTCCACGGTTTGGTTGATTCGAAGTGCGATGGAAGCCACTGGCAACGTCACGGCTGGGGAGACGCAGGACCTGGCTTACATTTTCACGTCATCTCTTTGGCTGCCGTGTGACTACTTTCACCGAGTACCAGGTGGGTAGGTAGGCATCTTCCTGCTGCATAAACCAGGTACCGACATAAACCATCTCATTTCATTGTCCCCACATGAGAGAGGGGGTTGATGTGGACATGTCTCTTTTTGCTTGCTGCCCGGCATCTGATGTCCCTTCGAGGGACGGGGGAGCTTCTCGCCTCCTGAGCCTCGGGGAGAAGCAGAGTGCGCCCTCCCCCGTGCCCACTAGAGAAGCTGAAAACACCACAAACGCCCTTTCCCAGTGCTACAGTCTGAACATTTGTGTCCCCCCAAAATTCATATGTCGAAACCTAACCCCCATCGTGATGGCATTAGGAGGCGGGGCCTATGGGAGGTGCTTAGGTCGTGAGGGTGGGGCCCTCGGGGATGGGATTAGTGCCCTTACAAAAGAGACCCCAGAGAGCTCCTTCCCGCTTCCACTGCCTGAAGACACAGAGAGAAGATGCCGTCTATGAACCAGGAAGTGGGTTCTCACCAGACACGGAATCTGCCGGCGTCTTGATCTTGGACTTCCAGCCTCCAGAACTGTGAGAAATAATTTTCTGCAGTTTATAAGCCGCCCAGTCTGCGGTATTTTGTTATAGCAGCTCAAACAGACTAAGACACCCAGCCTCCCTGCAGGTAAGGCAGATGCATGATCCAGGCTCAGCCAATCAGATGCATTCCCCCGACCTGGGATTGGGAGCTAGTGGCACACAGAGGCATGGACCATGGACACTCCTTTCTGGTGAGAGTGGGGTGCAGTACAGTCAGTTCTCAGGGGCGGGGTGCCAGGGGCTGGATCCAGCAGAGCTGGGGGGCTGGGGTGGAAGCTACGGTAGCTGTTGGTCAGCGTCGGGCAGTGTCCTCACCACACTGGTTCTGTGGCATGATCCGGCCCCGTGCACCTGGTTCTCCAGCCTTCCAGGGGGTCCTGAGCCCCCTGAACTCCTTTCAATGCATTTGTCTTCTGCTTAAATCAATGTACTAGTTATTTAGTGCTGCATCACAAATAACCCCCAAACTTAGCAGCTGAAGACAGTACACATCTATTATCTCACAGTTTCTGAGAGTCAGCAATTCTGGGAGCAGCTTAGCTGGGTGGTCCTGGCTCAGAATCTCTCGTGAGGTTACAGTCAGGCTGTCAGCCGGGGCTGTGGTCATCTGAAGGCCTGACTGGGGCTGGAGGATCCACTTCTGCACTCCCTCTCATGTGGGGTAACCAGCCTTCCAAGTCTGCCCAGGATGGAGGGGGATCCCAGGATGGAGTGGGGATCCCAGGACAGAGTGGGATCCCAGGATGGAGGGGGGATCCTAGGACAGAGGGGGATCCCAGGACATGGGACTTTCAGCTTTAAAACCAGGTTGTCCTGGGCAAACCACCGTGAGCTGGTTGCCCTATTTATGTGGCTGTTGGCAAGAGGCCTCAGATCCTTGATGTGGGCATCCCGATAGGGCTGCTCATGACAGGGAAGCTGGTGTCCCCCGAAGTGAATGATCAGAGAGAGAGAGACCAAAAGGAAGCTGCTGTCTTTTATGACCTAATGTCACAGTGACATACCAGCCCTTCTGCTATATTCTATTGGTCACACAGAGCCACCCTGGTACAGTGTGGGGGGACCACACAAGACTGTGAATACCAAGAGGATGGATCATTGGGGGTCATCTTGGAGGCTGGGGACCAAAATCAGCCAGAGCAATTTCTGTTGCTTGCAACAGTATGACCTAAGAAATTATGTAACTGGCAGACAATCCCACAGCTCTTCTCCAGAATTCTTAGCAGTAGATGGAGCCAGGAGAGCAGGCAAACCCCCAGCTCTCAGGTGAGTGCCGGCTGCAGAGCTGGCCTTGCAAACTGCCCAGGTCATAGTCAGGGCATTGGCAGACTGGTCAAGTCAGAGAAGTCAGACACGCTGACTTCAGTGCTAGTTGTGGAGCTGTGCTCCCAAACCTGAGAGTCTTGTCCACATTGAGATTGAGGCACCGGGCAGGCTGGTTTCCAGTACCAGGAAACTCCAGGATCGGACTCCTGAATGCCAGACATTCCTAAACCCGCAGGACCCCATGCAGTTGGGGGCATGGATTCAGGGCTGCTGGCTGGAACTTCATGGAAACAGATTTCAGCTCCGGGCAAAAAACAACTGCCTAAGAAAGGGAGCGCCTCTCACCCCTGCCAACCAAAGGGGCTGCTACTGCAAATGGTGAGTTCCCTGTTACTGGAGGTATGTAAGCCAGGGCGGGGGGCTCTTCCGGAGATGATTCACGCCCAGGTCAGATGTTAGGTTTGATGAGCTCCAAAGTCCCCACCATAAGGGAATACTCTTGATTCTAGGAAGAGTGCAGCCACATTGCTAGGTCGCAGGCACTGTCATGAAGACAGATTCTGGGCCAGGAGTCAAGAGATGCGGGTTCTGGTCCTCCCCCTGCTATTTGGATGCAGGGGGACTACAGTCAGGTCCCACATCTGCTCAGAGCCTCAATCTCAGTCTGTAAAATGAGGGACCAGTTTCTACCTGCCAATCATGGAGCCACCTCTATAGGAAAACTTTCCCCTGGTCCTCGAGAAGATGAAAACCATAAAGCAATGCAGATCGTTTCATAAAGCTAAATCTATTCAACTTAAAGGATTATGTTTTATTCTGAGATTATGTGTTCCCTATTATTTAGGTGTTTAAATGTTCTTTCTTTTATGAACCAGTGTAATAGCATATGTAAAAGATGGAGGTAGTTTGGGGGTGTTTTTCCCCAGTGACCTTACTTGGCAAAATAAAAAGTTGGCAAATATATGGCAGTTTCCTTAATTATTTTGGAATGTGTATTAGTACATGAAATTAAGAAATATGGGAATCACTAGACTAGATGAACCCAAATAACCGCCAACGTTGTTTCCCCCTTTCCCTCCCTTCTTTCGTCAACTCACTCATCCATCCGTCCATCCCTAACACGTTTATTGAAGACTCCCACACACTAGATGCCAGGGCCACTTCCCACGTGAAGCTCACAGGTTCCCCGGGAGGACCAACATGAAGACACGTAAACAAATGGATATTATTTACGTTAGTTTATATAGACGGCCTTAGATGTATTGTGTCCTTCTCTTATTATTCCCTTAGAATAATTTCCAGAAGTGGAATTTCAGGGTCAAAGCATATGCCTGGCTTTACGTCCTGAAACATTTTGTCAGGTCGCCTCCGAAAAGATGGGACCCGTGTCAATTCTCATTGACTTTGTATGAGCGTGCTTGTTTCTCTACACCCTGATGCTGAACATCATCCATCTCCTTAACCTTCAGTAATTTGATGTGCTAGTGATGTATCTCGTTGTTTTAAGTTACATGATACTGTTAGCAAGATGAGCATATTTTCATATGTTTATTAATCTTTCGTGCTTCTTTTGCGAATTGCTTAATCATAACCTTTGTCCATTTTAAATTTCGGACCTTGTGTCTTTTTTATTGATTTATAAATGTAGTTTACACATTAAGGATAACAAAAGCCTTTGTTTGAAATAGACGACACAATTTATTTTCTCAATTCAGAAATTTTTTGTAAATTTATTTATGATGTGTTTTGCTATACGGAAACTTAGATGTTTTCTGTTTTTCCTTAATGGTTTTGTGGGCATAGTTAGAAAGACTTTCTCCTTCAGAAAATTAGAAAAGCATTCTCCCAGAGAATTTTCTTCTAATTTACTTTTTATTGTTTAAATATTTGATCCAGTTGGAAATTTATTTTGGTGCAGAGTGTAACGTAGGGATCTGACTTTATTTTTCTCCTTAATAGATAGCTAGTTGTCCCAACCCCAATTGCAGGATAATTCACCCATTTCTCATTGTTTTGCCATCTGTGTCCTGTGCTAAGTTTCCACATCATACAGATGTCTCTTTCTTGTCTCTCCGTTATGTACCGTTGATCATTTGTCTGTTTGTACAGTACCAAACTGTTTAAATTAGTGTAGCTTTATAGTACATTTTAATATTAGGAAGGACATAGCCCCTGCTTTGCCTTATCTTTTTATTTTAGTTAACTTGGTCTACTCCAATTTTAACTCTGGTGATATTTGCCTCCATATTCCTAAACTTTATGCTTCTATTGCCAGCTTTTGATTAATCAATTTCAGACAGTAGCAGATTTTCTGACACGGTAGATGAGTCTTTAATTCATTTACACTCTTCTCTGATGTTGCCTCTCCCCACTGCCATGGGCTCAGTCTGGTCAGGTCTCAATGTTGGGTTGTGTCCCTACTCAGGGTTTCCGTTAGAATGACCATGTGAATATTGTGAACTGCTGAGCCAAAGACACATGGTAATTAAATTTCCTTTATTTCACAGCTTTATGTTTTTCCTAGAGTTCATAATGGCCTCATCTTTTTTCATTGCCTTTTTTTTCTTTTTTTTTGTGAGGAAGATCAGCCCTGAGCTAACATCTGTGCTAATCCTCCTCTTTTTTTGCTGAGGGAGACCGGCTCTGAGCTAACATCTATGGCCAATCCTCCTCCTTTTTTTTCCCCCAAAGCCCCAGTAGATAGTTGTATGTCATAGTTGCACATCCTTCTAGTTGCTGTTTGTGGGACGTGGCCTCAGCATGGCCGGAGAAGCGGTGCATCAGTGTGCACCCGGGATCCGAACCCGGGCCGCCTGTAGCAGAGCGCGTGCACTTAACTGCTAAGCCACGGGGCCGGCCCCCTTTAGTTTTTTTAACGTCTAAGATTTTACACACCCTCAACACTGTAGAATGCCTTTCACTGCAATTTTCAACATCCTCAAAGCTGTTAGATTATATATCAGAACATTTTGTTTTTTGATAGAGACTTTTTTCCCGTATCAGGGATCAGCAGACTTCTGAAAAGAGTCAGATGGTGAGTGCTACAGGCTGTGTGGGCTACCAATGGTCTGTCACGTATTCTTGGTTTTTGGTTTTTGGTTTTTTCTACAACCCTTTGCTCAGGGTGTTGTTACTTGAACTAGCAGCTTGTCCATTTTTAGTGCTGCGTAGCTTTCCATTCCATTGACATTCCACAATTGCTGCCTTTTTATTGTACTTTCTGAGATATTTCTCTGACCTTCTCTTTCAACATTTAAACTCTTTTTTAAAAATTTTCATCTCACGTATTTTAAACTTCCATCAAGAAGCAATATTTCTTTTCCTTTGTTTCGTATGGTTTCCTTTATTTTAATGGATGCAATGTTTTCTCTTCTCTAGGAATATCTTTTTCCCTCATTCTCTCTCTCTCTTTTTTTTTTTTTGTGAGGAAGATCAGCCCTGAGCTAACACCCATGCTAATCCTCCTCTTTTTGCTGAGGAAGACTGGCCTTGAGCTAACATCTATTGCCAATCCTCCTCCTTTTTTCCCCAAAGCCCCAGTAGATAGTTGTATGTCATAGCTGCAAAACCTTCTAGTTGCTGTATGTGGGACGCGGCCTCAGCATGGCCGGAGAAGCGGTGCGTCTGTGCGTGCCCGGCATCCGAACCCGGGCTGCCAGTAGCAGAGCGCGCGCACTTAACCGCTAAGCCACGGGGCCGGCCCCCTCATTCTCTGTTTTATCTGCTTCCTTCAAGCTTTTTCTTGTTGTGTTCTCTTTCGTGTTGGGGTTTTCTTCAAAAGTCCAGTGATCCTTGGCTGCCTTTTCTTTTTTTTTTTTGGTGAGGAAGATTAGCCCTGAGCTAACATCTGTGACCAATCCTCCTCTTTTTGCTGAGGAAGACTGGCCCTGGGCTAACATCCGTGCCAGTCTTCCTCCACTTTATATGGGACACCACCACCGCATGGCTTGACCAGCGGTGCGTCGGTGTGCGCCGGGGATCCGAACCCACGAACCCCGCGCCGCCAAAGTGGAGCACGTGCTCTTAGCTACACCACCGGGCCGACCCCTGCCTTTTGATTTTTGAGAGTGAGACACGAATAGGCTGTGTGTGCCTGGGTGGGTGAGATTTGTAGACAGGGCTTTCTGGAGGCTGAAGCAAAGGCCTTCCCTTCTTTTACAAAGAATGACCCTCCACTCTCCTACCAGTGGGTGTGTGTGCGGGGGACAGGGGTGGGAATTGGGGTAATAAGTCTAGTCTTGGGCTGACATCAAAGTGCTGTCAGATCAGAGGGACCTCTAATTTTGGACCTGAGTAGGGAGCTGGAGGTCTCAGACTTCTCCTTCCTCATCTCTTTTCAGTCCGGCTCTTTCCCACGCCCCTCAGTGCCTGGTGAAACCCAGTTAGAAGACTCTCTGTGTCCAGTTCTCTAGAAAAGGACTCTGGTGGTCTGCAGGGACTGGAGAGGGATAGCCCCTTGACTGCCATGGGTGGGGTTGGGATGGACAATCTGGGGGTCTCACTGCTTCTTGTATAAGGTTTTGAAAAAGATCCCTGTATTTTCAGCCACAGGCTTCACCTCAGCCTTCTAAGGGACCTGGTCCCTGCTGTTCCTAAGAAACTGGCTTCTCTTCCCCGTGGCCCCCACTGGGCACTCATATTTGACTCATTCTCTGCTAAGGCGTCCCTCCCTCCAGATGCTTTCATTTGCTTACATTGTGATCTGAGGTTTCCAATGCCCCTTCCTTCCATCCAAGGTGGATTTTGTGCTGTGTTTTCTTCTTCTTCTTCTTGTTTGAGGCTGATTTTCAAGAGGAGAGGTGATGGAAAGCTCTTTGCTTCACGAACTTAACTTGGTAGGCACCCATTAATCTTGAAAGGAAAATTTTGTCCTGCTATCATCTGGTTACCATTCCAGGTAAAATTTAGAATAAACTCAAAAGTTTCCCCTTCTTTCCACATTCCTCAAAAATATCCCTTTGGGACTTTTTAAAAAATAGATTTTATTTTTAAAAAACGGTTTTAAGTTTACAGAAAAATTGTGACGATAATCCAGAGTTCCCATATACTCCTCACTCAGTTTGCCCCATTGTTAACATCTTACATTAGTACAGTAGATTGGTTACAATTAATGAACCAATACTGGTGTATCATTATTAATTTAAGTCCGTAGATTATTCAGAATTTCTTAGCTTTTTTTTTTTTTTTTGCAGGGGAAGATTCACCTTAAGCTAACACCTGTTGCCAATCTTCCTCTTTTTGTTTTTTCCTTCCTCTGCGCCCCCGCAAAGCCCCAGTACATAGTTGTATATTCTAGTTGTAGGTCCTTCTAGTTCTTCTATGTGAGCTGCCACCGCAGCATGGCAACTGACGGATGAGTGGTGTGGTTCCACGACCGGGAACTGAACCCGGGCCACCAAAGCAGAGCGCACGGAACTTTAACCACTAGGCCATCGGGGCTGGCTCCAGATTTTCTTAGTTTTTACCTAAAGTCGTTTTTCTGTTCCAGGACTCCATACAGGAGACCACATTACGTTTACTTCTCATGTCCCCTTGGGCTCGTCTTGGCTATGACAGTTTCTCAGACTTTCCTTCTTTTTGATGACCTCAATTTTGAGGAGTATCAGCCAGGCATTTTGTCGATTGCCTCTCTGTTGTAGTTTCTCTGATGTTTTTCTCCTGGTTAGACGGGGGTGATGGGCTTGGGGGCGGAAACCATTGGGATTTTGATGAAATGCTGTTAAATTTATAGGATAATTTGGGGAGAATTGACATTTGCACAATATTGAGTTTTCCTTCAGGGAAGTGGTACGTTTCTCTGTTGTGTTCAAGTCTTCTTTTACGATCTTCACTGAAGTTTTATAGTTTGCTCCTTATGAACCTAACATAGTTCTTGTTAGGTTTATTTCTAGGTTTTTTGTAGCTTTTGTTGCTATTGTGAGTAGGATCTTTTTTGATTACGTTTGTTTTCTAAATCATCCTGCTGTTAGATTGGAAAGCTATTGATTTTTATAAATTTATATCATGACTAGCCATCTTACTAAATTCACATCTTGTTTATAATGGTTCTGAGATGATTCTCTTGAACATTTTTGATAGACAAGAATATCTCATGCAAATAATTAGTTTGCCTCTTCCTTTTAAATATTTATGAATCTTAGTTAATTTTCCTCTATTATTGCATTAGTTAGAAGCTCCAAAACAATGGTGATTAGGAGTGGAGACAGAAGGCAAGCAGACAGAAGACTGAGAGAGTCAAGTGTTCAGAAAGAGGGGTTAAACGCAACAGGCATGTCGAATGAGATAAGATCTTAAGGATGTCCTCAGATCTGGTGACAGGAAGTCACTGGTGTCCTTCGCAAGAGAAATTTCAGTGGAATACCAGGGAGGATAGCAGATTGCAGTGAGTTGAGGAGAAAATAGGAGGTGAGGAATTAGAAAAAAGAAGTGTAGATTTTTTTTTTTCCTGGGCTACTTAGATGAAAAGCAGTGGAGAGAGAAGGCAGGGTTAAAGGGTTTTGTTTTTTAAAGGATGAGAGAAAATTGGGCATATTTTCAGCCCATGGGAATGGAGCCAGTGGAGAAGGCAGGGTCCAAGATACAGCAGAGAGGTGACACTAGAGAGAGAACTTCCGCTTTACTTTGGGGGTGGGGTGGGAGTGAGTGACACATTCCCGGACAGGCTTCGCTCCTCTCTCCCTGGCAAGATGGCTGAGCCCTTAGGGCCCACCTGGCTTCCGCCTAACCTTTGCTGCCCGGGGATGACTTCAGGAACTGGAGAACTGTATTCATCGGGATTTAAGGCACCCATTACTGTCTTTGTGTGCTTCTTTTCAGTTAGCTGATGACCTTGGGTAAGTTGCTCTCTTTCTGGGTTTCCTGTAAGAGGTTGACCTCAGTGTTCT
This sequence comes from Diceros bicornis minor, assembly GCF_020826845.1. Lineage (NCBI taxonomy): Eukaryota > Metazoa > Chordata > Mammalia > Perissodactyla > Rhinocerotidae > Diceros > Diceros bicornis. The sequence goes on from NC_080770.1 coordinate 24,976,828, forward strand.
TAGAGGCCCCTTCCTTTCCAGCTTCACTTTGAAGTCAGACTGAGTAGCTCAGGGGCAGATGGTGGGAGGATCGCGGAAGAGAACAGAAATAGAGGGCCGGCCAGTGGCTTAGCGGTTAAGTGCGCGTGCTCCGCTACTGGAGGCCCAGGGTCGGATCCCGGGCGCGCACCGACGCACCGCTTCTCCAGCCATGCTGAGGCCGCGTCCCACATACAGCAACTAGAAGGATGTGCAGCTATGACATACAACTATCTACTGGGGCTTTGGGGGGAAAAAGGGAAAAAAAAAAAAAAAGGAGGAGGATTGGCATTAGATGTTAGCTCAGGGCTGGTCTTCCTCAGCAAAAAGAGGAGGACTGGCATGGATGTTAGCTCAGGGCTGATCTTCCTCACAGGAAAAAAAAAGAAAGAAAGAAAAAAGAAAAGAGAACAGAAATAGAAATAGAAATAGAAAGGAAATGACAGCAGCTTCACAGACAATCACTCTACCTTTAGGAACATGTCTTTCCAATCTGCAAAGTTCTAGGGATGTACTTAACGATTCTCAAGGTCACTTTCATTTGTTAATTATTGTTTTAAAAATAACTTTAGGACTTTCTTTTTTAATTACAAAAATAATACATATTCAATGAAGAAAACCAAGAGCAAAACACTAAAATAAAATGACCACAGTCTTACCACCCAGAAGTAAGGTTCATGCCCAAGTTCAGAGTTTGGTTTATGCCCACGGAGGTGGTGGGAGGGATGCTGTGGGTGGGTTGCCTCTCCCCTCACTGCCACTCACTCCTTCTCCTTGGCTGGTGAAGCCCTGGTTTTACTGGTGTTCAACCTCCCGGGGGCCACAGGCTCGGGGAAAGCGCCCCCTCCAGCGCACACCTACAGGGAATCCAATCATGATTGGTCAAAGATAATGACTGAGGACTCATTTCCTTCTCCTGTGATTGGCTTACGCATGGGCATGTGGTACAATTTTGGCCAATGAGATGCACCGGGACAACGTGGAGGAAATGTTTCTCTTGTTCTAGGAGAACCACAGGAGGTGATGGTCCTCTTTCTGCCCCTCGACCCGGCTCTATGAAGGGTTGATTCTGGAAGCTGCTGCAACCGTCTAGCAAGCAAAGAGGGACTAGGCTGAGAATAAAAACCAACACGGAGGAAGAAACCCAGGTCCTGGATAACATTATTGAGCAATTTACTTAGCCAACCCTGGAACTGCCTTGTCTCTGGACTCCTGTAATGTAACTGTTATTTGCAGCTGAAAGCATTCTAACTGTTGTAAATAGGATCATATTACATGTATTATTTTAAACATGCTCTTTTCATCTAGCAATATACCATGAACATTTTCACAAGTCAATAACTCTTAGTCTGTAATAGAATTTTTAATAACTGCATTGTATTCAACATGTGGTGAGACATTTAGTGTTGTCAATTTTTTTGCGATTGTAAATAACGGTGTGATGAGATCCTGGTGCACACATCTTTGCATATTTGCCTGGCACTAGGGATAATTTTCTAGAAATGAAATTACTGGGTAGATAGTATGTATATTATTAACGCTTTCCCTTAATTTTCCCTCTAAAACTTTGCATTGATTTATGATTATACCAGCAAGGTCTGAGTATGCCCATTTTCCCTCCCTTCATCATCAGCTTTCCCTGTTAGCATTCTATTTTTTCACTTTTCACTGAAGTATAACATACAGAAAATTGCACAAATCATGTTTAATGCTCACAAATTGTACACTCCCATATAACCAACACCCAAATCAAGAAATAGAACAATTATAGACGAACAAGGCCCCTTTATGCATCCACCCAGCCAATACCCCCCAGAGGCAATCACTACCCAGATTCTGTCACCCAAGTTAGTTTTGCCAATTTTTGAACTGCATGAAAATGGAATCACACAGCATGTAGATTTTTATGTCGACTCCTTTTGATCATCATTATATCTGTGAGATTCACCCACATTGTTAAGCATAGGAAAAGTTTGCCATTTTCATTGCTGCATAGTATTCCGTTGTGTGAATATACCAGTGAACCATTTTGCTGTTGACGGACTCGTAAGTTTTGTCCAATTCTTGGCTATTTTGAACAAGGCTGCAGTAAGCAATTTCGTATATTTTCTGATGGACATGTGTATACTAGTATCTCTTGGGTAGTTACCTAGGGTTCCAATTGCTTGGTGATGGGGTAGGTGTATGTTTAACTTCATACAAAATTTCAAACAGTTCTCCAAAGTAATCGTATCAATTTACACTCCCCAAAACAATAGGAGAGAGTTTCAGGACTTCCACGTAATTGACAAGACTTATTATGGTCTGTCTTTTTATTTTCGCTCACTTTAGAGGGTGTGGATTAAGTCTCTCTGTGGTTTTAATTATCTTTTTCCTGGTGAATAATAATGTTGAGCACCTTCTCAAGTGTTTATTGGCCATTTAACATCCTCTCTTGTGAAGTGCTTAAGTTTTTTGCCCAATGTTTAACTGGGTTGTTTGTCTTTGTTTTATCGATTTTTTGGTATATGTGTTGGGAATATCTTCTCCCAGTATGTGGCTTGCCTTTTTATCCTCCTGATGTCTTTTAACAAATAGAAGTTCTTAATTTTAATGAAGTTTACTTTATGGTTTGTGGTTTTGGTGTCCTGTTTAAGATTTTTTTTGTCTTTCTCAAGTTCATAAAGATGTTCCATGTTTTTATCTAAAAGATTTATTGTTTTGTCTTTCACATTTAGATCTATGATCCAATTAAGTTAATTTTGCGTATGCTGTGAGGTAGGGATCTAGGTCCATTTTCACCCGTATGGATAGCCAGTTGATGTAAGAACTTTAGAACATTTATTTAGAAAGCATCCTTTACCCCCTGAATTGTTGTGGCCCATTGTCAGAAATCAACTGACCATGTAAGTGTGGGTCTGTTGCTGGACTCTATCCTATTTCATGCTTCTATTTGTTTATCCTTGCACCAAAACTGTATAGTCTTCTTAATCATTGTAGCTTTATAATTTAAGTATTAATATCTGGTGGGGTGAGTCCCTAGCTTTGTTCTTCTGCAAGATCATTTTGGCTATTCTGGTTTCTCTGTATTTCTGTGTATGTTTTAGAATCAGCTTTTTGACTTCCTGCTGGGATTTTAATTGAGATGACACTGAATCTATAAATCAGCTAGGAGAAATATTGATATTTGGAGAGAAACAGTATTGAGTTTTCCAATCAATAAATCAATAAATCCAATCAATAAATATGGAATGTCTGGCCATTTCTAGAAGTCTTATTTAATGTCTCTCAACAATGTTTTATAGTCTTCAGTGTGGATATCTTGCAATTATTAAATTATTTTTATTCTTAGGCATTTGATTTTTAAAATCCACTTGTAAATGGTGGTTTTTAAAGTTCTATTTCCAATTTGTTTTAATATTATATAGAAATACAATTGGTGTATGAAAATCCGCTTTGTTTAAAGAATCTTTCGAAATTTGCTTGTTAATTCTAATTGTTCATAGATCCTTTTGAATTATTGACATATACCATCTCATGCCATATGTGAATAAATAGTAGTTTTACTTTTTCCTTTGTAATATTATACCTTTTAATTCTTTTTATTGCCTTATTTCACCAGCTAGGATCTTCAGTACAATGCTTAATAGTGACAGCAGCCTTACTTATTCCTAATCTCAGGGTGAAAGCATTCACTATTTCACCATTAAAAGATGTTAGCCAAGGGGGCTGGCCAGTGGCATAGTGGTTAAGTTTGCGCACTCTGCTTTGGTGGTCTGGGGTTTGCAGGTTTGGATCCCGGGTGCGGACCTACAGACTGCTCATCAAGCCATGCTGTGGCGGCGTCCCACATACAAAACAGAGGAAGATTGGCACAGATATTAGCTTCTTCATCAAAAAAAAAAAAAAAAGATGTTGGCCAAGGGTTTTTGTAGCTATTATTTATGAGATTGAGGACGTTCCTTTCTATTTTTAGTTTTCTGGTAGTTTATTATGAACAAGTGTTGAATATTATCAAATAATATTTCTGCATCTATGGAGATGATTATGTCATTTTTCTCCTTTATTCTGTTAATGTGGTGAATTGCATTAAAAGAATATTAAAGTAACCTTGCATTCTTAGAATAAAATACCACTTGTTCATGATACCTTACCCTTTTTTATATGCCACCAGATTTGATTTGCTAATATTTAACTTAGGACTTTTACATTTATATTTATGAGAGATATTGGCCTGTAATTTTTCTTTCCTTTCTTGTAATACATAATAATAAAAATGTCAGATTTTGTTATCAGAGAGTTGTGTTGGCCTTATGAAACAAGTTTGGAAGTATTTTCTCTGTCTCTATTTTCTGAAAGAATTTGTATAAGATTGGCATTGTTTCTTCCTTAAATATTTGGAAGAATTCACCAGGGAAGATACCTGGCTCTGGAGGTTTCTTTGTAAGAAGATTTTAGATTACAGATTCAGTTTTTAAAAATGAATATCAGACTACAATATTTTTTAATTCTTCGTGTATGGTAAGTTATGTTTTCAAGGAATTTGTTCATCTGATCTAAGCTGTCAAATTGATTGGCATAAATTTGTTCTTAATATCACTGTATCTTTTTAACACCTGTGGGATCTGTAGTAATCACCTCTTTTCTCAGCTGATATAATCTGTGTTTTCTCTCTTTTTTTCCTGTTCTGTCTTTCTAGGGGGTTATACATTTTATTTATTTCTTTAAAGGCCTAACTTTTATCTTTGTTTATTTTCTCTATTGTGTTTTTTTCCCCTATATATTTGATTTCTGCCTTCATCTTTGTTATTTCTCTCTTTTTACTTTCTTTGGTTTAATTTGCTGTTGTTTTTCTAACTTACTGAGATAGAAGCTTAGAATCATTGATTTTTCATGTGCCTTTTTCTCTAATAATTTCATTTAAGGCTATAAATATTTCTGTAACCAATACTTTTAGACATATCTCAAAAGCTTTTGTTAAGCTTTAGTTAAAAATATTTTCTAATTGCTATTGTGATGTCTTCTCTGACCTATGAACTATTTAGCAGTGTGCTGCTTAATTTCCAAACACTTGGAGATTTTCTAGTTACCTTTTTGTATAGATTTCTAATTTAGTTCCAATCCAGTTAGAGAATATATTCTGTATAATTTCAGTCCTTTAAATATTTTTGTTAATTGCTTTATGGCCCATAATATAGTCTGTTTTGATAAATGTTCCACAAGCACTTAAAAAGAATATTCCTTCTGCAGTTAATGAACATGATGTTCTATATGTGTTGACTAGGTCAAGTTGGTTAATCATGTTGTTTAAATATTCAATATTTAACTGGTTTTGTTTACTTGCTTGTTCTATCATTTACCAAGTGTGAAAATATATGACTCTGGTTTTGGATTTTTCTATTTCTTTTTAAAAATTCTGTTACTTTTGCTTTGCATATTTGAAGCTTTGAAGCTGGGAACATAGAAATTTTGGAAAGTTACTTCTGCCGTTTTTCATTTAATAATACTTCTTACCTTTAAATCTACTTTATCTGGTAGTAATATAACCACACCAGCTTTTTATTAATAGTTTCATGCAATATCTCTTTTCATCATTTTACTTTCAGCGTGTCTTCATATGTCACGTATGCCTCTCAAAAACAACTGATAGTTGGGTATTGTATTTTTAGTCCAATTTGATAATTTTTATTTTTTAATTGGACTATTTATCCATTTATAATTAATGCAATTGCTGATATAGTTAAGTTAATACTACCATCTTGCAATTTGATTTTTATTTAGACTGTCTATTCTTTGTTCCTTGATTCCTTCATTCGTGCCTTTTTTTTTTCCTAAGGAAGATTCGCCCTGAGCTAGCATCTGTTGCCAATCTTTTTCTTCCTTTTTGCTTGAGAAAGATTAGCCCTGAGCTAACATCTGTGCCAGTCTGCCTCTATTTTGTGTGTGGGTCACCTCCACAGCGTGGCCGATGAGTAGATTAGGTCCGTGCCTGGGATCTGAACCGTGAACCCAGGCTGCCGAAGCGGAGCATGCGGAACTTCAAGCACTTGGCCGTGGGATCAGCCCCCATTCCTCCCTTTCTTGATTTATCAACTATTTTTATATCTTTTCTCTCTAGTTAGTTTCTTAGTTATATATTGTTTTTTTTTTTCTTTTTAGTGCATCTAAACTGCATCCTTGAGTTATCACAGTCTACCTTAAGGTCATACCTTTACTTTTGGAACACGGCAAGAACCTGCAATGCAGGAACCTTACAACAGTTTCTCTCAATTTTATCCCCTCATGTCCTTTGTGCTATTATTGTCATATGTTTGTACTCATGTATGTTATGAGCTGAAGATATATTATCATCATTGCTGGTTTAAGTGATCAATATTGTTTTATACTTACTTACATATTTATCCTTTTTGGTACTATTCATTCCTTTTTCCAGTTCTGTCCATCCCTCTGGGGTATTTCTTTCACCCTAAAGGTCTTTCTTTCTCCTTCTTGTGGTGCTGGTCTGCTGGTGATGATTCTCTGTCTTCGTTTGTATGAAAATTTATTTCACCTTTAATTTTATAGGATATTTGGTGGGTATAGAATTCTAAGTTGGCAATTTTCTTTTTCTTTTAGCACTTAAATATGTTATTCCATTGTCTCCTAGCTTCTATAGACTCTGGTGAATGTCAGTTGTTGGCCTTAACTGTTATTTCTTTTAAGGTAATGGTTCCTTTTTTGCTTTTATGGTTTCTCTTTGTCATTGATTTTCAGCAGCTTAATTATTATGAGCCTTCATGTGGCTTACTTTGTTTTTATCCTGCTTGGGTTTTGCTGCTTTATCTAACTGAAGCTGTAGTGTTTGGAAAATTCTCAAGCCTTATTCCTTCAAATATTGCTTATGCCCCCTTCCTCTCTCCTCTCTTTCTGGCCCTCCAATTACATGAATGTTAGAACTTCTGAATATGCCTCACATGCTTTCACGCTCTGTTCATTTTTTTCCCCTATATTTTTTCTCTGTGTGTTTCATTTTGGATAGTTTCCATTTAATCCATTTGCATTTAACATAATTATTGATATAGTTCAATGCAGGTCTATCAACTTTGCTATTTATTTTCCATTTGTCCCATGCATCTTTCGCTCCTGTTTCTCCTGTCCTGTCTTCTTTTGAGTTAATTAAACATTTAAAAAAAATAATCTTTTTAATTTCTCTTTTGACCTTTTAGCTAAACCTCTTTGCGTTATTTTGTAGTGTGTGCTCTTAAGGATTTCAATATGCATCCTGAGCACGTCAGAGATATTGTATCGCTTCACATCACAGGTAAGAACTTTGTAACGATCTCCTGCTTCTTTTTGTTACTTTCACCATTTATATTACAACTATATACAGTATAAACTCCCTAGTATGGTGTTATGATTTTTGCTTCAATTGTATGTCTTAAATAAATTAAGAGAATAAAATACGTTTTTTTCTTCAATAACAACTTAACCATTGTTTACCGTTTGGGGAGTTCATTGCTTCCTGTAAATCTGAGTTTGCTTCAGGTGTAATTTCCCTTCAGCCTGACCTTGTTTTAGTATTTCTTATAGAGCAGGTCTTTTGGCAAAGAATTCTCTCAGTTTTCATTTATTTGAAATGTCTGTTTCCCATGTTTGAAGGATATTTTTTTGTAAATATACAATTCTGGATTCATTTTTTTCACTCTTTAGTGCCTTAAAATAGTTTTTAAAATATTTTGTTCAGAGTATGTAATTGTTATCTGATGGAGTGTTTCATTCAATGAAAGCCATTTCACCCTTACTGGACGTGGGACCAAGTCACGCTATTTTAATAGCTGCATTTTTGTAGTGCACTTTAATAACTGCCACACAGATTCCCCTACTTTTCAATATTTTATTGACTATTGATGATTCATTCCTCCAGATAAACTTTAGAGTTATTTTGTTGTGCTTCAAAAAAAATCCCTGAGGGATATTGAGTGGAATTTCATTACATTTGCAGATTTATTGGGCGATTATGGATATCTGTATAACATTGGTACTTTCTTCCTATAATGTTGTGTGTCTCCATTGGCTCAGGTTACATTTTATGTTCCTCATTAACATTTTATAGTTTTCTTCATCTAGATCTTACTTACTTCTTGTAAAATTTATTACAAAGTATTTGGTAATTTAAAAATTTTTTATAAGAAGTTGAGCATAATCTTTTCTCTTCTTTTTTTTTTTTTTCAAGTACTAAAAATCGAATTAACCATATTTACCCACTCATGGCTGTATCAGTTGGGATCCAGTCATGAAAACAGAAACCACACTAGTTTGCCACAGAAAGGAAATACAGAGAGAATTGGTTAATCAGGTACTGGGGGACTGAAAGGACAGAAACTCTGTGGAAACACAGAGATGGTAACTTTGGGAAACATCTACCCTCTAGGGGCTACGGGAGAAGGGGAAGAGGTTTTTTGGAGCCCCCAGGGCTGGGATTCAGACCTCTTTGGAGAGGATGTTGCCTGGCCAGTCCTAGCATCTCCAGAACTCAAAGGAGGGGCTCTCCACAGCTGTCCCTGTGAGAGGAGAGGATGAGGAGAGAGAGGATGCTGAGAAGCGGATGCTGGTTGGCTGCTATTGGCACCTCAGGAGCTCTGGGGAGATTCTCATACAGCTGGGACTCTGACCCCTAAGGAAGGGGCACTGCTCAGCTGGTCTCAACCTCCAAGGGGATGCCACGAGGCTGGTTCTGGGACTGCTGAAACAAGCTGGGACCCGGAGCCAACATTCACCGGAACCAACTGCCACTGCCAAGGGCCAGAGCCATCCAGAAATGGATGTGAACAAGAAGCATCATGTCCTTTCTTCCCTCCTCAGGCCTTCTGCTCTCTTGCTCGTCACCCTCAGATGGCAGAGAGCCAGCTGGCAAATGAGAAATGAAATTTTCAGATTGAGCCCAGCACCACAGAGCAGAGCATAGGAGAGTGGGTGTGGAACTGTCAAGACACGAAGTCCTGGCATTCATTGTTTCCAGCTCTGGGGCAACAGCCACAGCGTTCATCTGTGGGTGAGGTTAACTACTCCTCAAGGTGAATCACAGTCTCCCTGGCTATTCTGTGACATAAAGACTAAATTGTCAAATTAACCATCATCAGCAATCCTTTAATAATATAATAAGGGGAAAGGAGGAGATAGTGAAAAAGAAATTAGTAATACAGACAAATATAAAGATACACACACACAAAATAAATAAAAAGAAAATATGCATATTTTCAACAGCCCTGGCTTCTGTGACTGCCATAGCTGATTTTTATAATTCCCTTCTTCTGCTACCCAGGCCATATTCCATTTTTCATCAGCCAAAACCTTAGTTGGTTGTGGTGAGCCAAATTTTCCATTCCCTGAGAGTCTGATTTTTCAATGGTCCTGTCTTTTTTGCTGGTTGTAGCTTTACATTCTCTTCTATTATTGGACATGGAAGAATTAGGTGCCCCCAGAAAGTCCTCTGGGTTTTAGACATAGTCCATCCGTTAGAGAGTAGCACCTAATTTGATCATCAGGATCCCTCACACCACTCAGTAGAGTAACCTCCTCTTGATGCTGTTGGTTGAAGGGCAGAAGGAACCCAGAGTTTCCAGTCTCATGAGCTAACTGAATGGGCCCGTTGCTGTGTCCATGGCAGAAGCGTTTCTCCCTGGGGAACAGAGACTTCCAAACCACAGAGTTCAAAGCTGTGAGGACAAGAGGCAGACATTTTGTAAGTGCTTATTAGGTAAAAGAGTGAGAGAAGCCACTCCCACTCTGCGTTTTCTGGCCCCGTTATTGTGGGGATGGGAGGGGAAAGGCCTTATGTTGGTTGCTGAATGGAAGCATATCTGCATCTTGTAAGACAGAACCTCAACCTCTCAGGGTGTTGTCTCTCAAGTAGTGTCTAACTGAGTCTTCTGAAGGCCATTCCACTTTCGAATTAGGCCCCCTGCTTCCGGATGACGGGATATGTGGGAAGACGGTGATTCCCACGGGCTCAAGTCCATTGTGGCTCTTTTGCTATGAAATGAGAATCTTGGTCAGAAGCAATGTTGGGTGGAAAATCACGATGGCGAATAAGGCATTCCATCCGTCCAGAGACGGCAGATACATTGTAGGTAAGAAGGCAAGTAAATATCTAGAATATTGACTTAATCAAAAATAGTGAGATGATGCTGGGAGAGAGAGGCAAGAGAAAGGGTGCCTGTGTGTTTGGGGGAGGGAGGAAATGGGATAAATTATAGGAAAGATAAATCTTCATCTTCCATCACAGTAAGTCAAAGATGATGTCTAAAATGAAGAAATCAAAACTAGTGCTACAAGCAGATTGTTTAGAAACACGGAGATTAAACAACAGAAGAAACACCTACAGCGCTTGCAAGTGGCTGCACGTGGGGAGCGGATGAGAAGAGCAGAAAGGAGACTGCGGGGTTTGGTCATAAGTCTTAGAGACCATTGGACGTTTTTTAAAAAGTGATGTATTACTCTGATAAAAATTAAAGTTATGTAAATAGAAAAAAGAATCTTACTGTTAGGTTTGCGTCTGGAGAGCCGTCGTTTCCTAGATTCCTGCTGCCTGAGGAGCAGAATGGTTCCTGTGGAATCAGAAAAAGGCACCTCTTCCTCGGAGCACTTGACTGCCCTCTGCTGGAAAGATGAAGCAATACCTCTACCAACCTGCGAGCCACTGGCCAGGAGGGGCGCCCAGCTGGGTCATGCATGCAGTGTCCTGGGTCCTGAAGCCGCCGCCACTGGTCTGGGGCACTCTGACGGGCCCCTTGTCTTCAGGCTGTCTGGTGGGGGTCTTTGTGCCGGGGCGGCCAGGACACTGTGGCCTCTCCTCACTATCTGCCGAAGCAGGCACTGGTGTCTCTGGGAGGATCTGACTCAGAAAGAACTTCCTTCTCGCATCCTTAATCTGCCTCATTCCATCTCCTACGGCTGGGTCTTGATTCTGGCCGTGCTCCCTCCTCCCAATGATGGTTTCAAGTATTTGAGGAGCAGCATCAGGTCCCCCCGAGAGGTCTTCTCTTTAGGGAAGGTTGATTAATTAGGACTCTTCTAGCTGCAAGGGGTAAAACTCAACTCTTACTGGCTTAGGGAAAACAAGAGGGAGTTAGGGGTGCCCCCCTGGGATAGCCAAGGGGCTGCTACAGTTTGAGAGGGATTGAAATTGGAGGTGGCTCAAGGATGGTGTCTGTGCACAGGTCAGAGGTGAAAGGTCAGAGAGATCCAGGGGTGGGGGCCAACGTTTTCAAATTTCCAGGCTTGAGTGCCCGGAAGTCCATGGCTGTGAGCCGGGTCTACGAGGCCACAGGGTGAGCCTGTCGTCTTCCTGGAGAGTGGAGTTTCTTCCGTGGAAGTAATTTAAGGCGTATTTTTAGATTTAAGCAAAAACAGAGACATCATGGAGCAGAACGTAGAATCTATGTGTAATTTTGAGACAAAACCCAAGACCTCAGAGAAATGTCCCACTGTGTCAGCTGCTGTGGGCCGGCTGCCTGGCCTGCCAGAGGGGCTTGTTCCTTCTCACGTCAGCAGGCCCTTCAGGGAGGGTTGAGAAAGCGCTGAGGAGAGGCCTGGGACCCCCAGTGTGAGGGGCGCCGGGCCTGGGTCTCCGGTCGCTGCAGGGCAGGCCTGCCAGGAGACGGGTCCAGGGCCTTCCAGGACAGCTGCCCCACGGCCCTGGCTGTGCACGGCCCCGCGCTCCCGCCCCGCGTCCCCACCTCCTGGGTGCGTGACCCGCCAGGGGGACATGACTGCCTCCAGAACGGGCCCCACCGGCAGGAGCCAGAGCCCAGGCCGAGCGAGGGATCCGCGGCCCCAGCAGGACACTGCGGCTGAGAAGTGCAGGAGGCAGGTGCCGGCTTCGCCTCTCACTTTGCGCGGAGCAGCGGGCACGTGGGCATTGGGACCCCTGAAATATTTACGCCCAGAAGCTTATGGGACCAACTAATCAGAACAGACTCCAGCCGAGTTCTTGAGCAGGGTCCAGGGGCCCTACTGGCCCAGGGTCACCCCTCAAGATGCTGGACCATGGGGATCCCAGGCGAAAGGCCAGGGCGGCTGGGGCATGGGGTGCATTCAGGGGGGATTGGGACGGCAGCTCTTTACAACTGCTATGGACGTGTTTTGATGTCTTAACAACTGGGACAGTGTCCTGGCTGAAAACTAGCCTCGTACGTGCATCTGATCAAGCACGATTAACTTTCAAGTCCAGCCCACGTTCATTGAGCATCTCTAATGTGCCAGGAACCGTGCTGGGAATCTTCACGTAGATTATCCAGTTTAATGTTCTCAGGGACGCTAACACGGATGACGATTATAAAGGATTCACATGAAAACAGGAGAGGGAGAAGCCAATCAGCAAACCAGACAGGTAGGATCCCACCCGCATCCTCCTGTTCCCCTCGGCTCAGGGCTGGATATTTTCCTAAAGGCAGATGGTGTGAAGCCCACCAACCACTCCTTGTTCCCCTTTGCCCCCCTCTGTTCTAGCTCCTCAGTTCTCCAAATTGAGTCTTTGTACACTCACTCCTGACGGTTGTCTGCACAAACCATGTATGTGCATATGGGGGGATCAATTAAGGGGCTTTCAAAGGTGGTTTTGTGTGTATTCAATTTTTGCCTTACCGATTTCAAACTTGCCCTAAAATAGGCCGTGGCTCCATGAACTACAATTATCCCCATTTTGCAGGTGAGAAAATGGAACTCGGAGATGTCATCTGTCCAAGGTCAGACGGGTGGTGGAGACTTGCATCAAGCCAGGGGAGTCTGACCCTGTGACCTCGGCAGTGCCTGGTCTCTGAGTTCCATCATTGGCTGAGATGTTCATCTGTGTCCTGATGACCTGGGCCTGGCGACCCCGGTGCTGACCTGAGGGAGCACCACAATCCTGATTTGGTCCTTACGTTTATATGTCACACGCTCAGCTAAGGTTCCTGGGCCCCCAAATCCCAGGTGGGTGCCCACTACCTTCAGCCGGCCGGCGCTTACCTAGCTGACCAGCCCGGGGATGACCAGCCAGCCCCACTCGGCGACTCCGCTTTCCTGCTCTGGGACAGAAACAGCTCTGTCTTTCGGCTTTAACAGGCCTGCTCCATTTCTGCTCCTGGAACCCCATTCCCAGAGCCTGACCCTGTCTGCAGGCTTCCCCGCTCCAGTAAAGCTTTCCCACTCTGGGCTCCATCCTCCGTCTCTCACTGCGGCATCTTCCCTCCGCAGGATCAGTGGTAGCCCAGCTCCGAGCTGCCATGCTTCTGGGAGCTTCGGGTTGCGCGCTGGAGAGCAAATCGGCTTGTTGTTCTCTGAAAGCGCCAGCTCTGGGCGAGGTGGCGTGGCAGGTGGGCTTTCCAAAGCCGGCCACCATGATATCTCCCGTCCACATGTTCTTCTTCCGGTGTGACCCTGACATGCCTGTGTCCCCTCCCTTTGACCTGGGCAGACCTTTGTGACTGCCTCACCCAGTAGAGTACGTGAAGGATGCTGTGTGACTTCCTAGGTCTGAAAGATGCCACACACTTCTGCCTCGCTCTCTGGGGACATTCGCTCTCGGAATCCAGCTGCCGCGCTGTGGGGAAGCCCAGACGAGCCCACGCAGACAGACCTCAGAGAGGGGACGCCCTGCTGTCTTAGGCAGCAGCCAATGCCCGAGCAGTGTTCTGGGCGCCCAGGATCAGAGTCCTGTCGGCCACCACATCCGTGAGTGAAGACGCCTCCCATGATTCCCACCTCTGCCGTCAGGTCGCCACCAGCCTTCAGGCCTTCCAGCCGAGGCCCCAGGCATTATGGAGCAGAGATAAAGGGTCCCCTGTGCCCCGTCCATGTTTCTAACCCACAGAAGCATGATCATAATTAAGTGGCTGTCTTACACACTCAGTTTGGGGTTGGTTAGCAATACTAACTGGAACAGGCAGATAGCGACAAAGTGACAAAGCAGAGAGAAACTTGCCCCAGGCTGCTAAGGGGTGAGGGGCAGCAGGACCAGAGAGCAGTTGGAGGACAATCCCTGCGTCCCGGGGCACCCCAAGTGATGCCAGGGCCTCCCAGGGGGATGACTGCACAGCATACCCGGGGGGCTGGACCGCAGGCTGGGGCCGCCAACCTGAGCAGAAACTCCTGAGCCCGGACACGCACAGGAGCGTGAGAACTCCTGCTTCCACGGACCAGGCGCCTCAGGCCTGTGACGACCCCCAGGCCCTTCCTCCATCTTTGGGGCTGCGGAAACCTTCTCTGTCCTGTGTGCTCCTAGGTGCGAAACATCCAATCACGGGTAAGCCCAGGAGGAGGAGGAACGCAGAAGGAAATTTGGAAGAAAACTTGGCACGGGTGATTTCTTGCACAGCTGAGTTTGTGGAGTAAGATCGTGCCCAGTGCCAGGGCTCTGTGTCGTGCAAAGGAGATTATGTTTGAAGTTCTGTCCCGAAATGCAAATCAAAACTACAATGAGATATCACCTCACACCCGTCAGAATGGCTATAATTAACAAGACAGGAAACAACATGTGTTGGAGAGGATGTGGAGAGAAGGGAACTCTCGTACACTGCTGGTGGGAGTGCAAACTGGTGCAGCCACTACAGAAAACAGTATGGAGATTCCTCAAAAAATCAAGGATAGAACTACCATATGATCCAGCTATTCCACTGCTGGGTATCTATCCAAAGAACTTGAAAACACCAATGCATAAAGATACATGCACCCCTGTGTTCATTGCAGGGTTATTCACAATAGCCAAGACTTGGAAACAACCTAAGTGCCCATCAAGGGATGAATGGATAAGGAAGATGTGGTATATATACACAATGGAATACTCCTCAGCCATAAGAAACGATGAAATCCAGCCATTTGTGACAACATGGATGGACATTGAGGGTATTATGCAAAGTGAAATAAGTCAGAGGGAGAAGGTCAAATACCGTATGATCTCACTCATAAGTAGAAGATAAAAACAACAACAAACAATCACACAGAGTCAGAGATTGGATTGGTGGTTACTAGAGAGGACGGGGGTAGGGAGGAGGGCGAAAGGGATGATTCGGCACATGTGTGTGGTGATGGACTGTAATGAGTCTTTGGGTGGTGAACATGATGTAGTCTATGCAGAAATTGAAATATAATGATGTACACTGAAATTGATATAATGTTATAAACCAAAGTTACCGCAATGAAGATAAAAAAAAAAAGAATGCTCTATTCAGAGCCAACCTGACCTCATGGTCTCAGAGATGCCTGACGCTGACCCCAGGAGAGACCTCACTCCTGCTCATGCTGTATCACTGGCTTAGCGACAGGCACTTTGTAGGGGGCTCAGGGATACTGCCCACCAGATGGGGGGCTCCTGGGGAGAGAGGCTGGCACAGCCCTGAGGGAGAGGAAGGCAAGATTTGAGACTGGTGCCTCGCCCTGGCGATTCTTCCTGTGGCCACTAGATGGTGGGCCAGGACCACACTGGGCTGCCAGGACAGGCCACCCTAGAGGTGACCTGGTCCTGGTAAGCCTGGCGTCCTCCAGGGGCTCTGGTGTCACCAGGTCTCAGAGGAGGGGCCTCGGGGTCAGCTGCAGCTGTGGAGGCCAAGGCTGTGTGCCCTGATCTGAATAACCAAAGGGCTGTCAGGTGTTCCAGAGGGCCTCGCCCGCCCATCCCTTTGGCCCATACATCACCCCATTTCATCTGCAGCACCAAGGTTTCTGGTCGACCTTAGGACCCCGCACTCCCAGACCTTCGCTCCTCTTTCTTTCCTGCCTGGGCTGTGTTTATGCCACGGCTCGTCTTGGGGCTGAGGTCTAAGGGGGGAGCTGGGTAGGAGCTGCAGCTTGTGAGCCTCAGTTTCTTCATCTGTAAGATGGAGACGCTCTTGGCTGCCCTGCAAGGGCAGCGAGAAGACCCGAGGTCTTCACCCCACAGTGTCGCTCAGCTCTCGTGACGACCCTGAGCAGCAGGAAGGGCGCATGTCTTCATCCCCGTTTGGCAGACAAGGAAACTGATGCCCGGGGATGAGAAGCGACTTGTCCCTGGTCACCCAGCGGTGCCTGGATTCAGACCCAGATGTGCCCTGGTTCTGTCCCCCGTCCCACACTCCCTCCTGTGCCTCCCTTCAGGGGGCTGCGTGGCCCTTTCTCACCCCTTCTGCTTGAGGGGCGCCCCTCTGGTGCCTCAGGACCCGGAACATCGAGGTCTCCCAGGACCCAGGACCAACACCTCGACCGGGCACTTTGCTGGGCACAGTGGCCCCCGGACCTGCCCAGACGGCTCCGATGACTGGGGCCTGCTCATGCTGGCCTGAGGGTAAGGCCCAGGAGAAAAGTCTGGGATATGGCATCAGCCAATCGGGAGCACTTTCTCGCCCAGCTTCGATTCCTCAGCTAGAAAACATAGGTCAATGTGCAGGATTGTAAAACCGAGAGCAGAGCTGTGCTTGAAAGTGCTCGGTGACGACAGCAGAGACGGTCACCCTCCCTGCATCCTTCCTGTGTGCCAGGCTCTGCGCTAAGCCCTTCCCTACGTGATCTCCCCTAGTTCTCACAAAAACCCTGTAAGGTCGGTATCACTACTGTTTCCCGCACAAGCCTTGAGTGTACAGCTCAGGGACTTTACAACTGTGTGTCCCCACCAGGATAGAGATCATTTCCAGCACCCTTGAAGGCCCCCTCAACTGATACCTCACCAAGGGTAAGAGCGTGTTTATTTATACCCATTTTACAGACGAGTAAACTGAGGTTCTGGGAGGGCCTGGGCATAGCTGCTAAGGGGGAGGACCAAGATTAGTCTGTCTCTTAGCAAAGCGCATGGTGATCCATAAAGGCTATAAAACAGCTATTTCTTCTTCCTCTTCTCACCTCCTCTCACTTTCCTCCTCTTCCTCCTCCTCCCACTTCTTCATCACTTCCCCCACAGCATCTTCTTAAGGGCCACCTGTTGTCATTTCACAGATTTACCACCAGATGGAGCCAAAGGACCAGCTGCAGAACGGAGGCGGGGCTCTAAGGAGCGGGAGGCGGTGGACCCCGCCAGCGGGCAGCGTTTCTGGGCTTTGGGAGGGGAGGCAGGGGGACGTCGCGGGCGGTCCTCCTGCGTCCTGCCCAGCAGATGTGGCAGAGGCGACCCCATCCCAAGCCCTGATCCATTGACCTCTGGACAGACAAAAGGATAGAAGTGCAGGCTGGGGCTCAGACTGAGACGAACGCTGGGCTGGGAACAAAGAAACCTGGTTCTAGTGTCACCCTGTCCCACGTTCTCTGAGGCACCGACCTGCCCGCCCGCAGTGGGTGGTCTTCTCCATCTACGAGGTAAACTCAGTCCCACCTCTGTCTCTTTCCATTCATTATTGCCTTCACCTGGCATGCTCTCCCCTCCACAGTCTGCCCCTTCAATCAGCCAGCCTAAGAGGCCCCGCTCGATTGCCACCACCTCCAGGAAGCCTTCCCTGACTGCGTAGTCAGTGAATGGATTATCTCACTGTCCCCGTGTGATGGCTCAGAGAGAGGGAGACTCACCCTAAGGCTGTTCGTGGTCTTCTATCCCTCTTCCTGACAGTGTCTGGATTGTGGAGGGCCGTGGGTGTGCCTGGGCCCCAGCTGGGGTGCGTCACCTTGTGCCAGGCAAGGGGAAGTGCTGAGAGGCTGACTTGTGTCTTCCCTCATCTGTGTCTGGCTGGTGTCTGCCATCTCCAGCCCCTGGAGAGTCAGCCTCACAGAAGGCAGGTCAGGAAGAGCCCTCGGGGCTCATTAGTCACACAGCAGCCCAGGTCACACAGCAGCTTGGCAACAAGGCCTTGGCTCAGCCCTTCCTGGGGCCCTCAGCTCAGGGCTCCCCAGAAGGCCCCAAGGACCTGGCCGCGCCCCCTCCCTGGCTGGAAGTCCATCACCAGTCCCTTCCTCTAATGGAGCAGACACACCCAAGACTCCTCTCAGCCAGCGAGTGTGTGCGGGCAGTGGGGAAGGGGTCTGGAGAAGCTGCCTTCCCAGGCGACAATCCTGGGGGCCCCCACCCAATGAGAGTGCAAATGCCCACTTGGACCCTTGCTGGAAGACACTAGAGCTGTGAAACGCCCAGCATTTGGAGTCAGGCACTCTTGGGTTTGAATTCCTTCTCTACCACTTATCGCCTGCATGACCTTGGCCAAATCCTTAAACTTCAGAAGTTTCTTAATCTGAGAAATGGGCATAAAAACCATTCCTATCTCAGCCAGTTGTGCACATTCAGTGAGAGAACTCGTGCCAAACTCACACTGCAGGCCCGGCCACAGTAAGTGTTCAATAAAGGCAGCCGTGTCACGGTTGTCAGGAACTCAGGCTGGGGAGAGGGCTTGGCCCACAAAGAGAGCGACTGTGGCTGGAGGGCTGGGTGTTGATTGGCTGATGGGCATGCAGATGAGCTCTGTGATGTCCCCGCACATGGATCCACGGAGGAGAGTGTTGCTGCTCAGGGCGATGTCACCAGCCGGTCAGCAGCAGGTGTGGAGCACCTGTGGGTGGGTGGGGCCTGTCTCAGAAGGGGAGGGAGGAAAGGGGAGGCAGGAGGCGGGGCGGAGAGCTCTGAGCTGCCAGTGAGGAGACCTGGGCTAAGCCTTACTCAAAGGCGAAGAGCTGTTTGGGCAGGTTGTAAAGAGACAAGCATGAATTTCTGCCTCTGTGAGTTGGGAGTGGCCTTCCTGCCTATTTCCCCGTGGGGTGGGTGTGAGGATAGGGGAGCTGATGGACACCACAGGGTTCTGAAAATGCAGGGCACGACAAGATGTCTGTCCCCTGAATCCCAGGGGCACTTAGCCAGTTTGTATAGCCGAGGGTTTGCCCTTTCGACTACTCAAACGTTCAAATTTCATTTAGCCTTTGGATGGAAATATTTTTAAACATATGACCTGTTTCCCAACTTTATTAAATAGAGCATCCTTAAACGTAAGTTGCATTGATGCTTTTGAAATCTACCAAATGATGCCACGTTATTGTGCTTTTAAAATAAGTTTTAGTCTCTTCATTCCTCACCTGTCATTCCTCGGTGACCTGTCTCTTAACAGTTCTTCTCCCAACCTGTGACTCTTTCTGCTTCTAATCGGCTGTGGATTCGGGAATCAGACCCTCCGCTCTGTCAGAACTGCGTGTAAGTAACAGTAGCAGGGTTCTGAGCAAGAGGGCTCGTGAGTCAAGTCGACGGCAGCTGCTCCCTCGTTCCTGGTCTTGGCCGTGAACCCAGGAGATGTGCGGCCGCAGCCGTGGTCTTAACCACAAAGTCGTGCCTTCTGCAAGGGCTCTTGTCCCCTCAGCCTCCCCTTGGCCTCCCTCACCTGGCATTCTGCAGCAGCCCCCTGGCTGGACATGCCACTCACCGATGGTCCCTGTCCAGTCCAGCCCCCAACGCACTGTTAGCCATTTTCCAGAAGACAAATCTGATCACCTTCCTTCAATGCTTGAAACTCTTTGCTGTCTTTGCAGAGCTTCAGCATAAAGCCCAGCCCCCTAGCTTAGTACAACACTCCCCAAGGTCCCACCCTGGGGACCCCTCTAAGCCCTCCTTCCACCACCCCTCTGCGCCCACACCCTTTGCTGTGGCTGCAAGGAGCCAGTGCAGGATGCTACACTCCCTGGCTTCACACAAGTCGTCCTCTCTGCCCTTTCCCCACTCCCTCACCTGGGAAGGTTCAGCCCAGGTGTCACCTCCATTCTCCACTAAGAATGTGAATTCTCCATTGCCCCTTCTAGGCTTATTCAAATGCTTCCCCCACCACTACCTCATAGGCTGTGGTAGTGTTTAAATCACAGATCCCGGAGCCTAACCACCTGGGTGCAAATCCCAGCTCTGCCTCTTCGTCGCCGTGTGACCTCGGGCAAGTCACCCTGCCTGGTTTCCTCATCTGTAAAACGGAACAAAAGAAGGTAGCTAGCTCATTACATCACGTGTCAAGCTCCTAGTGCCATGCCTGGCACATGGTAAGCGCCCAATTAGTGCGAGCTGTTTTGCTTATCTGTCTTGTAATTATTGGTTTCCTGTTTCCCCACTAACCCCAAGCTTTTCAAGGGCATGCACGGTCTTCATTCATCTGTATTCTTCCTCCCTGGTGTCTGGTGCAGAACCAGGCACACAGCTGCTGCAGAGTAACAGCCAAATGCACGAATGCAAGTCAAGTGCAACGTTGGCTGGCAGGGTCCTTCCGCGGCGGGAGCGAACACCCGGCACTGTGTGAGCGAGTTTTCCTTGCACGCCAGTCTTCTCCCTTGAACCAGATGGCAAGTTCCCGGGGATGAGGGGAGCAAGGCTGTCCCTCCTCTTGGCCGTGCTTCGGGACGCCGCCTGGCACCCCGCGGCCGGGGCGAGTACCCGGATGGCGCACCGGGGTGCTGTCCGTGGTGCTGAAGAGGACGGCCAAGCGACCGATTCCTCGGATTGAGCCTGGGAGGTGGGGGGATTTGCTCCAGGGAAGCAGGAATGTGTTCTCCATCTCCAGATCTCAGCCAGCACGTTTTGTTCTGACATCTCCCTGGCACCTTTGCCAATGACGTGATATTGCCTGTGCAGCTCCCTCTCTGCTTTCAGAGTCCCTTGGAGAACTGTCATATCCCCCCGTCCCCTCCCACCACGGCAGGCACCCCCAGACTTGGATGTGAGACCTAGATTAGGGACTGGAACATGAGCTGTGGCCCCACTTGCCAGCCAGCCAGCTCCACACTTTCCGCAACCTGCTTGTCTCATCGACAGGTGGTCCCCAGCCCAGGCAACCTCTTGAGAGCCCTGTCCTCAAAGGCAAGCAAAGCGGGATATACTGGTCACAAAATGGGGGTGAAGATAAATTCAGATGCTGTGCACATAGTGGAGCTAAATGGTCCAAGCTTTCGGACAGACACCCGAGTTCGAATCCCACCACCCTGTGTGACCTTGGGTGGTTTCTTTCATCCCTGAACCTCAGTCTCCTCATCTGTTACATGGGAATAATATTGTCCTCTAGTGTTATTGTGAGGACAAAATTAGACAATATATGTAAAAGTGCTGACAATTGTGCTTGGCACATAATAAATGATCATTAAATAGTAGCTATTATGCCTCAAATGTTCCTTGATAAAGAAACCTTAGAATTTCAGAGTGGAAGAGAATCTAGTCCAACTCCTTCAGTTTACATACGAGGAAACTGAGGCTCAGCCAGATGAAGGGACTTGTTTAACGTCACATGGCTGGGAAGGGAGAGGACTCAGGATAAAGGGGATCTTCAAATTGGTTGTGACACCAGGACGTCATAGTCAGGGTATGGGGTTCACCCACAGGATAGGGGTCAAGGTGTTTTCTTTTTTTTTTTTTTGGTGAGGAAGATCGGCCCTGAGCTAACATCTGCCAATCCTCCTCTTTTTTTGCTGAGGAAGACTGGCCCTGGGCTAACATCCGTGCCCATCTTCCTCCACTTTATAGGGGGCGCCGCCACAGCATGGCTTGCCAAGCAGTGTGTGGGTGCGCGCCCGGGATCCGAACCGATGAACCCTGGGCCACCGCAGCGGAGCGCACGCACTCAACCGCTTGCGCCACCGGGCCTGCCCCAAGGTGTTTTCTATTTAACTGCAGCAAATGTCCCTGTTTTAAACCTTAAAACCAAATCCCTCACCCCACCTTCACCCCATTCTCCTCTCAACCATACTGCCAGGCCGGTATCGTCATTATCCCCATTTTCCAGATGAGAAAAATGAGCCTCAGAGGGCGGAGAGACCAGCCACACAGCTGTCTCCCTGACGGGGTTGGCGTGAAGATCGTGTGAGGTGAGCAGACAGGAGCTCCTAGCAGATGACGCGCTTGGACGTGACAGTGCCCTCTTTTCCCTCCTGAAGGAGCCGGCCCTCACATTTCTGAAACATCTCCGTTCACGCCCCTCAGTGCCTCTGTGATTCCGCAGGCTTCGGGCACAATCTCCTCAGAAGATGATGGGAAAGACACTGAAAATCAAAGCCAGCAGAGCGGCTGCCTGGGAGGCGATGGGGAGCTCCTTAGCAGGCGGATGAGAGGACGGCTGGACCAGAGGCATTAGAGACATCTGAAGATGCTTTTTATCTCCCAGAGCACGTGGCCGGGCCTGGCCAGAACAATGAAAATCCGCTGGGTTTGATCCAGGGCACCTGGGCTCGAATCCCAGCCCCAGGGCTTAGTGCTCTGGGATCTGAGAGTGAGTTGCCTGTGATCTCAGAACCTCCGTTCCCAGATTTGAAAAATGGGAATCACAACTCCTACCTAAGAGCGTGAGGAGGGTGAGGGAGACGATGCACATACAGCATCCGACACGGTGCCTGCACATCGTAGGGCTCGGGACACGTCAGTGCCCTCCCTGTGCTTCTGTCCTTACCTGTGTGTATCCATCAAGCATTTATTGAGCACTTCCTACGTGCCAGGTGCTATCCAAGTCCCGGTGAGTTGGCAGTTAACATGGCAGGTGCCTGCTCTCGTGGGGTTTACATTTTATAGGTGAAAGTCAGAAAAAAAGAAGCAAGTAATAAACAAGAAAATATCAGCTATCAGTGAGTGCTTTAAAGAATGTTTATTTTGGGGCCGGCCCGGTGGCACAAGCTGTTAAGTGCACGCGCTCCGCTGCGGCGGCCTGGGGTTCGCTGGTTCGGATCCCAGGCGCGCACCGACGCACCGCTTGGCAAGCCATGCTGTGGCAGCGTCCCATATAAAGTAGATGAAGATGGGCACGGATGTTAGCCCAGGGCCAGTCTTCCTCAGCAAACAAAGAGGAGGATTGGCAGATGTTAGCTCAGGGGTGATCTTCCTCACACACACACAAAAAGAATGTTTATTTTATGTATTGTGATCAGGAGTGGAGGATGGCAGTGGTAGATAGGAGAGTGGAGTGGGCCTTTCTGAGGAGATGTCAATGAGCAGGGGTCTGTATAAAGATCTGGAGGGAAAAGCATTCCGGGCAGAGGGAACAGCAAGTGCAAAGGTCCTGAGGTAGGCACAAGCTTGGTGCCAGGGAAAGGAGGCCAGCATGGCTGGAGTGTGGGCAGTAAAGGGTGAGGGGGTCATAGGAGATGACGTGGGAGACATGGGCAGGGCCCTGATCAGGTAGGGCCTTGTGGACCCTGGTGAGACACTAATTTGTATTACCTTCTCCAGCTCTTGGTGACTTCTCCATTTTCCAGTGCCTCTTGTTAGTCTGTAAAGTTGGTTCACTAGGTGGGGCCTTTAACCCCAGCAATGAACCTCTGCCCTGGGTTCTGACCTTAAAATGTCAGAACAGGAAGGGTCCTTGGAGATGCTCTGCGAGTCCAAGACTCTCATCATTCAAATGGATCAACCAAAGGCCCAGAGACTTGCCCAAGAAAGTGACTTGCCCAAGGTCGTACTACGAGTTAGAGGCTCCACCAATTAAGGTTATATACCTCTGCAAGCGACAGAAAACCCCCAAATCAGTGGATTAAACAGGTTCGTTTCTCTCTCCAGTAAACAAACAGAGGTAAGCTTCTCAGGCTGGTACAGCAGCTCCATGATCTTCAGGGACCCAGGCTGCTCCTAATTTACTCTGCCATCCTCAACATGTGACTTTCACCTCATGACCCAAGGTGGCTGCCCCAGTTGCAGCCATCATGTCTGCATTCTAGAGCAGAAAAGCAGAAGGGTTGGAGAAGAACATGTCCTTCTCAGAAAGGACACACCCCAGGTGTTGCAGTTATATTGCGTTGGCTAGAACTTAGTCATGTGACCACATCTAATTGCAAAGGAGGCTGGGAAATGTAGTCTTTACTCAGGACAGGCATGTGCCCAGCCCAAAATTAGGGGTGCCATTCATCAGGAAGAAGGGGAGAACAGATAATGAGGGACAGCTGGCCATCTCTGCCACAATGACAAGGTCAAGACTGAAAGCCACATGTCCGGACTCCCCAGTGCTCTCTGTGCTGCCCTTTCCCCAGGCCTGCCCGCCACGATGATGAGCAAAGAGCAGCCAAATGCAGGGCCCCCCACCCCCACCCCGGGAGAGTGGCCTGGAGGATGTAGTGGGAGGAGGAGGGGCACCAAGGGGGAGGAGCCCTGACAGAGGGAGACCCAGCTGCGGGGCCCTCCCCCATTGCTTTCACTGGGCTGGCAGCTGGCCCTGAGGCCCAGGGCAGGGAGACATTGCTGTCACCTCCTTTCGGGGAGACAGCTGGTGACACAGCTCCCGACAGCTCCCCATTGTCCGCAGTGGACAGAGGGCAGGTTGGTGGGATCTCATTGTGGCGGCAGTGGTGGGGGGCGGTTGTTAAGCAGCTAGCAGGTCCAGCCTGCCCAGTCACCACCCCAGTCCGCCTCCCCTCCCCCATGGCTATGTTGGTGGCGGGCATGGCTGCCCTGTGGTCCTTGCTGAAGGGGGGGGACTGTCTCTCCTTCTGTCTGACTCCGAGCCCCAAGTGCCTCCTGCTCGCTTTCCTTCCTCCCTCCTCCCTCCCTCTACGCCCTCCTCTCTCCCTGCCGCCTCTTCTCTCTCTGACATTTACTCCTTCCTGCCCCCCCACCTGTATCTTTCCTCTCCTCCTCCCTCCCCTTCACTCCTCTTTCCCTCTCTTCTTCCCGCATTTTCTTTCTTCCTGACTTTTTTCCTTCTTCCGCGGTCAGAACTCTTCCCCTCTCCTGCCCTCTTAGCACCCCCAGCCCTTTACTGCCCATGGCCCGCTCTCTGGGGGCTCTCCTTGTATCTGGGGACAGGGCCAGGCCAGAGGACGTGCAGGAGCAGCCTAGGTGGAAGGTCACATCTGCCCTGGACCTTATCAGAAGCCTCCTGCTCCCTGTCCAGCATCAGGGGTCAGGAGAGGGTGCGGCTGCCTGCTGACTTGTGGCTCCAGCCCTCCCCCAGGTGGGGACAAAGGACTCATGTTCATTGAGCTCCAGCTACATGCAACCCACTCGCACAGCTCTTGATCCTCGCCACAGTCCATTGAGGCTGGTTACTATTGTTCCCATTTTATAGATGAGGAAACTGAGGCTCACAGAGGCAGAGTTGTTAGAAGCCACACTTTAAACTGCTGGTAGCCAGAATAAGGTGAGTCAGAGCCTCACTGTCGAGCACCTGCCAGTCCCAGCCCTGGTTTGAGGCTCAGTCCCCATGCTCGTTTGGCAGCCCGGGCCCTCAGCCTTCATAGAGAGAGGGAACAGGGGAGGAAGACAGTAAGTGCTTAATGAGGAGGGCTCTGATCTTTGCAGCCAATGTCTTGGCTCCTCAGGGCTGCTCAGCCTCAAATTTCAAATAGCCTCCCCCCCACCCTGAACAGTCACCTGTCATACACATAGATACACACCCACACACATGAAACGTCCACGTGTGACCTCCCACTCAGGCTGCCTGTGTAGGAGGCACAGGGAGGGTGTATACATAATGGTAAAGATGGTGGTCTGATGGTGATGGTGATGGTGGTGGAATTATTAGAGTGGAGGTGGTGATGGTGGTGGTGGTGATGGTGGTGGGGTTATTAGAGTGGAAGTGATGATGATGGAGGTGGTGATGGTGGAGGTGAGGATGGAGGTGGTGATGATGGAGGTGGTGATGGTGGTGATGGAGGTGGTGATGGTGATGGTGGTGAGGATAGCGGTGATGATGGCGGTGATGGTGATGGTGGTGATGGTGGTGGTGATGGTGGTGGTGGTGGTGATGGTGGTGGTGATGATGGTGGTGGTGATGGTGGTGATGGTGGTGGTGATGGTGGTGATGGTGGTGGTGATGGTGGTGGTGGTGATGATGGTGGTGGTGATGGTGGTGATGGTGGTGGTGATGGTGGTGATGGTGGTGGTGATGGTGGTGGTGGTGATGATGGTGGTGGTGATGGTGGTGGTGGTGGTGGTGGTGATGGTGGTGGTGATGATGGTGGTGGTGATGGTGGTGATGGTGGTGATGGTGGTGGTGATGGTGGTGGTGGTGATGGTGGTGGTGATGGTGGTGGTGGTGGTGGTGATGGTGGTGATGGTGGTGGTGATGGTGGTGGTGGTGATAGTGGTGATGGTGATGGTGGTGGTGATAAACGACCTCTTGT
Source organism: Diceros bicornis minor (assembly GCF_020826845.1). Lineage (NCBI taxonomy): Eukaryota > Metazoa > Chordata > Mammalia > Perissodactyla > Rhinocerotidae > Diceros > Diceros bicornis. The sequence continues at coordinate 25,002,784 of NC_080770.1, forward strand.
TCAGTCATACGTGAATACGTAATATACCTACTATCCATGCTATAAGGAAAAGCTAGAGCATGATTAACACTGAGTAATGGGAGTCTGTTGCTGACAAATAGACGTTTCCAAAAAACCACGAACTGCATCCAGAATACGACATAGACCCCCACAAATCACATGGCTCCCCTCCTCTACGCTGCCTTTCTGAGTGACGCGGCTCCCTGACCAGCGGCAACTCCAGCCCTACCTTCACCCTCTGGCCTCCTGGATCAAGATGTGTGTGCCCAGTCCAGACTGGACTGCTTCCCTAGTCCTCCTTGGCATCGCCCAGCACAAGCCCAGACCCAAGGGGCTTTTTCAGGTGCCCCTCACCAAGACACACCCGAGGTTTCCCGGGGCTGCGCTCTCCCTCGCAGCCACAGGCTTAAGAAACCTAACATTTTCTTACTACGAGTGTGTTCCCGGGTCTTTGGTGGGTGGGCTTCCCCAGCACAACCTTCAGCCGGTGGTTAACCTGGGTGGGGGGGTTGTGCATGGGGCAGGGCGCACAGGGGCTCAGAAGGCACTGGCAATGTGGTTTCTTGAGCTGGTGGTGAGGATCAGGACTTAATTTGTTTGTTCATTTTTTTTTATAAATAAACATATTAGGCTTTAAAACGTGCTTATGTTATATACATTCTTATACGTATATAACATGTTTCACAATAAAAAGTACAAATGGAAATGTTAATATAAGAAAGAAAACAGAAGCTAAGTCCCCGAAGGCCCAGGGAATGACTCGGGACTTATTCTTGGCACCAACTGGCCCGAGACGAGCGGAAGAGCCCCCGGGCCCTGAGCAGACACAAGGCTGGTTCTCAGGGCTGGGGGCAAGACCTCCTGGAGGCCAGGGGCCTGGACAAGCAAACTGCCCTCCCTCCCATTCAGGGGCCTCCCATTCCCCCGGAATCCCTGACCCTGGCCTGGCGGGCGCTACCTCCCTTGGGGAGGAGAGGAGAGCCTTTGAGTGTTTATTCTGAGACGTGATGTCCTTATATGGCTGGGCTTTCAAAAAATGTCTGTGCCCACAGCTAACTTCATCTCCCCAACAGCCAGGGCATCAGCAGCCAAGGGCAGGCTGCAGAGGAGGTGGCGGAGGACCAGTGGGCCAAAAAACCAGGAAGCAGGTCCTGAACAGCCTTGGGACCCCTCTCCCCCACTTCAGGAACGAAGAGACAAGGCACAGACAGGGGACACGGGGAGCACGTGAGGAGTACGTGGGGAGCAGGCGTTCCCCCAGCATGTCAGTGACATCGTGGGAATTCCAGCCTGCTTGCCTGCTATTATCTCCACTAAGTCTTTTCCTGCCCCCGGGCCTTGGCACCTGCCCTTCCTCCTCCTGGACCACACTTTCGTTGGCTCTTTTAGTGACGAGCACCTCATTCTTCAGGTCTGAAAATGACCTGAGACAAAAGCTTTCCCTACCCATGGCCCCCTACAGGAGGCACCCACCTGTCCCATGCACATGGTTATTTACCACACTCTCCTGCCGAATGAATGAAGCATGCTGACCGCAGGATAGATGGGTGTAGGTTTCCTTCTGCCGGGCACCTGCTATATCTTTAAACAGCTCTTTCTTTTCTGTTTGCTGTTTACTTTTGCAACCACATCAGAAAATCAAATGGTGCTTTAAAAATTGTATTTACCTAAGCTATTCGAAGCAATCACTTATTATGTGACCTATGCTCCCTTTGATAGGTTAATCACAGCTATTGTGAACACTTGAGAACAATTTCTGAAATGTGTCCAAGCTAGAAAATGTATTATTTCACCAAAAGAATAAGCTTTGGCATTCTGGTTATTTTATTGTTCTTCAATAAAGCTTAGCATTCATTTAACAGGCAAAACTTTGATTTCTGAACTTTTAACCTTTTGGGCTAGAAATATAAAATGAAATCATTTTTAGATAAAATTAAAATAGAACAATTTCAGCTCGGTCAAGGAGACACTTGAAGTTTGGGGGTAGGGAGTTAAATCTGCTTTCATTTTCTTGGTTTTTCCTCGCCAAGAAAAGCAAGACAAGATTTCCTGCTTTTTAATTTCCCAGATGACTTATAGATTTAGCACAATGTTATTTGGGGGAAAACATCAGAAGAAAATAATCTTTCTGCACTAACAGAAGGAATTTTGAAAGACGTTATTTGATTATAGTCTTCCAGCGTCCGTGGTCAGGTCTCTGCCTGCTTGGAAGGTTTCAAGGGATGCCTCGCCCTTAGGACAGAGCCTGAACTGCTGAGGAGCCCACAGGCCCTAAAGATCCGGCTCCTGTCTTCCGTCTTTGCTCATCTGCTGCCCCCAGCACTCTATGCTGCAGTCTGATTGACCTTCCCTAGTTCCCCAAACAAAATGTGCCCTGTGCTCTCTCCCTCCTTGCCCTTTGCACGCATTATTCCCTCTGCGAGGCTCGCTCACCCTCCCTAGCCCCTGCTCATCAGTCTCCTTCACAGCTTAGATGTTGCTTCTTCCAGGAAGCCTTCCCTGACACTCCTGAATGAGTGAGTGATGTACACAGCTTGTCTTTGCTCAGACAGCTTTCCACATGTTCTCTATCATAACGCTTACCTTGCTATATTATTTTGGCAATCCCTCCATTTCTTGTCTGTCTCCTTCACCAGACTATAAGCTCTGTGAGCGCTGCACCATGTTTGTTTGCTCACTGCTGGATCCCTAGGGTCTACCATGATGTTTGACACATGGTAGGCACTCAGTTAGTGCAGGTGAATGAATGAATACACAGCCAGAGTTTGATTGTTAGCTACCATATGCTGGCATCACATTACTTACAGTTTATCATTAATAGTTCTTAGATGGTTTCCTCTTAGTCAATAATTTGATCATTCACTCCATCCATCCACTCAATTATCTATCCAACCTCCATCCCTCCATCCATCCCTCCATCCATCCCTCCATCCATTCATCCCTCCATCCATCCATCCATCCATCCATCCCTCCCTCCATCCATCCCTCCATCCATCCCTCCATCCCTCCATCCATCCCTCCCTCCATCCATCCATCCATCCATTTATCCCTCCATCCATCCATCCATCCCTCCATCCATCCCTCCATCCATCCATCCATCCATCCATCCATTTATCCCTCCATCCATCCATCCATCCCTCCATCCATCCCTCCATCCATCCATCCATCCATCCATCCATCCATCCGTCCCTCCATGCATCCATCCATCCATCCATCCATTCATATATTTCTGTGGCTAGGCAGAAACAATGAGGTTAAAGTTGTAGTAAGTCAGGGAAAGAAGAAAATCAGGATCTCTGATGTTAGTGTCAGAATGTAGATCAGACTCAGCAGATCAGAACCACATTGTGGGCACACCGAGCAGGGAGTGATAGAGATAGCAGAGAAATGGATCATCCAGCAGAAGCTAAAGCAATATGAGCCTCACACACATACGGTGAGCCCATAAATATCAACTCTCCCCCCTACCTCCCTCCTTCCTTCATCAAGCCTTCACAGAGACCTCTCTCTGCGCCACGCACCATCCTGAATCAGCCCCAGGTTTCAGCCCTGAAGATGCTCTGAGTTATAGGGGCTACTGGTTAGGCGCAAAGAACAATACAGAAGGTACAAAGTGGCCTGTGCCATAGGAGAGGCCCAGACCATGTTTCCTGAGCACTTGGAGGGAGGAGAAGGAGGGAAGGCTCCATCGAGGAGGGGACATTTGAACTGGATCTTAACGGATGGGTAGGATTTGGATATGTGAGAATGAGGGGAGAGCATTCTAGAAGGCAGCAATCAAATGAGCAAAGGCACAGAAGTGGGATAAATCTGAGCAGGTCCAGGAATCGAGCAGGCTTGGGGGAAGGCGGTGGGGAGAGGGGGAGGAGGACGAGTGGTGGGGAGAAGGTTTGGGAGGGGCGTGGGCCAGGTCACGACCCCAGCCTGCGAGGCTGGCTGAGGAACGACAGATTGAGTAACTCATTCATTGAGCAGCTATTTTTTTTAGCACTTACATTGCCACTAATTTAGGGCCTGTCGCCTCTTCCCTGATGGTCTGCAGTAGCACCTGGCCTGCTCCACCCGCCTCCAGCCTTGTCTGTCCTCCTGTAGGCAGCAGAATCTCCATAAAGGAGCATGCCATGGGGTCCCTCCTCTGCCTATAGGCCGTCATGGCTCCCTAGTGCCCTGAGCATAAATTCCAAGCTCCTTGTCCTGGACTACCAGCACCCCCAAAACACAAACCCTTACTCCCCTGACTCCTCCTAGACCTCATGGGGTTTCTTTCATGTCGTTGAGTGGTCCCTGCATTTTCCTCCGCTTGAGACAGTCCCCAGCCCCCACTGCCCCACTCTGTGGGGGCAGATATTGATTCCGTGGGGACCCTGTCTGACTTCCCAGGCTGACTTAAGAGCCGCTCTTACTCGACCTCACATGTTGTTGCCTGTCTATGTGTCTGGCTGCCCCGCTGGGCTGTGAGCTCCTAGGCAGAGAGACTTGGCAGCGCTGACGGTTCTGAGGCCCTTGCATCCCAGCCCAGGAGCGCCTGGTGTGGAGCCCATCCTGGACTCCTGGGGCTGGAAGAGAGGAGGAGAGGCCTTAGACGGGCTGGGATGGGGTGCCTCCCCAGACCCCTCCCAGCTCCCAACCTGTGAGGAATGATCTGGCGGCGGTAGAGACCAAGGCGGGGACACCCGCCAAGGGGCAGCAGGGCCCCGAGCCGGCCCCTTGTGGTCTGGCCGCGAAGCACCGTGGCTTTGGACTCTGCACTCCGTTTGCCCTTTCCCCTCTCCCTCTATTTATCTTCCCAGCTAGACCGGCCTAGGGCTATTTTTGCTTCCTCCTTGTTCGGCTGCCTGAGCAGCCTTGAGGCTTTAATTGGCCCATTTTCTGCCTGCTGAAAAGATCTTTCCCTCCCGTCCTGCTGCCCACCCCCCACCCAGGGGGCCTGGGAATGGAAAGCTAGAAGTGAGGCTAATTATGGAGAGAAAGGCGGACAGAGACAGCTCAGGAGAAAGAGAAAGGGAGGGGAAACGGTGACTGAGAGAGACAGAGAGAGAGAGAGAGAGAGAAAGGCAGCCGTCAGTAACACAGAAGAAGGTGGGAGCCTGGAGGAATAAAGACAGAAATAAATAATTGAGGAAAGAGAGAGAAACACAGAAAGACAAAGAGGGGCACAGAGAAGCAGGCAGATGGACTTGGATTCATATTGAGCGACAAGAGAAAGACAGAGACGGCAGCCGCCAGAGAGGAGGGAGGCAGCCCGCAGCCAGGCGGGCGAGGTCGGGGGCTCGTGTCGGCGTCTCCAGCAAGCGTCCTGCTTCTCGGGACCTACTGGCAACACGGGCACGATAGATCACAGATCCCCACTATCTGCAGGAGGCTGTTGGCAAGGGTGTCAGAGTGCTTTCTAGATGTGAAGTCTTTGCAAATGGGGGCAGGGAGGGAATCGTTACTCTGAGGTGTGGGGCCTCTCGCATTTTAAATGAATTAAGGTGGGAGAGGGCAGTGCTTTCCACACTTATTTGTCGTTTATTCCTACACAAATATTTACCGGCCACCGACTAACCGAGTCCAGCCTCCTTTCTGGGCTCTGAAGAGACAGGGTGACTGAGGCCTATATTAGGTGATGAGTAAGTGTTTAATGTTTATTGAATACATTGTGAGGAGGAGGGGCCGACACACCATCTCCACTGTAGCCCGGCATTTGCTGTCGCCGAGGGATGTCCAGAGGAGGGAGTCCCTACCTCCCCTGGGGGCAGTCAGGGACGGCTTCCCAGAGGAGGCAACATGGGAGACGGCCTTGAATGCTGCCCAAGTGGAGAAGGCGGGGATGGAGCTCCAGGGGGAAGATCAGAAATACAGGGAGGAGGGCCCTCAGGGAAGGGAGAGTGAGGGTGGGAGGAAACAGGGGCATGAGGCTGGGAAGGCAGGCAGGGGCCAGACTGTGAGGGGCCTTGAATGCCAGACACAGAGTTGGGGCAAATCAGTGGTGACGTCCAACAAAAAAATAACATGATCAAGTCTGAGTTTTTTAAGAGAAATCCCACTGACACAAGGCCAGCGAGGAGCAGGAAGGGGACTGGGGCTGGGACAGTGTGGAGAGGCTGTGGCAGAGGCCCAGGGGAGCAGAGGAGTCTGGATGGGGGAAGGAAGGCCCATGGCTGAGCTGGCTGGGGGCATTGGGCCTCTTGCGCCAGCCCCGCTGTCTCTCCCTGGCCTGCCCCATATCCCACAGCCACAGAAACGCAGAGGAGCTTCAGGGAAACTCGGGGACCAGCTAGTCCAGGGGTCTCAAACTCAGGTGCCTTCAGGGGCCGTGGGAGGTAGCTGGGGTGAGACAGTAGGAAATGGTGGGGACTGGGCCAAACTGGGGTGCGCCTTTGAATTACAATTTTTTGGAAACAAGATGTGGGTCCGAAGAAATGGCTGACCACGTCTGTCCCTCAGGCATCGCTAAATTTGACCTCTGACTTCACCCCTCCCCTACATTTCACAAGGGGTGAAACTGAGGCCCGGAGTGGACAAGAGGCTTGTCCAAGTGTCAGGCCTCTGTACTCATAATCCAGCTGGATTAACACCCCATTTACAGACGGGGAAACTGAGTCTCAGAGAGGCGAATGACTTGCCTGAGATCACACAGCTGCGGAGGGATGGGAGGAGGGGGGCGGGCCAATTCTTCAAGCAATGTTCCTTTCAGGAAAATGACTCAGTCCCTTCCACCACTGAAGAGGGAGGGAGAAACTGGGAGGAGCAGGGAACTGCTAATTGCCTGATGAGAAGTAATTGGTGGTGGGAGCGAGAGACCGGCTTAACGGGATGACGGCTGGGGGTGGACGCATCATGTAAGAACCCACAGGGGAGCAGGAGGCAGCCCCAAAGGAAGGTGCTCGGCTCCTGGACGCAGCTGACTGAGGCCCACAGCCTGCGGCCAGCTGCTGGGCAGGGGGCCCTGGGCGAGGACTGGGGCAGGGGGCCCCGGGCGAGGACTGGGGCGGCTCAGCCTGGGAAGCCCCCATCACCCCAGCCTGGGGCCTGCTGAGTTGCTGATTATCTGCCAAGCTGGACTTTAGAGAAGAATTATCACAACCAATAATAAGGCCTCCCGCCTGCTCTGAGCTTTTAACTCATTCGCCACTAGCCACTGGTCTCATTTGCAGAGAATGGGCTGTGGGGTTTGCTGCTGCTCCTGTGAGCAGGAAAGAGGCCAAGAGAGGTCAAAGACAGCCACTGTTCCCTCCCCGAGCCTCAGTTTCCTCAACTGTAAGATGGAGACGTTGTTCTCTGCCAGTTTATCTTTTCAGCCTCATCTACCCCAGACCTCCCCCATCCCCTCACCTCATCCCCAAACACACGCACTCGTCATTATAATCCAAAGCCACAGAACTGCTGGTGACCCCTCTGCGGTCTCTGCCTTTACTCTGCATCAAATGCCAACCTGCTCCAGGCTCAAGTCTTCACAGTGAACTCCTCTTCATCCTACAAAGCCCAATGCCACCTTCTCTGTGAAGCCCTCCCTGATTCTCTCCCAACAGAGTTAATCACTCCCTTCTCAAGCTGCCACTGTTTTGTGTACTTTATAGCAAGATATTATATTTTTGTGCATCTCTTTCCCCTCCAGTCTGGAACTTCCTTGAGGCCACGGAAACAAGACCTTACTTACCTCTGTATTCCCAAAGCCCAGCACGAGTCTAGTGCACAGTAAGACTCAAGAAATAGTTCTCGAATTGAATGATCACACCAGCTTTCGTCTGTTACTTGCTGTGTGTTTCCTCCACTAGACTGGGAGCCTCCCAGGGGCAGGTCTGAGCCCTATTCATCTTTATTGCATTGCCTGGCATAGAGGGAGGTCGTCAACAAGGGTGGGCGGGTGGGTGGTCACAGGAAAGCTCTTTGTTCATTGTAAAGCAAGATTTACGGGAAGAGAAAGACAAAGAAACAAATCCCTAGATAGAGCAGAAGTAGGATGAACACATCATTCAGAGTGTGTGCCCTTAAGGTGCGGGTCTGTCTGTCTGCACACGTATATACGGGTGGCATTTGTGGGGTTGTGTGTGCAGGTGTGTGAGGATGTGGGTGTTGTTTGCTTTGTGGGTGCGTGTGTCTGACTGCGTGTAGTGTACGAGTATTGTCGTATTACTGTGTGTAAGCGTTATTTGGAGGCTATGGCTAAGTCTGCGTGTGTAACTATCTGTGTCTGTGGTTTGTGTGGAGGTGTGCGCCTGCGTGTGTGAACGTGTGGGTGTAGTGTTGCATCAGGGGTTGGAAGACGAAGTAGGAGGCAGAAGACAAGACAGAACCTGTGAATGTCAAATACCAAGTGCAAAGAGAAGAACGCAGAGGTGTTCCCAGCAGATCCCATCCCGGGTGGCTCCATTCATCCCTTCCTGCACTCACTGATGCCCCGAGCCTGCCTCTCCTGGGCCCTCTGCTGGTTGCTCAGGATCTCACATGTCTCCTCCCTCCAGGAGTGCCCGATATACAGTCAGGAAACTGCAATCAGCATTACGACAGAGAGACACAGGGGATGTGGGACCACAAAGGAGGGGCCCCTAATGCAACTGGGGGGTCAGAGCAGGCTTCCCAGAGGCGGTGCCATCCTGGCCAAACCCCAGGACAATGGTCTCGCCTGGGGTGACTTTCCCAGGCAGCCAGACATGCTGAGGCTGCCGTGGGCCTCTGCGGGGGCTCCCTGGTTGGAGGGCCCTCCTCTCTCCAGTGGCCAGCTCTGCCTGGTTTGCTGAAATCCCTACCTGTGCCGCCTCCCTGCCCACTCCTCTGTCCACCCTCCCTGCAAGGCCCTGCAGAGAAGAGGACCATTCTACCTAAGGAGAAGCGAGAGGAAAGCCAGCGATGAGAAAACGGAGAAGGCTCCTGGCGGTTTGGCAAGGTCCGCCCCAGGCACTTCCTCCCTGCAGGGCCCCTCCGCCATGGAGCGTTGGTGGGCACGCAGGTGTAGACCTCTCTGTGTGTGCCTAGCCCGTCTGTTAGCCTGGTGGGTCCCGGGGGGCAGAGGAACATTATTCATAGTCTCTCCCTCGCCCCACCCACAGGATCGAGGTGGCAGGAGGTGACGACCTGTGTGGCTGGACTGATCTGCCAATTCTACAGCCAAGTGTGGACAAACAGACCCAATTTGGTTGACACAGGTGACTGGTCAGCAGACCAAACCCCAGGAGAGGCAAGACAGGGCTCTTACGACTAATGCAATTTTAAATCCTTATTCACAAGCAGGCCTCAAATTCATTTTTTTTTTCTTTTTCATTTAAGAAAAAAGCTTGATAGAATGAGATGGCGAATGAGCCAGAATTCTGAAGGCTTTCGCTTCCATTCAGTGCCTCTGTCCGTTATTAAGCATCTATTACGCACCAGCACTTGTGCTGCGTATGCAGAACCAGGAAGTCGTGACCCATGGAAAGATGTGGGTGCTGGGACGTGATTCAGGCCCCGGCCTGGGGCTGCAGAGGATGGACGGGTTCTGTTTGGTTGGAGGAGAACCCGGGAGAGCTTCATGGAGGAGGTGATATTTGAGACGCACTCTGAGAAGGAAAGATGTTTTTGAGGAAGAGATCAGCCTGTGCAAAGGCCGCAGGTGAAATGGGTGCAAGGAACAGTAAGCAGTGCCCTTTGGCTTTGGACCCAAATGCTGGTCAGTCTGGGGAGACATGAAACGGTGCAGGGAACTCAGATTTGAGGACCTGGTGGCAGCCCTAGCCTCCAGTCCTCCGTGACACATTATGTGGTCTTGCTCTGTCCACTTCTCCTCCTTGCGGGCTTCTTTGTGGGGGATAGAACCACAGTCTGGAAATGTGGCAGCAAAGACCGACGAGCCGAGTGCATGCTTTCATGGAGCCGTGATGCTCCCCGGGCAGATGCTGCTCATTAACGGTCACGATGAGCTCTTGTGTTGTCATTTTTGAGGAAGCACGACACGGTGGGTGAGGGCAGAGGCTCTAGAGCCAGACTCCACAGGTTCAAATCCCAGCTCTGCCACACACTCACGATGCCTGGGGCGCGGTCCCTAACCTTTCTGTGCCTCAGTGTCCTGATCTGTAAAGTGGAGACAATACGACTACCTACTTCACAGTATAGTTGTCGGGACTGAGTGAGCCAACAGATGTAAAATGCTCAGATGGTACACACTGCGAGTCTGTTGAGGGTTCCCTAAGCCCCGCCACCCACCCCCAGCTCTACCGGCTGTGGCCATCCCCCACAAGGCCGGCCCAGGGGAATCAGCACTGGGATGGCGGTCGGCCAGTCCCCCTCCTCCCCGGCGAGGTGTCCCCCTCCTGGGGGCACAGGGCATCCCGGATATCTGCTGCGGGGCTCTGCCCCATGCTCCCCTGGCCCCTTTCTTTCTCCTGTGCCTTCTCAGGAGCTCCCCCTCCGGCCTGGGGCCTGGGGCCTCTCAGGGAAGAACACGTGGCCCCTCAGCTGGCCCTTGAGGAGAGGGGCCCGGGCCCAGCTCAGGCCCTGGTGGGCCCACTCCGGCGGCCTGCACCAGCCTCCAGAGACACCCTGGAACCAGATGAGCTGGGTGAGGGGCCTCGGCAAGAGGATGGGGCCTCCAGTTTCCGCCCTTGGGGAAAAAAACCCCAAGAAGGGCTTCCAAGGCGTGGTTCAAAGACCACCTCCACCAGAATCACCTGCGTGGGGCGGGGGGGGGGGCGCATTAAAAACACAAATTCCTGGGCCTTCCACAGTTCCTACTGGATCGGACTTGGGGGGCTGGTGGCCTAGGAACCCGCGTGTCAGCAAGCTCCCAGGTGAATCCTGCACACTCCAGTGGAAGAGCCTCGGGCTCAAGGGACAACAGAGGTGGGGAAGCCCTTGGTACCATCTGTGCCCTGTCCCCACGCTCCCGGGGGGCGGCAGGGAGTCGTTGGTCCTAGTGAACCAGCCCGAGCCTCCTCTTTTTTCTTTTTCTCTGGCTGCCTACACTGCTCACACATTCCCCGCAGTTTCTAAATTCAAAACGGGGCAGTTTTAGCTGTGTATCATCTCCCTTCCCCCGGACACTGTGCCTCAGGAGGCTGCCCGCTGGGGAGGGGTCCAGGCTCCCATTCTCCTGGGCAGGCATGAGATGGGCGGGGACCTGAGGGCCCTGCTGCTGCAGGCTGGGGTGGGGGGCAGGGGGCGGTTTCCTGGCCTGGAGCAGGCCTCTGACTTTCTGGACACAGCTCGGCCTCCCGGCCCCTTCCTTCCTGAATCCCAGTCTTTTCCATCCATCCCCAGTGGCAGCTCGGTTGCCATCAGGCTCACCCGCAGAGGGCCACCCTTGCTGGGCCCCGGAGCCGGCGCTGGGGAGGGGGCTAGGAGAGTCTGACACCCACTCCGGCCCCTGCAGATGGTGGATGCCTCATTCGCTCGGTGAGCTTTCACTGAACACCTGCTGAGTGTGGCTTGCTGTGCTGGGTGCTGGAGTGGGGAAGGTGGGGGATGGGGGCCCGTTTGGGGGCGTAGAAAGAAATAGAAGACTGGGGGAGTGGAGAAGCCCACACATGGTTTAGAACAATCACTAAGCAGCACGCCAGGCAAAGCGGAACACACTCCTCTCCTCCAGTCTGCACGCACTTGCTCAGCGGGCCCCGGGCGGGGTGTCTCAGGATGTGGGGTGTGCGCTAGGGTGGAGCGGGGCAGGAAAGGGGCAGGCACATAGGACTCGGGTTCTAGGACTGAGGCCACCACAGATTGCTGTGTGGCCTTGGGTAAGTTGCTTACCCTATCTGAGTCTCAGTCTTCCCCTCTCCCTTGCTCTCCCTCATATATACACCCTGGAAAATGGCAAACTTAAAGCAAATTTGCCTGACACTGAGCAAGAGATATGGCTTCTTGGTCAACTAAGTAGACTCAGCTGGAGGTCTGATATCACCCCAACAGGCGGTGTAGGGCAATGGTTAGATCGAGGTCACAGACCTCCAGGGAAAGCCATCCGTCACTTACGTATCAATGTCCCATCTATAGAATGGGCCCATCTCTAGCATCGTTGGGAGGAGGATGTGATGAGATAACAGTGGCTGGGGCAGGGGTGCCTGGACGGGCTCTCAAGGATGGAGTGGAGGGCTGTGCTTCATAAACAGAGCACTGGTCCCGCCTTTGCTTTCATTCACTGTGAACTGCAATATTGACTTTTGGTGGGGTGGTTCAGAGAGTACAACGGCAGAGAGAGGGGTTTGCTTCTCTGAGAGCCTGCACGAGGCATGCGGTCTGAGGAGCGCCTGGATGAAGGGCCCGCTCGGTGCCTGGCAGGCAGTAAGCGCTCACGGCTGTTAGAAGACACGGCTCTTCCCTCCAACTCCTCTTTAACATCTCCCGCTGACTCCTCTCACCTTTCTCCTCCTCTGCCCTGTCTGCTCCCTGGAGACAACCAGAGCCCTCCATCTTGCCCGTCTCTAGCTGGGCCTCTGCCCCCAGCACCTTGGTCCTGGGCTGAGCCTGGTCCCTTCCCAGATTGGGCAGCATATGGTTTACGGGTTATGTGTGTGGTGTTCAAAAGTAGAGGCCTGTGTTCCAATTCCGGTTTGTTGTTCACTGGCTGTGTGATCTGGGACAAATTACTTAGCCTCTCTGTGCTTCGCTTTCCTCCTCCATAAAAAGGACTAACGAACTGACCACCATCACAGGGCTCTTGAAAAGACACAACGAGCAAATGCGTATAAAACCTTAGCACGTCCTGAGCACTCAACCAACACGCTGCTGTTCTTCAGGTTAAAGCCACGCGGGCTGTGGGATGCCTTCTGTTTTCCTAACCTTCACAGAGCTGTCTCCTTGCATGGACCAGGCCTGCTGGAAATTGTCGCAGTGAAAAACGAGAAGGATCCAGGTGAGTGCACGGTCAAAATCGAAGTTGCCGCGGAAAGGCGAGAGAGGAGGTGTCCACGGAGAGCCTGGCTGGGTGTCTTCAGCTGTGATGGGCCTGAAGGTGTCACGGAATGAGCCACGAGCAGTCTTCCATGTACAAGGACCCAGGCTGCAAGGGGACCTCCCGTGAGCCTCTCTGGGGCCTGGGTTCAGCAGGGAAGTCTCCTTGGACGGAGCAAGGCTTGATCAGCGTATAGCAGCAGAGACGGGAGAAGCAGAAGCTGTGTGAGGACCAGAGCAAACTGATCCGAGCCCTGGAGGGTTAAAATCCCTGCCCCCTCCTCCTCCCCTCCCCCCTCCCCTCCCCCCTCCTCCTCCCCTCCCCCTCTTCCTCCCCTCTCCCCTCCCCCCCCAAAAAGTGATCTGATCTTGACCAAACAGAAGAGAAACTTCAATCCCATAGCATTTGACGTAAATGTCTCTGAGTTGTTACATCCCGAGTGCAAAAGAGAGAAGATTCCATCCACTTCACAAATCTGAACTTCAAAGGGTAAATACATGTACATATGGTCAGAATTGAAACATGCGAATGTAAGGACGAGATCAAGCTTGTGTAAGCATAGACAGATAAATTAAGGAGTGAGTATGTTACCAGCATCCAGAGACGGGCTAGAGAGCTGGGGATACTAGCCCTTGGTTTCCTTCAAGCCCATGGCAGAGAACCTGGAAACCAACAAGAACCCAACCAACATCCCGGGAGAAATGTCCTGCTCTAAGCAACCGGGCTCATGACCGCCCCGAGGGGTCAGCAGCCCCAGTTAACTGGCATTAGGGCTTCCTTAGTGGGTGCACACCTTTTAACTCCAGGATGGTTGGGGGTTACATTAGACAGGCTTATGGGCATCAAAACCATAGGATTTTGTTTTTCTGTTATATGCTTACTTGTAACGCTAAGATCATTTGGCCTATTGAAGTGAGAGCCTAGTCATTCTAATTTAAAATGTAATTGAGTAATTAACTTCGATGTGTGAGTTTCAGTTGAAATTTTACGAAACTTATGCTCAGTAATAAAATATTTAAAAGAATTTTACGTTTGCCTCATATACACATTTAATTTACTCGCTGTAAAAGAATTAGTTAAGTACCCAGAGGGATTTTGTTAAAAATAGGCACATGAGTTAAAAAGGAAATCAAATAGATGACTTTCAGAATTTTTTTTTGAGATATTCCATACACTCAGAAAAATCCCCAGATCTCAAAGCGAGCCAACACCAGATCAAGAAACCTGACTTGTTGCTGGAACCCCAGAACCAGCCTCCCACCCCCGCCTCCTCCAGCCACTCCCCCCAAGGGAAACCACTCACTCAAAACATTAAGTTTATAAACACAATATAAATTATTTGCGGCATGTTTCATTAATTACTTACATTTGTAAACAGGACCAAATATTATTCAAAGACCTCTTAGAAGCGGTTGCTAAAGTCTGCAAGATATAAACAGAAAAAGATTTGGAAGCAGATTTAAAAGCTTAAGAGTGAGCTCGGGTTAAGAATTTGGCAGTTTAATAAATTGAAGTCTAGTTATTTAAACTCAAAGTAAACTTCTGAGTCGTCTTTTCTCGGTACAACCACCCCTTGTGAAATCACAATACTTAAATGGACATGCGTGAAGTCTGGTTCAAAGTCATAGTCCAAAGTCCTGATGGAATTTTCTTTATATCACGCACCATGCCTATGTACTTTCCTTAGGTGGGGACACATCCCCAGTTCCCAAGGCTGCTTCCAAAGCCACAGGCTTTGCAAATCTCACTCTTCTTTAAAGGATGTTAAATTACCCATGATTTATTTCAAAATGCTTCAGACAGACAATGTGACATATCTTGTATGTTACTTTTAATCCATGCTCTAGGATAGTCAGTTAATGCAAACATGGGTACAGACTCCAGGGATGGGTGGTTAGCTTTTGAAAGACTCATCAGAAGCCCACAATTCCTAGGGGCCACTACAAGCATTTCAGTTGTCTTTATCCCAGATCAGCACCAGAGGGCTTGTTCATTTGCGTAATGGGTGTGGAATGACTTTTCGTTGGTGTTGGTGAATGCCACGTGTAAGCGATGTGTCGATTGGCTAGAGATACAATCCAGGCTCTGTCTTTCCTGCAGGAACAGCATCCTAGAATCCCGTGGGTCCTGTAGCCCACAGAAAGTGCTCTAGGTTCAGAGTTTCCATCTGCTCTTGTGCATGGTCTATCAGTGGAGAATTTCGTTGCCTGCCTCGCTCTAGAATCTCAGCTGAATTCAGCACCAGAATACTGTTGCATCTGCCTTGGGTAAATCTGTCATGCAAGGATCATATAACAGGCCAGAGACCTGGGACTTTGGAGTTCCAGAGCTGGCAGTTTTGGGACTCGCTTGCTAATTAATATGTAATGTGTGCTTCCTAATGAATGTGTGCATGTGTGGTCAAATTCGGTGTGAGATGTGCTCTCGTTCCTTAGCCCCGGGGAGCCAGGTTGCGGGGGAGGAGAACTTGAGCCCTCTCCTCCCTCTACCTATGAGAAGTTGTTGATGTTTAGCGAAGTGAGTCCAGTATTTGTGGATGGCCCAGTTGGTTCCGCAGGGAAGCCTGGGGTGGGGGTAGGTGGGGGCGGGATGCCAGGGAGCGGGTCAGGAGACCTATCTTTGGGTGGGGAAGTTCTGAGCCTCTGTCTCCCCCCACTGGCTGTCATCTGCTCTAGCTCCGGGTGGGGGTATTCGGGGCTTAGTTCCCTCAGACACTGTGATAACCCACCCGGAGGCTCTTGGCCTCACCCTTGGCCAACCCCATGCCAACACCCGGAAGTTGGGGCGGGGGTGGGAATTTCTCTCCCTCAGATTAGGGCCTGGGGCTCCTGCGGGGTCCTGCTGTCCTCACCTCTCCGTGATGTCAGGGTGGCTGCTCTGCCCGCTGCTCTGACAGCATCCTACAGCCTGGCTACCTGCAGGTGTGCATCTCAGGGCCAGCATCCGGGCTGGCTTGAAGGGTCCGTGATTTCTCTTCAAAGTGCTCCCGGGAGGTCCACTTGCAAATGGCTCTTTTGAAAACAAGACAGCAAGTACTTACCACCGTGCCTCCCACTCCACCCCATTTCCTTCCCTCTCCCTCCCTCCATTCCTTTCATCCTGAGTATGGAGCTCTCTGGGCCCGAATCAAGTACTAGGCGATCATACATACCTTTTGCAACTGAGTTCTCCAGGACGTGCGCTCAGCCTTACTGGACACTCACTTTTTCTTCCTCTTCTGTTTCTTCCCTGGCTTCCTCGCAGCAGAACAGCTCAAACCAGGGCCCTGAAGAAGACAGACATCCCTTTTGGTCTAAACCCTCAAGGTCACTCCAGACAGCCCCCTGCCCACACCAACAGTAAAGCCCCCACCCCCCCCCCACCAGAATCTCTGGGCACACCCCGTCCCCAGGAGCTTCCAGAACACTCCAGACCCCACTGCAGGAGCAGCCCTCCACACCTGACCCTTCCACTGTGACACCCCCAGGCCCTCTAATGGCTTCCTTCCCCAGCTGAGCCCTGGCCCCAGCCAGCAGGGAGGTCTGTATTGTCTTCACATCCGTCTGCCGGTCTCCTTGTCCTCTGAGCCGGCCGGACATCCACAGCCTGACGCGAGCAATGGTTCCTTGGAGGAAAACAGCTCGCACAATGTGGGGAAGGCAGCCGGACAGAGAGGGAGAAAGGGGGCCCAAAGTGGGCAGCGTTCTTGGAATGATTTTTAAAGGTAATAAGTAAACACGCTGCTCGTCAGGATCCTTGTGAGAACACGCGGAAGGAAGAGGGATCAAAGGGCCCTGTGTCAATGGCTCTGTCAGCTGAGCCACCCCGAGCTGTGGGCGAGGGGCTTAGAAAGCCTGTTCTGCGTGCTCAGTGCCCCTCCAGCAGAAGGAGAGGGTTCCCCCCTCGCCTATCTTTCCCCCATCCCCCACCTTTACCCCCATCTGTGCTCCCCTTGATCTCAGAACCCAGCTCTGCCTCTGGGAGGTGACAGTGGACGACGGCCCCTCCATCCCCCCACTCACACGTGCAGTTGGCCTAATGACCGCCCGTCCTGGCAGTAACTTCCTACCAGTAGGGGTCGCTTCGTCCACGACATCCACACTCTCCCGTGTCTGAGCCATTTTAACCCATCCAGATGGGTCAGACTCTGCACTTTGGCATCTTTGCCCCCTCCAGGTCCTATGAGCATTCCTTAACCCTTAAGGATGTTGCAGAATCCCGGATCCTGAAAAGAACATGGGTTTGGAGTCAGAAAGACCTGGGTTTGAGTCTGGTCCCTTAAACTCACTAGCTGTGTGACTTTGGGCAAGTCACTGAACCTCTCTGAGCCTCCGTTTCCTCATCTGAAACGTGGAGATTTGTAAGTCGTCCTGGGGGTTAGCATGCTCAGGGACCGAATCAATTTCCTGGCATACCCTGAGTGCTCAAGAAATGGTGGTCCCATCCTCCCCCTCCCCTGCCTGGGTGGGGAGGGCAGAGAGGACCCCAGGGCTGCAGGGGGAGTCTGAGCCTGGTTGCCTGGCTCTGGTGCACGGGCCGCCTGGAGGAGCAGGGCGGATGGTAGTCTCCGCCGGCCATGCAGTGGGCTGTGTTTCCACAGCCGGAGAGGCCCGAGCCCCAGAGTGCAAAGGGGGCTCTGAGTCTTCACCCCAATGTGGGGAGTAGCCCAACCCAGGGGCCCCGGGGTGCCGGCAGGGTTGGGGTGAGAATTGCAGTGGAGGCTGTCACCCTTCTGAACCAGGAGCTGTCACCAGTTGTTCTGGCCCATAATTGGGTTGTCACCACCCTCTGGCCAGAGATGAGTTTGGGGACCATGATTATCTGTGATTAGTCTCTCCGTGCCTCAGAATGCTGATTCCACACTGTCCCCTCCTCTCTGCCCTGCCCTTCCCGAGGGCCCTGCCAGAAACACGCAGACGAGAGCTTCTTGCTCAGAGAGACCCACACAGCAGACTCTTTCCTCCACTTGGCTGTGCCCGTGGAAGCCACGGCCTGACACCAGGAAACGGACTCCGCCGCTCTGCTCTGGTTGTGAGCGGCAAGTGCCAGCTTCAATCCTCTCCAGCTAGTTAAGGGAAGCAGGCTCTTAAAAAATAAAATCCAGCCCAGGGCAGTGTGGCCTGGTGGTGCAAGGCGCAGACTGAGTCAGGCCGGCCTGGGGTCCCATATCCGCTCCGCCACTCACTCGCTGTTTGGCCTCCGGCAAGCTATGAAGCCCTTCTGGGCTTTTCTCTCCTGTGCGGTGGGGGGTACCGGCCTCATGAGGTTGCTGCAAGGATTATATGGGTCAGAGGTCATTGGGCTGGTCAGCCAGTCCCACCGTCTTCCCTGAGACCTCCTACGGGCCAGGCACGCACCTGCAGATACAGGTGAGCAGGGCAGAGACCTCACGCTCAAAACACTTTCATTCTGGAGACAGAAAAGACATGCACGTTAATAAGGCAGATTCGGGTCCTAATGGCTGCAACAGGGCCCAGCAAGTGATGTGGTGCAGGGGCCGGGAGGCGCTGCCCCAGCGGTGCAGTGGGGGAGCAGCGAGGACAGAGCCCTGACTGGTGAACAGGTGTGGCTCGTTTGAGGTCAGAAGGGCCACCCAGTGTCCTGGCAGGGGGGGGCAGGGGACCATCACATAGGGCCTTGGTGGCTGCCATGGGGCATGTGGATATGGTTCTGATCCTGCTTTCAGCAGGAGTGATCAGATCAGTTTTAGCTTAAGAAATAGCACTTTGGGGTGTGGTGGGGATGAATTATAAGAGGCCTGCGGGTGGAGGCAGGGAGGGCATCCAGTTGGCTGCTGCCACAGTGCAGGCCCAAGAGGGCGGGAGCTTGGGCCGCGAGGGAAGGTAGGATCTGAGAGCTCCTCCGGAGGTTGAGCCAACAGGGCTGGCTGTGGGATTGGGTACAGGCTTGTAGGAGAAAGGGATCAGTGTTTTAACCCGAGCAACTGAGTGGATGGCGCCATCTTCTACCGAGGTGGGGAAGGCTGGGGGCTGGGAGAGGATTTTCAGGGAGCCAAGAGTGAGACGCCTGTTAGCCTACGGGAGATGCCCGTAGGCAGCTGACGGATCAAACCCGAAGCAGCAGGGAGCCTCGGGGACGGGGATGCACAGCGGAGCTCTCAGCACGAAGGCGGCGCCCTATGAAGACACAGACAGGTCGGGCCATGGCCGTGAGGGCAGAGGACCAGGACAGAGCGCTGGGACGTCCCACGTCCCGCAGGCAGGTCGGGGTGAGGACAGTGTGCGGCAGAGCAGGCTGGGGAGGAGCCGCATGAGGACAGGGGAGGGCCAGGCCGGTGCCCGCGGGGAAGCCGGAGGGGGAGGTCAGCCCGGCAAATGTGACGTACAGAGGACACGCCAGCACATAGTAGCTGCTCAATAAATCATCGCAGTTCTTATCCTTCTCAGAAACGAGCGACTTAATAGGGTTCCTTGCATTGTGCTTTGGGAACGCAGGAGGGAACAAGTCTACCCGGTGCAGTCAAAGGAGACTTCTCGAGGGAGGTGGCATTTGAGCTGGACTTTGAGGAATTAGTAGACATTCTACAAAAGAGGAAGCAATGTCCTTCCTTCCTTCCTTCCTGCCTTCCAATCTCCCTTCCTTCCTTCCTATCTTCCTTCCTTCCTTCCTTCCTCCCTCCCTCCCTCCCTTCATTTCCATAAGAAATTTGATCTTCCCTGTGTACTGGGATGGGGAGACACCTTCTCCTTCTCTCCCCTCCTGCCTGGTCCAGCTCTCAGTGCAGAGCCTGATACGAGGGTTCAGGCTGTGGCATCTGCAGTCCCATTAATCTCCTGGGCCATCCACGTTTCAACAGCTCCTCCCTGCTCCCAAGTGAGAATCTCAGTACGGCCGGGCCTTGTCTTCAGGCTCCCCTCGGCCCCTCACCCCTCCCGGTGCTCTAGGCCCACTGGCCTGCTCAGGCCCTGTAATGATGGGCTATGCTTCCCCCAGCTCAGGACCTTTGCTCATGCTCGCCTCTCTGTCGGGAACCCTCTTCCCTCACCTCTGCCTGGTTCACTGCCATTCATCAGAGTAAACGTCATCACTTCTCCAGGGAAGACTGCCGACCCCCCACCCCTATTGTGTGCAGCACCTACCACAATTCAGATCACATACTGGAGCTTTTATCTGATGCATGCCTGCCTCCCCCAGGAGACTGCAAGCCCTAGAAGGGCAGGAACTGCACCTTTTTTAAACACCATTGAAGCCCTAGAGCTAACGTTTATGGGGCGCTTACTGTATACCAAGTACCGTTGAAAGTGCAGTAGAGAAATGAATTCATTTAATCCAAGAGACGACTCTATGAGGAGAAGACCGTCGTCACCTTCTCCAGATGTGGGCACGCAGCAGGGCAGGGATTGGAGCCAGGCCGTCTGGTTCCAGAACCTGTGTTCCTAACCACAAGGCCGTACTGCCTGGCACACGGAAGACACTCAGTAGGTCGTTCTCATTCATTTGCTCCTTCCTTCCTTCTTTCCTCTATTCTATAAGTCCTTTCGAGTACCTGCTAGTGTAGTGGAGGCCCCGTTCCGTGTGCTGGGGCCCAGCAGTGAAGAAACCGGGTTCCTGGCATCTTGGAGAGGACAGCCTGGTCGTGGCCAGACAATGAACCAATTAACATATAATGTCTGGTGGTGAAAGACGCTGGGAGGAGAAGTCCAGCCGGCTAAGGAGCAAGAGAGCCGGGGAGGGGCTCTTCTGGAAGGATGGCCGGGAAGGCCTCTCCGAGGAGCTGAACTGGAGCAGAGACTTGAATCCAGTGAGGGAGAGGAGCCTACGGAAGTCTCGGGAAAGCGTGTTCCAGGCAGAGGGAACAGCCCGGCAAAGATCCTGAGGGGGGAACGTGCGTGCTGCGCAGGAAGAGCGAGCGGAGAGAGTGGAGACCAGATGGGGGCTGCGGTGAAGTGGTGGGGGCCTGGGCAGCCAACGGAAGGACTGGGTTTTACTTTAGACGCTGGGAGCCACTGGAGGACTGCGTGCGTGAGAGAGGATGGTGGATTGCACTGGCCTGTGTGCTGTGGTCAGGGGGTGGGAACAGGCGGCAGGGACAAGGGACAGATCCTTTAAACCTCGCCCCTCTGGCCCGAGTGGGTGCCTTGTCAGCCAGAGCCACAGCTGGTAAAGTCTCAAGCCCAGGAAGGCTCCAGGTGCCCGGGAGGCAGGTGGCACTGCCTGGCCTGGGTGCAGCTGGGCCCAACGCCATCTCTGCCTCCCTGCCCTCCCACTCACTTCTGTGGTCTCCCACCTGAGGCTTCAGAAAACAAGATACCTGTCCCTTACCCAGCGCTGTCCAGGCCTGCCTCAGATTATGAGCTGCTTTGCTGACTTGGTAGGTTGGGGGTTAGAAGGGTCAGACTGATGCTCAAACCTCAGGTTTGGAAAGCCAACAAGACCGCCTGCTCACCTGATGCTTTAGTGCCCTCTTCAGCATCTCTGCTCACACACTTGCACAGCTTCCTCCCGGAGACTCCCAGGGCAGTGCTCTCTCAGGGAGCTGCAGCCTCCGGGCTGCCCGGGGGCTGGGGGAAGAGAAGAGCCAGAGGGCATTTTCTCTCACTCTCTTCACTGCCTGTGGGGAGTGGTTCCCAGGAATTCAGAGCTCCCTTCTCTGAGCAGTCACTCTTTGCCAGGCACCATGCTAAGCAGGCCTGTCCAGTGCAGCTGCAGAAGTTGTGTACTGCTCAGCTCCCTGGAGTTGTGCAGTGCCCAGCTTGAACACCTGTACGTGGCGGTCCAGGAAGCACTTTGTCTGCTTCGTTTCATTTGTTCCTCACAATAGCCCTATGAGGGCAGTGCTATTAGGATGCCTATTTTACAGGTAAGGAAATGGAGGTGGCTCAGAGAGATCGTGTAACAAGTCCATTGTCAAAACAGTGAGGAAATGGCCAAGTTGGGATTCAAGAGCCAGCGTCTTTACTGCTATGCTCTCATTGCAAGGAGTCACATAGCAGAGTGTTCAAGGTACAGATTTTGGAAGCAGCCTTGCTTCAGACCCTGGCTTCATCATTACTACCCGCTCTGTCTGACTTTGTGAAAGCTACTCTGAACTTCTGTCTCCTTTTCTGTAAAAGGGGGGAAGTGAGTCCTACCTCGCAGAGCTGTCGGCAAGACTCAAAGAGACAGTACACACCAGGGTACCCGGCATAGCCCAGCGCCTCGAAAGAGGGAAAAGAACGGTGGCTTAGAAAACCACACTGTCCAGAGGTCCACGGCAGGGCTGGGGGCCACCTAGGGGCAGCGCTGGACCCTAGCACCCACCACCCTGGTACATCAGCGCAGCCAGCCCCGGCTCCGCTGCTCTGCCTGACTTCCCAGCTCCACCCTCCCCAGGGGCCGCGGCTGGATTTATTTTGGAAACGGCCAGTTTCAGGCCAGCAGTGGGGCACTGCAATCTTGCCTCCAGAGAATGACCTCCCGCACAGCGAGATCAAGCGTCTTGCGAGGGACGATGCAATCATTGCTGCGTTTAGCATCGTGAGGAGAGAAGAGCAGAGCTGCCTCACTCCTCGGGGGCCTGTGAGCTGAAGAAAGCGGGCACAGTGATGGGTAACCAGCTCTTGACTGGGGCTTTCTGTTACCTTGGAATTGCCGCCGTTCAAGAGACAAGGCTGGAAACAGTGGGTGCTGAGCCGGCCCCCATTCCGGAGGGAGGGCCGAACGGCTGCCCAAAGCCCCCCACACACATGTGCAGACACCGCCAAGCCTGTATAAACCGAGGCTTTGGGATGCGGGAGGAAATCTTTCTTTTAATTCTTTTCTTTTTCTTTTTTAAAATTATTTTATTGAGGTCATACTGGCTTATAACATTGTGTAATTTCAGGCGTACTTTATTATTTATCACTTTCTATATAGACTGCATCGTGCTCACCACCAATGGTCTAATTTTTATCCATCACCATACATACGTGCCCCTTTACCCCCTTTGCTCACCCCCTACCCCCCTCCCCTCTGGTAACCACCAATCTGTTCTCCTCATCTACGTGTTTGTTTATCTTCCACATATGAGTGAGATCATGCAGTGCTTGTCTTTCTCTGTCTGGCCTATTTTGTTTAACATAATACCCTCCAGGTCCCTCCACGTTGTCGCAAAAGGCACGGTTTTGTCTTTCTTTGTGGCTGAGTCGTATTCCATTGTGTATATACCACATCTTCTTCATCCATTCATCCATTGATGAGCACTTGGGTTGCTTCCGTGTCTTGGCTGTTGTGAATAATGCTGTGATGATCATAGGGGTGCATAGATCTTTCTGAATTAGTGATTTCATGTTCTTTGGATAAATACCCAGTAGTGGAATAGCTGGATCATGTGGTACTTCTATTTTTAATTTTTTGAGAAGTCTTCAGTCGGGAGGAATTCTGAAAAACAAGTCTCCAGCCCAGGGTGGAGGTTGGGGGGTGATGTGGCTGTTCCCGGCCCCTCCCACAGGTGGTCCCTCCACCATGGCCAGTGGAGCAGATCCGAGAGGACTTCGTAGAGGACAGGGGTGCCTGTAAGAGGCCTTGGTGTCCTGGCCCCTCTGTGAGTCTGGGGTACCTCTTCTCCTCCAGGCAGAGGCAAGAAGCGGAAAGCTGGAGGGAAGGCAAAGAGAGAGAGGTGTGGGCGGGGAGGGGGCTGCACGTGTGCCCACCACTTGGTGTGGCAGGGGTGCAGGGGTTTGGAGTGGGCCCTTGGCCTGAGCCGTCCTGCTAAACTGTATATGAAAGGGCTGGTCCCCCAGGGGGGCTCCCCGCGGCAAGAGGTGAGGGGGCACTCCCGGGGGGCAGGCGAAAGATGTGTCTGACATTTCTGTCCCCCTACACACCTCCTCCTGGGGCAGGCCCGGGGGTCAAGCCCGAGCTGGGCCATTCTTGAAGCAGACACTGAGGGTCTAACCTGCATCGCCCTGCACTGGGCCTTATGTCTTCACAAAGTGCCTGGAAAGCTACGTGCCTGCCTGGATGCCATTAAAGCATCAGATGGAGAGTGGACAGAGCAGGGCAGAGGCAGTGATGGGGGAAAAATAAAATGAGTTCCTGAGTGCGCGGACTTAGTTCAGACTCTGCAATAGAACAAACAATGTTTGACTCTTTTTTTGGTTGTCTTCTTTAAAAGAGGCTGTATGTGAAATTATATGAGTGTGTGTGTGAGGAGACAGAGAGAGAGAGAGACAGAGACAGAGAGAGCCTGGATCCTAATAGTCTTCGAGGGTGGGGCTGGTTGTTGTCACTCTGGTCAGGGAGCAAGGCCACGGAAGAAGTTGGTGAGCACACTTAGCACCCAGTGGGATGGGCTAGAGGCAAAATCTGGAACATCGTGGATGAAGAAAGGAAGAGGCAGGCCGGCAGAGTGTTTCAAGGCGTGGATTTGGGGGTCATGCTCGGCCACCTGCAGGCTGTGTGGCCTTGGCAAGTCGCTTAACGTCCTGGGTCACCTGGAGGCCTCCTTTGCAAAATGAAGAAAATAAAACTTACTTTCTAGAAAAGTCGCTGCGAGGATTAAACAAAATAATCTACGGAAGTACTTTGCTCAGTGCCAACGCTTTGCCTTATAAAAATATTTAGATTTAAGAAAAGACCCTCCCACATTCACAGCCCTTTGGTTTATAGACTTCTTGTGAATTTGAAGTCAGGTGGCTCTAAGTTTGGCTTCCAAGCTCCTGTTCAGGAATAACAGAAATAGCAAGCATGGAGTAAGCTCTTGCAGAGTGCCAACTTTGGCTCTAAGCGTTCCACTTATATGAACTCTGCATCTATCACTTGGCATGAGATCTACCTGGTGGGGGAGGTGCCCTCTTCAAGCTGGACCCCCCACTACAGCCTCACCTGGACTCCTGATGGGAGAGCAGGAGACCACGGGTCATGGGGATGCTGGTGGGTGAGCCACGTGCCAGGTGGCATGTGTGCACGAGTAGAGATGAGTGTGTGCGTGCACGCGGGTGCTGGCACGTAAGGCCACTGCCATGAGAGATGAGCACAGATGTTTCAAGTTCTGGGCATTCTCGCCAGAATCACCGATTGCTGTGTGACATTGGGTCCTTGGCTTAACGTGATGAACAGACGCTAAGACCACCCTCAATGATATCCCACCCCCTTGTCCATGC
Organism: Diceros bicornis minor; assembly: GCF_020826845.1. Lineage (NCBI taxonomy): Eukaryota > Metazoa > Chordata > Mammalia > Perissodactyla > Rhinocerotidae > Diceros > Diceros bicornis. The sequence continues at coordinate 25,027,687 of NC_080770.1, forward strand.
CTTTGTGTCATCCCCTCCCCTTGAGTGTAGCAGGACCTCTGACTTGCTTCTAACCAATAAAATGTGACAAAGGTGATGGGAGGCACTCCTGTGATTATATTTCGCCATATAAAACTCTCTCTTAGCAGCCTGAGAGAGAAAAAGAGAGACTCTTGCTGGCTTTGAAGAAGCTGCCATGTTGTGAGAGGGCTTCTGGAAAGGACCATATGGCAAAGAACTGTGGGTGGTCTCTAGGAGCTGAAAGTGGCCTCCAGCTGACAGCCAGCAAGGAAATGGTGATCTCAGTCCTTGAGCTACAAAGAGATGAACTCTGCCAACAACACGAATGAGCTTGAAGCCGACCTTTCCCCAGTCGAGCCTCTGATAAGAACGCAGCCCTGGCTGACACCTGGATTGCAGCCTGGTGAGTCCCTGAAGCAGAGAACCCAGCTAAGCTGTGTCCAGACTTCTGACCTGCAGAAACTGGGAGGTGATAAATGTGTGTGCAGTGTTAAGTCTCTATATTGGTGGTAATTTGTTATGCGGCAATGGAAAATGTAACCTTTTTGTGGGAGGGTAAAAATCTTGGCTTCTTTCTTTCTCCCATGACTCCAGCCCACGAGTCTCACAGGTGTGCAATGAGGTGAATTAGATAAATAGCTGTAAATTGTTCTAATATCCTGGAGAAAAGCACTAATACAAACTATAGTAATTATGTCATCAAAGTGGCTTTTAAATTCATCCAAAAAGCAAATCTAATGAATTGAATGAATGGAGGTTTGGGGGAAGTTTGCAAATATAAAGAGCTTGGAAAATGCTGGTAATTAGGAAGACTTCCATTAAAGGTGATCAGCTCCCACGATGGGTAATTATCAAGGCAGAACAGGATCTGCAAAGCGGCCCCTTCCTGAGTCCTAACAATAGACATAGAAGGAGAAGGTTAATAATCCCTAATGAGGAGGATAACTGAAGCTGCTGTCTCAAAGAGTAATTGTCACCCCCAAGGACAGCAGAGCCTCCTTATTAATGTTTCATCCTAGGACCAAAAGTTCCGATGGTGTGTCTTTTGAAGGTGACACAGCATGGGGCAGCCACTCTTACGGCTTGTGGGGAAGGTAATGACTCCCACATCATTAGGCTGGGATTTTTCCACTCCACCTCAAAGCTTCGTGAAGCTTTTGTCCAAAGCAGAATTTGGACATAATTGGGAGAGTGTGGTGGTTAAGATCTTTGACTTTGGAATCAGGTCTGACAGATTCGAGTTCAAATCTCATCTGTATCCATATCACTGCATCAGTGAGCTCTTGCTGCATAACAAACAACCCTGCATTTCATAACTTAAAGCAGCAAGCATTTGTTTAACTCACGAGTGTGCAGATTGGCTGGGAAGTTCTACAGCTCTGAACTCAACTTGGCTGATCTTTGTTGGGCTTGCTCATGAATCTCATGAATCTGCCTTCAATGGCTCTGCTGGGGTACGGCTGTTCTTGGATGTCTTTAGGGGGTGAGCCAAGCTGACTTGGCTCTGCCCCTGATGGTCTCTCATCCTCCAGCAGGCTAGCTGGGGCTTATTCACATAGCAGCTGGCAGAGCTCAAGAGAAAGAACAGAAACTTGCAAAGTCTCTTGAGAACTAAGCTTAGAATGGGCACAACCTCACTTCTACTGAATTCCATTGACAAAACAAGTCCTAAAGGCAGCCCAGATTCAACTAGGGAAATCAACTCCACCTCTTGATGGGAGGAGCTTAGAGATCACACGCAAAGGGTGTGGATACAGAAGGCTATGAATTGGGTCATCAGTGCTTCTTCCCAAGGGAGCACTGTTCCAAGAGCAGCAAGAACGGGCAGGCTCTGATGCACCAGCACTTTTCAAGTCTCTGCTTGAGTTATGTTTGATAGAGTTCCACTGGCTAAAGCAAGTGGCATGGCCAACCAGCCCAAGGGGTACAGAAATAGACTCCACCTCTCCGCGAGAGGGAAAGAATTTGTGGCCATTTTTGCCCTTCTAAGGGTTACACGGGAAAATCTTAACCATCGCTAAATAAATGAATCCCAGATGAGGCAAATGTGGCAAAATCTTGATAACTGTCAAATCTGGGAGGACAGCGCTGAGCAGGCTGGTGAACACAGAGTGCAGCATTCCCTCCGGAGCCTCTGCACCCCAAGTCTTCACCCCACCACCCCAGCCTTCTCCAGCGCCTGCACTGCTGAGCCCCCTGCCCTGGACCCCACGCTTTAGAGCAGTGCCATGCGATAGAAATCAAGTGTGAACCACACATGTAGTTTTAAATTTTCTAGTGCCAAAGTTAAAAAAAAAGTAAAAAGAGACAGGTCGAATTAATTTTAATACTATTTTATTTAACTGAATATGTCTAAAATGTTATCATTTCGATGGGCCAGCCCCATGGCTTAGCGGTTAAGTGTGCGCGCTCCCCTGCTGGTGGCCCGGGTTCGGATCCCGGGCATGCACCGACGCACCGCTTCTCCGGCCATGCTAAGGCCGTGTCCCACATACAGCAACTAGAAGGCTGTGCAACTATGACATACAACTATCTACTGGGGCTTTGGGGGAAAATAAATAAATAAATAAAATTAAAAAGATCAGAACAGAATTAAAAAAAAAACATACAAAATTAAAAAAAATGTTATTTCAACAAGTAATCAATATAAAAATTTTTGCGAGAGGTGTGTTTTTTACATATTAAGGCTTCAGGATCCGGTATGTTTCTTACGCGTACAGCCCATCTCAGTTTGGACCAGCCACGTCCGAAGTGCTCAGTGGTACACATGGCAAGTCTACTGAACCACACAGTGCAGCCTTAGGGGTCCTGCTCTGGCTCTCCTCCAGCTGTACCCCTCTCACGGAGCGAGGAGTCCATGGAACCAAAAGGACGTGACCATTTGGAGCTCACACCCCCTGTTTCTAGACCAGACTCTAGGTACATAGGGCCCCAGAATACCCTGAACGTCAGCCCCAAGCTGGCTTCTAGGGCTTCTTCCTAAGCCCACTCTCCAGACAGCTGTCCTGTGCTCACCTGTAAGCTCAGCCTGGCCAATGGGTGTCTGCTGGTGGGATGTGTGGACGTTGCCTGGATGTGCATGTGTGTGAGCTCCCTACAGCCAGGGATGGAGCCGGAGGTGGGAAGAGAAGGCGGGCCCTTGATCCAGGAACCCCCATTGGTCTTCTTACCCCAGGCCCCCAAATGTTGGTGGGCACCACCACGGCCTGGAGGGCAGGGCAGGAAAACGAGAGTCCTCTCTGGTTCTTCCTCATCCCTCAACATCCAATTCCATTGGCAAGTCCCATTGATTCTACCTTCAAATACAGTCAATTCTCATTACTCACAGTAGCTATGTTCTATAAAGTTGTGCAAACACCGAGTTAGGGAACACTGGAACATTACTCCTAGGAGAAATACACGGTTAGGTTCCTGTGAGCCTCTGGTCACATTTTCTTCAAGTCTATACACAACTTTGTTTCATGTGTGTTTCTCTTTAAAGACATCTCATTTAACGTATATATTGATTCATTAACACTGAACCATAGCCAACAGCACCACGCCTGAGCAAAGCTTATCTAACAAGTGTCTCCGTAAGGCACATCACAGCCTTCTTGTGCCTAGGACACCAAACAGCACTTCAGCACTACAATTGGGGATGGTTTCAAAGAGCAAAATCACCAACAGAAAGCACAAACGTGAAAAACATGGTACTAAATAGACTCCGAAATGGACACTTGCTGACAGTACGAGCTGAACCAAGAAGACAGAGCATCGTTTGACCTCAGCTGGGAACGTGCGTGTGGGCAATTCCCATGTTTTGCTGCTCTGCACATGTCCACGAATGACAATGAAAGCCCCACGAGTATTGGTTTGGGGGTTACAAATAAATTTTAGCGAGTAGGCGAATTCGCGAATACGGAACTCAGGAATAATGAGGATCGGCCGTATATCTTCTCTCGTCTCTTCCCCCCAGGCCACAGCATCTCTGCCTGGAGGAAGGGGGGCCTCCCCCTGACTTGTCTCCCTGTTTCCCCACCTCCATCACACCGTTTCCACTTAGCAGCCAGAGTCATCTTTCTAAAAGATCCAACCTTCCACTCTCTTTCTGGTTCACTCAGGACTAAGTCCAAACTCCTCACCGTGGCCTCTAAGCCCCTCCCTGGCCTTCATCCACGGACGTCTCAGGCGTAAGCCCTCGTCCTCTCCCCTCACTCGCCTCTCTCCTGCCTTAGTGGCCTCCTCGTTTCTCCAACACGCCCAGCCCTTCCCACCTCAGGGCATTGTACCTGCATCTCCTCCTCCTTCAGCTCTCAGTTTAAAAATCCACCTTCTCAGAGGCCACCCTGACCACCTCACCGAAGTAAGGGCCCCACCCCTCAATTGTTTCCCTAGCAGGGCCGCCCTGTGCGTTTCCTTCCCAGTTCTCATGGTTTGCAATGTAGCGATTATTTACTGTGTTACTTGACAGGCATTCTCGTTGGCCTGTGGCCTCTTTAAGGGCAAGTCAGTGTTGGCTTTATTCACATGGGCCTTGGGGTTTGGAACAGCGACACGCAGCACAAGCTCGTTGAAATAGTGTGTGAGCGACCCATGGCCGAGTGGCCTGCTGGACTGAACTCCTCCAGCCCCTTGGAAAGAGGAGTCTGTGCAAATGTTCCAGGTCAAGGGTCAGAGTTCATCCTCGCTCACGTGGCTGCCTGTGTGTCCTACGGACCCTGCTCCCACCGAGCGTGGCGCCCCAGAGTGGGCTTTGCACTGTCCCGTGTGGCAGACGCCTGGTGCCTTCTCCAGGCCCCTGGGAGACACGTTTCTGATCAGAAATACTTGACCTCCAGGGCCTTGGCAGCTCCAGGGTCTCGTGGTCTTGCCGAAGAAGCTGACCTCTCCCTGAGGGAAAACACACATTCTTAAATTTAGAAACCACGGGATTTTGTGGTCTCAAATAGCACATCCTTATAATTTTGAAATCTCAGCATCTCCAGAGGTCCACGCAAAGAACAGATGACCCTCTCATCCTCCGAAACCCTCTTTAGGTAAGCAGCATGCTTTTATGATTATAAAGCTGCAGGATTTCACGGTCCACCCAAGGACCTGACCATCCTTCTAAGACCCAATTTTGCGTAAACACCACATCCTCATGTTTATGAGACCACAGACCCTCAAGGGCCCCACCCGTGAAGATGGGCCCCTTATTTTCCCGAGCCGCACTTAGATAAACACCACAGTCCTGGGATCACGGAGCTCGTGGAACAACATAAAGAGATGTTCTTGGCATTATACACAATTTGAAATAAAAACACAAAAGAAAACAAAATATCCCCATGGCGTACCCCCTGTGCCTGTAATTACAGGAAGACTCGGCCTGCGCCCAGCCAAATATGCAGAAATAAAAACAGTCCCAGTGGCAGGACGGGTGATGTTTCATTATCTGCTTCCTAAACTTTCTGTAATATTGCTGCCTTTATGATAAAAAACTGTGGCTCCAAAAAAAAAAAAGCTTTGTTCCATACCCCCGCCACGGGGTGATAAGGGTGATTTATCAGAGTTTAACAGCCGAGTTGCCTCTCCGCCTCAGGCCTGCTGACCTTCTGGAAAATTACTGCGATTTATCATTATTACCAGAATTGATGCCCTGGCTCCCTACGTGTTGCGTGTTTGTCCTGCACAGTAATGGATGAGGGCGAGAGTGGGGGCCGGGTGACAACGGTGCATCTATCTTATTAGGGACACTACAACTAGGCAGTTATGGTCCCTTTCCTGGTGGGGACCGGCTCGTCCTGGGTGACGATGTTGGCCCAGCATGAGAGCTCTGCTTGGTCCCCGGGGAGAGCCCAGCACCCAGCAGCGACTGGATGTGGGGAGGAGGGCTGCCCCGGGGAGTATATGAGGATGCTGATGTGGGGTAGAGGATGCTGACGCGGGGTAGAGGATGCAGGAGGTCTGCGCCTGGGCCCCGGGAGGGAGCAGTGGTTCTTAATTGGGGGTGATTTTGCCCCTGCCAGGGGACATTTGGTAATGTCTGGAGGCATTTTTGGTTGTCACAACTGGGGAAGGGGTGCTCCTGGCGTCTCGTGCACAGAAGTCAGGGATGCTACTCAACATCCTACAGCGTGCGGGACAGACAGCCTTCCACAGCGAAGACGCATCCTGCCCCCAGTGTCAATAGTGCCAAGATGGGAACCCCACCCTAGAGCAAGGGAGCACTTTGTCTCAATGGGTCAGGGCCCTCGGGCAGCAGTCAAGGCTCTGATAAGGAAGTGGGCCCCACACTAACAGAGGTGCTCACGGTGACAGCCAACACTGAGCAGGGAGGGTGCTGGAGGGGGCTCTTCTCAGCTGGTTCTAGTTAAAGTGTCAGGGGCCAAGGCTTGTTAGGGCCCCTAGCTGTGAATGACTCTCTCACCCACCCCCACCCCTCCTGCCACACCAGACGGGCCACGTACTGTCCTCCAGGCATGCCCTACACTCTGTCCTCTGTGCCCTTTTCATTCCCCCAAATCCTTCACCAATACCTGATTTAATCAAACCCATCCTTCAAGGCATAAATGCCACTTCCTCCATAAAGCCTGCCTTAATTTCCTCTGCCTGTATCAATATCCGTAACTCCCTTTCCTTCACTGGGTTGAGGTAGGGAATTGCCCCCAGATTGGAGGTGGGTACAGTAAGGTACCGTGGTTAAATGCACGGACAGACGTTGGCTTCCCATGCAACTGGGTTGACATCCTGTTTGTTACTCACTTGGTGGTAAAGTTACTTTAACCTCTGGACTTGGTTTCCACGTGTCTGAAACGGGGCTCAATCAAGCATTGCCGGGAAGATTTGATGCATTAAGTGCATGTGCAAAGCTTGGCGCACAGTAGGATGGATAAGCCATCTGAGCTACCCTTCACCGTTGGAACTCTGCCTTTTCAATGTGGGCGCCATCGTTGTCCCCCCTTTCCAAATGAGGAACTGAGGCCCAGAGAGGGTGGGCAGCAGCCAAAGTCACCCCACCAGGAAGTGGCGCCACCCGCCATCTGCACTGAACCAGAGTGTGTGCTTCCTTTTCCTGGGCTGTCCTGGCTGATCGCGGCCACAGCCTCCTGGCCGATCCAACCTGCTCTTTCTCGGAGCCTGGCGCATACCCGGCCATCTCTTAGGTAGACGGCTTCATTCCACTCTCCCAGCAGGCTTTTGAGGTCAGCACGACCATTATAGCCATTTCACAGATGAGACACTGAGCCTCTGAGAGAGACGCCACACGAAATGCTCAAGGTCACACAGCGCCTAAGAGGCAAGGCCAGGTTCAAACCAGGTCTGCTTACTCCAAAACTAACAATACTCTGTTTTAATGAGAATAACCTAGCAACCATCACAAGTAGGTAAGAATAGCTAACATGAGCATGTACGGTGTTCATGGTGCTGTGCTAAGTACTCTGCAGGTATAACTTACAGGTTCCAGTCGTCACCAACAGACAGGTCAGGACACCGGGATTTCCAGGGAGAATGACTTCCCTGAGGTTTCCAGCCACTCCGACTCTCATTCCCCATGGCCTGCCATCTCCCCGGAACTCTCTGTCCGTGTCAAGGACTCTGTGCCCACAGCCAGGCCCTCGCCCCAGAAGCCCTCAGCGAATTGCTCTGGCCACAGCAGCGAGCCCCTGGCAGGCCCGGTCTTGCCCTTGGAGGCTGAGCTCAGCTGGTCTCTAATGAGCACCCCTGGGGACAAAAGCAGCTGGGGCTCCTTGTCCAGGGCCCTGTGTCAGGACAAAGGCATGAATTGATGCGTTCTCTGCTCTTTTGTGCTAAATAATTGGCCTCAATTAAGTGGGCTGGAGGGAGCGAGGTACTCGGAGGAACAGGAACGCGGAACTTATGAAAATGGAGGTCTTAGGGTGGACAGCCAGGGGGAGGGGGCTCCGAGGGGCCCGATGGAGATCCCCCCTCCCCCCTGCCACGTTGGGAAAGGGTCTTACCCTCTCTTGGCTCAGTTGCCTCCTCTGTAGAGCAGACAGAGGAAGAGGGAACCTCCGGCTGGGGGTTTTCAAATTGCGCTTGGCAAAGCCCCGGGGGGCCAGGCGGTCTGGGGCTGGGCCAGACTCTGGACAGACCCTCCAGGATTCAGCTGGAACAGCTCCTTCCCTCTGCGCCTCTTTCACATATTGGGCTGTTTCCATCTGCTTTAGTTTGAGCAAAAGACACAGGGACAAAAAAAAAAAAAGAAAGGAAAGAGTCTGAAACCACCAGACGGAGGATATTTAGGGTCCCTCCCAGCTCTAGAACTTTCCAGATCCCAGCTTGAGGTTTGGGGGTCTTAGAGCAGAGGGGTGGCCCCTCTGTCGTCGAGGGAGGCTTGGTCCAGGTGGCCTGACCCTCTGCGGCCATGCCCCCTGACCTTGAACTGGGCTTGCCTCTGAGCCCCACTTCCTGCATCGGAGGAAAAGGGAAATGATGACGATGGTGGTGACAGCAATGACAATAACAACAATCACTGACCTTTCCGCGTGGCCCCGTGTGACCTGCGCTCTCTCCTTGAACCCAACACCAGGGAGGGGGGTGCATGGCCCCCATCCACTCGCTGATTCATGAATAGGTACTTACTGAGCACCATCCACGTTCTAGATGCCGTGAAAAAACACAGCTATCCCTGCTCTCAGGGGGCTTACGTTCTGGGTGGAAACAAACAATAAAAATCATAAGCACAACAGAGGAAGATCAAGCTGGGAAGAGGACTGGCGAGTGGTGGGGTTGAGGTGGGGTTTGCAATTTTAAATCAGGCGATCAGGAAAGACCTCAGGAGAAGGTGAGGGTTGAGCACAGATCTGAAGGAGCCGCGTGCGTATCTGTGCAAGGTGCCCCAGACGGAGGGAACAGCCATTGCAAAGGCTTTAAGGTGGGGGTGTTGAGGAACAGCGGGGTGGGGGGGCGCAGTGTGACTACAGTAGAGTGGGCGAGGGGGAGGGTGATGGGAGATGAACTGTGCTCAGGAACCTCTGTCTGGGGTTTTCAAATTGAACTTGGCAGAGCCCTGGGGGGTCCACAGAGGTCTGGGACCTGCACCCTGTGGTTCAGGCGGGGACCTGGGCTTTGTGCTTGAGTGAGATGGAGCGTGGAGGGGGTGGCATTTGGGGCAGAGGAGTGACACACAGGGATCACTCCAGAAGGAGGAGGGGAGGAAGTGGTCAGATTAGGGGAGCATCCTGAAAATAGACTGGACAGGGAGTGCTGAAGGGTGGGAGGGGCTATAGGAGGAAGAAAGGGTCAGGGGTCACTCCAGGTGTCAGCAGGAGTGACTGGCAGGGGGAGTTTCCACTTGCTGAGATGGGGAAATCCAGAGATTCCGGCCGTGGAGGAGTCAGAGGCTCGATGCCCGTTGGCCGTGGGGTGGGGGTGTCCAGCAAGCAGTGCGGCAGGAGTCTGGGGGTCAGAGCGCAGTCTGGGTTGGTATGCACCACTGTAGACACGGTCCTTGTATCTAGGACCCCGAGGAAGTGGGTGTAGACAGAAGAGACGCCCACGGAGCCCTGGGCCCTCGGTGTTGGAGGCTGGCGGGTGAGGAGGACCCGGCAGAGGACGAGGAGAGCCGACAGCCGGGAGGCCGGAGGAAGACCGAGGGCTCGGAGCCCCGTGAAGAGGGAGCGACGACTTGTGACGGGAGGCCAGGAAGAGGAGGCCTGAGAAGTGACACCGGATTCAGCAACGTGGTGGCCATCAGTGACCCTGACCAGAGGAGTTTTGGCGGAATAATGGGGACAAGACCTGACTGAAGCAGAGAGACGTGGCGGGAGACTAGGCGGAGTGGAAACGGAGGCGCCTGCTTCATGGACGTGGCCTGGCAGCTCTTCCAAGGACTTCTCCTCTAGAGGGCAACAGGGAACACAGATGCGCAGGGGGCAGGACGTGGAGAGGGGCTTTTTGGTTGTTTGCTTGTTTTAAGGTGGGAGAAATTTGAGCATATTTGTATGCTATTGAGAATGATCCAGGAAAGAGGAAAAAATTAACGATGAGGGCGGGAGAGAGGGAGGAATTGCTGGAGCAATGTCTTTAAGTGGGTGAGGGGGCTGGCATCTGAGGCTCAGATGGAGCGGTGGCCTCAAATAGGCTACAAAGAAGGAAACTGAGGCCCAGAGAGGTGCAGTGACTTCCCCAGGGAAGCCGAGTCCTCGGCTGCAGCAGCTGGGACAGGGACCGGCCTCCCTCCTGCTGAGGCTGTCCTCCCTGCTAAGAGGCTCCCTCCGCCGGCCTCTCCACCTCTCCGCCTGCTGACGTCCGCATGGCTAAGAGAATCCCGGAATTCCAGGGCCGACGGGGCCCCAAGAGTCTGCAGCCTCCAGAGCAAAAATGCCCAAGAGGCTGTTGGATCGTCTCCTTTCAACGAACTCGAACCGGGCATTCGAGTTGGCATGCCACGCCCTGTGTGGTCTTGCTGGACACAGAGGTGAGGACACCTGCCCCCAATTTTCCCCCAGGCTCCTGCGTGAAGAAAGGGGGCACTGGCTCCAGCCGCGGGTGGGGAGTAAGGTCCCTAGAGGCTGCAAACACAATTCAGTGACACACGCACTGGGCTTCCTGGTCTCCAGCCACGAGGGGGTATTGGTGAGTGGATTTCGGTTCGTGTCTGTGTACAGTAGTCCCCCCTGATCTGTGGGGGATGCCTGAAACTGCGGATAGTACCCAACCCTAGATGTACTATGTTTTTTCCTATACACACATACCTGGGATAAAGTTTAATTTATAAATTAGGCACCGTAAGAGATTAACAAGAACCAAGAATAAAATAGAACAATTATAACAACATAGTGTAATATGTCACTGTAGATTTTAGCAACCTCAGCATACAATTTTTTTTCTTTCTATATTAAGTTGAGAATTTGCACCTTTTCACTTCAAGGAAGTAATTTTCGGCTTCCCTTTGGCATATCCGAATTGCCAGCATCGCTACTCTTATGCTTTGGGGCCATTATTAAGTAAAATAAGGGTTGTTTGAACACAAGCACTGTGATACCCTATAGTCGATCTAATAACTGAGATGGCTACTAAGTGACCAACAGGCGGGTAGTGTACACAGCGTGGATCCGCTGGACAAAGGGATGACTCACGTCTTAGGCCAGATGGAGTGGGATGGTGCGAGATTTCATCACGCTTCTCAGAACGGCATGCAATTTAAAGCTTATGAGTTGTTTATTTCTAGAATTTTCCATTTAATATCTTTGGACCATGGTTGACTGCGGGTAACCAAAACCAAGGAAAGCGCAACCACAGATAAGGGGGACTCCTGTCTTTGTGACCCGTGTATAGCGCACATCGGTGTGTGGGGATGAGCTAGCGTTTGTGTTGTTTGCATACATCTTTGTGTGTGTGCTTATTAGTCAGCCAGTGTTGCAAGATTGTTGAGGAACAAGCAGTGGCATTCACTGGCCTGCGGGAATCAGTATTTATTCTTCTCACTTCTGGGTCTGCTTGGTTTGATCCGGTGTGGCTCCAGGCTGGGGGAGTGATCACTTAGATTCTAATTTCAGAATTTTTGAAGGAGGGAGGGAATGTTCTGGATGGTCCTCGGGGCTGCATAATCTCGGGAATCCAGTGGGGAAACCCAAGCACTGCCAACAGGCTAAGGGTGATTTGTAGTGTCCCTCCCTTCTCTCCCCACCCTGCCCTCCAAGGTGCCCAGGCCTGGCTCAACCCCCCAGCTGCCCAGGAGGGTCTGGAATCCAGAGAGGCAGCACCATCCTGAAGGAGCCCTTCTTGGAAGGCCGATCCTGGGGCCCAAAGCATCAGTCGGCGGTGCTCCCTCCTCCCAGGGTTGTCGCTGCAGCTCCCCCGAACTGGCACCAGGTGTTTAATTTCCTCTCCCCATGGCACTGACACCTTGCAGATCCCTGGGGAAGTTGCAACATCGCCTTTTCACTGGGGGCTCAGCCAAGAGTTTTCTAGATTGGCACTTTTCTCTCCCACTCTCGTGTCCTGCCATCCCTCTGATGGGCATTTCCTTGGCAGCTGGGAGGAGAGCTGGCGAGCGGGAGGGACGGCTCCCAGCACAGCTCCTGGCTCAGAGTGGACGCTCCCCAGACAGGAGGGAATTGAGTCGAGAATGCCCCCTCACTGCAGGGACACCCCATCGCCCACGGCGGGCCAGAGAATTTGGGGAGATGCTGCCAATCCTTGCCTCTCTTTTTCTTCCTGGTGGACAGTTATTTGAGAGGGGGGACGGTGCAGATGGTGGGCCTCAACATGGACCCGCCCTCCTTGTCAGCAGGAGTGTGCCCCACCCACCAGAGACACTCTCCTCATCCCCAACCCAACAGCCTATAGAGGGTGTGGGCTGGGCATGACGCCTGTGCTAACGGCTGATATTTATTGTGGAGGTGGATTCTAGCCTCAGTTTAAAGATAAAGGCAGGATACATGCAATGGAATATTATTCAGCCTTAAAAAGGATGGGAATTCTGACATGTGCTACAACACGGATGAACTTTGAGGACATTATGGGATGTGAAATAAGCCAGTCACAAAAGGACAAATACCGTATGATTCCACTTATATGAGGTCCCTAGAGCAGTCAAATTCATAGAGACAGAAAGTGGAGAGGTGGTTGCCAGGGGCTGAGGGGAGAAGAGAAAGGGGGGTTATTGTTTATAGGGTACTGAGTTTAAATTTTATAAGGTGAAAAGAGCTCTGAGGATGGATGGCGGTGATGGCTGCACAACAATGTGAATGTACTTAATGTCATTGAACTGTACTCAAAAATGGTTAAGATGGTACATTTCGTGATAGGCGCGTTTTACCACAATAATAAAAAAAAAGATGAAGTGGACCCCAGAGGAGTTATTTGCCCAAGGTTACACAGCTGCTCGGAAGTGAAGACGAAATTTGAACCCCAGCAAGGTGAGTCCAGAGTTTACATCCTTTACCCCCACACCATCCCCATTGGCCACTGCAGTAAAAGGGGAGAAAGGCCCGGCAGGCAAACAGGCCAGGGGCCAGCACAGCACAGAGGGCCTGATGGAGCCCTGCGGGCCTGCCCCCGCCTCTTACCTCGGACGCGACGCACAGCTCTGGGCCTTTCTGAGTCAAGGTCTCCCTGTGGAATGCGATCGCAAAGACACCACCTCGGGTGTGAAGGTGAAATGAGAGCGTGCTCCCAGCACGGTGCTGGGCTCAGTGCAGAGGGTTAAATACATACAAAATGGTGCAGAGCCAGTGCCCCTGCCTGGGCATAACAAAAGATCTCTCAGTCCACCGTGGGAGTGACAGAGGACGTAATGTAACCGTCACATCAGGATGCTCCTTGAAGAAGATGTCATTTGAATGAAGGGTGGTGTAGGGTTTCAACAGGAGGCTGTGAGGTGGGGACGGCATTCCTGGCAGAGGTTACAGCTTGAGGAACAATCTGGAAGTGGGGGGTGTCTGATCCGTTCTGAGAACTTGCAACTGGCTGGAGTGAAGGACTGAAGATAATGATTCAGTTCTTTGGGCTGCAAATTACAGAAACTCAACTCAAAGGGAATTTTTTGCTTATGTTATCAGAAGAGTGCAGGAGATGAGCTTCAGGTGCAGTTGGATCCAGCATTCAGTCTTTCTTGTTTCATCTCCTGGTTCTACTCTCCTTGCACTGGCTTTGTTCTGAGACAAATAAATGTCTCAGGGCTTCTCTCCCTCCTGTTTCAATGCTAGCTGGGAAAGAACAGACTGCTCTCAGTGATTTCAACTAAAGTCCCAGAGCTGACCCTGACTCACCCAGCTTCCAGGTCAAGCCACCCTGAACTATGCCATGCTCAGGGCCATTGTCTAGACTGGGGCTTGGGCTCACCCCTGGATCTCAGGGGTTGTGAGGGTGATAGCCCTGCCTGAACGACATGGGCCAAGAGTGGAGGCTGGGCAATTCCTCAAAGGAAAACCAGGATGATGTTTCTGGAAGGAGGGAAATGAATGTTAAGCAGGGAAAAGCACCCCATGTCCTCTCCAGGTAGCAAGAGCTAAGGCTGCCACGAGAAGCCCTCCTCTATTTCACGCTGCCAGACCCCCTCCCCCAGCATCCTCCGCCCCACACCCTCCCCTCCCCCTCCGACAAGATGGGCTCATTCACACCTCCCTGCTTCCTCCCGCTCGTGTTTCCCAACCTCGCTGGATGCTGGGCGTGACCCGGTCCCCATCAGAGGTGCCAGCAACACCTTCCGGCAAACACAGCTTCTGCCAGCTGCCACCCCACCCCCGCCGTGGCTCCGTGGTTGGAGTTAATGTGAACTGGTGGCTGGGGGGCGCGCCCATCTCAGGCTGACCCTTCCTGGGCCTCCCCTCCCGCCTGCGAGATCCTTGGCCGTGTGGGGGAGCTCGCAACATTCTGGCCCAAACAGACCTTAATCAGGTTTTTGAGCACAATCCCAGAAGGCTCTCGCTGGCTCTGCTGATATGCTAGCGCCAAATATAGAACAGGCCCAGCCGCCCCCACCCCTTAATTCTGTCATTTGCTCGAAACCAGAAGATAATGCTAGCCTGGGGAGACATCGTTTGTGATAACTCAGCCCCTCTGGGTTTGGTCCAAGATGACATCAACGTGGAGCGGCGTGCCTGTGGCGTCAGCCCCCTTCTCTGCAGCGTCTTGCCTCTTAGCACCCATTCCTGGTCCCCACGGCCATCTGCTGCTGCCTCTCTCTCCTCCCCCCGAGTCCCTGAAAAACTCACGGGTGTGGAGGAAACGGGCCATTTACTCATTCATTCACCCTATGGATAATTATGGAGCTCGTACGATGTGTGCAGACACTAGGTACCAGGGACAGAGACGGGACGTCACAGACAGGCTCTGGCCGCCCGGGGCTGCCTGGATTATAGCCTAGCGGGCCAGGGGGGCCAACCTCCCTCTCAGGAGGGTGCGGGGTCTTCAGTGACAAGCCTGGCAGTGAAGCAGAGCAGGGAGGGATGTCCACTGTTATTTAGGGGGACTCTAGGGCCTCAGAGAGGAGGAGAAGTTGCCCTGAGTGACCAGCTGGGCGTGTAGAGCCGGATCCCAGCTCTCGGCCTCCCTCAAGAGCTCCGGTCCCTTGACCGTGGCCTTGGGCACCTGTGCTGTCCGGAGGCAGAGGCCAGTCTGGAAGCGGTCTTTTCTCTCGGGGGAGACGTGAGCACGTGGGTGCTGCAGACCCTCCTGTCTGCCTCCCCCCCGCTTCCTGGAAGAGCCCCTGTTCACTCAGACAAGGCAAGCGGCTGCAGCACCTGCTCACGCCGGGCCTGGGGCCAAAGCCCACATGCAGATGGCAGCGAAGGTTCCATGGCGAATGTGGAAAGATGCCTGCCCGTAATAAAGAGGAGATCCGAGGGCTGTGAGGAATGGCAGCAGAGCACATGAGCTCCTGGGGGAGGTCGGGGGTGAGGACTGAGCGAGTCCTGGCGGGGGAGAAGGGGGAGCAGCAGGGTGAGAGCGAGGCCAGCACCCAAGGGCGGAGGTCTGAGGCGGGGGCCTGAGGGTGGGAGGAAGGAGGGGCAGCACGATTCTGGGTGGAGCTGGGAGGTGGGTGGGTCTGGCCCTTGGCTCTTGAACTTCATCAGGGATCAACGAGGGCCACTTGGAGGGGCCCCGATTGGTCTCCGGCTCTGCCCATGGGCGCCCCTCCCGGGCACCTCCTTCTGAGGCTGCACCATCAACCTGTCCAAGGCCTGCACACACCACACCCAGTTACAGCTGAGTTTCAGACAAACAGGGAATAGTTAGTTAGTGTAAGTATTTCCTGGCTTCTTCGTACTTACGTGAAAAAACTATTTGCTGTTTATCTGAAATTTCAATTTAACTGGACTGTTTTGTTTTTGGTTTCTTTGCTAAATCTAGCGACCCTGGGCGGGGAGATGGCGAGCACTCTGCTCCTCCTCGGGGCTGCCCTCGTCACCTCTGGGGCTGATTGGACCCCAGCCTGCCTGCTCCCGTCCTTGCCCCTTGCTCTGCCTCTCCCTCCCCTGACCCCCTTCATCCTGCTCTTGGGGATTCTCTCTGAAGAAGCCCTGGGGAGGACGAGGCAGGACAGATGGACACAGCCTCTCGAGGTCACCGCCAGGAGCAGGGAGAGAATTGGGACCTGCCAGTTGAGTGGCCCAAATAGGTCCCCTCAGTCCCGCCTCTGAGCCTTTGCTGGGGCTCTTCCCTCTGCCTGGCATTCCCCCCTCTCCTCACCTGCTTGTCTAAGGCCCCGTTTGTCACCAGCTCAGAAAAGTCTTTTCTGACTTCTCCATCTCTCCCAGCACTGGGAGACTTTGATGACGAGAATAACACCAGCTACCATGTGCTGAGCACAGACAGTGCCGGACGACTCACATGTGGGGTGGGCTTCTTTCTCCTCATCATACAGATGAGAAAACCGAGGCTCAGAGAGGCTGGATAACAAGGACGCACATTCAGGCTGTGAGGCCTGGGGTCCGCGTGCCCTTCCTCACTCCCGGGGGACAGGGCAATGCTAAGCTGAGGAGCGTGGACCGTTCACACCAACAGCATTTTCAGGCCACAGAGACACCCTGGTCCCCCTCTGCACCTTTCTCTTTCCAGCTATAAACCCACTTCCTGCTCAAACCAGCAGGAAGCAAGGTTTCTTGTTTCCTTTTAAAATTCCCATCTTTGACCCCTGATTCCTGAGGCTGGTCTAGCAGAAACCCTTCAAGAGTTCTTGATTTAAAAAAATAATAAGTCAGCTCTCTCCTGGGCGTTCGTCTTTCTTTGGTCTGTTGTCATCCTGAGCAATCTGAGCCATTTCACGCCGTTCAGCCTGTGACTCACACACTCCATGGATCCCGTCCCCCCTCCCAGCCTGTGGCAGCAGCCCGGGGCCTCTGCCCCGCCCACGAGCCGTCCCCGCTGTGCCCACCGCCGCCTGGAGCTCCGCATCCCAGATTCTCCAGGGTTAATCAAGCTGATTGGTTTTAATCAATTCCCTGCTGCCCACAAGTCACCAGGGAGCAGAGTGGGGATGAGCAGGGGAGAGAATCTAATTCACTGGGCAGGGACCAGACGTGTGTGATTCTCCAGGCCTCCATCACTCATGCAAATGGGAGAGAAAGAATATAATTCTATGATACTGGAGGCACGCATTCATCAGGTTTTTAAAGCAAGTACTACGTGTGCTAAAAATGTGTTCGGCCCTGGGATACAGCCATGAATGAAAGGGACAAGTCCCCTCCCTCACTTAGATTCTTCTGGGAGAGACTGAGGCTGTAGACCTGCCCTGCCCACAATGGAAACTACTAGCACACGTGGCTATTTAAATGGAAAGTAATTAAAATGAAAGAAAATTGAAAATTCACACAATGGCCACACTTCAAGTGTGCAGTAGCCACGTGTGGTCCGTGGCTATGCATTGAGTAGCGCAGATTACAGCACGCGTCTACCATCGCGGGAAGTTCCACTGGACTGCTCTGCTGGAGACGAGTATGTAACATGACCTCAGGTAGAGTGATGACAAGTGAGGCAGAGGAGAGGGTAGAGAGTGGATGGAGGGATGCATTCTTAGAAAGAATGGTCAGGGGAGGAAATATTTGAGCCAAAGCCTGACAGCAGAGAGGGAAGGCTCCCCTGGAGAAATCTGGGGGTGATGGTTCCAGGCAGCGGGAACAGCAAGTGCAAAGGCCCTGAGGTAGGAATGCAGTCAGTGCACTGAAGGAGAAGGGAGGCAGCGTGGTTAGCGTGGGTTAAGCTGGGGACAGGTGGCAGAAAATGAGACCTGACAGGTGTTTGGGTCCTGCTCACCGTGGAAAGGACGTAGGTGTGATGGGAAATCATTAGCAGGTTTCAAGCTGAGGAGTGCCCTGGTCTCGTTTATGGGTTAACAGGGGATCGTTCTGCTGCTGGGCTGAGTGAGGGGTCAGGAGAGGAAGCAGGAGGCCAGTGAGAGGCTGATAATCCTGACGGATGGTTATCGCCAGGCGGTGGCCATGGGGGCGGCCGGATTCTGGACATGCTTTGAAGCAGAGCTCTCAGTCCTGCCGGCGGGTTGGACTGGAGGTGTCAAAGAGCAGAGCAGTATCATGGACGACTTTGAGGTTTCTGGGCTGGGCTCCCTGGTGCGTGGGGCCACTGGGGCAAAGAGAGCGCTGGCAGGGCAGCCCATTGGGGTGGGCTGCCCGTGAGGGAGCAGAGTTCTGAGGGGGCAGGTCGAGTCTGAGATGCAATCAGACCTCCGGTGGAGGTGTCACAGGTGCTGCTGTCTGTTTGGGTCTGGACACAGGGGCTGGAGAAATAAATGTGGGTGTTATCAGTCCTGAGACGGTATTTCACGACCATGATGGTGTCACATGGGGTTCTGGGCTTAATGACAATTGCTGTTGTTTCCTGAGTCCTGTTTCGCATCAGGCACACTGTTAACCACCTTCTCTTATTCAGTCCTTAAAACGGCTCTGAGATGTAAGCACGATTACCTCCATTTTACCAGAGAGGAAAAGGAGGCTCAGAGAGGTTAATATCTTCCTCAAGGTCACACAGGATTGGATCCCAGTCAGTCTGCTTCCAAAGCCCTCATTCCCTCAGTTGTCCTAGGAAAGCATAAATGCTTCCCCTTTCTTCCTGGGTCGAGGGCTCCGGGCAGTCCCACGGGACGGAGCAACTCTGGGATCCATCCCCATCCCAATACCCCAACCCAACACACACTCTTGGTCCCTGGATCACACTCAAGCCTTCATGACAGGCTCTGCTTTCGGGAAACCCCAGGCTCAGACCTGCCCTGGTACCTACTCACATCCAGCTGTGGGACATTCCCTTCGCAGGAGGTTAGAATCCAGGACAGAGGTTGTACCCTGGGCAAGAACAACCTGCCCTTCCCAGGACCCTGATGACCAGTGCCTCATGGTGCTGGGTAAGGTGAACTCCCTCCCGAGGCCTCTCCCTTCGCCTTGAGGTAGGGTATCTGATATGAACTCAGACCCCAAAGGGCAGAGCGCCACGCTTTCTGGAATGTCCTTCGTCTTTAGACTTTCCTCTCTCTTCCCGCATTAAACGGGCTCCTCTCGGCTCCCCTGCAATCTCTAGATCCCAGAGCCTCTGCGTAATGACATAAATTGCTGTCACCACGTCCTAGTGTTGGTTTCGGCCAGGCTCCGTGTGTGATGGTTGACGGTGGATTTGGGAGCCAGACTCCCTGCCACCTACCGCCAGTGTGACTTGGGGTGCGTCACAGCCAGTCTGTGCCCCAGTGTCCCCATTTGTAAAATGTGGACGAGGAAATCTCCCTCACAGAACTGCTAGGGAAGCAAGGTCAGTATATGTAAGGTGCTCAGAGCCGCGCAGGCTCACAGTTGGTGCCATGTAAGTGTGGTTGTTATAATTATTGTCTTATTCTCACCACAACCCAGTGATCTAAGCTTTCCCATCCAATTATGGGAACTGAGGTTCAGAGAGATTCGGGACTTGCCCAAGGTCACACAGCAGTCAAAGCTGGTACTTGAAGCCTGGCTGTCCCAGTCCAGAGCGCTCGGCACCGAGGGGCAGTTGCCCAGAGCCTGAGGTGCAGCCTTGGATCTGTCCCGAGGTAGGGCTGCCACCTTGCTCAAGCCCCGCCTGCGGACGGGCCGTGACGATTTGATGGAGGGAGATGTGGGGACAATAAAGGACTTCTGGGGGCCTCGGGGTGCAGACCGGCCCCCAACCCCCAGACTTTGCTCCCCTTTCTCCCGGCTCCGCTGGCCCTTTGTCCCCAGCATCAGCGGTGGCCGAGTCCAGGCTGCTGGGGCCGGGGAAGGGATCTGTAGTAAGAGTGTTTCCAAAGCCACATCCTGAAGAAAACCCGGGGTTAAACAAAAACAGGCTCTGTGGTTTAAAATGCCTGTAAAAACATCGGGTGAATAAAGTCAAAGGCCTTTCCTCCCCAGGACTTCTGAGCCCCTTTCATAGGTCAGTGGGGCCGTGCCTCTCCAGGGGGCGTGGCGCAGGCACGTTTCCCACACAGACCTACCAGGGAACCCTCCCTCCTGAGGACGGTCTTTGGGATGGATCTGCAGAGCCCGCTCTGGGCACAGCTGCTGTAGTGTTTGGCACACCCCACCCTCTTCCAGACGGACAGATTGCCTCAGCCAGATGGGGGCTTCCCTGAGCTGGCTGCGCCTGCCTGGGAAGACTCTGTTCCCCCTCTTGCTTGCTTTTGGGAGAAGGCGTGAGTCACCCGTCTTGGCTTTGGGTGCCAGCTCTGGGTGAGGGGCAGGGGGTACTCAGTGGGAGGATGTTAGCAGCCTCCTTGGCCACGGTCCTGTGGCCTGGGAAGCGAATGCCACCTCTAAGGGCAGACGCAATAGTAGCTGAGGTTCTGCCACGATACGTGGGTTATTATGGCCATGCCGGTTATTAACACTGAACCCTTCCATACCAGTTGATTAAAAGCTGCTGCTCTGAGACCCCGAGTTCCCCCCACCACTGCTGTCCCAGCCGTCGCAGCCCGTCTCATGGGATCCTCTGGACCTTCCCGTGCTCCAGCAGCCAAGGGGTTAAGCTTGGCCCCGCTGGGGCCCCTCCAGACCCTCCAGGCCTCGGGCAGGCCTGGGTCTATTCTAACTGGTCACAGCCCTGCCACACCAGCTGATAAATAATTTGAATATCATCCTTGGGGTCAACTATCAGTACCTATCAGATGCTCTAGTGTCGGAGGATGAGAGCGGGTGAAGAACATAGGACCAATGGTGTGCCAGGGGAGAAAGAGCACAGACTTGGGACTCAGATCTTTCAACCTCTTCCTCTGCCATTTCCCAGCTGTGTACCCTGGAGAGGTGATTCTCTGTCCCCGAACCCCAATGTTCTCATCCACAGGCTGGGGGTTACGAGGGTAAAGGAGCCCTGTGGTCAGCGCAGGGCCCGGGGCCACAAAGATTGCTAGTGGCTCCTTCCTTCCCCCTCGTGCCCAGGAAAAGATGCCGGGGGGGCGGGGGAGGGAGGTGCCTGGAGGGATGCCCCCCCTAAGCATCCCCTGCCCAGAGCAGCCTCCTCATCAGGGAGCTGTTCCACACTCACATCTAATTACCCTCCAATTGCCAGCTCCCCACTGGGCCCCGCCCAGGCTGGAGACGGTGCGTAATTGGAAGCCACTCTGCTGACCTGGCAGGACTCCGCTCCTGCTGGGGGAGGCAGTCTGGGGGGAGGCTGTCCCTACCTGGCCCCTGCGGGCAGCTTCCAGCGGAGGGGCGGGAACAGCAGAGGCGAGTCTGGCTTCCGCTGGGTTACCGGCCCAGTGAGAGCAGGACTGGGAAGGGCGTCAGCTGAGCTCGTGGCGCTGGAGGCTCTGCGCTGGTTCACCTCTCTGTAAAAGCCATTTAGAGCAGTGTTAGGGATGCCCGCTTGGAGCTCAACAGACCAGGCTTGAATCCTTGCTCTGGGCTTAGCAGCCGGTGACTTAAAAAGCCTCATCTGATCCTCAGTTTTCCCATCTGAAGAATGGGGATGCTGTTGTGGGGAGGAAACGAGAAAAGGGTGTAAATGGTTTAGCACAGAGCCCAGGCCACAGCAAGCCCTCGGTCGATGGGGCCATTGTCAGTTGCATCCTCCTGATCCATCCCACCAGGGTCACAGGCCCCGTCCTCAACCCTGTCACATATTCTCATGTAATGCACACAACAGCTCAATGGGGTTATTTGATTTTTTCACAGGAAGGGAAACAGATCCAGAGAGGTAAAGCGACTTGTTTGAAATGATCCGACCCCTAAGCAGAGGAGGTCTAATCACATTAATCTTTCTGCATCCGTTCCTGACATCCATTCATAAATAAATATTTACTTAGTGCCTGTCATGTCCCCCACTCGATTCCAGCAATGACCAGCCTCCGGACTTTTTGGTCACAAGCCAGGGGCCTTCGCATCTGAGACAAACACTGTAGCTTCATTTCCCACCTCCTTTTCCCTGCAGGCCTCTACTAGAGAGGTGGAAAAACTACCTGCTCAATTTCCCAGCCTCTTTATGGCTAGAGATGTCCCATAATATGTATCTGACAATCTGGTGGGGCGAGAAGGGCAAGCTGTTGTGGGAGGTGGATTGGTCTTTCAAAGAAAGCTTTGAATTCCTGGGAAAGAGTTCAAACTCCACTAATGTGTAGATCAACTTCTACTCTCTTCCTTCCTTAAATAGAGACCTGAGTTCTGGAGCTATAGCAGCCATCTTGTGACCATGAGGCCTCAACCATAAGGATGAAAACCAACAAGCTAAAGATATCCTAGGAGACAGATTGGAATTCTGGGTTCCTGATGGCCTTGAGGAGGCCTGAACTACTGTTCTAACCACCTACTGTAAGATGAGAAAAATAATCCTCTATTTGTTTAGGGGCAAAATTCAAGCCGATGGTTCTCGAAGTGTGGTATCTTCTTGAGTAGCAGCATCAGCATCACACAGGAGCTTGTTAGAAACCCAAATTCTTGCCCTCCCCCATGAGCCTGACCTGCTAAATCAGAAACGCTAAGCAATCTGGGTTTTAACGAGCCCTCCGAGGGATTCTGATGACATTGAAGTTTAGGAACCACTGGCTGAAGTGTCCCATTACCTGCACTTGTTTACTTGCATCTGAGGACAAGTCTCATTGACACCACATCTCTGAGCTTCTGCTCAAAGCTTTTTCTCTGCCTACGATGCCTAATTTCCCCTTCTCTGCCAGTCTTTTTCATTAAACGAATTAATTTTAATCACAGAAACCCAGAACAGCAGAAAATTCCGCTGCCACAATTTGGCAAGGTGCATGATTATTTTCTGGATTTGGTCTCAGCTGTCTCAGAGGGCTGGATAATAAACAAAAAGCTACAAAATTGCCCCATTTTAAAAATTTCTGGTTCCAGCTGGAAAATCTAGAATTAGCATTTGTCTCTCTCCTTTTACATTAGACCAAAAGGAGTGATCAGCACGCTCCAATATCCTTTCTTTGAGCAGCCACAAATTCCCCAAGGCTATCTTCTCAACAGGACCACATCTGAGCCCATGGCTTATCCACTGCAGGCTGCTCATAAGAGGAGGCGGCTGTTCTAGTTAGACTTTGCTGCAAGACGCCAAATCTTGGTAGCTTAGAATGACAACAATGTATTCTTTCCCTCGTTCTGTAATTGACTGGGAAGTTGTTCAGCCCGAAGTCAGCTGGGGACTGGGCCAGCTGGGATCGCTGTGACACTGGGCCCTGCTCCCTCCACGCAGTCTTTCATTGCAGACTTCTCCACAGCACGGCGACTCAGGGCAGAGTTCCCTGAGGGCAAAGGCAGAAGCTGAAAGGTCTCTTGAGGTCTAGCCTCCAAAGGTCACACAACCTCACTCCTGCCAGATTCTCTTGGTAGAAGCGAGTCACAAGGCCAGCTGGATTCCAGGGGATGGAGAAACAGTCTCCGCCTCCAGTGGGAGACAGCACAGTCACGTTGCAAATGGGAGCAATTTGCAGCCATTAAAAAATCAACCACATCTGCCTTCTGGCCGCAAGTTATTCACTTTCACTCACAGCAAGTCATATGTACCCTGCTCCCAAGACTCCAAATGCTCACTGGATTATAGCATCAGGCTCGACACCCAGAGTCTCATGGTCTAGATCAGGCTGGGTGTGGAGAGTGCTCCTCTTCATCAAAAACAACTTATCTAACCCTCACACACTCAGTATACAATGGCGAGACAATGTGACACTTTTGTTTTAAAGAGGGAGGAACAGCAGGCACATGGCAATCACTGGTCCATAGCAATTCTGAAATCCGGCCAGGCACATGTTGTCAAGTCCCCTGCTCTGGGGACAGGAGATGCTCCTTGATCAGGGCCTGGTTCTGCCTGCTGGGTTGGCCCTCTGTCCATTGTTCCCTTCAGCTGTCATCTCCGCCTTCTGGGCCCCTGGCTCTGTTCTCTCGAGTTTCTCTTTTTCCATAAGAAATATTTGCAGCTGAGTAGCTTTCTTGGCCTGCTTCCTGCTTACAAAATCCAGAGGACTCTTCTCATTTTGAATTGTTTCAGTCCCTTTTAGTCCAATTTAGTGGTGCTCCGGTCAATACAATTCTCTCAAATGTTATGGGTCTCCTATGAATCGTATCTGGTGGCACTCAATTCCAAAGCCACATAATTCTTTTTTTTTTTTTTTTTTTTTTGTGAGGAGATCAGCCCTGAGCTAACATCCGCCAATCCTCCTCTTTTTTTGCTGAGGAAGACGGCCCTGGGCTAACATCGGTGCCTATCTTCCTCCACTTTATATGGGACGCCGCCACAGCATGGCTTACCAAGCAGTACTTCGGTGCGCGCCCGGGATCCGAACCAGCGAACCCCGGGCCGCCGCAGCGGAGCGCGCGCACTTAACCGCTTGCGCCACCGGGCCGGCCCCAAAGCCACATAATTCTTTTTGAAAAGATCTTTCTCCACTTCGGGCATGTCAGGATAGTATAGTCCAGCGTTCGTAAGATTCTTAGAAACCCTTTTACACAGCTGAGAAGGCCTACGAGGCACTGCCTTAAATCATTTTGAGGCCTTAATAAATGACCTTACAGCCACACGCTTGATTCTGTTTTTACCCTGAGGACATTTTTTATTCTGAGAATCCTTTGCCCGGAGAGATTAGGGATAAGGAACAATTTTATTTTCCAAGCCAGCGTGTTCTGGTTGCTTCATACGCCTCTAAATTCTGCTTCAAACTGAATAGCGCTCTTTTTAGCTCATCTCTCTCTTTGGGCACCTTATCATATGCAGCTAAAAGAAGTTCATTGGCTGTCTCCATATTTTGCTTGGAAAACTCCTTAGCCCGACCCATCATTCATTTGGTACATTTTCTATCTTCTAAGTTTCTATAGGTGACAACTCTGCCAATTGTTCTGCCACGACGTAACATGTATCACCGTTTCTCCAGCCTCCGACAGCAATTTCCTCATAGTTCACCCAGCTCCCGCTGACGGTTCCCTCACTGCCACTCCAGCCTCCACACATTTCCTGGGTCCCAGAGCCCGTGTACATGATTTATTTTTTGGCTAATGAAGCAGCCCAGGTCCTGGGTACTAATTGCTGTAAACCCCATCAAATTCTGTATAAAAAAACTACAATCCAACTTAGTGGTTTAAACAAGGATCTAGGATGTCTCAAGACTGTCTGAGGGTTCCTCTGCTGTTTCTCCTGGGCTCACTCCTACAGCTGTGAGCAGCTGGAAGACTGGCTGGGCTGGCAGGCCCAGATGCCTCATTCGCAGCTGGCATTGGTGCTGGCTGTGGGCTGCGGGCCTTGCTCCTCTGCGCAGTCTCTCATCCTCCAGGGGGCTGGCCTGGGCTTCCTTACATGGGTAGGCTAAGGGCAGAGTCCCAAGAAGTGAAGGCAGAAGCTGACAGGCCTCTCGAGGCCTAGGCTCTGAAACCCACACAACCTCACTTCCGCCAGATTCCACTGTCACAAGGCCGGCCTAGATTCCAAGGGAAGGAGACACAGGCTCCAGCTCTGGCCGGGGGACTCGGCACAGTCACACTGCAGAGGGGCGAGCGGATTGGGATGGGAGGGACTTATGGCCATCAACCACAGCATCTTCCTTCCCCTCACTCTGCTTTAATCCCACAGATGGCTTCACGTTTCCTCTGAGACCTTATTATTGCGAGTCCATCCTTGGCTCCTATTTTTCTGTTAGGGATTGTTTAGTTGCAAGGAATGAATACCACTCAAAATAGCTCAAGTAAGGAGCCAGCCTGGTGGCGCAGCAAAGTGTGCGCGCTCCGCTGTGGCGGCCTGGGGTTCGCAGGTTTGGATCCCAGGTGCGCAACAGCGCGCCCCTTGTTAAGCCATGCTTTGGTGGCATCCCATATAAAGTAGAGGAAGATGGGCATGGATGTTAGCCCAGGGCCAGTCTTCCTCAAGAATAAAGGGGAGGATTGGCATAGGATGTTAGCTCAGGGCTAGTCCGCCTCACGAACAAAAAAAAAAAAAAATAGCTCAAGTAAGGTCGGGGAGGGTACAGAGATCATGGCAATAAACTGGACCTCATGGAACCTGGGGCTGGAAGGGACCAGGGAAGAATCTTTTCTCTCGTTTATTTCCTCTCTCTCTGTCTTCTGTATGGTCTTTTTTCTATGCGTCTCTCTCTCTCTTCTCTTTTTGTGTACTCACAGTAGTCCCTCCTTATCCACAGTCTCGCTTTCTATGGTTACAGTTACCAGCGGCCAACCACAGTCCAAAACTATTAAATGGAAAATTCTAGAAATAAACAATTCATAAATTTTAAATTGCGAGCCGTTCTGAGGACTATGATAAATCTCTTGCTTTCCTTCTCTGTCCTGCCTGGGACGTGACTCATCCCTCTGTCCAGCGGATGCACACTGTATACCCAGCCCACTCGTGAGTCACTTGGTGGCCGTCTGGGTTATCAGATGGACTGTCACGATATCGCCGGGCTTGTGTTCAAGTCACCCTCATTTTACTTCATAATGCCCCACAGCACAACGGTAGTGAAGCTGCCAGTTCAGACATGCCCAAGAGAAGCTGTACAGGCTTCCTTTAAGTGAACAGGTGAAAGCACTCTACTCAATAGGGAAAAAAGAAAAACCGTATGCTGAGTTTGCTAAGGTCTAAAGCAACTTTATTACAATATATTGTTATAACTGTTCTATTTTATTCTAAATTCTTGTTAATCTCTGACTGTGCCTAATCATAAATTACACTCTATCATAGGTCTGTATTTACAGGAAAAAACATATGCAGGGTTGGGTACTAGCCGCCGTGTCAGGCCTCCTCTGGGGTCTTACCCTGGGGTGCTGGGACCCAGCGAGAACCCTCCAGTGCGTGTCCTGGAGACCGAGGTAAGGGAACTTCCGGAGACACAGCTTTGCTGGTGAACCCACCAACCCTCCCACGAGGACATCCCCTTCCAGGTCGCCTCAGGAATTGCTGTTTTGTGCCCCAAAGGGCGACCATTGCTGACTCTTGTTGGTGGGGTGCCCTCCATCCAGCACGGAACGGGGGCTCGCACGCTGGTCCTGCCTTCTATGACCTGGTGACTGTCAGTCCGTCTTTCCAAGCTTCTGTTTCTCGATCTGCAGGGTGGGTTCGGGGTCCCTACCTCACACGTTGGGGGAGGGTCCCAGGTCACAAATGTCAAGTGCTTAATACAGTTTACAGTACTGGAAATACTAAAAAAAGATGACTGAGCAACAATAATGACAATAATAATAATTAGGCACATCTGTTACTAGTAAATGAGCTCCCTCGGCCTGTGAGATTGGAGGGGATGGGTCTCCTGCTTGCAGAGGACGAGGACCCCCTCAGCCCTGGGGATGTGATAAGTGGCATCAGAGTGTGGTGTGAGGCGGTCCAGTGACAGCGTGGGCCTCCTCGATGCCTGGGGGGCGGCTGTGTGGGTGGGTGGACAGCAGGCCTCTGAGCACCTGCAGCTCCCGGTTCCAGCTCCTGAACCAGCCAGGGCCTGGGGGGGTCGGTTCTTGCAACCGGTTACAGCCACGTCTCCCACGCGGGGCTCCCCAGCGCCCTTCCACTTCCTCCCGAGGTCAGCGAGGTCCCTGGGGGGTCCAGAGCCCAGCAGCCCCCCGGGGAAGTCCTGGGAGGCTCTGGGCGAAGCCTGGGGACAGATACCCCATCGATGGATTTGGCAGACCCGTTTTCTCTTTTCTCACCCTTCTGCTCTGTGGCTGCAGCTGCGTGGAACGCCCTGTTAGAACACGGGGTCAGGACCGGGGCAGGCGAAGCTCGCATTGTGAATTCGGTTCCCAGGCAGCACAGGCCTGAAGATCCGGCGGCCGGGTGCCTCTGGGGGTGGAGGCTGCGCCCTCGGCTTGCTGGCTTTGGAGACCCGGTGACTCAGATGACAGCTGTTGGCCATCCTGCCTCTGAGGTCTCGATGAGGCTGTCTCTATGCCCTTTGTCCCGAGACCCAGCGAAGTCCCCCTGGCGGCTCCTCGCAGCCTGCTCCCACACGTGTGTTAATCCCCCGCCGGAGGCGGGGGTGGTGACCTCTCCTCCTGGGCCCTGCTTCCTAGAAGTGCTGCCCCCCATCCGTGCCTCACTGACCCTGAGACGGAATTGGCTTGATTTCCAGAACAGCAACAACAAACATTTACATAAAATATTCATGAGTTCAGTGTCTTCTACTGAAAGTTGTTTGGAAAACCTTGGGGGGGGTGGGGGGGCTCATCTCAGAATGCACAGCCTCATGCCTTTCCCCACCGCTGCTCTCCTCCGCCCCTCGTGTAGCAGAGTGGTTATGAGCATGGCTCTGGAGCCAGGCTGCCTGGGTTCAAATCCCAGCTCTGCTGCTACATACTAGCTGTGCAGTCCCATGCCCCTGCCCTTACCTCTGGGTGCCTCTGAACTGAGGATGCTAATGGTCCCTATCCCAAGTGGTTGCTCTGAAGCTAAGACTGATGAAAAGAATTCATGATTGTAAAGCATCTAGAACGTGTGCCTAGCTCAGAGGAAGTACTTCAGAAGTGACTGGGAAGTGTAACCTTTTTCACTTGAAAACTGGGACTTCTCATAGTCCTTGTCTCACAGGGTGGTTATGAGGACGGAATATTACATGTGTTGTGGACATTTGTTTTTTGCTTTTCGGGGCAATGCACGCTGCCAGGCCTCCAACTCCTGTTTGACGTGGGGAGGAATTCTCAGTCCCCGTGGCGTGGGTGGACCTGGTGTCCCCATCCTTCCACGGAAGCCCTCTGCAGTCAAGGCTCAGGCCTGTGACCCTGCCTCCGCCGACTGAACGCCTCCCCTCTGGATCCCGATGCAAAGATGCGGGAACGGATGGGAAGCCCTTCGCAGCGGCAGCAGCGGCAACGTGCCCCAGCCAGCCTGTCCATTAGCACGACCGTGGCTCTGGGTCCCGCCCCGTGGCCACCCTTGGTTCCTACCAGTTTTCTTAGCCTGATTTGCAGCCTCCCCAACAATCCTGTGTGCTCCCCGACCTCCATCTGCGGGAGAGACTTCTGGCTGCCCCCAATAGCCATCTCCTGGCTTAAGCAGTAAGAGAATATTGCACCGGGCCAATGGCTGCTCAGAATACAACTAGATTGCCCAGCCCCCCTGGCTCCAGGGGGGCCGCTGAGCAGGCTCTAGATGATGGGGTGTGAGCCGAAGGGACATCCCCTCCCCTCCCCTTATGTCCCTTCCTGCCGGCTGCAATGCAGAGAGATGCGAGGGAGCCTTCCTGGACCCCGTGCTGAGGGCCTGAAAAATTCATGGGGCAGAACCACATAGCATTTCAGCTCCTTACTAAGAAAGAAAGACGTTTCTATGGTATTTAAGCGTTGTTATTTCCCGTCTCCCTTTCCCGCAGCCACAGGCGTCATATAGAGCCCATACACCGCGTAGCTTTCCTGCCCTGCTCCAGCCAGCCAGCGGTAGCTCCTCTGCCTTTTCTTTTTGGTTCTTTCCTGTTGTGTTCTTTCTCTTTTCTCTCTTTTTCCCTCTTTCTTTTCTTTCTCTTCTCTTTTATAATCAAGCCCCTGGATTTCTGCAACATGTGAAGCACAAAGTGTACACATTCCTTAGCGCAGATCAAGGTATCCAAAGTATTAGCTCTTCTTCTATTATTCTCCGTCGTTCCTCGCCCCTGCTGTCCTGGTGCCCTGGGAACTTGCAAAGTCTTCCTCCTCACAGGGTGGCCTCCTCCCTCGCTCTGAGGCTTCCGTACCAGGCCCACAACTTCCTACCTTCCTCCCCAACATTTGTCAAAATATTTTTTTCCAAACAATGTTACATTTCCTCCTATGAGGAGCTCCGGTGCCAGCTGAGAAGTTAATAAAAGTCCCCCCGCTCTGAAGGGTTTGTTTTGTTTGTTTTGCCTGTGAGCCTGGTGTTCAGCATCTCTGTTCCTTTGATTTTTAAACGGAAAACAAAACCCAGGGAACCAGAGCCCATGGCCCGCGGAGAGCGGCCTGCCGGGGAGAGCTCAGCAGCCCCCGAGCCGAACTGCGGCGTCGGGTGGTAAATCGGAGAATGTCAGAGAAAAGCCGGAGAGGCCAGGGCGGGAAGTGAGGCCATTGCTGGATGTGACACGATGAGCCAGGGGCCACACCCGGGGTCCTGCTTTCTGGTCAGCAGTTCTGCTGCCGGACCTCACGGGCTCAGAGAGGAGCTGAGACATGCTCCCCAAAGTCGATGCCGTGTGGCCGAAAGCGATCGTGACCAAGAGGGCTGTGGGCACTCTCAGGAGGGAGGGCTACGTGTCTCAGGGGGAGCACAGGGAGACTTCCTGGAGGAGGGGGCATGTTAGTTGGTTCTGGAAGGACAGGGAGGTTAGGACATGAGCCAGGATCTTACAGTCTAGCAAGAGAGACAGTGAATGAGCACAATCAGACAAGTCAGTATCTAATTACAGTTGCAATGGATGCTGTAAGGAGAGGATCGGGAGGCTGAGAGACCACCGACCAGGCCCTGACCCGGTTGGGATCCGGGTGGGGTCTCCAAGGAGCTGTCGCCTCATCTGAGAACTGGAAGACGAGCAGGAGTTATCACATCAAGGATGGGCCGGAGTCACAGGGCGATGTCGTCAGTAGAGGCACGGTGTGTGGGAGGCCCCAAGGCAAGGAGGAGTGCAGGGTGCCCAGAGCACAGAGAAGGTGCTGGGGACGCAGGAAGAGGCTGCTGTGTGTTCTCAGCAAGGGTGTGAGGGCTAGAATGCCAGCTCAAATGATTAGGCAAAAGGGGGTGTGGCCCAGCCTGCTGGTTGCCCCTACTTTCAGATCTTCCTTTCCTACCTGATCTCAGAACTCTAGTTTTCCTGCTACGCATGCAGCCACTCAGAATAAAGACTACATTTCCCAGCCTCCCTCCCAGTTAGGTGTAGCCATGTGACTAAGTTGTAAATATTAGGGTGTAAACAAAAATGATATGCACAACTTTCAGCAATTATCTTGATATAGAGTAGAAGAATCCTTCTTTCTAATGGCTGGAATGCAGACATGATGGTTGGAGCTCAAGCAGCCATCTTGAACCACGACGAGTTGAGAGCCTTGTATTAAGGGTAGTGAAGCAACAAGGTAGAAAGAGTTTGGGTCTTTGATGGTCATGGATCTTCTATGCCTGTCCTGGATTTGCCTCTAGATTTTTGTCACCTGAGAAAAACCAAGAAAAAAAAAAAAAACAAGTAAATAAAAACTTCTCTCTTATTTAAGCTACTTTAAAGCTGAATATGATCTAAATTGATAATATGGATTTATTGGAAGATGCTGGAATTCTCAAGGAGAACACACTATGGAATGATGGAACTCATGATGATTCTAGAACATTCTATAAGGAGGCAAACTAAGGAAAAGGGTATCACAGCAGCCAAGAAACAAAGGCCACAACAATTATTCCAGGAAAACACAAAAAGTCCAAGAAAGGACTTTAGTACACTACTAAACCATAGCACACTACTCGGTTCAGCAGTGAGTAATATTTATTTGGCCACAATTTTGAAACACTGACTGTGGATTTAATCGTAGATGTTTGTGATGTGAACAATGCCTCCTAGAGTTGTGTGGCTGTCCCAGGGCGGGGCTATACGTGAGCAAAAGTCCTATTCCTCATAATTCAAGGGGTTGGGTCTAATACGGATGAATCAAAAGATAATACAAGATGCAAATATTTTAAAGTATGGAAGTAAAGACCCAAAACAGCAACCCAAAGCGTTCAGCTTGGGTCACAAGCGTTGCTTGTGAGAGCTCGGATGAGAGGTGGGGAGGAGAAAGCAACATTTTTGTAATGCACTATTTAATCTTTTAAAATTATGTGTTGAAAATGGAAAATTAGGGAAAAACCTGACTTGCACATGGTCTCTCCCACTTTCTTTTTTTTTTTTTTTTTTGGTGAGGAAGATCGGCCCTGAGCTAACATCTGCCAATCCTCCTCTTTTTTTGCTGAGGAAGACCGGCCCTGGGCTAACATCCGTGCCCATCTTCCTCCACTTTCTATGGGACACCGCCACAGCATGGCTTGCCAAGCGGTGCATCTGTGCGCGCCCGGGATCCGAACCGGCGAACCCCAGGCCGATGCAGCAGAGCGTGGGCACTTAACCGCTTGCACAACCAGGCCGGCCCCTCTCGCCGGCTTTTAAACCCCAAATCACAGGGACAGACAGCCCTCTCTGCGGGTGACACACAGGCTTGGTAGTCAGAGCGACGGGTTGGTTTACGATTGGATCCACCACTTAGCTGTTCTCTAGGGAAGGGAGTGACTGAGCCTCGGCTTCCCCGTCCGTATAACGGGTCCATTAATATACTCCTCCCGTGTTGCCGTGGAGAATTAACGCAGGTCAAGTGCCTGGCACACGGGCCCCCAGGTGGTCTTTGCTGTGACTGTTATTTGTATTATCTGGATCAGACGTTCGTGAACTTGCCTTACCTCCCCACCACAGTGGTTCTCAAACTTGAGGGGGCTTGTTGAAAGATTGCTGGGCCCGCCCCGGGCGTTTCTGACGACTCGGGAGGTCTGGGGTGGGGCCGAGAATCTGCATGTCCACCAAGGTCCTGGGACGCTGGAGGGGACGCGGCCGGCTCAGGGGCCGCACTTTGAGAACCGCGGCTCCACTGCGTCAGCGGCTTCGTGGTGGCCCCAGAGGTGAACTTGGGGAGCAGAACAGGCAGAGCTCTAGCGAGGCTGCTTATGGGCAACTCGGAGCTGGGGAGCAGCAGCTTTGTGGGGGCCGGGGTGGAAGGGGGCTGGGGGAAGGTGTCACAAGAGAAGCAATACTTGAGCTTGAACGTGAAGGACAGGGAGAAATTTGCGCGGCTGGCTAGACAGGAGCATCCCCAGCAGAGGGAAGAACGCAGCAGAAAATACGGCACTTTCGAGGCACGGGGCCCAGTCTCCCTTCCTCCTCTGGCATCTTTGGAGGGCACGGTGGAGCTAAGGGGACACCTGGCAGCCTGCTGTTTGCACACTTGAAGCCTCTTTGAAGGGCTGGAGTGATGAGTAACGCACCCAGTAAGGTGTGAGAGGCTCGGCTCTCGGGAGAGACAGCTGCAGCCTTGAAACCAAAAGCCAGCCTTCACACCTCCGACGGGCCGTCTGATGCTTCTCGCGGATTCCGTGATCTCACGCACACAGGGAGAACAGTACAGAGACTCATAAAAAGTCTTTAATCACGGGACTGCCGGTTCCAGGGACGGATTTGCACGTCCTCGCGGAGACGTAGTTTGGGGGCCCAAAGGCGAGCATTGTCAGGGCTTGGTGGGCGCAGGAGGCAGACTGTGTACAAGAGGTCTGGACCTGAACCCCAGCCTGAAGTTCACCCGAGGACGCAGTGTGCCTTGCCAGAGGCCTCCTCCCCCGCTGGTCCCCAAGCCCCTTCTCCTTGCCCGTCTCCACCTCGCCTGTTGCTTGGCTGCTTCCTGCTCTGCTGTAAATCTGGCCCCAGAGAACACAGCCACTCGCCTGCAGTAGCAATTACACGATAATGGAGCAGTGACGCACACAGGCGCTTTCCAGGCGTCTGAAGGCGCCCATGCTGAGCTCGGGGTCCCAGGGGGCCCCTGGGGCCCGTACCTCTCGGGGGGAGCAGCAGGCTGGAGGCCTCCAGGTGTCACCCCCTGCATCCACGTCCCTCGTTAGTTCAGCCGCCACCTGTGTGAGACGCGAGGCTAGTTGCTGCCGGATGAGGCTGTGGCTCTGTCCCCCGTGTCCAATGACCCCTCGTGTCCAATCCCACTACGTACCATCGCTGTGCCAGGTCCACGCGTCCACGCTCTCGTTCTGTCCTCTAATTTTCCGAACAAGGCAGGCACGAGTGTACCCATTTCACAGAGGAGAAAAGTGAGTTTCAAGCAGCTTCAGTAAGGAAGGCAGCCCAGAGGGAGTAGGGCGTAGGGGTGGAGAGCACAGACTCTGGAGCCAGCCTGCCTGGTTCAAGTCTCAGCTCTGCACTGACCGCTGTGTGACCCCGGGCGAGTGACTTAACTCTCTGTGCGTCTCTTTCCTCCTCTGTAAGACAGGGCTGTCTTTGAGGGTCACGTAAGTCAACGTACATCAAGCCCTTCAAACAGTGGCTGGCGTGTGTGTGTGAGTCGTTACTGTTATTAAATTAACTCACGGACAGCCAGTGGGCTGACCCACGCTGGTTCCAATCTCCTGTCTGCCCTGCTGCCCCCACGGCTGGTTTCTGGAGGGTGGGGGAATAAGGACGTGAGGGAGCTCAAGGTGTCTGCACCTATACTCTGGTAAGACTGACGTGGGTTTGAATCCCTGCTGTGTGACCTTGGGCAAGTCTCCTGACTCTCTGAGCCGTAGCTCCTGCATCTTTAAAATGTCATGTCACGAAGTGAAGACTAAATAAAACAGTGGCGGCTTAGTATCGGGTCAGGGGCCGGGCTGTGGAGCCACGCTGCTGGGGTTAAACCCCAGCGCTACCATTTTCCAGCTGCATGACTTTGGAGAAATTACTCCCTCTCAGTGCCTCGGTTTCCCCGTCTGTCCAATGGGGATGATGATAGTTTTCGCATCATAGAGCTGTTAGGGGGTGAAATGAGCTGTCCCACGCCGGGCCCTCTGAACAGTACTTGGTGCATAGTATGCGCCACACAGTGTGTGCTGAGATCACCATGCGCACGTCCACCACAGGCCTGGCACACAGTAGGTGCTCAATAAAAGCAGCCATGAGGAGGGGGCGAAGAGGCTGCAAAATTCAGCCTTTCCCCTTCCTACCTGAAAAAGCCAAGAATTCTCAATCCTGACGGCACATTAGACCAATGTGGGGAATTTTTCAACATGCCAGCACGCAGGCCCCACACCCCAGAGACTTACTTAATCAGCCTTCACAGGGCCCGGCGTCAGGAGATTTTTTTAAAAGCCCCCCGGGCGGTTCTAACAAGCAGCCAGAATTGGGCACCACTGAGTTAGAAAATAACTGAGGGGCCCCCTTGGAGGAGATATTTTAACTCAGGTAGATCAGAGCAGGCCTCTCGGAGGAGGCGGCACGTGAGCTGAGATCTGAATGGTGCGAAGGAGGGGGCGAGGCAAAGACCTGGGTAGGGGGTGTTTCAGAGAACAGAGCAGGTGCAGAGGCCCCAGGGCAGGCGTGAGCTCGGTGTGTCGGAAGAAGAGCAGGAAGGCCAGAGTGGCACAGACGTCCACATGTGCGAGGGAACAGCCGCGGAGCCAAGCCCAGGATGGCAAATAAGGGAAACCGAGTCCCGCTCCAACCAGAGGGACTGAGTTTAGCCCTTGGACCAGGCAGACGGCAGCTGGAAACATCCACCACTCGTGTCCGCGGCTGACTTAGTCCCTCAGGCCTCCCTGACTCAGGGAGCTGGGAATTCCTTGGGCAGCTCTGTTGGTCCAGGCCTCCTTCTCCCGGGACAGCTTTATCCCGGCATCCTCGTAATCGGGCCGTCAGCCCGAGAAGGATCCTTTGAGACAGCAAGGTGGGGAATCATTCAGGGTCCAGAGAGGGAGGAGGGGGAGAGATGCTGGGCCGAGCGCCTCCCTGGGGCCCAGCACAAAGGCCACTCGGGCTGGTGGCCGCTCTGTCAGCGAGGGGCAGCTGGGCTGCCAGGAAAATGCCAGCCTCCCGTGAAGGCTTAATTAGCCGCTCCCTCGGCTGCCGGGTGACGGCCTGGTGGGGAGCAGGTGTTTCTGTTTTCTGGCGCAATTATCCGGGAAGTGAGGGCAGGGGCGTCGGTGGATGCGTCTGCGGCTTTGTGTGGATGTGTGCGTCTGTCTTGCTGGGTGGAATCGCGGTTTGTGTGTCACATCCTCACAGGAGACAGAGTCCTACTGGACGGTGTGTGTCTGTGTGTGCTTCTCAGGTCTGTCTGTGCGTCTGCGTGTCCCCATGTCCCGGTGTCCTGTCTTACTCATCTGGGACCACGCTATGTCTGAACCTCCCTTCACCACGTGTGGCTGTGTGTTGGCTGGGTGTGAACGTGTGTGTACACACGTATGCAGTCTGGCTCTGAGAACACCGGCCTTCCAGAGCAGCTGGTCCCACCTCCGCGGGCCGATTCCTCGGTTGTCTGGTGGGGCCCTGGGTCTCGGTCCTGGAGCCACACCAGCACTTGTCGCCGTGCGGACGTCCTGCCCTGGTGGCTGAGTCTGGGGAGGAAGGCATCTCAGTGCAGCTCCTTTGTCCGGGGCAGGGGACCGGCCGCTCCCCACGCCCCCTCAGCGGAGGCGCCTCCTACCGCAGAGCCAGCTGGGGCGCAGCTGTGTCCCAGGGCCCGGGCTCTGACGTGGGCTGGGACCCGAAGCCTGGCCCGGGGCCACCTGGGCCCCACGTGTTGTCTGTATGTGCGTGTGTGCGCGCGTGCGTGGGAGCACCGGAGGAAGAGCCTACACGGCCTCCCTAACAGCTGAGGCTTGGGGCGGGCAGAGGAAGAGGAAATGACCCCTCCATGGGGGCTCGGGGAGCATCCGGGCCCGGGCCAGCCAGGAACCGAGGCTATGAGACCGCAGAGAGCCTCTCTGGTTGCCAACAGGGAGCGTGATGGGTTTCCATGGAAACACTAGCAGCTTGTGCCTGAGCCCTCCCCCATCAGCTACTTGTCCAGCACGAACAGAGTATCTGCTCTGGGTCTGCCTTAAACCTGGGCTGATGTCAATAACACCAACAATAGTAATAAAGCAGCCGCATCCCCTTACACCACCCGCCTGGACTCCTCCTCCTGGCTCCTCCCCACCACCCTGCAGACGCCCTGGGTTCCTGAGTCTCATCCACCTCAGGCTCTCCCCAGGGCCTTTGCACATGCTGTTCCCGCTTGCTAGAACACCCTTTCTCCTCATCTTCCAGTGGCTGGCCCTCATCATCCAGGCCTCGGCTTAGACATCACCCCCCAGAGAGGCCTGCCTGGTTTCCCCCCGTGTCCAGCTCTGTCGCTTTCTGTCACCTCATGCCTCAGAGCTTGTACAACCCTCGCCGTTGTCTCATGTTGTGGTGTTTATTCTGTCTTCCCCTCTGTGAATAGCAGCCCTGTGAGGGCAGAGTCCGGGTCTGTCTTTCTCAGCCCCCTACTTCCAGAATGAGTGCCACACACAGGTGTTTAGTAAATATTTACTGGCATTTAATAAGTGTATTGAACACTCACTATGTGCTGGCCACTGAGTATTAGCCTCTCATTTCGACCTCACAAGAACCTACAATAACCCACTGTGTGCCATTAGTATGCCCATCTTACTGATGAAGGGCAATAAAGTTCAGAGAGGTTCAGAAACTTGCCTACAGTCACACAGCAAGTAAGTGGGAGAATTGGCATTTTTATCCACGTGTATCTGATGCTGCTGCATGCCCTTAACACTCGGCTCTGCCGGGATCAGCAGACAGAAAGACAAGGAAAAGTCTGGCCAAGGAGACAGGCAGACAGAGAGGTGTCTCGGTTATCTATTGCTGTGAAATACACCACCCCAAAACTCAGTGGCTTAAAACAACCACTGATTGCTCGTGATTTCGGCTGGTCCAGCCGGGACGGCGCCTCTCTGCTCCATGCGGTGGTTTAGGGAAGAGGAAAGGTCAGTTGGGAGGTTGGCTGAGGGCCGGCTGCCCCCAGATGGCCTCCTCACACGTCTGGACAGGCCGGGCTGTCAGCCGGGCGCCGCAGTTTGCCTCCACGTGGCCTCTCCAGCGGGTCAGCGCGGGCGTCCTCAGGGGGCAGCGAGGTCCCGAGACGGCAACGGGGGAAGCTGCAGGCCTCTTCAGAAGTCACACGACGGCCCTTCTGCCACGTCCTAGTGACCGAGGCCAGTCGCAGAGCCAGCGCTGATTCAAGAGTGGGGCAGCAGACTGTGCCTCTTGATGCGGGATGCTGCAAAGGATCATTTCTCACCCACCGTGGGACCCCGTTTGACCATACTTATCATTCCCCGTGCAAAATACACTCACCTTCTCCCGAGACTGCCCCAAAGTCTCACCCCGTTACAGCTTCGGAGTCCGTGCCCCCGTGGGGTCCCCTGCTCCCAGTCCCTCTGCTCTACACAGGACGCCCACAGGGGCCAACAACAGACGGCCCCTCTGCTTCTGGTTTTCAGACACCGGGCCTCGTGGTCCAGCGTGGCGCCCGTGCTGGAGACCGGCCACCACTTCCTCCGGAGGCCCCAGCACTTTGCAGACGGCGGCCTCTGCTCCTCCTCCCAGCCCCCTCGGGAAACCAGAGGAGGGGCCTGTTTCCTCATTTTAAGATGGGGGACTTGAGAACCACAGGGGCTGAGGGACTTCCCTGAATTCACTAGAAGATTCCCACGGGGATGGAAATAGAGGCCAGGGGGCTGAAGTCTCAGGCCAGGTTGCTACTTCAAAATTTAGGTAACGCCGAAGTGTTCCTGGGGGCACCCGAAGCCCTGGTCCTGGGGAAAACTTGAAGTGGGATGACAAATTGATATGCATTCATTCATTCATTCCTTCATTCATATAATCCTTCAATCACAAAATATATAATGAGCACCACCGAACACCATGATACTGGACACTGGGGATATGATGGTGGACAAAGCAGAGGGTCCCTGTCCTCTTAGAACTTACAGTCTGGTGGGGCAGACACATGTCAAACACATAACACAAGAATAAATATGTGATTTGAAGGAAACGTAGAGGATGTTACAGGAGCTGCTAATAGGGGGCCGACCCAGACTGGGGAAGCTTCCATTATAAAGTGCCATTTAAGATGAGGCTTGAAAAATGAGAAGGATTTTACCAGATATGGATAGAGGGAATAGCATTGTAGGCAGGGGGAACAGCAAGTGCAAAGGCCCTGAGGTTGGAATGTGCTTAGTTTATTCAAGAAATGTTACAGTAGCCAGCTGTGTAGGCCGTGGTGAGGAGGCTGGACTTTCTCCCAGCTACAGTGGCAGGCATTTGACTGGGGGAGTGGTGCGATAGGTTTGTGTTTTTAAAAAGCTCATTCTGGGCCGGCCCCGTGGCTTAGCGGTTAAGTGCGTGAGCTCCACTACTGGCGGCTTGGGTGCGCACAAACGCACCACTTCTCCGGCCATGCTGAGGCCACGTCCCACATACAGCAACTAGAAGAATGTGCAACTATGACGTACAACTATCTACTGGGGCTTTGGGGGAAAAAAAATTAAAAAAAAAAAACAAAAACCTCATTCTCCTCGCACTGAGGAGAGTAGATTAGAAGAAGGTCTGAAGCAGAAGTGGGGCTGATGGACAGCAGCTGCTACTTATTGAAGGCTTGTGTGCTGGGTGATCCTGGTGTATTATCTCATTTGATCGTTCCAACCAGCCTATGCAGCTGAGACCTTCACCCTCCTCTACGTACTTGGTGGGCAGGGCTCAGAGAGATGAAGTGAGTGCATGGGTCACTCAGCTATCAAGTTTCAGAGCCAAGAGTCGAACCCAGGTCAGCAAACACCACCACCAGCACCATTTTCTTAGTGGCGAGTGTCTCAACAGTGATGAGAAGCCACTGTCCCCTCCCCCTTGAACCTCACTGGGCTGGAGGAGATCCCAGGAGGTCACCTCTTCCAGCCCCCGCTCCTGTTCTGGGGGCCTGGGATGAAGCACCGTCTTGCCTTTGCAGACCCACATGGGTGCCTGCTGCCCCATCTCCCAGGCCTTCCTCCTGGGGCCCACTCTGTATCCATCACGCTGCAGCCTGCGGTGACCCAGCCTCGTAAAGTCCACCAACAGGAAAAGCCACCTAGATGGGCCCCCACCCTGTTCCTTCCTGGAAGAAAGGTGTGAAAGTATTCCTTCTGTGACTTCTTTCACGGCCACATCCAAATGGCCATGCGGTCACTATCGGCTTAACCTCTGT
The DNA here is from genome assembly GCF_020826845.1 of Diceros bicornis minor. Classification (NCBI taxonomy): domain Eukaryota; kingdom Metazoa; phylum Chordata; class Mammalia; order Perissodactyla; family Rhinocerotidae; genus Diceros; species Diceros bicornis. Next base: position 25,067,256 of record NC_080770.1, read on the forward strand.
GTCCGTCTGTAAGCTCTGCGAGGTTGGGAGCCATATCTGTGTGGTTCCTCATGACTCAGCACTGGGCACGGAGGAAGTGTCCCACGACTGCTGAATAAATGGATGCTTCCCCAAAGGCTCGAGGGTTTGAAGACGCCAAGAGGTTAAAACTAGAGCTGTCCCTTAGACTTCATTAAGTCCAACCCCAAACTGTTCAGGTGAGGAGACTGAGGCTCAGAGAGGGGCAGGGACTCACTCTACGTCACACAGCAAGTGGCAGCAGAACAGGGCTGGACCCCGAGTCCAGTGTCCCTTGCTGGGCCAGAAATCAGCAAGTGGGAGGAGGGACCCCATGGGGCAGCTGTCCACGGAGACCTCAGGCACTGTTCCCAAGGTCCCCGCAGTCCCCTCGGGGTGTAGAAAGAAGGGGGAGTTAGTCTCTGACCTCGATAGCCTGGAGTTTACTCAGCAAAGACTGTCCTTGAGCTAGTCCCCCAGGCTGGCCTGGCCTCTGCCAGTCATTCCAAGAGTCAGGACGCTGAATCCAAACCCACCACTTGCCCCCACTGGACAGCATGGCACTTTCATGTGTCCGCACAGGCTCAGCGGGCTTTTCTTACCCCTGGCATCTCTCCTGCTTACGTTTACAGTCATCTCCCCACTGGAATGCCAGCTTCCTGGGAGCACAGGCTTGTTTCGTCCATGCTGCAACTTCAGCTTCTAGAACACTACCTGGCACATAGTGAATGGCTGATCACACACCATGGGAGAGCGGTAAAGACTGGGAAGGGTTTGATTTTGGTGGAGCCGTACTTTAAACCCACACCAACAGGTTCCCACCCTGGCTTGGTCCCTTCCTGCTGTGTGATCTTGGGCAAGCTGCTTAACATCTCTGGGCCACAGTTCTTCCTGTGTAAAACGACAGTGTGCGGGGCTCCGTGTCCGGGATCTGACAGTCATTGATTTCCAACCTGCACACCGAATATCCACATTCGTGTGAAGAAAATAACGATCAGGAAGTATGAGGCCTTGCCCACGGCCGCACAGTCTGAGGTAGATTTGGAGTCTGCCCTAAGAATCAAACTCAGATCCCTCTGACTCCAAATCCACCAATTCTTTCTGCTTCCTTCCCCTTATTTCTGCGTCTGTTCCACGAATATTGGACGAGAAGATTCAGCAGGCGGGCGCCTCCACTCTCCCACCGCCCGCAGGTGCAGAGCCGCAGCCCGCCCGGGAGGATGCCAGCCAAACAGGACGGCTGCTCCTTCCAGATGCAGCCCAGCCTCGTGACTAAGGCTCATTCTCCCCGGCAGTAACTGGAGGGCGTTTCTTTCCTTTTAACAGGACAATATCAGGGGCACATTTATGGTTTCATTTGTGTTTTCTCCTCCACGGCTCCCCACGAAACTGCTGGAGAGGAACGTTCCAGTGTGTGCCCACTGTCCCCTCCCCAAGGGGCCACACTGGCGCTTCACGGAGCTCAGGCCCAGACCCCCTCTCCCGTCAGCCCCAAATGACGTGCCCCCAGTTTCTCTCAACAAGGGGCTGCAGGCCGCGTCTGGCTGTACCTGGGAGGCCCCTGTGTCCCCCACCCCGGACCTGGGCTGAGGAGGTCGTGCGGGTCCTTCCTGTACAAGGAGTGGCCTCGGGGACAGTGTATTCGCCCAGCGTAACTGTTTGTTGTTGTTGTTGACATAACAATTTGAAATCTGTTTAAGACTCACAAAAAATTGCAAAAATAGTTCAGAGAGTTCCCACGTACCTTGCACCCGGGTCCCCCCAAAGATAATATCTAAAGTAACCGAAGCATATTGTCAAAATCAGGAAATTGACCTTGGCACAATATTATCCACTCAGATACAGACCCTCCTCAGATTTCCCGAGTTTCTACGTGCCCTCCAGTTGTATCGTTTTTAATTTCCAATTTTGATCGGTTACCCCAGCTCCTAGTCTAGAGAGGCAGCTGGTTTAGGAGGTTAGTTAAGACGAGCTGCGGTTTCCAGCCCTTCCCTCTGCTCTGCTGCTTCTGCGGAAACAGCCCCTTTCAGTTCCCTGGCTGACAGCTCTGTATTGAGCTCCCTACGGCCCCATGACATGCTCTATTGCTATGTGTGTTTTTCACTTTCAGGAATTATCCATTGTCTTCCTGCTATAGGAGAGCAGTTTTCAATCCCTGTCCTCCCCTGGCCCTGCCCCCACACTTCCACCCCTCTCACTCTCCCCAATAGCTGTGCCGTGATTTTGGTGAGACTGGTCCTCAGTGTTATGACTGTTAGGATTTCCTCATTTGCTCAGTTTTCTGTGTACTGATCACGAATTTTTTTTAACCTCAAACTCTTTGCCAATTATCCAAATCTTTCTCAGCACTTCCGTTCACATCCGACTTTTATCAATTTCATCATCTTGAGAGAAGTGTCCTGGAACCCGCTGGCATTCCCAACTGGACGTGCTGCCCTCTGCCGCTGGCATTCCGGGGTCTCCTCCCCGCTGAGCCTGAAGACCCTGCAACTCTCCTCTGAGCTGGGTTTCCTGCTTCCTGGACCCCACGTCCCCCGGTGTCGTGGCCCCCCCTCCTTTCACTGGAGCACATCCTCTAGCAGTTTCCTGAGACAGAGGAGGTGGGAGGTAAATTTCTCGAGACCTTGCGTGTCTAAGGATATCTTTGATTTTTGTCTTGACATAGAATTCTGAGTTAGGACTGCTTTTCCTTTAGAATTTTAAAAGCTTTGCTCCTTTGTCTTCTCACTGCCAGAGCTGCTGTTGATAAGTTTAAAGCCCTTCTGATTCCGTCTCTACCTCTGGAAGTTGGTCGACTCTCCTCGGTGCTGCCAGTGTTCCGCAATGTCCCGTTGACTCTCCCTGATGGGAGTCTGGCTTCAGGCCCGTGCTAAGCGCTTGATCTCGAGATTCATGTCCTTCACTTTGGGGACATTTTCCTCAACTATTTTATTGACATTTCCTCCCCACTATTTTCTCTTTCTTTCTAGAACTCTTACGATTCGAGTATTAGAGCTGCACCAGTCCTCTAATTTTCTTATCATTTACATCCATTTTCAATTATTTATTTTGCTATATATTCTTAGGAAATTTCCTCAACTTCGTCTCCCAAACCTTCAACTGAGTTTTATATTTCTGCTATCCAATTTTTTCCCAAGAGCTCTTGTGTTCATTTTTCACAGCACCATGTTATTTTTTCATGGGTGCATTATCTTCTGTTATCTCTCTTTGGACATAGAGGTTTGGGGGTTTTATTATGATTATATTTTTTATGATTTTGCTCCACGTGTAGCGTCTCTTCCATTCCCCTTCCTTTGGTCTGCGTGTCTATTTAGGTCTCTAAGTTCACACAAGAGGCTTTCAGCAATGCCCAGGGATCATTCATGAGCACGCACTATCCCCCTCGCCCTCCAACCAAGCCAGACGTTGCTAAGCAGTCATGATGCTCTGTCGAGCGTCTGAGCCGAGCGCAGAATTCCTCACCTTGGCATTATTGCCATTTGGGCAGGGTAATTCTTGGCTGTGGGGGACTGACCACTGCTTTGTAGGGCATTTGGCAGCATCCATGGTCTCTACCCACTATATGCCATGACCCCACCCCACCCCAGTCATGACAACCAAAAGTGTCTCCAGAAATTGTCAAACATCCCCCAAGAGGCAAAATTGCCCCAGACTCAGCCTCAGCATCCTTCTCAACACAGCCCTCCACTCAGCCACCGTGAACCAGCGTTGGCCCACGGGATGAAACCTGTTTGGCCGACAGAGCTGGGCCGCCTCACATAGGTTCAGAGCCTCGTAGGTCAACAGCCTACTAGGCAATTCTCTGACACAACTTGAGAGCCTTCTAGTTGAGGATGACAGCAACCCCACCCTGCCATTTCCTGAGACTAGAAAGAGAGTAGGGCTGGAGTGGAGCGCTCCAGCCCTACTGTGTTAAGTCTCATGCTGACAGCCGTGGACTTGGTCCCCAGGGCTTCCAGAATCAGGACGGGGGCAGAGGTTTTCTTTTTCTTGACTGCAGAATGTGGAGAGAGGATGTGCTGGTGGCCACACGTCACCAGGGTCCCCTCCAGACCTCTGTCTCTGCACGGTGCCTGGCTCCCAGCGGAGGGGCGGAATAGCTTAAGGGTGATCTTCAAAGCGTGACCCCAGATCCGCATCCAGATCACCTAGGGTGCTTGCCAACATGCAGGTTCCCGGGTTCCACCCCAGATCTTCTGAATCAGCATGTTGGGGGTGGGGTCTGGAGAGCTGGAGTTAACCAGCTCTCTGGGTGAGAAAACTAGTACAATGGGTAAAACACACAGACATTGCCCTTGATTCACATCCTGGTCCTGCCTCTTGGTAATATACAACCCAAATAGTTAACGTTACTAGGAATGGCTAATACTTACTGAGTGTTTGTTATGGCCAAGCTCTGTGTGAAACCTGACGGTGCATTGGCCCAGTTAATCCATCATTCTGTGTGGTAGGTGCTGTTTTTGTTCCCCATGTTTTAGATGGGAGACTAGGGCTCAGGGAGGTTAAGTGTGTTGCTCGAGGTTGCACAGTTTGGAAGTGAGTAAAGCTGGGATTGGAACCGGCTGGTCTGGTGCAGCAATGGTCACAACTACACTAGAGTCTAAGAAGCTGAGCACGGGCTCCAGCGGTGGTGGACGAGCAACACACAGTCGTGTCTTCATCCTCACCCGGGAGGGGACCACAGGGAGGACTTGTCAGGGGCCACCTCTCCCTGGGGCTTGGGTTTAATGACAGATCAGATCCCTGAAGACCCAGCCCTGGGGAGGGTGGACCGTGGGCAATACCCTGAGCCCCTCAGTCTCTGGTTTCTAGTGAGGACGCCCCTGGGTCACCTCAGAGCCAGGAACCTGGTAAGCTCCAGGGACGAAGTCTGAGTACAGGAGACCATCCTGAAACTTTAAGATTTCTCCTGTTTGTCCCCTTGTGAATTCCCCAGAGCCACTGGCTGTCAGAAGGGAAGGAGGAGGCAGCTCATAAAAGACACGAAAGTAGGTTTGAGGTTTATGACAGAACATTCTCAGATCCCTTTAGATGCCAGGCTCTTCTGCCAGGTCAAGAGAGGGTGTGTGTGTGTGTGTGCGTGCGTGCACACACGTGTGTTGTGGGGTGGAGATCTATACACTCAGTCAGTACATATTTGTCAAGGACTGTCTGTGCGCTGTGTCCCCAGTCCCTACCCGAGTTAAGGGCGGGCCATTTTACATAATGCCATTCATCGTCGAGCTGCTGACATGCCTGGCACTCTGACTAAATTAAATATAATTCCTTATTTTACAGCAGAGTGGGTAAAAGCATGGATTCTAGAATTGGATGACTTGGGTTTAAATCCTGACATTGTTCTGTGATGTTCTAGTGATGCAACCTTGGACAAGGTACTCAGTTTCTCTTAATCTCGTCTGCAAAATGGGCATTTTGCCAGAAGAGACTCTCAGAGAACCATGCACTTTTGCATCACAGCTCTAATCTTCATGGCAATTGTATTCTTATGTGCGTGCTCATTTTATTCACGACTGTCCACTAATAATAATAATAATAGCTAACACTTATGGAGATTTCTACTTCCAATCAGGATGTAGATAGATGTAAAAGACCTTTGTTGCTGTGGTAACAACAAGAAAACTCCAGAAATCATAAAAATCATAGCTTTCTAGGGTGCTCGGGAAGAGCAGTGGCATCAAAGAAGCTTTGATGAACTGAATTCCAGAAAGAAAGAAGCTCTTCTCAGGAGAATAAGAGCTGTGACAGCTTCCCCGCCTGGAGGAGGTGCTGGTCTGTGTCTGGGTGGATGAAGGAACATCAGCCTTACATGGAGAGACCTTACAGAAACAAAGGAAAATCATTCCAGCCTTGGACCAGAGTGTGGGATGGCAGGTCAAATTGGAGTCTGGAAGAGGCTGGAGTGCAAGGAGAGATCACTCAGTCCATCCAGACGGATGCGCCATCTTCTCAATGAAAGGACAGGTCATTGGTCCAGCACCTCATCCTCCCCACCTGCCCTACCCAAGTTTCGCCAAAACGCAGTGATGGAGGAAAGGTACATTAGTAGAAACAAATTGCATAATCTTGTGCATTCTCACAATGATTAGAATGGGAGGCCCTGAAGTACTCGGATCTAAATTTAAACCAAAAAAAAAAAAAATCTGAAACTGCAGTCAACCCCCTTCTAGCTCAAATTCTGACAAGATAAAAAGGCAGAGGATGTTGGTGGTTGGGCTAATTACAGGTAACTCAATATAATTAAAGCTGTTTCTCAACCCCAGCTCAATTATACTCTAGTATATCTAGAGTGAACAGCCTCTCAGTCAAACCACCAGACAGCAGAAAAGGTTTAGACTTTCCAGGAAATAAATAAAACAAAAAATAAAAATCACGCTTCAATCTCAATTGTTCTTCTATGCACACTTTCAAGAATATAATAAAATCAAACACTAGACAAGAGAATAAATAGTAAAATGTGACATAATTAAGAGAAAACACAAATTATAGAAGGACACACATCGCAGCTATTAGAATTAGCAAAAAAAAAAAAAAAAAACCAAAAAAACAAACAGACCATAAATACATATATAAATATATGAAGAAATTTATGGGAAAAAATAGGTAGAATAAGTGAAGGGATGGGATTTTTCAGGATATCAATGGAAATTCTAAAAGATAAACAAATGGCAATTCTGGAAACAAAAATTAAAATATCAGAATTGAAAAACTTATTGGATAGAGTAAACGGTAGATTTGACACAGCAGAAGAAACGATCAGTAAACTTTAAGACAGGTCAAAATAAATTCACACTGAAGCACAGAGGGAAAAAAAAAGATTGAAAATAATGAATAGAGCATCAGTAACATATGGTATAATATCAGGCAGTTTGCAGACATAAAATTGGAATCCCAGAAGGCAAGGAGAATGCAATATTAACACAAAGAAAACCACAACTAGGCGTATTATAGTAACACTGACAAAAACCAATGATACAGAAAAATATCTTAAAAGCATACAAAAAAAAAAGATGCATTGTGCACAGGGACGCAATAATAAGAATGATGGCTGACTTTTCACTGGAAACAGTGCAAGTCAGGGAACAGTGGAAAGCACCTTTCAAGTGTTGAAAGAAACCAAAACTATCAACTTAGAATTTTATGTCCAGTGGAATAGTCTTTCAAAACTAAAAGTAAGATAAAGATATTTTCAGATAAACAAAAACTGAGAGAATTCATCACCATCAAATTCACACAATAAGAAATGCTAAAAGATGTTCAGGGGGCCAGCCCGGTGGCGTAGTGGTTAAGTTTGCGCACTCTGTTTGGTGGCCCCGGCTTCCCAGGTTCGGATCCCGGGCGCGGACCTACACACCGCTCATCAAGCCATGCTGAGGTGGTGTCCCACATAGAAGAACTAGAAGGATCTACAACTAAGATATACAACTAGGTACTGGGGCTTTGGGGAGAAAAAAGAAAAAGAAGAAGATTGGCAACAGGTGTTAGCTCAGGGCTTCCTCAAAAAAAAAAACATCACATTAAAAAGCAATTGATCATACATTGCAGGTGAGAATGCAAAATGTCCCAGCCACCTTGTGAAACAGTTAGGCAGTTTCTTTAAAAGTTAAACATAAATTGCCTATACAACCCAGCAATTCCACTCCTAAGATATTACCCAAGAGAAATGAAAACATGCTCACACAAAGATTTTTACAGGAGTATTCATAGCAGCATTATTCATAACGTCCAAAAAGTGGAAATAATCCAAATGCCCATCAATTGGTGAATAGAGAAACAAAAAATGTGATCTATCCATGCAATGGGATGTTATTCAGCAATAAAAAAGAACAAGCTAATGATACAAGCTACAACATAGACGAACCTCAAAAACATTACACGTGAGAGAAGTCGGATGCAAAAGACTACATATCGTATGATTCCATTTATATGAAATGTCCAGAAAAGGCTAAGCTAAGGACACATGAAGTCTATTAGTGGTTGCCTGAGCCTGGGAGGGAGGGCAATGGTGAGTGGCTGAAGTGGTCACAAGGGATCTTTTCGGGGTGATGGAAATTTCGCACGACTCTGTAGATTTACTAAAAATCATTGACTTGTACACTTAAAATGGCTGGATTTTATGCAATGTAAAGCAAACCGCAATAAAGCTGTTAAAAATTGACTATTAAAAGCAAAGACAATAACTGTATGTTGTAGGGTTTATATTACGTCTAGAAGTGAAATATTTGACAAGAGCACAAAAGATTGAAAGAAGGTCAGATAGAAGTAAAATGTTTTAAAATCTTACATTATAAGATTATAATAAGTGTATAAGTGTATAATATTAATTCAAGGTAGAATTGGATCATTCAGGATGCATATTTTAATCCCTGGAGATGCCTCTAAAAATAAATAAAACAAAACTAAATAGCTTCAAGGCCAATAGAAGAGATAAAATGAAATATTAAAAAAATAATAATAATACTTGGTAATTCAAAATAAGGCAGAAAAGGCAAAACAGAGGAAGAAAGAACAGTCAATTATAAACAGAAGACAAACAGAAGGATGAGAAGCCTAAACTCAGCTTATCAAAAATTACAATTACATTAAATCAATAGGCTCCACGCTCCAGTTAAAAGCAGGAGTTTTCAGAACATATGAAAAAGCAAAACCCACTATATGCCATCCACAAGAAATCACTTTTAAATACAGACACAATTTCCCCAGTAAAAGGCTGGGAAATGATACACTATGCAAACACAAGCATAAGCAAGCTGATGTGGCCATATTAAGACCCGGCAAAGTGGAACATAAGGCGAGAAATATTAGCTGGGCAATTCTTAATGATGCAATGGCCAGTTATCAAAAAGACATCATAACCCTAAATGTGTATGTACCTAGTAACGGAGCTTCCAAATATGTGAAGCAGAAATTGACAGAACTAGAGAAAGAAACAGAAAAACATCAGAGTGATTGTTGGGAATTGAGCACATCTCTTTCAGGAATTGAGACAAAATATCGGGAAGATTATAGAAGATATAAGCTAATTGATATTTGTAGAACATTATACCCCCAAGCTGCAGAATACACATTTTTTTTCAAGTGTACATGGCAAGTTACCAAGACAGACCATGTGCTGGGCCAGAAAAGAAGTCTCAAGAAATATCAAAGGATTATAATTATTTCTTATAAACTTAAACATACACTTAGTTTATGACCCAGCAATTGTTCTGTTAGGTACCCAAGAGAAAGGAAAACATGTTCGTGAGGAGTCAGATACAAGAATGTTCACAGCCGCTTCACTCCCAATTACCCTCAAGTGTAAACAAGCCAACTGTCTATCAACAGGAGAACGGATAAACAAACTGTGGTCTATTTATATAACGGAAGGCTGCTCAACAATAACAAGAGACAGACTGCTGACACACACGAGGACATGGATAAACCCAAAACATTAGGTCGAGCAGAGAAATCAGACACAAAAGACTACATGCTGTATGAGTCCATTCATATGAATTACAGTGATAGATGTTAGAAAAGTGGTGGCCTCCTGGGGAGGGCAGATGGCAGGAATTGACCGGGAAGGGGCACAAGGATCTGTCCGGAGTGATGAGAATGTTCTGTATCTTAATTGGGGTGTGGGTTACGTGGATGGAGATTGTGTATGTAATTTGTCAAAACTCCTCTCACTTTATGTTTAAATAGTTTATGCATTTCACTGTACATAAAATATACCTTGAGTTTTAAAGAGTAAGTACAAAAATAAAACTATAGAGGGGGCCAGCCCAGTGGTGTAGTGGTTAAGTTTGCGCGCTCCACCTCGGCGGCCCGGGGTTCACGGGTTCGGATCCTGGATGTGCACATATGTACTGCTTATCAAGCCACATTGTGGCAGGCGTCCCACATATAAAACAGAGGAAGATGGGCATGGATGTTAGCCCAGGGCCAACATTCCTCAGCAAAAAGAGGAGGATTGGCAATAGATGTTAGCCCAGGACTAATCTTCCTCATCAAGAAATAAAAGAAATAAAAAGCAAATAAAACTATAGAGCATTGTTAGTGCCAGGCACAGATCCAAATGGTTTGCATGCATGAACTCATGAAAGCTTCATAAATCTTACAAATGAGGAAACCAAGACACCAAGAAGTTGTGTGAATTGCTCACGGCACCCAAAGGCAAAGCTTGGGTCTGGCGTGCCCATCATTGTGTCCCAGTGTTCAAATACCCATAAAGGGTCGCTTTGCTTCTTAACAACTCTAGCGAGGCAGAATCATTAGCCCCCTCGCACAAAAGAAACGGGCTCAGAGAGGCTAGGTGACTTCTCCTAGGAAGTGGCAGAGTCAGGATTTGAACCCACGTCCTTGTGACTTCCAAGCCTGGCCGTCAAGCTTCCTGTGTTCAGTCGCTCCCCTGTCTGCTCTTGGAGGACAGGTGTGAGTTTACGCAGCCTCTCACACATAGCCAGGTGACTTAGATCTTTATACCTGCCCCTTTGGGGGACGTGCTAATGCTCTGTCCAGGACTTCACCCCATATCATCTCCCCCTTGACTCAGACAGCCATAGATACTCTGGCGTTTGGGTGGGTGATTTCAGTGAATATAGTGAATGTTAGGGCAGGGGAGTTTAGGATTTCTCGATTTCTCACCAATTCACTCATTCAACAAATCTTTGTAAGCACCAACCATGTGATGGGGCTAGTGATGCAGCAACGAACAAAATAAAGGAACTTACTTCCTACGGGGATGAGACAGACTATAAAGGGTAAATATACCATATAATTTCTGATGGTGTGATGAAGACTAAATTAGAGTAAGGAAAAGGAGTGGGGGATAGGGGGTCAGGGATGGCCTCTCTTAGGAGGTGACAATTGGCGGGGTGACTTCAGGGACCCAGGGAGTAAGCTGTGGGGGTATCTGGGGGGAGGGACCTCAGAAGCTGAAGTGCGTGAGGGGGTGGTGGTGGAGTGTGGGTGTGCATACAGTGTCCCTGGCTGGGCGAATATATGCCATTTCTGCGGAAATGGTCCTGGCCAAGTTCACTCAAGGTGTCCAAGACAATGAGGGGAAAAGGAAGACGCCAGCTCTGGCCAGACCAAAATTAGGTCACAGCTGAGGAAGAACTGGGCCAGGCTTTCTGCGAGGGGAGCAGAGAGATTTCCCTCCCTGGTGGCCCTGAGCACTTCTGGATGAGAGCATGCCCAGGGCTTCCCTGCTCACCTCCAGGAATGGGCACTTGGAGAACTTGCAGACACCGAGCAAGTACTGAGACCTTGCTATGTCCTGGGCGCTCCATCAGGGCTTAGACACCCTACCTCGCTAATCTCCACAGTAATTTGGAGGCATGGATTGCATTTTACAATTAAGGAAACTGAAATTAAGCTCACCACTGGAAGGTGGCAGAAAAGGAGCTTGAGCCCAAATCTATGCAGAATCCAGGTTCTTTCTATTCTATGGGGCTAAGAAGCAATTACCCAGGCTGCAAGGTGAGGAGGCTCGAACATCCTGAGCCTTCAGTACCTGTTGACTGGATGGATAGGTGGGTGGATGGATCAATGGATAAATGGAGAGATGGATGGATGGATGGATGGATGGATGGATGGACGGACGGACGGATGGAGGAAGGGAGGGATGGATGGATGGGTCAATGGATGGATGGATGAATGGTGGATGGATGGATGGATGATGGATGGATGGAGAGAGAGAAGAATGGATAGATGGATGGATGCTGACAGACACACACAAATAGGCAAGCAGACCATTTGCTATAACTTAACGTGCATGTGTTTTTCAAAAACTGTATTTCCCCTTTCTGAGCTTCAGAGTCTCCATCTAGAAAATGAGAGGGCTGGACTTGCCCAGCTGTTTTCAAACATTTGATTTGGTAGTGAAATTCTGTCTTCAAACGCTACCTGATGAGGAAAGTTGGGCATGACAAAAGAGGAATTGCTTTGCATGGGATCGGGGAAAAAGGTGGGCAGGGTCCCAGAGGCTTGCCCTGAACCCCACCTTCATCCTCTGTAGGAGCACCAGACGCACCTTTGCAAAACCAAGGAAGGCCTTGGACAAAGGTGATCCAGATCATTCTAGCTTCAGAAACAAGAACAGACATGTCAGGGAGGGGTGGCAGAGGAATCGGAAATCCTCGCCAAATCCCTAGCCTTTTCTGCCTACATCAAATATCACTGCCTAGTGAGTTAGCAAGAGCCTGCCTAGCTAAGAGTAGCCCAGGGGAGCACAGCGATGTCTGCTTCTAGCTCTCCTGAGGATGTATGGATGGAGGAGTTGGGCATTATCTGCAACCTTGCCACGTTGCTCACTCAGCCCAGGGAGCCACACACAGAAGCGAGTAACTCTGGGCAACCTCTGCCACCTACTATGTCCTGTTCGTGGATCAGACCACAGAGTGGGAGCCGGTTGACGTGCCAACCTCACTCACTGGGTGATGGGCTTCTTTGGGCTCCCCCAGGAGATGGGTCTAGCCAGACCAGGCTGAACATCCGTTTAGTTTGTCTGAGGATGCAGAGCCCCAGTCACGGCGGGAGGCGCTGAAGAACTGTGGCTGGGTGGTGGTGGCCATGCTGTGTGCTGGCCTGGACTTGGCTCCAGAAGACAGCACTCTTGGTTGGGCTCCAGTTCCAGAAAACTGGAGGAGTCCACACAGGCAAGACTCCCACAGAGTTCTTGGGAGATGAATGACGTAGTTTCTCTGTTGCACAACATTCTGTTGGAAGCACAGGGCTGAATGCTTAGGTGCATGGAGTCAGCCACACCTGCGCTGTAGTCCAGCTCTGCTGTTCACTGATCAGACGACCTGCAGCAGGTTACTTACCTTCTCTACTCCTGAGGGCAGAGAGGGGAGTGCCTGGGCTGTCCAGCCTGGTTATACCCTCTTTACTTAGGGTGGAGTCCCAACTGCTCAGCATGGCCAACCTGGCCTCAGTCTCCCTCCCAGCCTCACTTGGCATCACCTCCTCTCTCTCCCCAGGACTTGTATACTCGAGGTTTCCTCTGAACTCTCTCATCCCTGCTCTCTCTCTTCATGGGGTGTATTCTTTATTTCCCTTTAAGGAACACTAGTGGCTGTAACAAATGAACTCCAAACATCCATGGCTTAAGGTAACAGAATTTTATTTACTGTTCTCATCTGAGTACAAAGTGGGCGTTCCTGCCCTGCGGGCGGCTCTCTTCCACCTAGACTTGGGGGTCCAGCCTTCTTCTGTCCTGTGGCTCTGCCATCCACCCCATCAGCATCTGCGTCCAGATGGGGGGAAGAGATACTGGAAAAGACACATTGCTTCTTAAAAGCCTTGGCCCAGCAATGGCACATATAACTTCCATTTACTTTCCACCAGCAAGATCTCGTCACCCACCCACAGCAGCAAGGAGGCGGTGGGCTGGAGGATGTAGCCTCTTTCCAGTGACAACTCGACATCATGGAAGGAGAGGGTGAATTTTGAGAGAAACCAGCCATCTCCACCACATCCAGCTAGTTTCACCTCATCCTCCAGGCGTCAAGTTCAATGTTGCCTCCTCAGGAAGCCTGTCCTGAGTCTCCAGGTACAGGGATTAGGTGTCCCTCCTATGTGCACCCAGCACCCCTGCCTTCTCTGTTTCACACTGTACTGTTTTCTTGTTTGTGTCTGGAAATGAACCATAAGCACCTTGAGGTCAAATTACATGTTTACCTGTGCACCCCCAGGGGCCAGCCTGACGCCTGGCACATAATGGGCACAATAAATTTTTGGGTGGGTAGATGGATGGATGGATTTTTAGATGGATGGACGAATGCGTGGATGGATGGATGGACGGATGGCTGGCTGGATGGATGGATGGATGGATGGATGGATGGATGGATGGATGGACGGACAGATGGACAGACAGATAGATCTATGGAAGGAAGGACAGACAGATCTTCCCTGCACAAGCCTTCAAGCTTCTCCGTGCCTCAACTGTTTCTTGGTTCTCTGAAAGCTGGCAGTGGACTGGAGAATTCCTGCCTATACATTATTATGACAGAGAACCACCTGGAAGTTGACCTGAGGGCAGAGGGAAAGAGACGCAACTCTAGTGAAGAGCCCCTCTGCCCAGGCAGAAGGCTGTTTCCCTTTCTGCCCCATTGGCCCTGACAGCCCCCCGAGGGGCAAGTGCCCCTGGGTCTCAGCCTGGAGCCTGCTGCACCTCACAGGCTGGCTCCAGCCCAGGCCAGCCCTCGAGCACCCGCTCCCTCTGCTCCTCCTGTGGGGCAGCTCCAGGAACCCCACCAATCACCCCTTCTTCTGCTAACCCCCGGGCAACTTCTGTTTTCCCTCCTGGCTCAGCCAGATCTCCCCAGCGCTGTCACTCCCATTCTCAGAAAGAAACCGCACTCCTCTCCTTTGCAAGCCCTTTGTGGGGACTAAACCCCCAGAGGAGGGAAGGGAAGGGGGCAGAACCGCACCCGAGGGTGAGATCATTCCTGGGGGCAGTGAGCAGCGCAAACACATCGCTCTCAGACCAGGAGGTAGGAGGAAGGGACGTCGATGGAGGGAAGAGGGCTCGGGAGCCCTCTTGTCTTTTCCAAGTCAGTGAAATACCCAGGAGATGGTGAGTGTTAAGACTGTGTCGCTCATGCAGAGACCATCCCAGAGCCAGGAAGCAGAGAGTCTGGGAACGGGCATGTAGGGATCCCAAAGGATGGATGGAAGAGGATGGAGCCTGGGCAGTGCTTGGTCTGCGAGGTTCAGACCACCTTGGGGGAGCCACAGAGTGTTTATTTCCCTGTCCTCTTCCTGGAGCGTTCGGTCTTTTTGAATATCCAGTGAGTCTCATATGCTGGAGGAGGAGTCTGTGGTCACCCTGGTGCCAGAGTGCTAAAGACGGACGGACAGCAGCTGTCAGCCACGGGAATCAGAGAGAGAAGAAGAGCCACAGCCATCACAGAAGCTAAGATTTACAGAGCACATACTGTTCACCAGGCAGTCCTCATCTAAGCTCTTCACTGGATTAACTCACTTAACTCGCACAAGTATGCTACGAGGCAGGCACAGTGCCATCCCCACTTTACAGCTGAGGAAACTGAGGCAGAAAAGCTTGACAACTTGTCCAAAGGCCCCAGCTAATAAGTGGCACAGCTAGGATTTCATCCCAGATGGTCCCATCACCAGGGGGCAGGTGAAACTCAGGCCTGTCTGAGCATTTGGCCCTGCCACTCCTCCCCCAGCGGGAGGAATTCCTTCCAATGAGAGCGTTGGAAGTTTCAGGTTATGTTTTATTAATGGAAATGGTTTTTCTTTCAGAGCTCTGTGACAGCTCTTTTTTTTAATTATTATTATTATTGAGGTATAATTTATAGGTAATAAAATGCACCAATCTTAAAGTACTGGTCAATAACTTTTAACAAATATACGCACTGGTGTAATCAACACTGAAATCAAGTCATAGAACATTTCTCATCACCCACGTCCTGCCTTCCACATGCCACTTCCCCCACCTCTAGAAGCTACCACTGTTCCACATTGCCTATTCTGAGACTTGATATAAACGGAATCATACAGTCCACCTGCCCCCCTCTTTTGCCGCTCTCCTCTCTCCCTATTCTCAGAGCTTTCGTTCACACTGAGCTGTCAGGAAGTGAGCACACACCTGGAGTGAACCTGATCCATGCCCCCCATGCCATTCCCAGAAGCCACAGCAGACATTACTAATCGATTACTGCACTCATTCCCCCTGGGCCCAGATGTGGCTTCAGCAGCCTTCGTATTGAGGATCATGATCCAGAGAACCCCTATCGACTGACTGCGACTGGCACAGGAGTTGAAATTCCTTTGCCAGCCCAAGATTAAAGTTGATCCCTATCTTCGAGTGGGAGCTGCATTTTTTTTTTTAACTTTTTATTTTGAAATAAAGTGACTTGCAAGAAGTTGCAAAATTAGTAGAGTCCCCGTATACCCTCCATCCAGCTTCCCCAATGATCACATCTTACACAGTCACAGCACACTATCAGGAACTGATAACATCATTCCTGATAACATCAGGAAACTGATGATGGTACACACTATCAGGAACTGATAACATCATTCCTGATAACATCAGGAAACTGATGATGGTACAGCTGTTAACCAAACGACAGATCTTATTCGGATTTCACCAGTTTTCACACGGTCATTCGGAGAGGAGGCGCATAGTTCTCTGAAATGTTATCACACGTATAAACCAGAAACCCCTTGTTCCACCCCGACGGTCACCCCTCGCTCTCTCCCCCTGCCCACAAGTGGATGCTCCATTTATCTGCGTCTCTCCCTCCACCAGTACCACAGTCTCGATTACTGTAGCTATATAATAAAAGAACTGCACTTTAATAGGAATTCAAACCTTAAGCCAAAAGGAAGAAGCTACGACAGTGAAATTTTGTGAAACCTGGATTCTAGGCTCAACTCTGTGTGACCTTCAAGTCACTTCACAATGCAGAGTCTTATTTTTCTATTAGTAGAGTAGGGATCATAATAATAACCTTTATGTTGTACAGCTGAAGTGAGAGCTCCAGGAAGTTATAAACAGCAACATTCTTTGGCCTCTAGAGTGCGATCAAGGTGTTAGTGTTGATTTGAGGGGGTCTGAAAAATGTCTCCCCTCTTCCCTGAGTTCAGAACCAACTGAGAAACAACACAAACGTTGTTATCATTATTACTGATAAAGCTGATAATGGAAAATGTTGCTTATCTCTCTGGGGAATTGAGCTTCCTAATGCTGAACGCCGAATTAGGCAGCACAACCCCCTCCCACGGGTCCTGTGCACCATCCGGCCCTGGGACGGCTTGGGCTAGGGTCTGGGTGCTGAGATGGAGAGAAGTGGGTGACCCTGAGATCTTAACTGGCAGTGGAGCTGACAAGGTTTGCTGATGGATTGGATGTGGGTGGTGAGGGACGGGAGGGCAACCAGGGTGGCTCCTACGTCTGTGGCCTGGGGGGTTGGGGGTGTGAGGCCACTTACAGAGATGGGAGAACGGGGGTTGGAGCAGGTTACCTGGTAAGGAGGAAACCAATTCAGCCACAAGCCGAATGAGAGCCCACAGCCTCCTTGATGGGCCACGGACGGGCGTCGACCCCAATTAGACTGACCCCTAACCCTGGACACCACATCCTGTCCCTGCTGATGTCCACGAACTTGTGCCTTTGGGGACCAAGGTCTACAGAGGAGTGCCAGCTGGAGGGGGTGGGACCCTAGGAGCACCATTCGATGCCCCTCCCAAAGGTCAGCCATCACGTGGGCTTCATTCTGCCCAGGCCCACGTGGCCCCCGCATTCTCAATGCACGGGGCCCCTCTAGGACTCACGGTACGCCAGGCCACCCAGCAGGCCGTGGGACCAGCGACAAATAGGACAGTCATCTTGCCCTCCAGGAGGGGACAGCCTGGTGGGAGAGGCTGCAGTTCCCTCGTCTTATAAGAGGCCGAAAGGCTCAAACACAGGCCTCGTGACTCCCCACCCAGTGCTCTCCCTACTCCCTCCTCCTCCCACTGGGAACCATCCCCTTTCTGCCCAGGACAGCCCACCGCCAGGTGCCGCCCTCTCCCCCATCAGAGGGGGCCATTGTGATGACAGCCCCCGGGGACCTCGGGATGCTGACTGGGCTCATAGGCTGTGAGCTTTCACCCTGCTGGCAGCTTCATTCCTTGCACACTGTCCCAAGGTCACCCCCGGAGCTTCACCCCAGATCACATACAGATTGTGTTTTGGAAAATATTGTTCTCTCCCAGCTGGCCACCCAGGGAGTGCTGAAGGCTAGGGTGGGTGGGGAGGCTGTGGAAGGGGGCCCCCACTCTGTGCTGGACTCAGCCCTGCGGGGCGGGGGCTGCAGCGTGGGCACAAACGACCAAGTGCAGGGGCCTGGCCCCCGCAGGAGGAAGCTTGGGCGGCTCTTGGCTGCCTGAGCCTGGCTCCCGCGAGTCTGACCTGGGAAGGCGGTAGGGAGGATGCCCTTGTGAACCGCAATCTCAAAAACAACCACACGAAACCAGAGAACCACGCGAAAGCTGAGCTGAGGGCAGAGGGACAGAGATCCAAATTCAACCAACGTGCACGTGGGCCCACCTCCCGTCTGCTCCGAGCTTGCCCAGCACGGCCTCCGGGCGGGAAATTGTGCCAGGATCCCGGGAACCAGGAACCAAAAAACACAACTGGTTTTTCCTCGGCCCACGAGCCAATTAACGGTTTACTGGTTTATTCTTGTTTTCTGTGAATAAAATAATGTCATCTATTGAGGGTTTACTCCAGGCGCCATGCTAAGTACCACTTATGCTTCAATTCGTTTCATTCCCTCCTCAACTCTGAGGCCCTTTATTATCCCCATTTCACTGAAATGAACTTAGAGAAGATAAGCAGATAATCTGAGGCCCCCAGCCAGGAAGGCAGGGTGTGAGCTGAGCTAGGTTTTCCCGTGCCAAACCCACACTGTTCTAATTCCTGTCACTTTGTAGTATATTTTGGTGTCAAGTAAGGTAAAAACATCCTTGTCATTATTTATTATTATATAATGTTTAAAATTATTAAAGTAAATTTAATTTAATAAAATTATTAAAATTTTCTTGGCTACTCTCAAGCAGTTCTTCTTCCAAATGAACTTTACATTCCCACTGCTGTTTCCCCCGGAATTCCATCGTGTTTATTAGTTATCTGAGGGAGAACTGACATCTTTACATTTGGGATTTCCTTTCTAGAAACACGAAAGTGTCTCTATCTAAGCAGATAGTCTTCTTTTTCCTGCATAAAGTGTGAATAGATTTCTCTGGACCGCCCTTGCGATGCTTCTTGTTAAGCAAATTCCTAAGAGGTTTTCGGCTTTTTGTTGCTATTATGAGCGAGAGCCTTTCTCGAATAACACAATTAAGTGTAGTGGCCAGACGGGAAAACAATTAATTTTTACCTCATTCTTGTGTCTAGTTCTTTTGCCAAACTTTCTTATCCGTGCTGTTCATCACTACCCCAGCAGAGATGTTTGGATTTTTCAAGGTAGAAAATCATATCGTTGGCAAATTGCTATCATTTTTGCCTTCCTTTTCAATGTTTACCGTTTGTGTTTTCCTGTCCTTGTAGCCACCTGGAGCAATTCTCTCCTGTGCTGAGACTGGGGCCATGTCACAGCGAGGCAAGACAATACTATTGTACATATCACTTGCATTTCATGTTTTGCATCATTTGATCTTCACGGTAGTCACATAGTCGATCAACAACCGTGGGCTGAACACCTCCTGTGTGCCAGGTGACACGAGACACGTCTTTCTGTCTCCATGCAGTGCAGAGTCCAGTGTGAACCCAGGAAATAGACAAGCACACAAATTAATTAAACAATTACAAGTAAACAAAACATAGACCAGAAAATGTATAAGGTACCATCACTTCCATTTTACAGAGAAGGAATCAAGACCCAGGATGGGGAAGGGGTTTGCACAACATCACAAGGCAAATAGGTGGCCAGACTGAAGTGTGAACCCTTTTTGGTATCCTGAGGCTGGGGGTGACCTCCCAGCTTTCTCTAGCCTGTGAACGTGGTTCCTCCTGGGCCCAGACGGCCAGTGTCCCCCGGGCAGCACCAGCTTCCCGGGCAGCGCCCACTCCAGCCGCCTGAGGGCCGAGGATGGAGCTCCCTGGCTTTCTGCGACAGCCGGCCGGGGAGGTGAGCATTGCGGTTGGCAGAACTTCCGTGGAGCCCAGCAGCTGGGCTGAAAACCTGGAACCCACAGCAGCTGCCACTCGGCGGGCACTGCTCGCCCTCGGGGCTCACCCCGCCGAGCCCCGCTCCCCTTCCCGGGAGGCTCTGCCCTGGACAGTGAGGTCCGGCTGCAGGATGTGACTCGGTTCCGGGACATGTGGCTTCAGGCCCAGCTGAGAAGCGAGGCCAACGCCAGGCCTTCTAAAGTGGGAATGAGCGTGGCCACTGGAAACGAGGTCGCGTTTGTCTGCAGATGCCCAGTGGCTCCAGGGTGGCTCAGAGTACGGTGGTTGGGGTAGAACCTTCTGTGGCTCCACTTGGAACACCAATCCTAAAGCTCTCACCTTTCGGCCCTCCTCCGTCTGGTCCAGCACGTTTCACTCTCCGTGTTCAACGCCAAATGGTACCATTCCCTCTTCTCCATTTGCTTCCAAACTCACTCCGTCTGCATGGTTGTCCCTCCACCACAGCCTTTGGCCCCCTCTCACCCCACTCCCACCCTAATCCTTTCTCTACATGACCAAATCCTCCCCATCCCACGTACCCCCGCTCGGTCTCCACCAAGCCTCACCCGTCGGTCCCTGACAGAAGAGACCTTGTTTCCTCGGAACCCCGTGTCAGACAGACAGGTGTCCTGATTGGGCAAGTGGGTGGACCTCTCTGAGCCTCAGTTTCCCTATCTGCAAAATGGGGGTGCTAGTCCAGCTCCCTCCGAGAATCAAACACTCAGGCAGCACTTGCGGGTGCCAAGCGCTGTTGGAAGTGCTCTACAAAGTTGTGTTCCTGTTACTCCCAGTTGCTGAAGAGAGAACCAAGAGGCCAGGAAGTGAAGAAAGGCTCAAGGCTGAAGCAGCAGCCAAGGGGGGACCGTGCGGGGCAGCCCGGCTCCCACTGCCGGCTCGCCATCACTGTGCGATGTGTGTGTGCAGGCATGGTGCATGTGTGTGCGTGTGCCTGTGCATGCCTGTGTGTGTGTGTGAGAAAGCTCACAGCACGGGGCCTGGCACCCAGTGGGTGATCCCTCCGGGAGCATTTACTTTCTATGGCCCTGATCTCTGCCCCTCTGTCTTGGCCCCTTCTACTTTGTTATATAATTCTGGTGCCCGTAGCTTACCTCCCCGCCCAACTGTGAGCTCCTCTCACCCACGTCTGAATCTGCAGTCCCCAGCCCAGGGCCCCGACAGCCTCCCGCCCTCAGTGACTCCTTTGTGCCTTCCTTAAGCTCGCACATCCTGCAGCCTGCAAGGGAGGGCCCTGCTGGGCCCCCAGCCCAGGGCGCCGCAAGCAGGAGGGCTCAGCTGCAAATGCTCCTCCCGATTGTTAAAGCCTGGCTTGTCCTCCTCGCTCAGGTCTCACTCCAATGTCACCTGCTTGGGGAGGCCCCCCTGGCCACTCGTCCTAAAATGGCCCATTTCTCATCGCCCTGTTTTACTTCCTGCATAGAACACGTTGCCATCTGAAATTCTCTCTTTATATCTATTTGTTCGTCTGTTTCCCTCCCACCGGCATCTAAGCTCTGAGAGTAAAGGGTCCTCATTCCTGGGGTGGTTTAGAGCGGAGCTTTATAAACTGTGTTGTGCTCACGAATCACCTGGGAATCCCGCTGAAATGCAGATTCTGATGGAGAGGGAGCAGGGTGGGGCCTGAGAATCTGCATCTCTAACAAGCGCGCGATGCTGACCTGGCTGGTCCTCGCGCCGTGGTTCTCAGCCCTGTGGGATCGGAAGCTCTGAGTGTGGGGCCCAGCAGGTGTGTTTTAACAGGTGATTCTGACGCACACTCAGGTGTGCAAAGCTCTGATCTAGAGCAGCGTTTGGAGAACCAGCCCTGGAGCCAGGGCTGCCTCGGCTCAAATCCTGAGGTTACTTTGCTTCCCTGGCCTCTGCTTTTCCGGCTGTGCAATGGGATGGTGACAGTCCCTTCCCATAGGACTGTTTGAAGCCTGAGTGAGTTAATGCGTGTTAGCCATCTGTCACCACCCCGGCGGTTTGTCCAATGAGTTATTAGGGGTCAGCCAGAAGCTGTCAACAGGAGGGGGTGGGAGTCAGAACTGAAGGTTGTGCCAGGCCGGGCGTGACCTCCCGGGCCAGCTGTCTCCCTGGCTGACGAGGACCTCTGTTCGCCCTGACTCCCGCACTCCAGCGAGATGACACGGCTGACCTCAGCACCACGCCGCGTCTGCTCCAAACTGCAGCCGGCTTCGCTGCATTCGCTGAACAGTTTGGCTGTGCAGGAAACGAGAGGCCCTGGGGTGCCAGTGGTGATCCCTCCTCGTCTTGCTGCTCCAGGGATGCTGGCTTGGGGGTTGCCTGGGTACCAGGGAGGATGAGAGGTGGCTCTGTCACCAGCCCAGATGGATGACGCTCTCTGTTTATTGTGCTCTTTCCCACGCGACCTCATCGGAGCCTGTGTCTGCCTGCGAGCGGGCCTTATTAGCCCCATTTTGCAGGCAAGGAAGCCAAGGCTCAGGAGAGCTCCTGGAAGGGCCCGCAAACAAAGCTACCTGTCCCTGGATGATGGGGAGGCTGACCCAGAGGAAGGAAGGCCCAGGATGCCAGCCCCAGGGTCACCATCCTTCATCCCTTGATCCCCACGGCTGAGGGAGGCCCCCCAGACAAACTCAGAGGCCCAAAGCTCTTGTAACTTAGCACAGGGCCACAGGCCTGGCCCCTGACAACCGACTGAGGGCCAGTAAGAGTCAGAGTGACATGCCCAGTCGGGCAGAAGGCGAGCCAAGTCCTAAGAGGGAGTCATGACCTTGCCTACGCCACAGATCCCACTACGCACCTGGTGAAGCCTACAGACCCTTTCTCGAAAAATTGTTTTTTTAATTCATAAAATAAAATACATAGTATTACAAAGGAAACCAATTATGTTAAAATATGATTATGAAAGTAAACAAAAAAAGTTATAGTGATATACCGGCTTTGTTATTGACTCATTAAATAGCAAGCTCTGGCCGTAGGGTTAGTAACTCCAATGATTTCAAGACAGTGATGAGCACAATGATATTTCAAGATGCCTGACACGGCTAGAATGTACCATGAAAATACCTGTGATCTCTCTCGGCAACCAAGTCACAGAGGCTGCTAATCACTGCGGTTTGTTGCCTACACACTTGAAGGAAATGAGAAATTTCAAAGAATAAAGATGCAATTTTTTCCCCATTTAAATCCCTGGACGTCAGCCGGGTGCTCAGTCAGGAGGCTGGAGCTCAGGGCGGAGCTTGGCTCTGCGTGGAGGGAGACAAAGCTTTATCAAAGTCCTGTGCCCTTGACTGTCGCCTCCCTGCATCTCCCAGACTGACCACTGATGCTCACTCCCACATTTCACACTGCCTCCTCTACTGTCTTCTCATGCGAGTCTTTTTTTTTTTTCTGGTGAGGAAGATTGGCCCTGAGCTAACATCTGCTGCCAATCCTCCTCTATTCTGTTTATGGGACGCCGCCACAGCATGGCTTGATGAGCGGTGCGTAGGTCCCCGCCTAGGATCCGGGCCTGCGAACCCTAGGCCGCAGGAGCAAAGCACACAAACTTAACCACTACACCACCGGGCCGGCCCCTCCTCCTAGTCTTAGCAGCCTTTGAAAAGGTTTGCTTGGAGAGAAGGCTCATGGGAGAGTCTACTCTAGAGTCCATTCCCAGAGTTCATGTCCCCTGGAGTTGCACAGGCCGCTTCGTCCCCAGTACCACGGCCAATGGCCCAGGGCAAGGTGGGCCACGGGAAGAGCCAGTCACCGCCCTGCCGACTGAGCCCATCCTTGCTCCGAGTTCTTGCTATTTACAGCTCTTTTCTGCTCATGATCTCATTTCATCTCCACCACCCCCCTGTAAGTGAGTCCTGCCATCTCTGTTTCACAGGTGAGGCTCAGAGAGGTGGAGCGTTCGCCCAAGGTCACACAGCCGGGAAGGGGATGTTGCCGCTGCAGCCGGCCACTGTCCCCCGCTCGGGATCCCTGCTGCTCAGAGAAGCAGAAAGCAGGTCTCCTGTCTCCACAGTGGTGGCTGGCTGGCTGGGAGGCTGGAATTTGTATTTTGCATCTGGCTTCTTTCTTTCTTTCCTTCATTCATCCATCCACCCATCCATCCACCTGACAAATATATACAAGGCACCGTGCTAAGTAAACCCAAGAAATGCAGTGAGAGCAGACACAGTCTGGCCTCCACGGAGCTTATGGTGTGGGGAGTGGGGCAGAAAGAGACAGATGCTAATCGAATAATGACACACATAGATGGAAATGGTGACGGTGCTAAGTGCTCTTAGGCAGAGATGCGTGGCTGGGAGAATGTCCACTGGGCTTTAGCAGAGGTCAGGGAGGAGCTTCCAAGCTGAGATGGCAAGGATGGGCAGGAGACAAGAAGGGGGGAGCTGTACCAAACGAGGGGCGGCCGTGTAGAGACGGGGCTCGCTGTGCAGGCTCTGGGCAGGCTGGGATTCAGATCCCGGGGGATCACTGACCAGCTGCGCAAACGCAATGAGCCCCTCACCCTTTGAGCCTTGATTTCCTGAAAATCAGGACTGTAATAAGAATAGCTGCTTCACAGGAGGGTCATGAAGATTTAATGAGACAAGTGAGTAAACCTCTCAGCCCGGGGCCTGGCCCTGGCAAATGCTCCCATTCGGCACTTTAGCTCTTCATAAGTGTGGATGACGAACAAACAAACCCAGGAAAGCACTTTGCAGGAAGGTCTGGCAGCAGCATAAACTGAAGGGGTGTGTGGAAAGTTCTAGTGGATCGCCTAGTCGTGGTTCAACGTCGGCTGCACGTTAGAGTCACAGCGCACACCCCATGCCAACTAAATAACCAGGGTCTTGAGGGTGCACAGGTGTCAGTAGATTTTAAAGCTTCCCTCGTGATTCCAGCGGCCAGCCAGGTGAAACAGTGGTTTCATCAGTGTTGGGAGCAGCTGGGGAGGAGTTCCCGGGGCAGTGGTGACCGAGGGGCCCCCCAAGAATGGGGAAGATTTCGATACACAGAGAAGACCGGAGAGGGAACTTCAGATTTGGGGAGGAAGCTGAACAAAACCTCGGAGGTTGGGGTGGAGCACGGCATTTGGGAAATGGGGTGCAGTGAAGGAGCCTGGACTGGCTGGGAAGGAGGCTCAGGCAGCGGGGTGGTTGGGCACAGAGCTGGGGTCCATTGCTGGGGAGGCTTGGGGGCTAAGAGAAGCCTTTGGTCTGGCCGGGTTGGAAACGTTGCTTGCGAGTGGATGGGTTTGGAAAAATTCTCATCTGCAGGGCTGCCCCATAGGAAGCAGCAGGGATGACAAAGGTATATCATCTTACCTGTCAGTTTCCACTGATTGGCATAGTTGTTCAGAGCCCTGTGTTAAGAAGGATGCTGAGCCTACATCTGAGTGTGGCAATTGATTAACAATGGTGGCCAGGGGTGTGGGGGCCAGGATAGCAGCACATGTGTCAGGTGCTTTCCATCCTGCCTGGGTGGGGCTGCAGGGGGCAGCTAGGGTAGAGAGTAGGAATTAGTCTTTAATTTTCTTCTGCGGTGCTTTCCCTGAAGATGCTTCAAGAAAGAGGATCTTCCCCACCCCTGTCAAATCAGAAACCAGCCAGGAGAAGGGAGCTGAGTCTGTACCAGATAAAGTACAAGGCAGAAAAAAGTATGTGAGAAAAAATGGAGGGGTGGGCTTAGAGAGTCCTGTGATCCCTTCTAGTTCTGATATTCAGCGGAGAGGAATTCCCCAAAATGCCTTTGAGAGGTTGTGAGATTCCCATCAGTGGAGGCATTCAAGGAAAAAGCTGGAAGACCAGGGGAATGGGCTGCAGAGGGCCCACATCTCAAACAAGGGCTGGTCGAGAGGCCCTCTTAGGGGTCCCCAACTTGGGGGTTCTGGCATACAGCCAACTGCTGAGCAGGAGGCTGAAAAACAACTTGTTCTTGAATGCATGAGCAAGGCCTGCATCGGGCTGGGTCTTTGCTCAGAAGTCCAGAGACCAGAATGAAGACCCAGAGGGAGAGGGGTGAGAGGGGAGGAGAGCTCATGGAGCCCATGGCCTAAAGAATGTTGACTGCACATTGGGTTGACCCTCCTGGCCCAGGCAGATGACACAGCGGTGACCCGGTGGCCTCTCTGCGTTTCCTTCCTCTGCACCAGCTTTCGCTTTGGAGCTATTTGGGGCCTGGGCTGGTCTCCCAGGAGTCTCTCTCCCGGACGAGAGACTTGTAGGCGTGTGTCCTCTCTCCTCTGCTGTTCCAACAACCACATCCTGGAACAGCCAGCTCTGCTCTGCCTGGCGTGTGTGCAGGGAGTAGAACAAGAGAGCAGGAGAGGAAGTGCTGTCCTCGGGCTTTGACGGGGACACAGCGACCTTCCGCGCCCATCTGTTCTGCTGTGGACTTGAGGAGACCAAGGCTACAGAGCAAGCATTGCCCACTCAATGCTGTGTGCAAGCTTTGAACAACCGCTCAGCCTCCAGTCCCACGATGTAACCTCTGCCCTGTTCCCCGGGGACAGCGCAGAGCAGCAGTTAAGAGGCAGCACGAAAACAGAGCCGCCCTCAAGACAGACCCGGCCGCACGCGATGTGCTATCCTCCCAGGCCTGTAAAACAGAGATGTAAACTACATGTATGTTTCCGCACAGGCTGTGTCTGGAAGGGTATTCAAAAAGCAAATATCTTTGGTGGAAACCCCGGGGAGGGAACTGGGTGGCTGGAGCACAGGCTGGGGAGGGAGGTTGGTCTTTTGTTACATAGCTCTTTGTGTTTTTTGAATTTTGTATCAATGCATGAATTGACTCTTCAGAATTAAATGTTTTAGAGCACTGTTCTGCAGTCAGAGTCTCTGGGTTTAAATGTGAGTCTTGAGCACATTATTGAGCCTCTCTGGGCCTCAGTTTCCTCTCCTGCAGAAATGGGATGTTAACAGCACCTGGTCGGGAGGCGTGTTGTGAGCATTAACGAAGAGTGCAGACAGTGGTGGGCATGGCACCCGGCAGGCAGGAAGCCCTCGGCGACTCTGAACCAGTACGACGATGTTGGACTAGCAGCACCGGTTCCCCCCGGGAGGTTTCGGATGAGGAAACCAAGTCTCAGGAAGGTTTAGGGACCGGGCCAAGGTCACAAAGTCAGGAGTCTGTTCTGGGTGTGAGGACAAATGAAATCCCATCTCTTCCCATGTTGGAGGGTTGGGGGGACACAGACATGGTGACAGGTGAACCCCAGCCCAGTGAGTGCCGTGACAGAGACTGGCGTGAGGGCTGTGCAAAGGCAGAGAAGGGGACCATTAATTCTTCCCGAGGAAAATAAGAGGGGGCTGCTGCGGACTTGGTTGGTGGTTGGCGTTTGTCAAGGGAAGGGAGGCACGCCAGGCGGAAGGCACAGCACAGGCAAAGGCTCAGAGTTGCTAATCGGTGAAGGAAGACAGCCGGCCGGGGAGGCAGGGGAGTTAGCACAAGAAAGAGGGGCTGGAGGGAGCAGACAGGAGGGGGAGACCTGCATGGTGTCAACTGGAGAGGAGGCTGCGCCGGGGTGGAGAGAGGAGTGACACTTTCTCTCATCTCCCACTGCCCTCTGCCCTCGTCTCCATCCTCCATGCCCCTGATGGAAGTAGGTGTGTCCCACTGCACACGCACGCACACACATGTGCAAACATGCACACTCAGCCTTCATACTTACCTCGCCTGGGGTTCAAGAGACAGTCACAACTTGGCACCAATTGTATTGAGGCGAATTCAAGGACATCAAATTCAAGGGGAAACTCAGAAACCAACAGCGCCTCCTCGACCCAACCTCCACAGGTGAACGGCAGCATCCTTCCTCCGCCCCCACCCTCCACAGCGTTTATCATCCTCTGACCTCTGATATTATTTGTTCATTGTCTGCCTCACTGGGCCAAAACGAGCACTCCACGAGAGCGTGCAATTTGTTCTGTTCTCCGGTCTGTCCCTAGTACCTAGAACCGTGCCTTGTACACAGTAGGCGCTCACCTAACCACAGTCACCGTTTATTGGGCAATTCCCACATGCTAATCAATTCTCATGCATACTTTACTTGACTAATTTTCACAATCCCACCCTTCAAGGTGGGGATTCCCAAACTGGGGATTCCCAGTTTACAGAAGGGGAAACTGAGGGTTGAGAGGCATCCAAGAAGTCACCAAGATTTGAATCTGGCCCCTTGGCTTTGGCTAAACTTTGGAAAGCCTCGGGGTGCATTTCAAGCCCCTCAGAAGCAGGGAGGGAAGGATTCACGCCCCTAAGGCTTCCCTCGCCCCACCAGCCTGGCCCCGGAAGCCTGCGCCTGGCCGTCCCGCAGGGTCCCTCACTTCCACCAGAGGACCCCTTCCTGGGCATCGGCCCCCGCTTCAGCAGCTGGATGCAGCAGCCCACTGGGTCATCTCATGGGCTCCGGAGCCAGGGCGTCAGATGCCACCTCTTCTCGCTATTGGCTGTGGGACCTAAGCCCCACCTTCCCCTAACGTGGGAAAATGGGTCGTGAGAGGTAAACAAAATAACCAAGCACAGTTTCTGAAACATACCAGTAGTTGTATTAGTCAGGATGGCACAGGAAATAGAGGGCACGCCCAAGGGTTTGACGGAGGAGAATTTAACTAAGAGGACATTTACAGAAGTGTGGTGTTTGTTTCCTTCTGCTGCTGCAACAAATTGCCACACATTTTTGTGGTTATCAAACAACACAAATTTACCCTCTGGTTCGGAGGTCAGAAGTCCAAAATGCAGGTTCCTTCTGGAAGGCCCCTGGGGGAATCTGTTCCTTGTCTCTTCCAGCTTCTTGAGGCTGCCGGTTTTCCTTGGCTCCTGGCCGCGTCCCTCCAATCTCTGCTTCCGTCTTCACATCACCTCGACCCTCCTGCCTCCCCCTTATGAGGACCCCGGCGATTACACCATTGGGCCCACCGGATGATCCAGGGTACTCTCCCCGTCTCAACATCCTTAGTTTAATCACATCTTCAGAATCTCTTTTGCCATATAAGGGACGTATTCACAGGGCCCTGGGATCAGGACGTGGACATCTTGGGGGTAATGATTCAGCCTGCCACACGTGGACGCGGATGGAGAGGCAGCCAGGCATTAGCATCGGTGGGGAACACTTACCACCCCTGGGCCTGAGGGGGCAAGCGTGGGGGAGAAATGAAACCAGCCCCTCTGTGGTCCTGCCAGCGCCTCCCGTTGGCTGAAGCCCAGCCAGAGGCACAGAGCAGGGCCGGGAAGGGAAGGGTGTGGGGAGACACAGAAGATAAGCAGATCAGTGCTCAAGTTCCTTCGTCTTAGCTACGACTCCCAGTGCGTTTGAGGCCTGGTCTCCTGAAGAGGGGCCCGGGCCTGGGGCTGCCCGCCTCCCCTCCAGGATCAGCAGAGCCTTCCCACACCATCCAGCGCGCTGGGTGGAGTCTGTTCTCCCCAGGCCAAACCTGTCAGGATCTGGGGCAAATCAGGAGTTGCAAGGGAAACTCAAAGCAGAACAGCAGCAGGCACTTCAAAGCCCATCCCCTGCACAAACGACTGAGCGGAGGCAGAAGAAAGGCGCTGGCCAGCAGGGGGCCATGCCCACCCCGGGAAAGGGGAGCTGTGTGAGGAGGCAATTAGGGCCACACAGGCCCTCTCATCCTCCACAGACCCCCTCCCTGGCCCTAAATCCTTGGAGCTGGAGGCTGAGCCGTGAGGGATGGGGAGCCCAGAACTGGGAATCGAGGACTGGGATCCAGTCCAGGTCTGCCACTGAGTCGCTAGGTGACCTTGAGCACGTTACGGTCATCCTCTCTGCACCTCAGTTTCCTCATCTGTAAAATGGGAACAAGGGGACCCAATGGCTTAGGTCAGGTTCTCCAGAAGCAGAGCCTGAGACAAGGATTCTTGTACAAGTGGCTTGTTGGGGGAAACCTGGAGAGGAGCAAAGGAGACAGGATCGGCCTGGAAGAAGCCAGGAGAAGCTGCTGGTTCAGCGGGAGTCTGGTCTCAGCACGATCCCACAGCGAGCTCTGGAGGATGAAGGGCACCACAGGGCTGTTCCCTTGAGACAAAGGCAGGGCTTCTGTACCCACTGGGGGAGGCACATGACCCCATCCTTCCCCTGTTACGGTACAGCAAATAATGTCCCCCAAAATGTCCACATCCTCATCCCCAGAACCTGCGAATACGTTACTTTCTAGGTAAAAAGAGACTTTGCAGTGAAGGGTGTTGAGACAGGGAGATTATTCCGGGTTATCTGAATGGGCCCGTGTTGTCACAAGCATCCTTACAGGGGAGGCAGGAGGGTCAGAGTCAGCAGTGGGAGAGGTGACAGTGGGAGCAAGAGGCTGGAGTGACGGAGGAAGGGGCCACAAGCCGAGGAATGCAGGTGGCCTCTAGAAGCAGGAAGAGGCGGGACGTGGATTCTCCCCAAGGGTCACCAGAAGGAACGCAGCCCCTATGACACCTTGATTTCCGACTTCTGACCTCCAGCATTGTAAGAGGATCCACTGGAGTGTCTTCCAGCCACTGAGTGAGTGGTAATCTGTTACAGCAACAACAGGAAACGAACACACTTGCAAGGCTGGGTGGCTACACAGCCTGCCCGGGCTCCAGGGTCCTGTCGCACCTCCTGCATAATGAGCACTTTGTGTGTGTCACTGGGATGACCCCAAGCCCCTTGGGTCCCTTCCCAATTCTGAGTGCCCTATCCCGCTAAGCCTGGAGCCACTTTGACCTCGGCTGCGGAGAGCGGGAAGCCAGAGTGACCCTCAGCTCCGAGGAGTCATCTACACTGGGGAGCGCCCAGCATTGCACCCCCGCTCGGCTCCAACCACTCCCTCCCATTTTCCTGGGAGCACGTCCTTAATGGACCCATTGCACACAAACTCTCGCCTCAGGCTCTGCTTCTGGGGGGCGGCCTGAGGAGCACTGTACCAGGATCCTTTTCTATGTGGTCCTCACGATTATGCCCCAAGGTGAGGAGAGGACAGTTCTCATTTTACAGACAAGGAAGAGATTCTGACCAGCGTACGACCGCAAGGGGTTAAGCCAGAATCTAAACCCAGACACAGGAGACTGTTTTAATCTGCGCATCTACCACCCCGCAAACATCCCCTTCCCCTGGGCTCCTCCTCCAGCCCTGGGAATAATCATCTGCGTTTCCTGGGGGCAGGAAGTGGGTGGGAGAGATGCACTGGGCTCTGTAGGAGAAGGATCCCCATGGGTCCCCGCCCAGCTCAGCCTTCTGGCCCAGACCTGGGTCCATGCAACAGGACAGCCGGTGGGCGGAAGCCTGGGGACATTACTAGACCCTAAAATACAGTGTCAAAGCCGTGGCTCCCCGAGGCCAACGACTGTTGAAAATCACACAGGCTTCATATTGATTCTTGGGTCAAATCCTGGCAAGTGACTTATGCCTCTCTCTCCTCGTCTTCTCTGTGGGACGAGGATAATAATCCTGCAGTCAGGCTGAAAGGAGTGACAGATGGGAACGTGACTAGGACAGAGCCTCGGGGCTCGTTCCCTGCTCAGTGAATCTCTCTGAGCCTCAGTTTCTCCGTTTGTAAAATGGGGATAGTAATATATGCAGGGCAGTCATAGCAAAGAATGACTCAGCATCTTGAGGGGCTGCTGTGGGGGTTCAGGAGGACGGCCTCTGGGGCCCCAGTCCTGGGCGACCTCAGACTAGTCGCTTCACCTCTCTGTGCCTCCGTTTCTCCTCTGGTTAGCAAGAACCATGTGAGTGAATGCAGGTGAGGTGCTCAGAGGGAGCCCAGCACATAGTAGGTGCCGTTGTTAACACGGATGTGAAGGGCTTGGCAGCCCCTAGTACACTGTAAGTGCCCAGCAAACAAAGGCAGCTTGATGAGCGGAGTTCCCTGGCCCCTGCAGTGAGGAAGGTCCCCTCCACACCTCTCCACAGCCCCATGGCTTCAGCCTTCAAGGCCCAGGGCCCCAGCGGGCTGGTGGCTGTGCTTAGGCTGGTTGGATAGAGTTCATTTATGAGGAGCGTGGCCCCTCCATGTCCCCTCCACCTCTAGGGGCCTTCTCATGCCTCCAGCTCCCACCCCGAACACACCTCTTGCACTCTCTCCCCTCCCCATCCATGGGCCCATCCTTCACCCCCTTGCTCCCTGCCGCCACCAGGGGATGCGCGGTGACTCACAGCCGAGCTGGGCCGACGCTGCGTAGGTGTGCCATTCTTCCCCGAGCTCCCGAGAGCACGGGCCTGCCATCTCTGAAGGTGTGCCAACCCCTGGGGCCCCCCGGGGGAGCTGCCTCTGCTCCCCAAAGCACAGTGCACCGTGGCAGCCATTCGAGGCGGAAGAGGTCCCCGTGACTCCCAGGCCCCCGCGTGTGTGCGCTCGCGCATTCCTGCTAAGGGGAAACAGCAGCTTCAGCATCTCGGTCTGGCGCCTCTGTACTGAAAACAGCAGCCGTGGGGGCTCGTGCCTTCCTTTTTCTGGGCTAAACAGGCCTGGAGGGCAGGGCCCATCTTCCTCCCTTCTGGGGCTCAAACGCTTGGGACACGCAGGGCAGCCCAGGGCCGGCCGACCGCAGAGAAAAGGGGGCCCCTCCGGGCCTCTGCCCTCTCACCAGCCAGCCTGGCCGTGTCCCCCTCCCGTCAGGCAATCCAGGGGCCGGGCCAGGAGCCCTCCTCGCCTCCTGTGCGCCCAGGAATCAGGGGCCACTGGGCAGCCTGAGGGGGCTGGGCCCTTCCATTTTCCAGGCAAAATGGAGACCGAGCAGGCGAGGATTGGGGTCTGAACCCGAATTACCTCCTTTGTTAGACGGAACCAACCTTGAAAACAAAGAGCGAAACCTCCAAACCCGCCCACATGGAGCCCAGCCAAGCAAGGTTGTGGCTGGAGTTGCAGCACTGGTGACAATGTTGACGGGTCCTGGCTCTGTGCTGCGCCTGGGCTCAGGGGTGAAGCCACGTGTCCCCACCCCTGAGACTGTCACAGTCTCGCAGGAGAGAGAGGCTGAAGGGGCTCCAGGACCGTGGAGGCCCAAGGCACCGTGCCAAGGGTAGCCAACGCCCAGGCAGACAGACGCAGGGAAGTGTGGCTGCTGAGAGTGGGACATCACACCGTGTGCCTCCTGTCCCCGACACGGACCCCCTCTGATGCTGTTGTTTTGCTGGCTCCTCCTCTAACACGCAGGCCTTCTGTTTCTTCCCTCCTCCTAGGGGAAGCCCCCAGCCTCACTGCTTCAATCTCCTCCCTCCTAGATCCGGCCCCCCAGGCGCCCCCTGCTTCCCTCCCCCTCACACACTCCACATCCCCCTTGCATCACCTGCCGTGACGTGACTGTCCCCTTGGGACCCCCCACTGCCACCACCACCGTCACCCTCCTCCCCCACCGAGAGACCCAGCCAGGCGTGGTCCCCAAAGGGAATTCCGACTACGGATTTCTCAGTCTGGTTTCAATTCAAAGAAGCCCGGCTTTGTCGAGGGCTGAAACGCCCAGGAGTTTTTAAGCTCCAACGCAAGGCTTTAAAGGCCATTGCTGCTAATGAGATAAAGTGAGAGAATGTGCGTGGAGCTCCGTGTTTTCTGCTCTCGCAGAGGCTGTTCTCTGCAGCCGCTGTTCAGACCGAGCCCTCGCACCGCCCCAGGGAGGGCTTGCTCTCCTTTGCTGTCAGGGCGCTTCGAGGGGAAGTGTGCAAAGCCTTGCAGAGTGTGTGATGCTGGAGAGTGGAGGCAACGCCAGGAAGGGAGTCGTGCGGCCATCTTCAGGCACGAGAGTGTCAAGGTGTGTGTGTGTGTGTGTGTGTGTGTGTGTGAGGGTGTGCGTACATATGAGCAAGAGGCCAGGAGAACAGAGGGGCCTGTTGCAGGAGCACTGGGCCCATGTGCTGCTGAGTCCCAGCTCTCCCTGGGGTCTCACTCAGCTGCTCTTTCCCGCTGCCGCCACCAGGCAGGCCTCTGGAGGTCACTGCGGTCAACATGGTCCCTCTGGCTTGGCCTGATCCCCTTCCCCTTAGCTCCCTCAAGCTGAGCAGAGCCTGGCTGTCATTTCCAGAACCACTCCCCAGGAAGAACAAGGTGAAAGCCCGTTTATGTTTGTGCTGGCCCTGCGACCTGTCGTTATTTCTTCAGGCCGGGTTTCTGCTTCCGAGAGACTCTGGGGAAGCAGTGAAGACAGGCCTTGAATTCTCCACCCTGAGATGACCACAGAGACACGTCTAGGGCCTGTCCTGGGCTCGCACTCATTCTTCTGGTCTCTGTACTGACTAAGGGCCAACTGTGTCCCCAGCATGGAGCAGGGGAAGGGGACTTCCATAGCCTGAATTCCTGCCCTGCAGGCACCATGCCAGGAGCATCACATCCCCATGACAACCTCGTGACACAAGGCCCAGGAGGTCAAGTTCCTTGTCTGAGGTCACAGAGTAGGAAGTAACAGCTCCAGTTCTGGAAGGTTCTCTGTGCCAGGTGGAAAGCTAATCCACATTATATATGTTATATTACTGGACCCGCCCAAAACAGTAGTAGAAGATTAGGTGCTAAGAGCTAATGATATTGGCCCCATTTTACAGATGGGGAAACTGAGGCTCACAGAAGGGAAGTGATCTGTACACTGGGACCCACGGCCAGGGAGTGGGCGAGAGAAGCCTTCCCTTTATCCTCCCAGGCTGTCCGGAGGAGGAAATGGGCAAACAGCAGCTCCTAACTTTCCCAGGGCTTCACCCCCATGCCTACAGTCAATTCAAGGATTTCCACGGGCTCCAGGTCCCTCTAGGCGGGAAGCAGGGGGCTTTGGGGGGGGCCTGGAGCCCAGCTCTGCCACAGCCCCTCTGGGCACAGTTCCTTCTCTTGGACTCAGCTGGAGCAGGAATTTTGGATGCTGGGGTCCCCCCACGGACTTCACTTTTTCTAGCCCTCCAGCAGGATCTCTGCTGTCCCCTCCAACAGGGTGACCTGGCAGAGTGGGGCCAGAACGGCTTCTGGCACCAGGACCCCCAGCTTAAATCCCTGCCACACGCAAGCTGTGTGACCTCAGGGACGTTAACTCCCCTCTCTGAGCAACTACGAGTAGTACTCTACCCAAAAAGATGCCATGAGGCTTTCTTTACCCCCATACCACCCCTTCTTTTCATTTTCAGTGTACACTATTTATATAGCACTTACTCTGTGCCAGGCACTGTTGGAAGCACTTTTATTCCTAATTTAATCCTATAACAACGCTACGACAGAGGCACTGTAATGATCTTATTTTATAGATGAAGACTCTGAGGCACAGAGAGGGTAAGTAACTTGCTCAAGGTCACACAGCTTTTAAGACACAGAGGCAAGAATCAAACCCAGACAGGCTGGCTCCATGCTCTTAGCTTCCGACTCTACACTGAGATAATGTGTGTAAAGCAGTTAAGTATAAAACTCAACAAAAGGGGAATGCTTAATAAATGGCAGCTGTGGTTGTCGTGTGGCAGGTCATTTTACTTCTGTAAGTCTCCATTTTTGCATCCCTGAAATGGGACTATGATACTCCACTGATGGGCTTGTGGTGAGAATTCAACAGAATAAAGGGTGCAAAGCGTCCGTGCCAGACCCCAGCGCAGAGCAGGCCGTGGTCCTTGGTGGTCCTCCTCCCTGGAAGGGACATGTGGAGAGGGCTCGGGACCGACTTTAGTTAGACACATCCATGAGCCAGCAAGAGCAGGGTGTGGAAAAGCCACCAGCCTTGGGGGGCCCCGGTGACACGACAGGTGTGCAGGACACAGGTATAGGGCCTCTGGGGCAGGAGGTGGCATCTAAGGGTCCAGGCAGGGGGGAATGGGGAAGAAGGATGTGAACACTTATGGGGCCATCTAATCCTCACAGCAACCCTGAGAAAACAAGAGTCTCACAGAGGGGACGTGACAAGGCCACACTTCTAGACAGGGGCGGCGATGGGCTTTGCATCCAGGAAAATTTTGTGATTTCTCTCCCCCTCCCCCAGCCCCGACGGCCCATCAAGAGGATGGACGGCCCCAGCTATGGGGGGAAGGGCAGGTCAGGAGTGACTGTTTCCCACGAGGGTCCAGCAGAAGAAAGGCGAGAGTCCCTCCTGAAGAAGTGTCCCAGATAGGCAGGTGCCCCAGCGGGGAGGAGGAGGGCCCGGCCTAGGACGGGGTGGGCAGGCGGGGTGAACCAGCAGCAGAGGGGCTTGGTCCTGGGAAGGAGGCCTGGGGTGCGGGGAGGATGCCCCCTGGAACCCGGAGAGGGGCAGCGGGCAACCCCCCCGCCTGTGCGTCCCCCAGAAGCCTCAACTCACGCACAGGTCTCAGAGCAAGCGGGCCCAGGGCTAGCAGGTGTTTGCTGTCCTCAGAGGCAGGACAGCCACTTCCTGCGCCCCAGCTGTGCCCTGTGACAACCAGGCCCTGGCTCCCCGCTTCACAAGCCAGAGGAGGGCTGGGGGGTCACCCAGGGCCACCCTGAGAGGGCAGCTCCGTGTTTTCTGGAGCGACTCTTCACAGCTTTTCCATTCCCCCTGGCGGCAGCGACGGCCGGGCCTGATCCAGTGGCCCCTAGTGAGGTCACCGCGGTGAGGTCTGAGCTCAGTGTTGCCATGGCGATGCTCAGGATGCCACCGCTGCCTGCCGAGCAGCACCCTTCCTCCAAGGGGGCACTGGGAGGGGACAGTGATGCTGACTCTGTGTCACCTGCTCCTGGCTGCTGGGGCTGTTTGCCTCCAACATATGTTGCCAGATTCAGCCGAGCGGGGCGGGCCGGGTGACACGGGGGGGCCCGCTGACTCCACCATGTGTGTGTGTGTTTGGGGCAGGGGGAGAGGTGTTTGTGAGACCTCCCGGGTGCCTCATTTTCCTCTCTGCCTGGGCCCGGCTTGGAGGCGGATTGCTGTGCTCCTCATGGACCAGACTGACATTCACAGCAACCTGGTCTCCATAGCAACCAGCTGTGACATCACAAGGAACCTACAGACCCTTGTGCCGGAGCGGAGGAAGTATGAACGCACGTTCAGGGGAAGAGAGAGTGCCTGCTCCCCCTGCTGAGGCCCCCCGTGTGATGGCGAGGTGGGCGTAGAAGGAGGGCGAGGGATCTGCCTAGAAATACCAGGGTTTTCTGTGAGTGACAAGCCTGGGCTTCTCTGGAGGTCTGAGCAGAGTCTAAATGAAGTCCTCCTCCCTCTCTTCCTCCCCTCTCTCCATCCCTTAGAAATTTCATCTCAATTTTCTCAACTGTACAAGGATGATAGAAGTCTTTCTTACAGAGGGATTCTCATGCGCTGGGCACTGTTTTTGAGCACCTCGCATGGATTTTCTCATTTACCTCAGAACCCAATAAATTATTTTCCTCTTAGTACTCCCCCTTTGATAAGCGGAGGAAAATGAAGCACAGCAGAAGGATTTGAACCCGGAGAGTCTGGCTCAAGAGCCCGTATTCACAGCCTCCCGGCGCCCAGCAGCACCTCTATTTCCAGCCACGCTGTGGCAAACGGCTCCACGCGGGCCTCCACTCACTTTGCGCTGACAGCATCTCGCCTCGTGTGAGCAGGAGGGCTTTTCTTTTTCTGTCCTGGGGCTTGTGCAGCGCCCAGCATGAGCTGCTGGCAGGCGCTTGCTCAGCACGAGGACATATGGAAGGAAGTTGGCTTTCCCTGGGCCAACCTCCATCAATGAGGCATGGGAGCTGATGAATGATGCTTCTGCCAATCCGTCATGTGGCTGAGAAATCTGAGGATCCTTCTATACGCTGCATGGAAGGTCCCGGCAGCATCGAGTCCCAGTCACCCACGGCAGTGACCTAATCACACAGTGTTATGTTGGCTTTTCTGCATTCCCTTCTTCATCTGTATTGGTGCCTCATTTCTGCTCCCTGGGATCACCTCCAAAATAAAGTTCCTGTACACACGTCCCTGCATCGGGTTCTGTTTTGAGGGGACCTGAGGCTAAGATGGTTGGCACTGGAGTAGCCCTGAGAACAACACCACAGGGTGGCACTCTGGAACTGGACACTCGGTGAGATGCAGTGAGGGCCCCATTGCAGTGGGATGGGGCAGAGTGACACCCTGGGCATCCTGAGCATCCCAGTTATTAAGACTGACCCCTGTGGTGGGCTGGGAGAGACGCAGGTGGAAGGAGAGAAGCCCGAGGTTATGTGAAAGCTCTGGCATCTGAACGATACAGGGCGATGGTAATTATGAGGACTGTGGGGTTGGCTGGCTCCTGTCAACCGCTTTGGAAGCCTTCAAGAAAGGAAATATCAGTCTCGGGTCCATCAAGCGTCAATTCAGGGCATGCCATGAAGACCCAAATCCTCCACGGTTCTGTCGAAAGAGATGGTCTCCTCCTGCAGCCAAAGGGCACCTTGTACTGAAAATCAGGCTCAGGATGGAACTGGAGGGGTGGCAGGGCTGCAAAGGGGACCAAGCACAGGCTCAACAGATCTCCTCAGCAAAGTGGGAGTCCTGCTGGGAGAGAGCGGGACCCTGGGACCTGAGATGGAGATATGTGGGTTGATGGTGGAGACACCTGGGTGGATGGTGGAGACACGTGGTGGATGGCGGAGACACCTGGGTGGATGGTGGAGCCACCTGGGTGGATGGTGGAGACACGGGTGGATGGTGGAGACACCTGGGTGGATGGTGGAGACACGGGTGGATGGTGGAGACACGGGTGGATGGTGGGGACACTGGTGGATGCTGGAGACACCTGGGTGGATGGTGGAGACACCTGGGTGGATGGTGGAGACACCTGGGTGGATGGTGGAGACACGGGTGGATGGTGGAGACACGGGTGGATGGTGGGGACACTGGTGGATGCTGGAGACACCTGGGTGGATGGTGGAGACACCTGGGTGGATGGTGGGGACACCTGGGTGGTTGATTCTGAGAACCTGGGAGGCCCAGATGCCACTGAAACTTTGAGCACTAAACCCCCACAATTCAGCAAAGCCCTCACTGACAAGTTGGGGCAGGGGGCCAAGGCTGGGCTGCCTCCAGGGAGGGCCACCATGTCCCCCGCACCCCATCCCCTGCTCGGGCTCAGGGCCTGACTGAGAAACCCAGTCACTGATGGGTGGCGTCCATCCTCGAGCAGAACAGCAGGTCCCACAGGTTGTCTCATTTCAAACTAGGGTGGGATTACTCGAGTCTTGAACGGAAGAACACCCTGGCAAAGTGGAGACCAGGCCTGGGCTTGGGCTCAGCTAGACCTGGGTTCTAATTCCGCGCGGGGCCCAGGCAGAACGCCGCGCTGTCAGTCCCACTGGTTGAGGGACTTAGAGAAGCTCATGGATCCAGAATGCAGAGTCAGTGGCTGGGCAGCCACTGACCGCGTCCTGGCGCTGCTGGACAGGAGGCTGCGGCCACGAAACAGCTCCTGTCACTCTTTTCAAAGCACTCACAGTCCGGCGGGGTAGACACGTATAAACAGACCAACACCCAGTCATAAAGCCGCTTTACGAGGTTTCACTCAATGCCAGGCTTTGTGCTGAACTCTTCCGCTACGCGGCCTCGTAGATCCTTAAAACAGCCCAGTGGGGACACTTCCACCCCCAATTTACAGACGGAAACGGGCGGTAGGGCTGGGATTCGAGCCC
The DNA here is from genome assembly GCF_020826845.1 of Diceros bicornis minor. Lineage (NCBI taxonomy): Eukaryota > Metazoa > Chordata > Mammalia > Perissodactyla > Rhinocerotidae > Diceros > Diceros bicornis. Next base: position 25,106,391 of record NC_080770.1, read on the forward strand.
ACCTCACCTCGCTCTGAAGCGTGTGCTCTGCCCTCATGCTCTGCCTCCCTGTGGTGCGACCGTGACAGCCTCGGCAGAGGACATCCAAGACGCAGAGAAGAGCAGAGCAGTCTGGCCTGATGGGGAGATGCAGGAAAGCTTTCCAGAGCGGTGACAAGTCAGTCGGCACATCTGAAGAGCTGAACAAATGTGAACCACGGTCAGGTCATCATTAAGCGTCTTACATGAGGGCTCCGACTTGGGGTCAAGTTTTTGGAAAGGACTCAGGACAATACAAATTGAAGCAAGCACGAGCGCTGGCCTCTGTCCTATACTCAGGGGGAGGGCAGCCCCTTGGTGGCTCCCCGGTTACAGAGCCCCAATTCTGCCCCGAGAACTGAGGAGACCACACACTCCTGTCTCAGCTCTTCTTCTCTCCGGGGCTTTCTGAGAATGTGCCCAGGAGGATGGGGGACCCCCTCGGGTGTTCTCTGGCCTGGATGGAGATAGGGCAGTACGAGTTGCGCTCTGTAATTCTGAGTCAGAGAACCCCACTCGAACTGGGTGCAGCAACAAGGGGGGACTTCTTAATGAGGCCCCAGGGGTCTCTTCCAGATGGCCCACCATGGGCTGGCAGGAAGGGTCAGATCTGCGGAGACTAGGCCGGGGCTGGGAGCCTTCAGGACCGTCTCTCTCTCCTCATCTCGGCTCCTCCCTGCCTGCTGGCTCCGTTCCTCTCTCTCTTTGCCAAGCGGTGCCTTCCAGTCCTCAGAGGCCATGGCTGCCCTGAGCAACTGTTTCCATCTTCTGGCTCTCTTCCAGCCACGCAGAGAGACTGACTGGCCGTGTCCTTCCCTCTCTTCTCACGTCTACATGTTTGGGAGAGAGAACTGATGGGGTCACATGTCCACCCCAAGTCTGATCAGCATAACAAGGGCACTGCCACGAGCACAATCCCACAGCCTCCCTTATCACAAATCCAGGATTCCCAGGAGTAGGGGGCTTGGATCAAGCCTGGGGCCAGGTTTCCAGTGTCTAAAAGAATCACAAAATGCGAAAACACTGACACTGAGAGGCAGAGGGAAGTGTTTCGGACCCACAGGGACCTGGGTTTGAAATCTCGCTTTGTCACTTCCTAGGTGATCTTGGGCAACTCACTTTTCTTCTCTGTGAGGACGATGGTGTGCCTCAAAGGGTCCTTGTGAGATTAGAGGAGTCATCCATGCGTGTGACCGTCGCAGCGAGCATGCACTCAATAAACATTAACTCTTGTTACCATCACAAGCGACTCAACCTTTGAGCTGCGGTTGGGTTTTCTCAGCTGCAAAATGGGGTAATGATACCTCCTGATGGGGGCAGTTGGGAAGATAAACGAGACGACACTCCCAGTCGATGGCGGTGCCTGGCTTAACGCACGTTCCTTCCTTCCCCCTGCAATCCACCCTCAGGTCAGATTTGCGCTCCAAGCATAAATGACGCGCCGGTCTAAGAAAAGCATCGCTCGTGAACTTGGGGGCACAGGTGTGAGTGAGGGAGCTCCAAGCATCTCCCCTCTGCCACCCGGTGAGAGAGGCTCCCAGAGTAAGATGGCCGAGCGCCACGTGGGCGGACTTGGTGCTGGCCGGATCCTGCCGGATTCAGCTTCCAGAATGCTCCTCAGGACCGGAGATGCATTAATGTGCAGAGCCAGCCAGCTCTGGCTATCCATCTGGGTGGTTGGGCCCTTCTACAAGCAGATCCTTTTGGTCAGGTTGACCATGGGTGGGGCAGACAGTTCTGGGTTGCAGGGCAGGGACAACATTCCTCTTCCCAAGACTGAGCCATGGACCTGAGCTGCCCTCCCCTTTTTCGTAAACAAACCCTCAATTCATGATGACTATGTTCCCAGCACTGTGCCAAGCAGCTTACTTGGATCCCAGCCACTACTGTCTATGCAGCCTGGGGCAAATCACTCACCATCTCTGAGCTTCAGTCTCCTCATCTGTGAAATGAGTTTAATAATGTGCCCGCCACACAGCTGTGATGTGGATTCAATGAGTTCCTACAGTAGCAGTCTTAGGGAAGGCTAGTTAGATTTTGGTATTCTTTCTATACAATTGTCAGTTTAATCTTCACGATGACCCTGAAAGGTCGGAAAAATTGTCCTCTTTCCCATCTCACCCCTGGTTTTGGGGGTTTTCTGGGAAAATGAAAATCGAGAGGTCGAATTAGTGGCTGCTGACTTCTGACTTGACCGCATACAAATGCAGGTGGAGAACACGTGATATACCAGGCTCTTGGGCCTGAGTCTGCAAAGGATGATTCCATGAGTCTAGGATGGGCCCAATGATGCGTCTGTAATGGGGGCAGCATCCCAGCTGACCTGGAAGTTGGGAGCCAGGTTAGTTGTTTGGCAAAGGCCTCACAGCAGCATTTGAATGTCGAGGTAGGACCCTAAACCAGCATTATTTACATAAAGAGCACTTTCCCTGGTGGCTGGCCACTCTCCACGGCTCCCCAGGGCTGGGGATTCTGGCCTGGCCCTCTCTCCAAGGAGGAGGGCAAGGTGGGGCTCTCCTGAGTAAGGTCCTCCAAGCAGTATTTGCAGGCTACTCTGCCCCCATCACAGCTTGCTTTCCCAAAAGCCACCCACAGCCAAGACTGCAGGGGCCCCGTCAGCCCTGTGGACTCTGGAAGTTCTCACCAGTGGCCAAGGACACGTCTCCCATTGGCTACCCCCAGACTTCCTCTCCAGGGCCCCATCCCCACCCTCAGGTGCCCCTGGGCATGCGGACAGCCTCTGCAAACTTCAGGAGCTGCCAGAGCATTCAGTTCCTTTGTTCATTTTATTAATAAATGTGTCCCGATGCCAACAACGTGGAAACTGCTGCCTGGGAACAGGAATGGGAACATGCTCTGGGGAGCTTTCTGGCTGGGTTGTGATGGCAGGAGAAACAGACAGGGATCTATGGGGAGAACAGAGAGAGGCAGGCAGCTGGATGGCCCAATTTAGGGCATCTCGGGGCATCCGGGGACCACTGGCACTTGTGAAGACCTTTTTGGGAAAAAGAGAGTTGGGATGTGAAGGAGCCTGGTGCCTTGACCCTCCAGCCAGAGGACTTCTAGCCTTTTGGGCTTGAGGCCTCGCTTAGCCCAGCTGCAGGTAGCCAGATACGCTGTCCCCCCAGGACTGCTGGACTCGGGGTATATGGCGAAGGGCGGGGTAGACGGTAGCCGTTCTGTACCTGCAGAGGATCTTGAACCCCACAGCAATGGGAAAGGCAGCCGGCCTGACGCTGGGCTCCACGGGAGGGAGCCTTGAGCACAGATGTGAAGTGCAGGCCCTCCGCACACACAGCTAGCATCACGAGGCCCCTTCCAGGATGCTCTCAAGGGAGATACGCAGAAACGACGTGCCCAATAAGGAAAGGACAGAAAAGCGGGCCTTGGTATAGAAGTAGCTGGCAGGCTACCTTGCAGGGGGCAGGCTCCAGGCCTCCAGGGCTCCGGCCCCAGTGCGGGCACCAGAAACGCCCTCTCCTCCAGCTGGGATGTATGTTCTCTTCTATTACTGGCCAGCGAATAAATAATCGGAAAGCCATGCCAGGATCAGCTGCTTACCCTTTAAGGGAATGAACTTCTGTTTCATTTGGGAAGTTAAAAAAAACCTTCCCAGACCAAAGCCTGGGCCGGGGGGAGTGTTTCTCCCAGTCGCTGTCATGGAGCGAGCTAGACAGACGGCGTGGACGATGGTGGGAACCTGAGCATTCCCAGGAGAGGGTTCCCTCTCCCCCAGCAGGCCGGGCGCAGGGGCCGTGGCATCCTCTGGGCAGTGACCCCCTGCAGGAAGCCAGCACTGCGCATGCCCACCCCATCCTGGGCTCCTCACATAGCAGCCCAGCGTCTCCACAAGTCCACTCCCATCCTTAACACGGCAAAAACTCCTGATTGCGCGTACTCAGTGTATCTACTTATTTATAAATAATAATCATGCATTACTGTACTAACATATTATGAATGGTATCAAACATGCACAAAATATAAATTAAAAATTATTAGATTAAATCAGGTGAAAATAAAACAATATTTTTAAACGTTTTAATAATTGTGAATGGTGTTATATCATCATTAGCTGAAATCTCAAAGCAAAAATCTAGACTTATGGTTAGGCTCATCAGTGACAACAGTGGATATAAATTCTTATTGCAAATTGTCTTCTGGCTCGTCTTTCAAATTTGGGGACCACTTTCTTGTTAGACCAACCGGATCCTGTCTTTGCTTCGCCTGTGGCCGTCCAGAGCGGACACCAGCAGGAGCGAAGGGCCCAAGCCACCGCTTGCTCTGAATTCGAGCATTTGTATTATGTTCCATGTTTCTTTCTTTTCTTTATTTTCCTCTCTTTTTCCTGCTTTCTTTTCAAGAACTTTGTCCATTTGGTGAAAAATCAGTGAAGGGTATTATAATCTATAAATCTGCCAAACTGGTCTCCCACGAAGAGAAAACGTCTTCAAAATGCTGAAAGCAAGGAAAAATACCGGGCTGCCGGCCTCTCTGTGTGGTTCCTTCCCACCCTTCCCTCGAGGAACGTTTGACAAAAAGGCCAAATATGGGCACCAGTGTCGATCTATAAATACTGGCAAAACTTCATTGTTTTCCTCTTTTTTTGGAGAAAATGGAAATAGAACAACAATTCTTAATGTTCCTTTCCCCTAGAAAAACTACCTGGCTCAGCTCTGGAGTGCTTGCTCCCCACTGGGGAGACCTCTGTGCCAGGTTCCTCACTGGCCCCCTCACCTCCTAACAGCCTCTAGCAAACGGTAGCCAGCAGGAGCCCGTGAAAATGTGGAAAATGCGGATTTGGTCAAGTCCCTGTGCTTCCCCTGTGTCTTGGGGAAAAAGCTCAACTGCTTACCTCATCTGGCTGCTTCTCCCACCTCATCTGCGTCCTCCCACCCCCCGACCCTGTCCCACTCTGCATCAGCCATGAGGGCCTCCTGAGCTCCGGGGCCCAGCCACGCACCCCCACCTGACAGGACACGTGGGCAGCTCCCTCATCTCCAGGCCTCAGGTCTGCTGTCACCCCTCAGAGAGGCCAGAGCAGCCCTTCATCTAAACCAGTTGCCTCCCCCACCCCATTATGCTCTCGCTCCGTGCTCCCTTCATAACCATTAAAGCATCCGTCACGTTTTGTCACTGTGTCAACTGTTTGTGGACTCTGTTTGCTGTCTCCTCCTCCAGGTGGTAAGCTTGGGGACCACCAGGGAGGACCCACGTCTGCTTTTTTCACTGCAGTATGCCCAGAGCCCAGCATGGCCCCTGGTATACTACAGGTGCTCCATAAATGAATGAAGAATGAAATGAACGAATCCGATCTGAGAGGGTCTACAAACGTTTTCTGGGACTGGACTTGCCTCTTGGCCACAGCTAGATGCTGCTGGATATGCGACCCGGCCACCCCCCTCCCTGCTCTCCAGCCTCCCTCACACCAGGAGGCCCAGCGTACCTGTGCAGGGTGCTCAGAGGAAGGTGGAATGGTTTTCCAGGGGTGGAAGGGGCTATGGAGAGCGAGGTGTCCACTGCCCTCCTTTGAGGTCTGAGAACCTGGAATGTCAGAGAGGGGTCGGGTCCTACCTAAAGACACACAGAAAGGTCTGGACACACTGCCAGGAACGCAGGTGCAGAGATGGGTCCTTGGCTAAGTGGACTGAGGCACGCTGGGAGGTGTGTGGTTGTTGGGGGCAGGGGTACGTCACCCGGGCTGGGCCTCTGTGAGGGGCAGGGCCTGAGGCCTGACTTCATTCTCTCTAGGTACCGGGGTTTGTGCTCACATGACCCTCCTGGGATGTCCCCACAGTCCGGTCAGGGAGGCACAGACAGGGCTCAGAGACTGGTCCAAGCTCGACTCACAGCGGAGCCGAGACCACACCTGGGTCCCTCCTGCACAAGGAGACGGTCTCCCTCCCCCACAACTCTGCCCTCAGGCCCCTTTGGTTCAGGCCCAGCAGCAGCTGTGAGGCAATCTGCGACCTTGTTCACCTGAGATTAGCTGGCATACAGGGGACAATCACCTGGCCTCACCTGGGTGTCGGCAGGTGTGGCTGCTCCTGGCTGGCTCCAACCCCAGCTTCTGCTCGTTGCCTGCCGCTAAAAAGAACCGAAATCTGACCCTCTGGGAAACCTTGGAGAGAAAGCAGAGCAAATATCTCCTTTCAAGAAAGGGGCCCTTGTTTTACCAGATTCCTTGGCTGCCTCTGTGAAATGAAGCCCTTGTTAATACATTTTGAAAGAAAACGGAAGCACAGGAGAATGACTGGGGGTGGGGGGAGGTGGTGGGGACCGTTTCTAAACGTCCCTCCCTCTTGGGGTCTCAGTTACTTCTTCACAGAAGGGACCGGCCTTGACAACCAGAGCCGACAGTGTACGGGCCTCCCATTTGGGATGTCTGGGCTCTGAGGATGGGCTGGAAGGTTTCCAGAAGGGGGGGACTTGATTTGGGTCTCAGAGGATTTACAGGAGCAAAGACACAGGTCGGGGGGGCCGGGGCCTGACCGCGGGGGAGGCTGTCAGAGGAAAGCAGGTGTGGAGGGAAGAGCCTCAACCAGGAATCAAGACACCTGGGTCCAGCCCCAGCTCTGCCACTGACTTGCTGGCTGATGGGGAGTGAGGTCTCTGCCCCTTCCCAGGCCTCAGTTTCCCCACTGGCAAAACTGGTGGGAGAGGTTTACACTGGGGGGCCTCTAGGCTCCCCTGGACCTGATGTGGCTCTCATCGCCCCTTCCCTCCCACACTGGGCGGCCTCTGTCCTAGCTCTGGTCGAGGCTACAGGTCTCCTCCCACTCCTCCGTCCTCGCCCGGCAGCTTGCTGTTGGGCCCAATTTAATCCCCCCCAAACCCTCTTCTTCCTGGCTACTGTCACCAGGTGACCTGTGGGGGCCTCCTCTGTGTGGCTTGGCAGGGGGAAGGAGGCAGGCCTGGCCTCTATCCGCCCCCTCACCCACCAGCAGCCCCCAAGCCGTCTGTTCTTCAGGCTGGGTCCCCACAGAGAGGCCATTCAGTGCTCCTGCCCCTGTTTGCCCCCCTTCCCCTGCCCAGGCCTGAGCAGATGGCCTGCTGCCACCCCTCCACGGAGGCTGGGGAGCCCTGAGGCCCAGCTGAAGCTGGGCGTGGCAGGGTCTGTTCGCTGCGTACAGAAGGGGTCAGTGCCTGACTCCGGCTCCTGGGCCTCTATTACCCGGCCTGGCGCCCTCCCCACCTCCCACTGCCCCACCAGCCCCACCCCTGACCATTCAGAGAGACACGGTGAGGGCCACGCCCTCAGACACCGGCGGGGCCATTCCCCCGGGGCCAGGCACCTGCGTGGGGCCACACAGCTCCTCAGAGGATAAGCCAGACTGGAACTGAGCCTCTGGCTCCTGGTGAGTGCTCACCGCCTCCCAGCCGTGCTCCTCAGACCGCAGGCGCATCAGGATCGCTGAGCCGTGGTGGTGATAGAGGAGGTCTGGGGGGGCATGCTTGATAACCTTTCCAGGTGATTCCGGAAGGTCTCACAGGCACTGCCATCCCAGCTTCTCTGTTTATTTGCAGCCTGAATGGCAGGTGAATTTCGGTGATGCAGGCAGGAAGGAGTACCGTCCCCATTCACAGGTGAAGAAATCGAGGCCCCACACGGCACACAATTTCACAAAGTAAATTTCACACAGTGAAGTCTGACCAGACTCAGGCCTGGTCCTGAACACTTCCGGCTCCTCAGTTAAGGGCTCCTGGACAACAGTCCCCGGCCATCTCCCCAGGGGACAGCGGGAATGGCCCTTAGACCCTCCTTCCTTCCTCCCAGTTATAACACCGGTCCCAAGTCCTGGAAAGCCGATGGTGTCGCCTCTTATCCCCAGCGCAATCTTAAATAAAAACACTAAACTCTAAAATAACTCTAAGGAAATCCCACGATGACAAAAGTACTTTGATGCATTTTTTAAAAAATTCTTTAAAACACCTCCCATCATTTTATTGGTGGCCCTGCTTCTGTGGTGCCCAGAGCAATAGCCCCACTTCCTAAGAGATGGCCCACTGTCCCGGCGCCCCATGCAGTGTGGGGTCCTGGTGAGGGGCCGCTGGCCGCTGAGAGCTGCGTCTCCTCCCTGGGCCTGGGCCTCCTCAACCCCTCCCCTACTCCTCCCCAGTTTCCTCCCGGAGAAGGTGGACTCACCCCCAGGGGGCTTGGCATCTCAGACCAGCCCTGGCAAGGCAGACTCTTTTTGATGGGGACTTTAAATGTAGCTTCTTGAGCATCTGCCTTCCCTTCCTGTGGGGGCTTGGAGGGAAAGCCCAGGCTCCCTCCTCACCCCTCTGGGGAAGGGGCCCCTCCCTCACCCTCTTTAGAGAGGAGAGAGAAGGGCAGCCCACCTAGAGACGCAGCCCAGAAGCCGCGCCCCCTCCTCTTGGGACCGCTGGTGTGAGATGGCGCTGGTGAGAGAAGCCCCCAGGAGGGACTGTGCGGGCTAGGAAAGCAGTGCTGTGTGCCCTTGGATAAGTCATTTAACCTCTCTGAACCTCGCTAAGGTAAAATAAGCCCATATTCTAATTCTCTCCTACAGGAATATCCAAAGAAGAAAGGAAATAGCACACACACACACACACACACACACACACACACACACGGCATCAAGCACAGAGCTTGGCCCACAGCGAGCATTCAACACACTGTCCTCACTGTCACTATGAGCTAGTTTGACATCAGAAGAAAGACCACTGGAATGGGACTCAAGGCACCTGCATTCTAATTTGGGCGCTGCCACTGAGGGGTGGGTGGCTTCGAGCAATTCCCACAGCCCTCCTGGGCCTCAGTTTCCCCATCTGTAAAACAAGAACGTGGGAGCAGATGGCATCTCTAGTCCCTTCCAGGGCTGCCTTTCCATCACTCTATCACTTTCCATAGCTCCCACTCTTCCATCTTGCTCAGCTACATGTCACCATTTCTAGAAAGCCTTTCCCAAGGCCCCCGAAGCTGTGAGCCTCTCTGGGCACCCCTGTCCCCCCGGGCACTGCCTTTCTCCCACCGGCCCCATGCAGGGAGAATACCTCCCAGGATGCTTCCCACCCTGGCCGCCTGCGCCCCAGGGAGAATCACGAGGTGAAGGTGCCCCTTTGCGGGTTCCTTTGGGCTGAGAGGATTCCCTCCATTTTACAGATGGAGACGCTGAGGTCCTGAAACAACCCACGCGGCACGACTCCGGGGGCCCGGGAGCCCCAGAGCCTCCGCCTGCTTTTCTGCAGTGACTCAGGGCTCGACAATCACTACGGCCGCGATTGCTCCTTAAATTGGTGATTTTTCACTGTTGACACCGCTGTGTGGGCCTGTTTTCTTCTTTTCTTGTGGGTTTGTAGTCACCAGGCTGGGGGAGGGGACTGGGTGCAAAGCAAAACAGAAAGAAAAAGAGAGCAGGCGGGAGAGCGGGACAGAGGAGAGAGGCCAGGGGACCGGGGCTTTCTCTCTGTCCTCCAGGCTGCCCTGGCCCTCTGGGGTGGGGAAAGTGGGAGGGGCGGGGATGGGCAGCCACAGCAGGCGGGTGGGGAGTAGCTCAGAGGTTAGCTCCCCGGGGAGGTTCGAATCAGGCTTCTTGGACTCCTGGGGGGACGGATGCCTGGGCCAGGGGAGCTGCGTGTGCGTCGGAGGGGGGCAGCTGAGCCCACCTCTGCTCTCACAGTCTCCCCGCATCCCCCCACTCTTCCCACACTTTTCAGACGCCTACAAGGTGCCAGCATTGTGCTAGGCGCGGAGACACAGCAGCGAACAGACACCGTCCTGCCCAGGAGCAGGGCTCAGCCAGCCCCGGGCACTCAGGACCTAGCTGTCCAATCCACTCCAGCGCCCTGAGGGAGCTGCTGGGTCAGCTCGGGGGTCTGTGGGGGGCCAACCTTGGGCTAGAGTGTAGGGGGTGCAGGTGAGGGGCCAGGAAAGGTTTCCAGAGGAAATGAGCTAAGAGAAGCACGAGTAAGAGCTGGCAGATGAAGACTGGGGCGTGATGGGGGAGGAAGGTCCCAACAGAGGGAACAGCACACAGGACAGGTCCGGACGCAGGGCAGAGTAAAGCACAGGAGGGCAACGGGGTATAGCATCTGCTCAGATGTCTGTCTCCTCCGCCAGATTGCAAGCTTCTCTGAGGCAAAAATGGGATTCCACTCGTCACTAGTTTTACATATGTATGCATGTATGCACTCATTCCTTCATTCGTTTTGGCTGGAAAAACATAAAGTTCATTAAAAATCTTGCAGAAGGAAGTGGCAGATCCATGATGGCCTCCTCTTGGGCTGCCGTGTACTGCTGCACAGGTTGTGCACTGCAATGCCCCCTCTGCAATAAGAGTAACACCCATGGCCCTGCTCTCCACTGTCATTTATTAGTAGTAATTCTCTCTCTCTCTCTGTCTTTCTCAGCTTACACAATATGCACAGAGTAAGGTGCTAGGAATACAATGGTGAATGAGACAGGTAAAGTCTTTATCCTCTACCCTCAAGCAGAGTATATTCTAGAGGAGGCAGGTAAAAGAAACAGGTAGATTTTAAAATGTAAAGGTAATCTTAGAAGGTGACTCATGCTATAAGGACAGGGAAACAGGGTGAAGCAGTTGATTGACGGGGTCTGCTGTGATTTGGTGATCTGGGCGGGCCTAGGAGACCTTTCAGCTGACACCCGTGGGGAGAGAGAGAGGCAGCCATGTGAAGGCCTGCAGGGCAGAGCATTCCAGGCAGAGGGAACAGCATGTGCAAAGGGCCCGGGGTGGACACAAGCTCAGTGGATACGAGAAGTAGGAAGGTGGACTTGGTGTGGCTGGAGTTCGGGGAGTGAGCAGAGGGGCCTGAGCATGCAGGGCTGCCCCAGGGGCGAGTCTGGATTTTATGCTGAGCAAGAGAGAAAGCTGTGTTTCATAATCTCTGATTACCTTTTTCCAAGCTCTCTTGCAGTGCTGAGTAGAGGGTGACCTGGAGGAGGCGCAGCTGAGCGGGGGGAGAGACAGCATTCCCAGTGAGAGATGACGGTGGCCTGGGCTAGGGCTGGGGTGGCACGTAAGGGAGGTGGCTGCAGCTGAGTTGGAGAGGCCCAGAGCGGGCAAAACGGAGTTGGGTACTCTGCTCCCCATATTAATAACAATAAAGACAACAATGTTATTCACGAGTACGAAGCACTTTTACAGCCACTTTTCTTGTGAAATGGACAGGGCACTAGGAACAGGCCCATTTCCAGCTCAGAGGTGAGGAATCTTACTGCAGTTCTCATGGCCGGAGGAGACCCCCAGGAGCTCTCTCCGTGCCTCAGTATCCCCCGATAACTCCTCTCTCTGCAGGCCTGCCTGGGGTCAGCCATCCTTCTCCACTCCAGGACCACGGGAGCAGCCAGGGAAGTGGGCTTCTGTTTACCGCCTGGGGCTGAAAACACGTCTTAGCAATTGATGAAACATCGAGAAGCTGCAACCCAGCACACTTAGATCGGCAAACGCGCACTGTGCCCTTCTTTGAACATAAGGATATAAAACCATCGTTTATTTACACTCGGAAACAGAACTCTTCCTTCTGCAGCCCCTCCTGCAGCCCCGCCCCCACAGAGGGGCCCCCAGAATGCCCGGGGACGGTGGGGGTCCCCGAGACTAAAGGGCAAAAGGGGAGAGCCCCCAAGCCTTACAGTGGAGGGACATAAACACGATTGAGCGCCTTCTGTATGCTGCTCCTTAACTATTTCTCATCTAATCGTCAGAATAACCCTGTGAAAGGGAGCCTGGAAACACAGGAGACAGGGGCCCGGGGTTTGAATCCTGGCTCTTATCTATAAAGTGGAGATAATGACAGTAGCTCCCTCCTCAGGCTGGTGTGTAGAGGCCGGGAAGTCGCCCAGCGAATAGCAAGTGCTCAGTAAACACTAACTGGGGGTGCTATTAGCCCCATTTACTAATGGGGAAACAGAAGCCCAGGCAGGTGACAAAAGTTGCCCAAGGCACGCAGCTGGGAGTTGGCAGGTCTGAGGAGTTCTGAAGCCGGGGTCTGAAGACCGTCCCCACGCATTAAACCCATCAGAGGGTTGCACATGCAGCCAGTGCTGGGAGCGGCCTACTGTGCGCCAGGCAGGGGCGGGCGGCCCTGTGAAGACGAGGCCCAGAGCGCGTGGCCTAATGGGGCCGACAGGTAACAAGAGCTCCCATAACGCAGTCGGGCGCTGCCACCGGTGCTCCCGGGGCTGGAGGGGACAGCTTTGAAGGCTTCCTGGTGCGTGTCGGGGGGGAGGGGGTACTGGATGAGACTGCATGGTGGATGGGACGAGGGTGTTGCCGGAAGAGCGCTGAAGCACCAGTGTTTGGGGGATGGCGGGGGTTGTTCTGGGGGTCTGGGCATGGTGGGCAGTGTGGGGGCAGGCCTGGTGTGCTGACCCCCCCGAGCCCAAACAGCCATGGCCTGTCCCTGGCGCCATCTGTTCAGTGGACACCAGCGTCCCAGGCACCAATTGCGGAGACGCACACAGTCAACAGCATCCTGGCACTTTGACCCCAAATGGGGAAACTGAGGCAACAACTGATCCCTGGTGGTTATTAGGACCCTTTGTGGGGTACAAGGGGAAAAATGCCGGCTTTGGAGCTCACAAATTCGGGGAGTGGAATTCTTGGTGCGTGAAGCCAGCCCTCTCTGGGCCTCAGGTCCCCACCTGTAAAATGGGCCACCTCACAGAGGATGCTGAGTTTGATGCAGGCCCCATTGGCACCCAGAAGGTGCCCGAGGCATTGGTCTTTTCTCTCTCTCCTCCGATTCAGAGCCAGGGTGGGCCAAGGAGGGGCAGCGGTGAGTGGGGGAGGGGAAACCCTGGCTCCGCCTCCGGGGTCCCCAGGGACAGGGGATCCCCCGGGGGGCCCCTTTGTCCGGAGCGAAGGGCAGCACCCAGCCACGCAAGGGTTAACCCGCTTGCAGGCGTGGGAGGAGAGAGCGGGGAGTGAAGAGGGTGGACTCCCGGCAGGTGCTCTCCCCGCCCCGCCCCGCCCCGCCCGGAGCCCCCCCGCGGCCCAGCCCCCAGCTCGCCATCCGCCCTGCGCCCCAGCCCTCCCTCGTCCTCGTCCTCAGAGCAATTACATAACGACGCCTCCTTTGTCACCGCGATCCGCCGGATCCGCCTCGGCAGCGGCCCCGCGAGTATTAATAAACCGCTCCCTCAAAACGCCAGGCTGGGCTTTATTTATGTAGATTTGGGATGGGGCCCCTCCCAGGGAATAAACACGGCCCGACCCCTCCTCCCGCAGCCCCCCAGCTCAGAGCCCCTTGGCCTCCCCACCTTGGTCAGCAGTCTGGTCCCCAGAACACAAACCAAACTATTCCAGAACCAAAAGCTGCGGGCTCCAGGCCCGTCTCTTCCACTTCCCTGATGGGTGATTTCTGGCAAAGGGACTCGTTCTCCTTACCTATAAAATGGGTTGAATGACACCAACGTGTCAGTTTAAATGAGAAGAAACTAGTGTTAAAAACAGGACAACAGGCCCAAAATGGAGTCACTGATGCTAAGCCCCATGTCACCAAACCTCGACTTAAGTACAGTTTTGTCTCTTCCAGAAACGGAGTCTTAAACCAGTCCAGCGGGAATTACCTGATCCTAGTGAGGTCCTCAGCCTGATGGACCCTGCCCGCCCCTGAAGGGAAGGGACCTTGCCACAACCAACTCGCTTTTTGCTGGTGTAACTTCCTTGATCTACTCCCTTCTGCCTGTAAGTCCATCATTTTGTCCAGCTCCTCGGAGCTCCCTCCTGTCTGCTGCGTGTGGACGGATGCTGCCCGATTCATGAATCGCTGAATAAAGCCAATAAGATCTTTCACATGTACGCAGTTGAATTTCATTTTTTAACACTAGGACAGCTTTGCAAAGCCATGGTTCTCAAACTTTAGTTCGTGTCAGCAGCACCCGGAGGGCTGGCTGAAAGGCAGATTGCTACCCCGGGGACTCCCTTGCACTTCTAACATACTCCCTGAAACCATGCTTTGAGAACCACTGCTGGGAAGTGATCTATAAATGAGAGTCTGTTGGCACAGGTGGCGCCCTGCCCCACACTTGGATGACTGTGTTGACAGGGTGGGGCAAGGAGTGGCACGGTTTTGTGGAGGATCAGCCATCCCTCCCTGGGTCACCAGCACAGCTAGAGCCATCGGGGGCACTGCACCAGCCTCCCTGGGGTTCCAGTCCTGACCTTGCTGCTTTCTAGGGTGTGGCCTTGGGCAAGTTATGTAACTCAGTGGGCCTCAGTTTCCTCATCTATAGAATGGGACTAATAATGGTACCCACCTTATGAGATGTGTTAAGATTAAATCCATGTAAAGCACCTAGACCAGGGCCTGGCACGGAGAAGGGCTCAGAGTGCTCTCTACTGAGATGATGAGGACGCCCTCTGGGGTGTGGTACCCAAGTAGCCTAGCATCCCTTGGGCAGGAGGCAGGTGAGGTGCTGGCTGCAGCCCTAGCCGGCCACCCAGGGGCCAAGGCCCTGACCTCACAGCCCAGAGTGGCTGCTGTAGGCTCTCACTGTGAAGGGGTTCTGGGGGTCTCCCAAGCCGAGGGTCCAGCTGCTGCACACTCACACAGCAATTCTTTTCTCGGTCAGTACTCAGCACTTAGAGAGAGTGTGGACCCACCAGGGGCTCTCGTTTGGTTTGTGGATGCGTCACCGGGCCCAGAGAGATAGTCCAGACTCTACCCTCAGTTTGGGGAGTTCCCCCTTCACACCAGCACAGAGCAGCGGGTGTCCTGGGCCTAGGATACACAGCCCCCAGACATCCCCCTACTCTCCCAGCTGGGGGAAGGTGGCTTTCCTGCAGACGGCCACACGCGCCCCCCTCCATCCCCACTCACTGCCATTTCCACATTTTATTCATTCATTGAGTCAGTGAACACTTACTGAGCACTCACTAGGAGCCAGGCCCGAGCTCAGGACTTAATCGTCCAAGGACCCTGCGGGTCATCGCAATTTTCCTCTTTCCATTGGACAGGTGAAGAAACTGCGGCTCAGAAAGGTTGAGTAACTTGCCTGAGGCCACAGAGCTAGTTAGCAGAGGATTAGGGGCTTGACCCTAACTCCAGGATGGTCTAACTCCCAGCCCTGCTCTCACCTGCCCCCTTGAGCCTCGCCCCACTGG
Organism: Diceros bicornis minor; assembly: GCF_020826845.1. Lineage (NCBI taxonomy): Eukaryota > Metazoa > Chordata > Mammalia > Perissodactyla > Rhinocerotidae > Diceros > Diceros bicornis. The sequence continues at coordinate 25,121,498 of NC_080770.1, forward strand.
AAATGGGAAAGGGCTGGCCGTGCTCCTCTGGCCCCGGGCCTTTGGGGAGGGCTGAGCCTCCTTGCTCCCACCCCCTCCTACTGGGCTGTCGCTCCGGCAGGTGAGGAGCTGCTTGACATTCGGGAGTCCCGGAGCAGCACTCTCGGGGCTGGGGGTGGGGTGGGTCACAGGAGGGAGGGCGGCTGGGGGGGAGTGGGTGGAGGGGGGGAGGCCTGGGCAGTCTCCCTAGCTGGAGGCCGGGCCGGCTGTGTGCGGGAGGCCTGCCTGCCTCAGAGTTCCTGAGCTCCCAGCTGCTCCCAGTCTCCAAGGCTGTGCTAGGCCTGCGACCCCCAGGGGCGGAGAGCAAAGCCCCAGAGGCCTTCCTGCCGGGCTGCTCACAGGGAAGGAAGGGCTAGAGGGAGTGAGGGGAAGCAGGATGGGGAACAGCGGGGACTAGGAGAGCCCGCTCCCTGCCTCGCTGCGTCCCTGTGTCCCGGGACGGGGCCCTTTGGCCTGGGCCAAGATGGTGCTGCTTGTGGCAGCTTCGACTAACCCCAGCTTGACAACCCTTACCCTGGAGCTACCTTTTCCAGCTTACAAAGCACCAGCACCTGCCAAAGCCCTCTCCCGCCCTCCTTCTGGGCTGCCTAATAATACCGGCAGCAGAAGTTTATATGTGCCTGCTCCTTGCTAAGAGCTTCACATGCATCCTCTCTGTTACACTCCCAACAACCCCTAGGAGGTAGGCCCTTCCATTATCCGCATTTTACAGATGAGCAAACTGAGGCTCAGAGAAATGGAGGCACTGGCCCGTGGTCCCACAACTTGGATTTGAACTCAGGTCCATCAGCTCCATGCCCTCTGGGTTCAACCACAACAGGCCTCTGACAACATCCTCTTCCTCCACGTGCCCCCATCCCTAGGGAGGGGGTTCCCGCTGAGACCTATGCCCAGGCCCTACACCGGAAGACCAGACCCAACCCGCACTCCCCAGCCTCTCTCTCCCACCCCCTGGGTGCCAACACCAGTCCCACTGCTGGCGTCTTTGAAATCCAGTGGGATCCGCATTCTTGCCCAGGATTCACAATCCACAGGTGATTTCTGGCCACAGACACTGGCATTCCCTGTGCCCGTTCCACCTTCCAGCACCCACCTGCACAGGCACACTCACACACTCACGTGCCACACCCGGGCAGCAGGGCTGCACGGAGGAGACGCTCGCCCCTGCTGAGGGGCCGAGCAGATGGAGGCCCAGCTGCTCCCAGGCTCCTGTGGGAGGCTGGAGGGGAGTGACCCGCCCCCAGCTGGCCGTCTCCGGCTCCACCCCCAGCCCCGCCCTCCTGGGGCTTCAGGGAAACATTTCACAATAACGAGAACCGATAATAATAGGAATCAGCATTTCCATTTTGCAAACCTTTTTCCTCTAATTGCCTCACTTGACTCTCATGAGCGCTGAGAGGCAGTATTTTTGTATTTCCATTTCTCTGTGCCGCAGAGGGTCACAGAGCTGGGGAGGAGCAGAGCCAGGGTCCTAACCCCTCTCTCTCCTCACAGTGTTCCTCCTCCTGTGCTGTAAATAATGATGACACCTGATTGTTCCCGTGTGTCAAGCACCCATCCTTGCCTAGATTTGGGGAGCGCTTTCCCAACGTGTTTTCATCCTCGTGACAGCCCAGCGAGGTGAATTTCTTTACGCCCAATGTAAAGGCGAGGTAACGCAGAAGAGTTAAGGGCAGAATGGCGGTTGAAGGAATGTTCCTGAAGCAGACGCACATCCCTTTAGAAAGGCGCATAGGAAGGAAGAGAAGGAGACTTCTAACGGGCGAGCACTTTAGGGAAGCGGATGCGGTGGGGGTGGGTCATGGAGAGAGCCCCTTCCTTCTCCTCCGGCCCCTCAACCACGTTGCCTGTTATTGTGAGCTGTTTCCGCTGCTGCTGTCTGTGTGCCTGTCTGTCTCCCAGGGGCTGTGAGCTCCTCAAGGACGGGGACTGGGGCCTGCTCCCCGCCCTGGGCCCAGCACACCGCCCCGGGCCCGGCACACAGGCAGGCCCCGTCAGGACTGCCTCCTTCGTGAAGGATGGTGGGGCGGCCTGTGCTCCCAGCCTCCGGGCTAGTGGGCTTGGGAAACCGAGAGAACAAGAATCAGGACACCCAGGGCTCAAAGGTTATCCACAGCAAACGCCACCTGAGGCGTGAACCCCCCCTTTAGCATCCCTCATCGACTCTGCCTGGCTTCTGCTTGCATGCTGCTGGCGACAGGGTGCTCACTACTACACTAAGGCAGCCCCTTCCACGTTGCAGATCTTGGGGTGACTGTTACAAAGTCCCTCTTTCTGTTGATGTAGGGTCAGGCTCTTGGGTACATCCAGTGGTCACACCCAGGGGAGGCCTGATAGTGTCTCCAAGGCAGGGAGAACAATGAGGGGTGACACTGCACGCTAGCAAGGCTGGTGCCCTCCCTTCAGCAACCCAGATCCCTGCGTGCTGCGAAGGCAGAGGAAGGAGCGGCAGATGAATTCATCATCCCAGCCTGAGCCAGCTCTGTTAAGGCCGCGAGCTGAGACTGTTATAACAAAGACTATTACTGAGCCCTGAGTCAGGGGCTCGCGGGTCTGTGCTTCACTCAACACCCCTAGGAACAATCCCGGTCTGTAGTCATTCATTCACTCATTCACTCATTCACTCATTAGTGGCAGGGTGCGTGGCTGGGAGCAGGAATGGCGGCAATGTGGGCCACAGCGGTGCCTCGGGATCAGAGTTGTTACCTTGGTGATCAGGACAGCTAACAGTCACCGAGCACTTCCTATGAGCCAGGCGCTGTACCGTCTACTCCACGTCAAGGGCACAGTCCCAGCCGAGTCCCAGCTCTGGCGAGGGCAGTGGGAGTCTGCTTGGCACGCCAGCTCTGAGTGCCTGGCACACAGTCCGCACTCAATAAGTGTGAGATGCCCCGCGTAACTAGACATCTCCCCAACAACCACAGGCGGCTCTTACCTTGGGTGGTCCCCATTTTGTAGACCCAGGAAACCAGACACCTAGAGGTTAAGGACCGTGCCCAAGGCCGCACTGTCACCAAAAGGCCGAGCCTGGATTTGAACCAGGGCAGTCTGATTCCAGAGCCTGCGTGATTAACCCTTAAGGGAACCGGTGCAGGAAGAACTCAGACCTGGAGTCAAAATGCCCACCTGGCGAGACGCCTGGGGCAGCCACTCAGCTCTCTCTGCCCCATTTACTTGGCTTGTAAAATGGAGCACGTCAACAACCTTGCCTTCCTCCTCCCTCCACACACACACCCCCACATACACACACACACACACACACACACACACACACACACACACCCCCAAGACAAGATGAAGAGATGTGGACGTTTTTCTAAGGAAGGGGGTGCAGGGTGGTAAGAGTTGGGGTGGGAGAGCACATTACTGGTCATGGGGGTTGAAATGAGCCCAGATTCGGGAGGGGGGTGGGGGGGCGAGGGATAGTGTCGTTTGTAGGAGCCTCCTTCTTTTAGGCTGAAAGGCTCCCAGAGAGCCTCCAGGACCTCCAAACTCCATTCTCCCCAGCCTTGCCCCCCCAGGATCTACGAGATAAAGGGTCTCTCAACTGTGCCCTCCTCACATGTCCAGGAGCCCCAGATAAGATCCTAGTCCGGTGACAGTGCAATTTACAGTAACATCGCAGAGGCGGGGGGAGGATGAAGAAGGTGTGTGTGGGAGCGGGGGTCAAGTTATTTGGCAAAGTCACACCAAGCAGGGGGAGAGTAAGGTGGGCCTAGGCTGGAAGCCAGAAGGCTAAATGAAATCAAACAGCCATCTGGAAAATGGGATTACTCATCCCCCCCTCATAGGTTGGTTGTGAGAATCAAATGAGTTAATACTTGTAGCTCCTTGAGCACGACGTGCCTGGCACCGCGCGGGCGCCCAGCGGACGGTGACCGCTGTTGTCGCTGTGTTACTACATACTTGGGTATCTTCCAGCTAAAACTCTTCCATTTTAGACACTGGCCTAGGCCCCAGGGGATACCCAGAGGATATTTAAGACAGTGTGGTTTGCCAGCCCATGGGGGTGTTGATGGTCTCACAAAAGGGGCGCAGTCTTCAGAACTTGCCAAGAAAGTCTTCCTGGGCGGCGCGGGCCCTCGGTCTTGATTCCCAAGCGCCTTCTCCCGGGGCGTGAGCGCGCCCCCCGCAGGCGTTCTGCGGGAAAGCCTCTGCTGGGGAGCCCCGGAGCCCAGTCCCCCCAGCCCCTCTCTCCCGCCCGCCCCGCCGGCCACCCTCGGGGGCGAGGCAGCCCGGCGCGTGGGAGGGGACGGCGCGCCATTGGCTTGTGCGCGGCACGGAGAGGAGGGACCAGCGCGGGCCGCCAGACTCGGGCAAACCCCGGCGGCGCAGGGCTCCGCGCGCAGTCCAGCCCAGCCCGGCCCGGCCCTGCCCTGCGCGCGCGGGCGGCGCGATGTGAGGCGCCCGAGGCCCCGGTCCCCTGGCACGCCAGCTCCGCGCAGCGCCGGCGCCAGCATGCGCTAGCAACGTAAGTTCTGTTCCCCGCCGCCGCCTCGGAGCCTCGCACGTTCCCCTCGCGCCGCCGGCCGGTGCCTGCGCAGCGCAGCCCAGTGGGGCTCGTGCGGCCGCAGGGCCCGCTGGGGACAGTGAGGATCCCAGGCGCGCAAGCCGGGCGCCCCGCGATCGCTTGGCACCGGCGGATGCTGCCGGGACCCCAGGGGTCCCCTCCTCGGCTCTCCAAGGCGCCGTCCCGCAGCCTCTTCTGTTCCTCTCCTTCGCGATCTCGGCTCCCTGCCTTTCCCTCTGACTCGGTTTCCCTCTCTCTCCCGGCTTGCACGCTCCGCCGTCTCCTCCCTCTTGGGCTGTTGATTTCGCCCTCGGCCTCCCCCTCTCGGGCTCGCGCTCTCTGCTCCGGAGCAAGAGAAACGGAGCGAAAAGCAGTTTCTTTCTCCCTGGGGTCTTACTCGGTCCCCGCGCTCGGCTGTGGCTGTCTGTCCCCTCCCCCCTCCATCTCTCCCCTCCGCCCCCCTTCCATTGTTCCCGGGCCTCAGGAGTACGCGGCACAAACTTGCGAGTCCCCCGCCTCCCCGCTTCGCCCCCGCAGGGCCGTGGACCGAGGTGGCGGAGATCCCGCTGCCCACAAGTCTGGCACGACCTTCTGGTTCGCGGGGCCGTGGGCAGGGGTGCTGGGCGGGAGGATCCGTGGCGCCCAACCGCCCGGAGCTCCCCGCCTGGGGTCCGCAGCCTTCAGGCCAGGGTCTCAGAAGGTGGATGAGCGCCTGGAGCAGGGAGATAAAGCACACCCTGGAGGGGGGAGGGGCAAGACGGGGAGAGACCCCAGGGGATGCGGGGAGAGGCAGAAACCGAAGCCGCGCCTAAGCCCCCGTTGTTGGCCGCGGCGGGCAGGGGAAGCACAGGTGGCGACCGACGCCCCCCACTCTCCCCTAAGTCGCGCGCTCAGCAGGAAGGGGGCAGTGTAGGGCCATTGGTATGGCGCTGGGTGGGCGGGGGCCCCCTGCGGTGGGCATAATGCTCGCACGCGCGCGGGGGTCTGCAGAGGAACGGCCAGAGCGCCGCGCCCACCCTCTGCGCGCCCCCAGGGTCGGCGCTCGCTCGGAGCCCCCTCGCTCCCCCTCCTTCGCCCCACCCAGTCCCGGGCCCCGCCCGCCGCCCTGGAGGAGCGGGTTTCTCCGCGGGGGCGGTGGGGGCGGGGCCCGAAAATCCCCAGGTTCCTCCAAAGCCCAGCGCGGTCGGCCGAGGCCGCCTCGCCCCGCCGCCCCGCGGTTCCTGGTTATCTCCAGACAAACTTTTCCTGGTGGGGCCGCCCTGCGGGGAGAAGGCCGGGTTGACACCCCAACCGTGCGGCCTCTTGTACCTCCAGCCCTGGCGGCCCATGAAGAGGGGGCCACGACCCTCTTTTTCTGCAGCCGGCAGAGGCCAGGGACACGGGGCGGGGTGGGGGGGATTACTGGAGGGCCAGGAGGGCCACTGTCCATTCTCTCAGCCGCAGCCCCACTCTCAGCCCAGGGGGAGGGAAGATTTTTCTTGCTGGGTTGTTAGGAAATAAGACACTGCGTATCCCCCAGGCCTGTGTTATCCCATCTGTAAAATGGGCCGTCTGGGCCCCAAGGTCCCCTCTGGCCCCGGTATCCTGGGAACCAGCTGCCCTGGCTTCTCGTTCTCCGCCCACGCGCTGGCAGCTTAATCAGTCCTTCCAAATTTGGAGTGGAGGGCTGAGGCCCAGAGCCCTCCACCCGCGCGGGGCTCCACCGCCGGACCCACAGCTCAGGCCTGTTCTCCGCGGGGCGCTGCCCCCAGGGCCCCCGCAGCCTCTCCACCCCACACTCAGCTGTCTCCCCTCCCCCAAGGTTTTAGGCTAGCCCCACCCCCTCTGCTGGAGAAAGGGTTTGCTCCTCCTAAGGTGCAGAGTAGGATGGGGAGTGGAGTTAACAATGACCCCTGATATTCACACGGTGTGGACTGTTCTTTACTTTCACTTATTGAACGAAGTGTTTGTGAGCTTTGTGGTAAAAACGATTGAGTGAACAGAGTGCCAGGCATAGTTCCAGGCCCTGGGAGACAGCTGGGGACAAAATAAAGATCTTGCCCTCATGGAGCTGAGGCTTAAAAGGGGAGGGGCAAGTAACTAATAAAATAAATAAGCAAATTATATAGCATATTGGAAAATGGGGGGGGGGAGTTGAGTGTTGAGGTCAGGGGTGGGATTACTGTTTTAAATAGAGTGGTCAGGGAGGCCTCCCAGAAGAGGCGACTTTTGAGCTAAGGCTTTGAAGAGGTGAGCTGTGGGGGTAGCTTGGGAAGTAAAGATCCTGCAGAGAGAGCAGCCTGTGCAAAGGCCCTGAGGCTGGAATGTGCCTGCTGTATTTGAGGAACAGCAAGGAGCCAGTGCAGCCAGGGTGGAGTGGGGGTGCGGAAGAGATAGGAGGCAAGGCTGGCTGAGAAGGGATGAAGGGTCCCCATTTCACAGATGAGGGAGGTGATGCTCAGAAACAGCCTATTAGTCTCCCCAGGACATGGGGTCCAGGAGTGGCAGCTGTGGGGCGGGGTGCCTGATGTTCTGAGTCCTGGCCCATAATACTTTCCCTTCTCCCTCAACGTGCCCCTCCCAGGGCCAGGTCTGGCCAAGTGCGGGGACATGGAGGGGAGCCACCCAGGCTTGGTACCCCAAGGGTTTCCATGTCTCTGTAGCCTGTTGCCAGCCCCCTCCCCAGGTTCTCCTGGCCTGCCTGGAGTCAGTGCACTCGGGGCAGCATCTTCCTCCTGACCCAGAGGGATCCTGTTCTCTCTCTTCCTGTTTCCTCCCTGCGGCCACCCCCTTGTAAGCACCTCATTCTGTATCCACATGTGGGCCCTGGCAGGGGACCTGTTTTGAAGCTGATATGGGTAAGGGGGAAACTGAAGCAAAGAACTTGAGTCTTCCAGTCTGAAAATGACCACAGTGACAGTATTATTGTGCATTCACTGCAAAACGAGTACTATTCCAGGTGTTCTTTGTGTATCTTTTCATCAGTGGGAGGGAGGTGTCATTATCACACCCATTTAACAGATGAGGAAGCTGAGGCCCAGAGAGGTGGTGTCTCTGGCCCAAGGCCACGCAGCTAATGGTAGAGTCAGGATTTAAGCCCGGGCCTCTGGAGTGGTGACCTACTCCTTTAACCGCTAAGCCAGAGCCCCGAACCCTGGGGGAGATGGTCGGTCCTGGACTGTGGCTCTGGCCCATCAGCGTCCTGGGAAAAGTACAGGGACTCTTCTGCCTGCCTCCCCCAACACCTCTAGAAGGCAAATCACCACTTGCTTCTGAAAAAGTTGGCTCAAAATGGTGGAGCATCCTTCAAGGAGACTCCCCTCCCACCCTCCCTCCTCCTTCTCCAAGTTCCTGGGTAGCTAGGGAGGCGGGAGGGGTGGGAAGGGGGAGGGATGTGTCTGTCGCCTTCTCACGAGACCTCTGGCCCCATGGGATCTGGAAGCACCAGCCACCTTTGAGGGCTGTGATATGGCCACTGGGTCTGGGGGAGGCTGGCCCACCCTGGGTTGAAAAGGACAGGAATTCTCCACGTGCTCTGCCCTTTGTGAGTGACAGTAGGGGCAGGAAGACCCTCTCAGTGACTTCTGAGTGGTGACGGATGGCAGGCCCTCAGAGGGCTGGACCCGCCTTGCACACAGCAGCAGCTCAGACCCCTGGGTGAGGTCCCCAGGGATGTCCCCTCCTTGCCCTCTGCCCTGCTCTGCCCCTCTCATCCTCCAACACAGCAGGGAGTGTTTATTTTTTGTCCCTGAAGCTTTGGAGATGTTTGTGATGAAAGTCTGGGCTTCCCTCTGCTTTTCTGGAAATTAGGCACCTTCAAAAGAAAGAACCAGTAGAGAGACAGAATGTATGTTGGTCGCTGGAGCAGTGAGGGGTGGTGGCACTTGGTGGCGGCATCTTGGGCTGGGGCCTTGCTTGCTGCAGTGTGGCTAGTAAGCAGCAGGGTTTGGAAGCCAAATCATGAATTTTACAGCCAGGAGGGGCCCTAGAGACCACACTCCCATTTTTTTAGGTGGGGAAACTGAGTCCCGAGGTCGGGCCCTGGCTTACCCAGGAAGGCAGAGTCTGCTGGTGGCCTCAGCTGTCCTGTCTCCCAGCCCAGTGACTCAGGGCTCACCTGCCAGCCTTCTAGTTCAACGTACATCCTTTGCTGCCAGCTGCCACGTTCCTGGAGGTTCCTGGAAGTGGGGCGTGGAATCCCTTTCTTTGTCGTGGGGACTGGGTGTGTCATCCCAGCAGGATTCGCATTGTCCCCCTCCCTCTCCCCTGCCAGTTCTACCCTCTGTCATCCTCGTCCTTCTGAGCCGGCAGTGATGCCGGGACACAAGAGAGACGGATGGCACAGCCCTGCCCTCGGCTGGCTCACCGTGCTCTCGAGAGACAAGACCGAGGATGGCAGGCCCGGCCTTCAGAATAATTATGCTGTCGAGGGACACGCTGCCAGGAAGCTGTGCCCATGGCAGCCTCGCCTCGGCTCCCCACTTACCCGTGGGCCCTGAGACCCCCCCACAACCTGCACCCCAGAGGCCGCCCTGAGGTCAGTATCGCAGCTGGTCCTTGGAGGTTCCTCTGTGTCCTGTGACTTCCCAGTCTGGCTCCAGCCCTCCTGACAACCTAGTAAGTCAGACGTTATCACCCCCACTCGCAGTGAAGGAATGGGGGCTCCCGGAGGTAAATCTGCCCAAAGGCACAGGGCTGGTAATGCAGAGCTGGGATTCTAACACAGGTCCCTTTACCCCCAACCTCCCTGTTGTGGCCCCTGAGATGCGAGACTTGCTCTGCTTGGGCCCTGGCGGTGGGCTCTGCCTGGGAGTCTGTAGACCCCGTCTTGCCCAGGGGGGTGATGGGTGCCCCAGGAAGGGACTACGGGTGGATGGCGCAGGGGCCTGCTTGCTGGGCTCTCTCCCTGCCTCCGCTTCTCCCGCCCCCGGCGCGTCTCTCACTGCCCCCTGCCCTGGTGCTGCCCTGCCCCAGGCCCCATTTCCAGCTATTCTGCACCAATGCGATAACAGAACAATGGGTCTCCCTGCTGCCCTTCCCAGGTCCTGCTGGAGCCACAGGGCCTTAACCCAAGGGAGGCTGGCCACCTGCCGGGAACTTTCAAGAGGAGACTGGATGGGGAAGATGGCTCGGAGCTTCGTTCTTTTTGGGGATCAGGCTGAGCAAAGAACACCCCCAGACACACCAGCCTCTCTCAGGATATCCAGTTAAAGCATAGGAATTTGCTTTGAATTTCAGCTCTGCTGCTTCCCCCAAGAGACACTTGAATAAGTCCCTCAAGCCTCAGTTTCCTCATCTGTAAAATGGGGGGATAATACAGCCATTCTCGTAGAGTCGTGGCGGGCATTCCAGGAGCTTCTGGTCTGGAAGGACTTGTCCCCACCTCCAGCCCTGGGGAGGATGCTCTCCTTACCAGATGAGGGGGACAGGTGTGCTCCCCCTCCACAGAGGGTCTTGTTTGAGAAGGAAGTGGACACTCAGCAGCTAGGGGGTGTTCTGGGCCCCAGGCCCCTACCCGCCCCTGCTTGCAGTCAGGTTCCCAGCTGGCCCTCATGGGCAGTCTCCATGGTGGGGACAGCTCTGCAGTCCATCCGTCTCTATGGAAACCAGGCTTCCTGGGAATGCTACAGGGGGGTTAGGAGGAGTCCCCCAGGACCAGCATGGGGACGGTGTCCCGGCCCCATCTGATCTGCTGCCAGGGCTGGCCCTGCAGCCGCCCCTAATGTTATTCATTATTGTCCTTGATGGGGCACAGAGCAGGTGCCAGGCCCCCGACTGCCTTTCCTGAGTATGCTCATCACCGCCCTGTGAGCTAAGAAGAGGGAGGAGGGGGGTTTCACAGAGAAAGTGATGGAGGCTCAGAGAGGTTAAGTAACTTTCCTGAGGTCACAGAACAATCAAGATAAAGCATTGGGGTTTGACCCCAAGTCTGCCCAGTCATTAAGTACACCCCCCCCAACTCTGTCATCCTCCCGTGACACTTGTACCCCTGGTGAGCCGCTCCCCTCCTCTCCTGGCTTCCTTCCGTCTCTGGCGGCTTTGCTGGGCCTCTGCCCAGTCCTGGCCCCTCTGTCTGCCTGCCACTGGGAGCTCTCTGGGCATGTTCCTTCCTGGCCTCAGATGTTCCCCCAACATGAGGAAGGGGAGGGGGCTGCAGGAGTGGGACCTTGGCCAGCAGGGGGCCTCTCGACCCTTCCCCCCACTCTCTGATTTCTCACGAATATTTATTTTGTTGAGCTCCTCATGTGCCGGAACCGTCCCAGGCCCTGTGAACAAAACCAGACCCCCTGCTCCGTGGCGCTTGTCTTCCAGTGATGGCTGCTGCTTTCTGAGGCGGTGGGGGCCGTGTCTCACCCAGCCCCAACCCCCACCGTCTCCTGGGCGCCCCCTAGGCCAGGCCCTCTGCCGAGAGCTGGAGATCTGGGGTCTCCGGCTCCCCATGACCCACTTGCCCGGGGTCACCTGGCCGGTAGGGGTGCCCAGATTCCAGCCCGGCTCAGTCTGACTGCAAAGCCCCTTCCCCGCTCTCCTGCCACCAGCGCACATGTGGCCTGGGGCAGATCCTCAGCTCCCTGCCAGGTCCAGCGTGTGTCTGCACAGAGCCTCCCTTGGGCCCTGCCAGTGGAACTGGGTGTGAGCTGGAGTGTTCTGGGTGGGGTTGGGGCGGCCTGCTTCCTCGGCCCGACTGTCGCTCATTCCCCTGTGCTGACAAAGGTGCCCAGGCCCAGCGGGCAGTCTCTCTGATGGGCACAGTACAGCCCTGCCTTCAGATCGTTGGTCTCAGGGAGCCTAGGCGCCCATGAAGAGACCAGGAGTCTGGGCTGGAAGTGGCCAGTGGTCGTCCCTGCTGAGACCCTTGCGAGTCCAGAGGAGGGAGGGCACAGTTCCCTGGGGAAGGCGCCCCGGAGGGGGGGCTGTGCAAAGATCACGAAGAACAAGGGGCATCGAGGTGGGGGGAGCGGAGGGCCTTCCTGGTGGGCAGTGATTCATCTGTTAAAAGCACAATGATTTGCCCGCTTTCTTGGGAATTGAGGTCAGAGAGGCAGCCAGGGGCAGAATGCCGAGGGTTGGGAACTCGAGGGCTGGGGGCCTACAAGCCATTGTCCCTTCTCCTTGCTTGGCAGGTCCTCCCAGGTAAGCGTGGCGGTGGAGGGGCAGCCTCTTGCCCACGCCTTTCTCGGGCCTCTGGCCTCGGGCAGCCTGCACCGGGGATGCCCTGGGGGCCCTTCGGAAGGCAGCCGGTCTGGGAAAGGCAGCATGGCAGCCCGATAGGCAGGCTTTTTCCATTGTGCACGGCTGAGTGAAGAGAGGGGAGCAGAGGGAGCGTGCGCCAGGCCTGTCCCGGGCTGGGCACCTGGCCGCAGACACCGCCCGCGCGCCCTCTCTATCCTCCAGCTCTGCCGCAGAGAGGGTCTTATTACCCCCGTGTCGCAGGGGTGGACACAGGCTGGGAGAGCGGCCGTGACTTGCCCAAGGCTCTGCAGCTGGGAAGAGGGCAGACCCAGGATTCAAACCCATGTCTGGCTGCCCCAAAGCCCGTGTTCAGCCAGGGGGCAGGGAGTGGAGTGGAGGGAGGCTCCCTCTGTCCTCACTTAGTGGGGCCGGGCCTCAAAGAAACGCCCGGAGTGGCCCTGAAGGGGAGGAGAGTTCAAGGGCAGATGGGGGGTCCTGTTTCGGGGCTGGCGGGTGTGTAGGAGTGTTGCAGCTGCCCGCCCACCCCCCAGGCAGGGCCCAGTCCTGGGTGCAGAAGGGACGGAGCTTGGTGCTCAGAGCAGCTCACTTCGCAGAGGCAGGTGCAGGGCACCCTGTTCCCTGGAGGTCAAGTTCAAGGTCTCACTCTCCCTGGGCGGCCACAGGGCCCTTTGTTGATGGTGAGCTCGCTGCTGGGCTGGACTCTGGGGGGTCCACAGTGGGTCCCACCAGCCCAGGTACCGACGGCAGTGCCTGTGGATAAAGCTGTCCCACCTAAGAGTGACGTGGGGTGTTCAGTGGAGCCAGGACGCCATCGTCCCCTTCTGTCCTCAGCCCCAGCAGGCTGGCACTGCCACGCCCGCGGCCTTCGCTTTTCGGGCTCGGGCCTGTGGTGCGGAGGGTAGCACTGTGTGTGCGGTGGAGAGGGCTGTCGGGCAGGGGAACGCTGCTGACTGAGCTGGGATCTCTGAGAGCCCAGGCAGGTGGGCTGTGGCCCGAGTGTCGGCCTTATGCCGTGAGACTGGGGTCTGGGGGCTTTGTCCGGTGGGGTGGAGACCTCAGGAAGTGCTAGTTAGGCCCCCTCCTGATCCGCCCTGGCCTCCACCCCAGAGCCACTGCCACATGGGGGATTTGGGGAGGGTGCGAGGGTCTGTGTCTAAATGCCATCTCAATCCAGCACTTTGCATGGTCCCAGCTCTGCCCCACGCCCTTCATGGAGATGGATATTCTCACAGCATCCCTATGAGGCAAGACTCTTCATTTTCCCAACTACAGATCGGGAGACTGAGGCACAGAGAGGTTGAGTGACCTGCCCACGGTCACACAGCTAAGAAGTGGTAGGGGCGGGATTTGAACTGAGAGAGTGTGGCCTCAGCTGTCCAGCTGAAGTAGTTCACTGGCACTTTATAAAGCACTTCCTGTCCGTGATTTTGTTTCTCCTTACCCACCCCTGGGGGAAAACAAGGGCTGTTGTTTCCATTTCACAGATGAGAGCACTGGGGCTCGGAGGAGAAGCAACTTGCTCTGATTGATGGCTGACAGATCAGCGCCCCTGTCCCCACCCAGGCTGTGAGCCACTTAGGGGCAGGGGCCCTGTCCCACCGCCTGTACCTGGCTCACAGCACATCCTCATGAAATGCGATTCCTGCATTTCAATGTGCAGTTGCTGCACCCCGTGCTCTGACCAAGCTTCTCTTTTGGCCCCTAGATCTCTAGGAGGTGAGAATCGTAGCTCCCTTTCACAGATGGGGAAAACCGAGGCTCAGAGCAGTGAGTGACTTACCTGAGTCACAGGGCCGGTAAGGACTGAGTTAGGTAGCACAGCCGGCCTGGGCGAGAAGGTTAAACGGCCAGGGGGTCCTACCTGAAGGGCGCGCATAAGGCCTCCCCATACCTGGAGCTGGCGAGGACGCCGAGGAACTGGACCGCCCATGCATCGTGGGCGATGTCAGTGGTTTGCCACTCTGTGGAACAGTTGAGCACTTTCTCCCAGAGTTAAAAGTAGATTTACCGTACAACTCAGTATAATTCCACTCCTGGGGATTTACCTTCGAGAAATGAAAACTTATGGTCACACAAAAACCTGTACACAGGTGTTTATAGCAGCTCTACTCATAATCGTCACAATCTAGAAACGACACAGCTGTCCTCCTGTGAGTGACTGGATGAACGGTCCGTCTCTCCACGGAAGCATACTATGCCGTGAAGAGGAGTGGACTGTTGATGCGCACGACAGCTTGGGGGAATCTCAAAGGCATTACGCTGAATGAGAGAAGCCAGTCTCGAAAGGTTATTCACTATATGATTCCATTTATCTAACATATTTGAAAAAACAGAAACAAAACTACTGACAGACAGCAGATCAGGGATTGCCAGGGATCAGGGGTGAGGGGAGGGTGTGGCTGGGACAGCACGAGGGAGTTTTTGGGGCGATGCCACTGCCCTGTGTCCTGATTTGGTGGTGGTGGTTACATGACTCTGTGTGTGTGCTGAAATTCACATAACTGTACAACAAAAAAAGGTAGCTATGGCTGTGCTGTGCGTAAATGAGATAAGGCCAGAGGGGAGGCGGGAAGAGGAAGGGTGGGGGCCCGGCTGCCCGGTGGGCGGTGCCATCGCGGAGGGGTGGATGGGGCCGAGCTGTGGTGTGCCCGGGTGTGGGCAGCCCTGCTCGGGCCCACCTGGCAGCGGGAGGGCCGCCAGGCTGGTTATAGCTGCTATCTGGATTCACAAGGAGGTGGTGACAAGTGGCTGAGATGTTGTGATGGTGTCCAGGGCCCCGTGGAGCAGTGCGGTTAAACCCCGGCTCCCCGTGGGGCCGGCTGCCTCCCCGCCCACTGGCATCGGGCCCTGGGACTGCCTTCCTGGTCACCACCAGCCACCTCCCGTGTCCCCGGGCGGGGGTGTGGAGGGGAGGCGTCACTGCCCCCGTTTACCGATGAGGACCAGGCTGGGGGGGCATCGCTCTCACTGAAGACCCCGCTACCCACTCTTGCTGGTATTTCCAAACTCAAGCTGGTAGCTACCTGCCTAGTTTTTCCAAGTGTATTTATCCACATCGTCCAAATACCCCACAATGGGGCTCTCTGTTTTAATGTTTATTTGCTGGCTGCTTTATTTTGTTTTAAGACGCTGGGAGGCTGGAGGACCACAGGTGACCTGGGGACATTTCTGCCTCTGGCAGCCCTGGCCACAGGGCCAGCCTGGGGCCACACAACGCTAAGACTGGGGTCCGAGGACTGGTCAGGGAGGTCCGGCAAGCCCAGCTCAGGTCCCCTGGCTGAGGGACAGGCGACTTCTGAGCCTTGTCTGTGAACGGCGGTGGTTTTCCTGCTCTGCCAGAGGGGGCCATGGGTGGCAATGAGATGCTGGAATAAGGGAGGCCCCTGGCGCTGGGGGGCACACGGCGGGGTGGGGGTACTAGTGCTGTTCACCCGTCTCGGTGGAACTGCATTGAGCTCGGTTTCCTCATCTGTAGAATGGGTGTCAATGGTCCCCATCCTGCAGGGCGGCTGTGATTAGAGGAGCCCAGTGCCACCCCCCGGGGAAGCTTCCGGAAGCCTTTACCTCACTGCGGCTGACAGTCCTGTCTCCCCTGTGTAGGTTTTGTGCTGACCCAAGGTGAGGACGGGCACGTGCTCCTCTCTGCGTCTCCGTCGCCCAGCTCAGTGCCTGCACACAGTAGGTGTTCGAGACCTGGCTCCAGGTGGGGTTGGGGGCTGTGGGGGACGGGGGGCAGACACGGAGGGGGCGAGGCTGAGGGTGGTGCCAGTGGCAGGGAGGGGACGAGGCCTGGACTGCAGCCACAGGACCGCTGCCAACACTGCTGGCTGCTCTCCTCTGGCTCAGCGGGTCCCACGGCCACCCCCTCCCATTGTTTCAGCCCTGGTGGCTTTGAAGGAGGTCCTCTGGGAGACGTGAGCGAGGGGGGGAGTGCGTGCTGGGCAGCAGGGATGGGGAAAGGTCACTGGGGGTCCTGGACCCCGCACGGGCTCAGGACCCCCGCCCCAGGTTGGGCAGATCCTCCCCTCTTCTGGACCTTGTTTGCCTGACGGAGCCCAAGCCCCTCTTTACCCCCACCTCTCCCAGGAACTTCTGGGTGTGGGCCCCATCCAGCCCAGTGCCTCGTCTGGGCCCAAACTCCCCTCCAGGGCCAGCTGTGAGGCTCCATCCAGCCCGGTCACCTGGGGTGTGCCATGTCCACTTAGGCCAGACGGGCTGGCAGAGCTAGACGGGCCTTGGGAGCATCCGCCCCAGCCCATTTTACAGATGAGGAAGCTGAGGCCGGAAGAGGGGAGAGGCCTGGAAACTGCGCAGGACCAGAGGTCTGTGTCTCCCCTCAGCCGTTCCACGGACGCTGGGTTCCCCGACAAGATGGCGGCCAAGCAGCCTCCCCCTCTCATGAAGAAGCACAGCCAGACGGACCTTGTGAGCCGCCTGAAGACCCGCAAGATCCTGGGCGTGGGCGGGGAGGATGACGACGGGGAGATCCACCGCTCCAAGGTGGGCCGCAGAGGGCGCCTGGAGCCGGCCACGCCTGGGGTCCACCGCTGAGCACCAGTGTGGGGAGGCGGGGCTGGCCCGTCATGGGGAGAAGAGTAGCCGAGGCCCCTATAGCTGCACAAGCCCCTGGACGTAGCACATTTTTCTGGAAACTTAAAATAGAGACGTCAGGGGAATAATAAAAAGGAAAACCCATCATTAGAATGAGTGCGTTTTATGTGCGCAGTATTGCACAACTGCTCTGTAAGCATTATTTAATCTTCTTGCTGGCCCTGGGAGGCGGCGATATAGTTATTAACCCATTTTACAGATGAGGAAACTGAGGCTCGAAGAGGTTTAGGACTTCCCTGAGGCCACACCAGGAAGTGGCCTTCAAGCCCCCGTCTGCAGACCTCTGAGCTGTCCTTCTCAGCCACTGTATTTTCAGCTTCCTTTAAGCCGTGGTGTCAGGGAGGCAGAGAGGGGGTGACCCTCCCTGCCTGGGTGGCCCCTTGGCTAAGCAGAGGTCCCGGGGGTCCCTGGGTGTGCGAGGGGCTCTGGGAGGGGGCGAGTGGGCTGGGCGTGCTGTCAGCTGCCTTCTCATTGTTGCCTCTGACGCCCCTGTGTCCACAGATCAGCCAGGTCTTGGGCAATGAAATCAAGTTTACTGTTCGGGAACCTCTGGGGCTGAGGTGAGCATTTACGTGTGAGTCTGGGGGGGCAGGGTCATGGGGAGGGGCTGCCTGAGACCCCATCTTGGCAGCCTTGCCCTGTGTCGTGTTGACCTCGATTCCATCCCATCTCATTCCCTCCCCCCAAACCAGCCACCCCTGGGCTCCTCGGCTGGGGAGGGGAGGGTCCCCTGGGGCCTGGGTGGCCGTGGGGGCCTGGCTGTGACCTTCCTCTCCACGCCCCCAGGCTCTGGCAGCTTGTTTCTGCCGTGCTCTTCTCCGGCATTGCCATCATGGTGAGCCCCCGCCTCCCCGGGGACCTGGCCCTGGGTCTCACTCCCCCTGCCGCACGTCTGGGCCTCGCGGGGGCTCCTCCCCTGCCCTGGGCCCCGGCTCCCTCTCCCCCCATGGCCGTCATGCTGAGGCCCCCTGTCCAGGCTGTCTGGCTGCCTCCACCTTCCTGGCTCCCGACACTCCCCCACCTGTGCCCCACCTGCCTGGGGCATCCCAGGTCCATCGCCCATGGCCCGGACTCCTGGCCCCTGGGCACCCCAGCCCCTTCTGTCCTGGCATGGAGGGGTGGGGGGTCAAGGTCCCGGCCCTGCTCCCCGGGGAAGGAGGAGATGTGCAGGGGGAGTTTCAACAGGGACCCCCTCACCCTGAGCCTCCCGCCCGCTGTCCGCAGGCCCTCGCCTTCCCCCACCAGCTCTATGACGCCGTCTTCGATGGAGCCCAGGTGACCAGCAAGACCCCCATCCGCCTCTACGGTGGCGCCCTCCTCAGTGGGTATCACTGGGCGCACTGTGGGGGAGGGATGGGCAGCTGGGGGACCAACCTGGCCTGAGGGGAACCTGGGGAGCCTTCCTCTGTGCTGGGGCTCCCCTTCCCAGCCCCCGTTCAGCTGATGAGTCTCTCTGCTGGGTGTGTGCTGCCATCTTGTGGCCACTGGGGGAACTGGGGCTCTGTCTTTGCCATCCCGTGGGACAAGTAGTTAGTGAGTGCCCGCTGTGTGTAGTGCCCGCCTGTGCACTGGGGTACAGAGGTGAATGAGACCGGGCCCTGCCTTCCAGGGGCTTCACAGCCTAGAGGAGGAGGCAAAATCAACACAGCGTCTGCAAATACCCTCACACCCTTGGGCCTCCCATTTGTTTCCTCTCATCTGAGTCACATGGTGCCTGTTAGGAAGCTGAGTTACAGCTTTCAAACCCAGCACAGATAGTGTCCCTCCCTTCCTCCAAAACACTCTATGGCTCCCTGTTGCCTGCAGACTTTAGTCCCAGCTCCACCTGGCCTTCAGGGTCCTCTGTGGGGTGGATCCAGCCTGCCTTTCCAAACCTACCTTCCCCCATCCCCCGGGGGGCCCTGCACTCCAGCCACACCTCAGGATGCCCCATCCCTGGTTTCAGAAGGCCTCCGTGCCTTTGCACGTGCAGTTTGCTGAGCCTTGTGCCCACTGCACTTCTACTCAACCTCAAAGGCCGGCTCCAGTACCTCTGGGGCAGGGGCGGTGGAGATGGGGGCGGCTTCAAACCCTTCACCCACGCGGTGGAGAGCTGGAGTTACGGATTGTGGGGTTGGTTTGTTGAAATAGAATGAGAGCGTATCTGGTGTTCAGAGCTGGCAGACACGGTAAGAGGTTGAGGCTAAGCTGGTGGTTCTACTAAAAAATATGGCCCACCGCCTCCCCCGGGGACTTCCTTAGTGATCCCTGACTGGGCTCAGGTTCTCTGTCTCCAGGAGCACAGTGGGAAAGAAAATGATGGGGGGACCAGGTAACCCACTAACTCAGTAGACGCCATCAATGCAGAATGGTCATAGTATCTGATACGGGCTCAGTTCTCCCCTTTCACAACTGAAAAGACAGCCCCAGGGAGGGGACGGACTTGCCCGGCGTCCTCTGGTGAGCTGGAGGTTACATGGACGGGAAGGAGCTTATTGGCTGACGCAGCCGAGTCGGATCTGGAAGGAACTGGACGGGGATGGACAGATGTGTTTTAATTTGAGGAATGTGAGTGGGAGCAGGAGATGTGGAAGTCGAGATCCCGGCTACCTCGCCTTATAAGGCCACGGGGAGGAAGACCAGGCCCCTGCCCCTGCCCCTGTCCCCAAGGGGGTGGGGGTCAGGCTGCCCCGCCCCCATCCGCTCTCTGTCCCCGCCCCAGGCATCTCCCTGATCATGTGGAACGCGCTCTACACGGCGGAGAAGGTCATCATCCGGTGGACTCTGCTCACCGAAGCCTGCTACTTCGGGGTACAGTTCTTGGGTGAGTCCTGAGGCGGGCAGTGAGGGAGGGGCGGGGGTGCGGGCAGGGCAGCTGCGCCCCCCCCTTCTGGCTCTGTCCACCTGGGTTTCCAGAAGTGATGAAGGCCTGAGGGGAGGGACTCGTGGGGCTGTGTTTACCTGTGTGCCCGCACACCTGTGCTCCACACCTGACTCTTCCCTGTGGCTTCCTGAATACACACCTGCATATCCACAGCCTCCCACACGCCCGCGCACCTGCAGCCTTCCGTGCCCATCGCTCACTCTGTTCCCAGCACGGGGGTAACAGCACACCCCGGTTTGCCCACGTGCTCCCCCAGTACCTGCCCCGTGGGGACATCAGACTTGTCTGTGGCGTCGGGTGAGGGGGCAGGTCCTGCTTGTCCCAGCTGGCGGACCCCTGGCTCAGGGCGGGGGTCAGCGTGGCATCACCAGGGGGAGGCACACCCCTTCTCTGACCTCTGACTTCTCCCGGCCTTTCTTCCACAGTGGTCACTGCCACGCTGGCCGAGACGGGCCTCGTGTCCACGGGGACCCTGCTGCTCCTGGCGAGCCGCCTCCTGTTCGTTGCCATCAGCATTTACTACTATTACCAAGTCGGCCGGAAACCCAAGAAAGTCTAGCCTCCCACCGGGCCGGGGCCCCTCTGCGCAGGGAGGCCCTGGGGCCTCAGTTTCCCTTTTGTTCTTGGACGCCCGGAAGGACCCTGCTTGCCCCAGCCCTGCCCCAGGCAGGCGGGGGTGGCCGCCCTCCTCTCCTCCCGGGCACTGTGGACGCTGCGATCGCCTGGCTTTCAGGTTTGGGGGGGACGGGGCCTCCGCACCCCGTCCCTCGCCCCACACAGTGCCGCCTCCTTTTCTTGGGCCTCTTGGCCTCTGGACCCCCTGGACAGACGCCGACGGAGAGCTTGAGTCACGGGGGCATGGGGCTGAGGCGGGGCTCTGGCCCCGTCTGCCAGGAGGCCCTCCTTTCCTTCGAGAGAGGCTGTGGCCGCCTCCCTGTCCTCCCCGCCACCCCCGGCCAGTCTGGTGCCCGAGCAGCTGAACTGGGCTCTGTCTATCCTGGAAGCCCCGAGAACTTGACCCTGTGCCCCCGCTCCTGCACATGGGCCCTCCCCATGTGTGGGGGTCCCTCCATCCCCTGAGCACACACTCGGCCCTTCCCCAGCCCAGCTGGCTGTGTGGACCTGACACTCCCCTTACAGCCCTTCCGCGAGGTGGGCCACAGTCAGCCAGAGCCCTGTCTCCAGCCCCAGGCCTGGCCACCACGGGCGCTCCTGGGGCCTTGCTCTAGGCTGCTCTGGAGGCCCCTAGGAGCCCCCTCCCCCCAGTGGCCTGGGTCAGTGGCCTCACCCACAGGCCGGCCCTGACAGGTGGACACAGAGATGACCCCAGATGGAGGCCACCTGTGAGGGAGGGGGTTTGGGTTGAGGAAGAAAGAAAAGCAGTGGCATTTCCTTGTCCCTTGACATGTCCTCCAGGGTCTGAGGGCCACCTGGCTCAGCCCCGCCCCCCGTCGCCCCCTCCCCAGGGTGCCGCCCTCGGGACCTCCGGCCTGGGCTGGCCCCTAGGCCTGGCTGACTAGGGCTGGGGGCCCTTCAATCTCAGTGGGGGAAACAAACAGAAATATTTCAGCAGGCCCCCCTCTCAGCCCCCACCCCATGCCCTGGAGAAGGGGGAGAGCCCGCGCCCTCAGAGCTGAAGGCCGCGCCCTGCCCCTTCCCGGCAGCTGAGTGCTCCCAGTGTTCTCCTTCCCTCCTGTTCCCCAGGACACGAGTGTGCCCACCAGGAAGGGCAGCCCCCAGGACTGGGGACAGGCGTGCAGAGAAGCAGCCCGGGCCCCGACTCCCTTCCCGTCTTGGAGTAGAGTGTGTTTGGGGGGACATGGGTGGTCCTTAGGGGCCCCACACTGCCCTCCCCTGTGTCCTGCTGTCCCTGTAGCCACATGCCCAGAGCCCGGCAGAGAAGGGCGGCACCACTGCCGTCACAGCTGAGGAGAGCCCCAGCGGGAGGGACCCTGGGCACGGGGGACGGGCCTGCTCTTTGCTGGCGTCCGTCTCTTGCCACTGAAGCTCGTGCATCTCCAGGAGCCCTCGCTCCCCGGCCACCAAGCCCTGCGCGGGCCGGGGGCCACTGCCACCTTTGGGAGGTGGCGTGGTGGCCAGGGGTCAGTGCCTGCAGGCCAAGGCCACGTCCTCCATCTGACCATGCCTTTTAAGGCCTGGCTGAGCCTCCCGTGGGTGATGGACAGTTTGTCCTAATGATCTCTGGGCACGGCGGGTAGATTCCCCAGGGGGAGGCAGGCAGGGAAGTGGCAGTGCGGGCTTTGGGGTCAGTCTCTGGGTTGGGCATCTCGGCTGAGCCCGCTAAGCCCCCTTTCTCTCAGCCTGGGGGTGGGGGTGGCTTGGCCTTGCCGCACGGGGTGGCAGTGAGGGCCCGCTGACGTGGGCATGCCCAGGTTGTGGCACAGAGCGGTGCTCGTGAAGTCCCGTGCTGCTGGGCTAAACATCGGAGTGAGGCCCGGAGGGAGGGGGTCTGGCGGACAGACATATGGCCCGGGGTGCGGGGCACGTTAGGACAAGGGGGAGGTGTGGTTGGGGAGGAGACAATTACAAAGGGGAGAGGGACAAAGGAGCCCACAAATCTAGGGAAGAAGGCCCAGCTCCCCATCCTAAAGGTTTGGGAAGACCCAGAAAAGCCGTTGCCACTGGGACCCAGCGCCCTCTTGCCAGGCACCTGCCCCCCCAGCCCTCTCACCCCCACCCCCAAATCAAGACCACCTTTCTTCACGGTCACTATTTATTCTTCATTCCTTTTTCTTTTTGTAAGAAATGGTCACAAAAACCAGTGCAAAACCATCAGTGTGGGCATCCTGTTTATATTACAAAACTCCTTTTGATATATAATATAAAAGGGGGGGCTCACAGGAAATACACATGATAAGTTAGCTCTGCTATCTACCGTGAGGAACGTGGAGGTTTCAAAATAGACTTTCGACATAGACCCACAGGGGGAAGGGAAGAGGGGGCTTCTGGGGAGAGCGGGGTGCTGGGGCCTCGGCTGGTTTGGGGGATCCCGTCTGGGCCCCTTAGGTATGGGTAGGAGAGAGGGGCGTGGGAGGCGAGGAGGGCCCCAGCCCCTAAGATGTAGTCCCTTCTCCAAGAGGCAGCAGCTTGGGAGCAGGAAGGTGGCTTCCAGAATGGGGTGGGGTGTGTGGCCAGCAGAGGTAACCTGGCCTGTTAGTGGCGGCGAGGAAGTCTTGGCACAGAGGCCTCTCTACCCTGTCCCCCAGCTCCCCAGCAGCTGGCAGCAGCACCTGTTATGGGCTGTGTCTTGACCAGCCCAGCCACGTCTGGGAGCCTGAGAGGATCCTCTCAATGGGGCGGAGCTGTCGTCTTCCACGCCCCAAGGAGTGTGGATAGCTGCCCACCTGGGCTAGTGCTGCCGGGGGCAAGGACTGCCTGCTTTCCCGCCCCAGCCCCATGTGTGGTCAGTGGGGCCTATTCAGGGCTCCCTGGCACCTTTCTGGAAGGGCCTTTGGGAGGGGAGTTTCACATCCACCGGTGAACCAACCACCTCAGCCAGATGTTCCCCCGTGAGCTTCCTTCCTCCTCAGGGGGCCAGGAGGGGTGGGGGTGGGAGAGACTGGGAGCTGGGGGTGCTGGAAGCCAGGCTCCTCCTCACTGGGAAGGCCCCAGGTTCTCCTGGGCAGCAGGGACCTCCTGGGACTGGACCCACACAGCCGCCCAGTTTGCCCTTGACCCCCCAGCTTGTTCTGATGGTTCCTGTCAACCTCAGACCAGCTGTGTGCCTTGGCTGGAAGCTGGAGCTGAGCCTGTGGGTGTGTCTAGAGGGCAAGCCCTTCTCAGCCTGCGCTGGGGGACCCGCTGCAGGGTCCCCTGGGTGCCAGGGACGTCCAGTCATCGAGTTGCCAGGACAGGCAGCTACAGGGGCAATCTGGAAAAACCCAGCTCAGAGACCTGGGGGGAGGACCAGGACTGATGGGGACAGTGGGAGGGGGAAAGGGAAGGATGCGAGGAGGGTCAAAGGAATTTTTCCAGCAGGCACAGAACTCTGGCCACATGTCAGAGGGGGCGGTTGGCAAAGTAGGGGAGCCCTGGGATCTGGGCAGCAGCTCTGTCTCCCAGTGTCTGGAGAGCAGGAGGGGAGGCTGGACGCTGGCACATGGCCTGTGAGACACCGTGGGCTCTTCCCAGACCCTGAAGAGGAACAGTGGAGAGAGGAGAGGGGAGCAGCACCATGCTGGCCCTCCCACTCCCATGCCCATGGCAGACATCACTAATCAATCAAGATCACACTGCCCTCCCACTGAGGCCAGGCCCAACCTAGGAGCCTCTGCACAGCCTCCGGTGGCCACTCCTGACTGATTGGGGTCAAGGCATCTTGCCGTCAGCTGCCAACACTGGTCTAGAACCTGAAGCCAGCAATGAGGAGCTGACTTGTGGGTGCTGTGTGGGTGTGAATGAGTCTGTGGGGAAACCTCTCCCTGCCTGGGCCTGGAGGGAACACTCAGCAATGTGCTGTGGACATGAAGGGACAGGAAACCAGGTCACGGCAGAAATGGCCACAATGCCCTGGAGTTCTTTAGCCTGGAGATAAGGGGACTCAGGGGAGACAATGTGTGGTCTTCACACTTTGGGAAGGAGAGAGAGCAAGAGGGATGCCATGGACAGAGCCACAGAAAAACAGACCTCTTCTGTGTATTGAGGTGATGCTAAAGTCAGAGCAGTCCAAAGGCAAGGAGGCTGTCTTGGGAGGTAGTGAGCTCCCCGTCCCTGGAGGTGTGCAAGAAGAGGGTAGAGAAGTCTTGGCAGGGATCTTGTGGAAGACATCCAAGCCTCAGGAGGAGAACCAGATGGTCTTGGGGGTTCCTTCCAGCCTGGGAGCCAGGGCGTTGATGGTGAACAGGGAAGGGGAGGGGCTCGTGGGGAGCAGTGGGCAGTGTGGAAAAGGAACTGTGGCGTGTGTCCATGTGTGTGTCCCTGGGGGCTTAGCAGTGTGGGGAGGCGGGAGGAGGGCAGGGGGGACAGAATCCAGAATTTTCTTAGCTGTGGAGCTTGGAAGAGCAGTTCCTGGCCAGCCTGCCCTCTCTCTTCTGGGGAAACCTGGATGCTGCGGTCAGGGAGGGGTCTGAGCAGCTGATCTGCTGGGACTGACAGAGCCCTGGAAGGAATGACAGGCAGCCTGTCACCCGGTCCCCGTTCAGAACCGTCATGCATGTGCTGTGTGACTATGGATGAGGAGCTGCCCCTCTCTGGGCCTTCCAGATTATTTGGCCCAGTGGACGGGACAGGCAAGGATCTCTCCAGCTGGGCCATCCTTGGATCCAGTGTCCGAAGGCCACTCTTGGCCCCAGCCCGAGGCAGGGACAGCTCCATTCTCGGAGGAGCAGAGATTGCACGTGGGTTCCAATCCTTAAGGACGTGGTGACGGGATCTCCTAGGACCGCTGGGCTTTGGCGCCCTCTCTCTGAGATTTGCTTTTGCCTCCTTGTTGCCTAAATCGTCACTCCCTTGGCACCAGGTCCGGAAGCGACGAGGAGAGGGCCCGGCCCGGGGTCGCGGGGGTCCGGCTGGGCCGAGGAGGGACCGGGTCCCGGTGTTCCTTTGGTCTCTAGAGCAGCCTGCATCCCGGGCTCAGGCGCTGGGGCCCCCGCGGAGAGCCCGTGGCATCCCCGCGAGTCCAGGTGGGGGACAGCAGTCCGTATTTTTGTCTTCATTTCGTTTTGTTAAAAAAAATAGCTATTTTCCCTGCCCCTCTCCTGGCCGCTCGGGACGGCCGCACCTCCTCCCCGGGGGCCAGGAGGGCAGGGCGCGGGGGAGGGGGGGGCGTGGGTGCTGGGCAGCGCTGGGCGGGGCGTCCTCAGGCCACGCCCGCTACTGGATGCCCCTGAAGAGGCACATGGCGAAGATCATGGCGAAGAGCTGCAGGGAGAGGGGGGGTGCTGGTCAGGCGGGGCCCACCCCGCGGCCGCCCACCGCTCAGCACACTCCCGCTGTGAGGGTCCTGACATCGCCCGGGGGGGGGGGGAGCAGCCCCTCTCGCCAGTGGCTGGCGCCCTTCACGCAGTGTAGTCATGGTAAGAAGGGGGTTTGGACACGGGTGCAAATCCAGAGCCTCTATTGCCAGCGGCAACACCGGGCCAGAACACTTCCCTTCTCGGGGCCTGAGTACGTATGGAGAGCTCACCGTGTGCCAGGCAGTACTGAGCGCTAACTCAGAAACCCCTTCACAGACAGGGAGTGAGGCTCAGAGAGGTCATGTGACCCCCCTGAGGTCACACAGCTTCCAGCGGGGGAGCAGGGTTTGCGTCTAGGCGCTCTGACCCAGAGCCCAGCTCATAACGCCTGCTGTCCCCTTCTGGCTCGCAGGACGCTGGTGGGATTGAAGGAGAGGGCGGTCATCTAGGACAGAGGGACGCCTCATACGGAGACGCTTAGTGAGGAGCCACCAGGATCGTTACTAACAGACAAGGAAGATGCAGCCCTTCCCGGAGCTGGAAACAATCACTGAACGCCCGTCTAAGGGACCCTGACTCAGGGACGCCCCCTGGCCAGACTGGCCCATCCCCCGCGGCCAGATCTCTTCTTGCAAGCGGCACAAGGAATGGTCCCCAGGCCACAAGCTCATGGCCAAACCTCCAGAGGGACAGTGGGGTGGGGGAGGCGAGGCTGGGGCAGGGATACAGTAAAGGTCCCCGTCTCAGAGCGGGGCTCTGCCTCCCGGGGGGGCCACAGCTGGGCTTGTGGGCTGGGCGTGAGGGCAGCAGATCAGGAACACAGACACTGCTTAATGAGCCCTACTAGGCGCCAGGCACGTGGCCCCCATCCTCTGTAACCCCCACACCGGCCCAGGAGCAGGGTTATCGGCACCATTTTGCAGACCAGGAAAGTGCAGCTCAGACGCCCTGTGTCTGGGGACAGGCAGGGCTGGGAGCTGGCTCTAAAAGCCCAGAGTCCTGCGGGGACAGAGGCCTGCGATCTCCCCGAGTCCATGCACACATGTATCTGCTTCTGGTTCCTCGTCCCCTCCCAGGAGCGGACTCGGTCACCTAGAACAGTGCTGGCACACAGCAGTCTATGCTTGCTGAATGAACGAATGAATGAATAGATGAATCAGTGACCCCTCCCTCTCCCCGATCCCCAGCAGTCTCCCCAAACTCCCCTAGGGGGGCCGCAGGACAGTGCGAGGCTGAGCGAGGCGACCTTTACGGCGCCAGGCGTCGGGCGCCCGGAAGGCAGCCCCGCACGGCGGGCGGGGCAGGCTGACGATCGGGCGGCCGGACTTCCTGTCCCCGCAGGCCGAGGCCTGCTGAGGCCCGGGGCCCTTCCCGGAGACGCGCGGGCGTGGGCGACGCTGCGGGTCCAAGCCCCCGAGCGGCGGCTGTGACCCGGGGAGGGCGGGGCGGCTGCGCCCTCTGGCTGCAGCGCCACCTAGTGGCAGCTGCGGGCGTCTGCGTCTGCAGCCGCCTTCCCTTTGAGGGGCCCTGGGGCCTGGGGGTCAAGGGGGCTCAGATCGCCCTTGTGAGGTTAACAAGGCTCGCAGGCCCCGAACATCCCCCAGAGAAAGGGCCAGCTGCAGCCCCTACCTCAAGTCAGCTGTGCTGATCCTTCAGTCAAGAGCTCACTCTGGACCTTGGGCTGGGTTGGGGTGGGGTCTGGGGGGTTGATGGGAGGGGAATGGAGACGTTGGGGATGAGGGAGTGACCCTCAGGGCCTGCCCGTCCCCACACCGCAGTCTTGCTCAGATGCGCTCAGAGGGCCGTCATGGCTCTCCAGCAGCAGAGACACAGCCAGGCTGACCACCCCGTAGTCCCCACTACGGGTGGGCGACCCTTCTGGGGCCCGGTTAAGGACCTGGAGACGGAGGTAGGCTGGGGGGTGCAGGCACAGGGGATCTGCCCCAGACCCCGTGTGTGCCCTGCTTCTGGGGAGCTGTGGGGGGGCTTCACTCACCTCGATGGCCAGCACGCCTATGGCGAGGGCTCCTGCCAGGTAGACGTAGGTTTCGAAGGCGTTGAGGATCACCGTGTAACAGCCCTGGGGGAAGGTCGGAGATGAAGCCGCAGCCAGGAGGGACAGCCTGGGGTCAGGGCCCAGCGTCAGGACGAGGCTGTGACGCCTGCGGACTGGCAGGTGGCCCCAAGCTCAGGCGCCAGCAGGCCCACCCTGTCCAACCCCCGTGGGGACAGTTGGGGGGGGGAGGAGGGGGCGGCACGAGCCTCAGGAACGTGAGCATCACACCGAAGATGCTTCTGGCCTCCAGCCCCAGGGCAGGCTGAAGACTGCAGCCTGGGCACCAGATCAGCCACAGACCCTTTCTGTGCAGCTGCCACAGTGACAGGAATATTGGGAAATTTCCAGAAACATCTGGACTCCCTGTTGCTCTCAAAAAACCAGAAGATCCAGCAAGAGGAGCCATCGTTTCTATGTGGCAGGACCTGTCAGACGGGATGATAGCTCCCTGGGGGTGCACAGCCCCATCATTCCCTGTTCTCCCACACCCACCCTCTCTGCTCATTCTCACCACCTGCCTGCTGGCTGAAGGACTTCTGGTTTTCAGCCTCTGCCCTCAGGAAACAGCCCATCCTTCAAAACCCAGCACACACCTCACCTCCTCCGGGCAGCCCTCCAGGACCAGCCCAGCCTGCAGGGCCCCCTCTAAATGGACTGAATTCCCATGCTGTTGCTGCTTTTTCAAGCAGTCCTGGGGACACCCAAACTGAGACAGAGATGGAAATAGAGGGAGAGAGCGGGCAAAGCCAGGAACTGCCGTCGGTGACCGCCAGCCCTGAGCGCCTCATGCCTTGGGCATCTTTGTGTCCACACTCCTCCCCTCCCCCACGCTGACCAGACTGAGGCATGCTTGGTGCTTTGAATGAAATATAGACATATTTTTTTTTTCTTTTGGTGAGGAAGACTGGCCCTGAGCTAATATCCGTGTCCATCTTCCTCTATTCTGTATATGGGATGCCGCCACAGCGTGGCCTGATGAGCAGTGCATCGGTGCGTGCCCGGGATCCAAACTCTCGAACCCCGGGCCGCTGAATCGGAGCGCGCACACTTAACCACTGGGCCGGCCCTGAATGAAATACATTTTTAAAGGGGAAGAGTCTTCCCTCTTTTACAAGAAGTTGCGTCTTCTTTGCGCCCAGCCAGAGACCCTACAAGGACACAAGCCCCCGGGTGGGGTTGGGGGGCCATGCCCGGTCCTGGGGGGTGACCAGGGCTGTCTCTGGGCTCTGCTGAGATTCCTGGGTGATTCTTCAGTGATTCTTAGGCTCACACCCGTTGTCAATCACCCAGAAGCCCTGCCTCGCTGGCCGGAAGCGGAAATGACTCCTTACAAGGCTGCACTGGGTAGAGGGGCCAGGCGGATGGCATGGTACTGCCTGCTGGAGAGTGACCAGGGGATGGATGGGCAGGGAAGGCCCCCACAGGCCCTCCCTCGGGCCCCCCAGAGCGAACAAGACAGACCCAGATAAACAGACCCCACCAGCTCGACGACCTGGATCCCCAGTGCTCTGGGGGTGACCGTGTGCTAGCATCGTCTGGGCGGTGGCTGACAACACAGATGCCAGGCCCCACCCCCGAGACCCGGGATCCGGAGTCTGGTTGGCGCCCAGGAGCCTGCATCGTGAGCAGGTGCCCCGGTAATTTCTATGCCTGTGCCGTGGCCAGGCTTGGAGACACCCCAGGGCAGGTGAGAACAACAGGGAAAGAAGGTTTTAGCTGAACACGGGGGCCTCGTCTCAGCTGTGCCACTGGGAGCCCAGCCAAGGCCGTGTGACTGGGACGCAGCCCTAAGGGCACCTCCACGGGCCAGCTGGTCAAGAACCAGTGTGGCTGGAGGTCCCCTCAGAGCTGGCAGGGAAGCCCCACGTGCCCAGCCAGGCCCAGGGGCCATCCTGGATCTGCCCGCAGACCCCAAACCAACAACTCCCTTGCTCTGTTCAGCTCTTTCTTTTGTGAGGAAGACTGGCCCTGAGCTAACATCCATACCCATCTTCCTCTACTTTATACGTGGGACGCCTGCCACAGCGTGGCTTGATGAGTGGTGCGTAGCTCCACACCTGGGATCCGAACCTGCGAACCCCAGGCCGCTGAAACAGAGCGTGCACTTAACCACTACGCCTCCGGGCCGGCCCTGTGTTCAGCTCCTTTTAAAACATCAGCACCCCCACGTGTAGAACAGCAACAACAACAATCCGACCTGCTCTGGAGGGAAGGAAAGCGAGGCGGGGAGCAGCCTGGGAGGGATCCCCTCTGGGCGCCACCTGCCCCCCGGGGCCCGCCACAAGCAGCCAGTACTCCAGCCTCACCCCCTACCTCCCATACACACCAGGGTTTGTAATGCACTTTGCCGGGCCGTCCAGACAGGCGACAGCAGTAACCCGGGGGGAGGTGGTGGTCACACACGCTGGCCCAGGAGACTGGCCGCCTGCTCTCACGGTCCAGGCCTGCCACCTGCTTCCTGGGCCACCTCGAGGCATTCACCTACTTTTCTGTGCCTCAGTTGCCCATCTGTCAACTGGGTAGGCAGACAGACCACCTCACAGGACTGGTGTGCGGATCCCGTGAGATGCTTCGGATAAAGCACTGTGAGCAGTGCTGGCCTGGACCAGACCCCCATCCCTGTGAGGAGCATCCTCCCTCTCTCTCTGTGTCCTCTGAGCACAGCCTGGTGGTGGGAAGTGTCTGAGCGCAGAGGTGGGGGTGTGGGTTTACCCCCGTGTCCCCAGGTGTCATCGCTAGACAGTCTTTCTGTCTAAACACACACACACACAGACACCCACGCTGTACCACAGGGACAGAGCAGCAAGCCCCTCTCTGAGCACCAGGCTGACTCGGACATGCCTCCCCGGGGTCTTGTCCAGCACAGGAAGACGTCCCGGCCCCTCGTCGGCCGCGGGCGGGCCCCTGGGGCCTTAACCGCTCATCTCCCCTCTGTCCAGCTCTGGCACCACAGACCCTTGGGGTCCCTGGACCGAACAAGCAGACGAGGTTGGCCCACGGAGGCCGCAGGTACTGAGACCTCAGAGGGAGCGGGGAGGGCGGGGGCATGGACGGACGACGCCACCAACGCTGAGTGAGCGTCACTCTGGCGAGAACGTTGCTGGGGGCGGACGTGGTCCCATTTCATCCTGTTACAGCCCCCTGGGGGAGGGCTTCCCTGGAATTCCACGAATGGGGAAAGGAGGGGAGGGCAGCCGGACGAGTGCTCAAGGCCACACCCGAGGAGGACGGACGCGGGGTTTACATGGGGGTCCCAGTGCCGCGTGGTCCTCTGCTCCGAGGGGGAGCCGGGCATCAGGAAGGCCGGGTTCTCGCACATCCGGGTGGGTCCCTGGCTCAGGGCCCCGAGCCCGCCCACATGCTGGACATCCCCTCTTCCTCCCCTCGCGATGTTGCCCACCCCTTACCCGCACCCCTCTGCAGGGAGGGAGCACCCCCGCCCCGCTCCCCATCAGTTGCCCCCCAACTAATCTGACATGGGCGGCTAGGCCAGCGGCGCCACCTCAGAGGCCCACATGCATGTGCCCAGCATGGGCCTCCCCCCTCCAGACCACTTGCCCAGCTGCCCACTGGGTGTCCCAAAAGCACACTCAAACGCCCAAACCAGGTTCCAGATCTGCCTCCAAACCAGACCCTAGGGACTCACCCTCATCACCTGCTCATCCTCCCTTCTCCAAAGCTGAGCTACCACCAGGGCCGGGGGGTTTTGCCTCCTGAATAATTTCCCAGATCCTGAATAATTTCTCTGCATGTCCACTGCCACCACCTGGTCTACCCCATCGTCATTGCCCACTGGGACCAGCATAAAAGTCCCTCCTGTCCACTCAGGCCCCTCTACTCCCTGGCCACTGAGCAGCCAGAGTGTCAACATGGCCACATCCCCCCAGCCCCATGGGCTCCCATTGCTCTTCCAACATCCTCACCCTGGGCCCGCTGGCCCTGGGTGAGCTGGCCCTGGGTGGGCTGGCCCTACTGATGCCCTACCCAAGCTAGTCTGGCCCTGTTCACTGTGCTCCAGCCCAGTGAGCCTTCTCTTGGTTCCTGGAACACATGATGCTCCCTCGTACCCCAGGGCCTTTGCACATGCTGGACTCGCTCTCTGGCCGGGAGGATGAGGGTGTAGCACTTTGTTTCAAGGAAAGTCACAGTAGCACCCACACTTGCAACCTACTGGGAAGCAAGTGGGGAGCACTGGGCAGCGAGCAGAGAAACAGAGTGATGTGGGGAGAGAAGACCTAAGATCACCCGAACAAATGGGGATACGGATGGTTTCCTAGTGGTGGTCACCATACTGGCCTGGGGTCAAGGTCTAGCAAAGTCACCATCTACTGGGAGACCCTCTGATTTGTTTCCAGCAGGAGAACACATTATTGACTGGCCTGGGTGACCGTCATGCCCCAGGGACGGCTGAGGAATGAGCTGGAGAAGCTGCCATGGTGGGTTCAACTCAGTGGAGGAGCCTAAGTATTCATCACGGGCCACCTTCTTTCAGGATTTCCTCATTTCTCTTCACTGGAGCTCAGTGGTAAACAGCGCTGGTGGACTAACTCAACACCCAGAGACAAGTGCCCTCTGCCTTGGCTCCTGGTGGCCATGTGACCAAGTCCTAGCCAGCGAGACGTAAGCAGGAGTCTGCAGGGAGTTTCTGGGAAAGAGGCTGGTGCTACCCTTTCCCCTTCTCCCTGTCTTGAACATGGGTGGGATGTCTGGAGCCATGGCAGCCATTTTGCCACCATGAAGTGGTAAGCACAAGGAAAGGCCACAAGGATCACAGAGACAAGGCCTTGACTGACAGGATGAGCCACCGATACAACGTGGGAAGCCACTGTTTTCTGGCATTTGCGCAAGCTGCTTTGGTTGGGATTTCAGTTCCTTACAACCAAACATGCTACTCCCTGACTCAAGACTGTGATGAGGATGTGAGGCAAAGTCAGCAATGCATCCTGGGCTTTAGGGAAGTGGGATTCGGAGAACAACCAAGTAGAGACAGTCCCTCAGCAGAGGCTTTGAAAAGGGGAGAATGCTCAGGAGGGGTGTGAGTGTCTCAGAAAAGAGATCTCGGGCAGTCCTCACAAGGAACAGAGGCAGAGGCATCACAGAGAACTGACGTGGCCGCACAGGGGCCTCTCTGATGAGCTCCGACTGCAAAGTGGTGCCCGAGGCGGAAGGAGCCATCACCCCGGAGGATGAATGGGGAACTGGGAAACGGGCCAGTCTGAAGCTCTAAGGGAACAGGGTCCGTGAAGAGCCTCCGTGAGCAGTTCCCAGGTGGCCTCAGGGTACAGGATTGTCACGGGCACCGGGCCTTCCTGACAGCAGCTCCTCCCACAAGTCAGAGTTGGTTTTTCACATCGAATCCTGGGCTGTGGAGGCCGCTCTGCTCCGTGGAGCTGTCAGTGGCCCGGCTCTTTCTCTCCTGATGGTCTGACGTCCCGAGGGCCACCCCCCTGCAAGGCCCGAGCCGGCTGCCACCAAGCTGCGTTCCAGCCAGGGGGGAAAGAGGAGGGGCCGGCACGGAGATTTTCCTTAAAGACGTGACCCGGTCGCGCAAGTCACCTCTGCTCCCCTTCCTTCTGCCAGAACTCGGTCACATGGCCTCACTGCAAGGGGCTGGGAGGGGCAGCCTCCACCCGGGGGTCAGGGGTCTTACAAACCCCCTCTTTCCCAGGAGGACAGCCAGCAGCCTCTGCATCGGGATGAGGAATCTGGGGTCCAGAGAGGGTGGCTTGACCAGGGTGACACAGCGGCTGACAGCCCAGGCCTGACATCCCCCCACATCCCACGGCCTCTGCTCACGGCAGAGCCCCAACCCCTGGGGTGCCCCCCTCAAGCCCGCAGGGGCCGGATCCCAGGCCCTCGCTTCTTTATTGATGTCTCTTTCCCCCAGCGCAGGGGGCAGGACCTCAAGGGGCAGAGGAACGTGGCTCCGGGGCCTCACGAATCCTTTGACAGGACGTGGCAGGTGCCGCGGATGGAGGTGCCGGGTTTGCGGGGCAAAGCAGGGGCTGGAAAGAGCCTCGTCAGGTGGCCTCAGGTCAACTGTCCCCTCCTCGGGGACTCTGAGAGGCCTGCCTTGAGCACCCCCACCCCAGTCCCTTCTAGTCCAACATCTGGTTTGGTTTTCTTCAAGTAATCATCATCGCGTGAAACGATGACTCTATTTGTCTGCTGCTGGTTTAGCATCTGCTCCCTCTGACTAGACCGTGAGCGCCCCAGGAACCGGGGCCTTGTCTCCTGTCCCCTGCTGGGTCCCCTGCTTCTGGAACATTCCCACAAGATCCTCATTAAAGGCCTAATCCAGCGAGGGCCGTGGGGTATGGACTCAGTTCATCCTCATCCTCCCCCGACCCCCGGTCTCACACACGCCCGGGGGGTGGGGACTGGTCCGTGGGAGGGGGATCAAGTACAAGGGGGTGTCCGTCTCACAGAGGGGGCCAGGCGGGGCCCCCGTGCCCCTCAGAGGTGGCACACGCAGGATGGAGAGAGTTTCTTCTGAGACCGAGATGAAGTCCTCAGGTTGCAAGAGAAGCAAGGGAGTCTAGCAGCTTCCCTGACCTTGGAGGGTCAGGTCAGGGAAACCTTGCTCCCTTGGGTCAGGAGGTGCCCCACATGGCAGATCCGAGCTTCCCCAAAATAGAGCACAGGCTGAGGAGGCGCCCACTGTGTAACTGCAGTCCTGGCTCCCGACCTGCGTTATCGGCAGCTCAGGGAGTGCTCCGCCTGGAACACTGGAAAACTCCTACTCACCCTTTAACCCCAGCCAAAACGCCCACTCCTCTGGCCTGGGCCATCGCTGGACCATCTGCCACCCTCACCCTTTCCCCGCTTCCTCAGCCCCCATCGGGTGTCCCATATCACGGCTGACACTTCCACGAGATTCCGGAATGCCTTCAGACCCTCCGGGCCCCCACCGCCACCCACCCAGCTCTGGCCACCCGAGTCCCCCGCCCGGGGGAGCAGGGCCCGCTACCTGCTTGTTGAGGAACGGGTCCCTTCCCAGGAGGCACTCCTCCCTGCTCAGCAGGACCCCGGCCCGCGTCTGGGGTTCCCTCCGGCAGCAGGCCTCCGGCACCTCGTCACTGTCCAAAGTCAGGAGGCGAAAAACGGACGCAAACTTGAAGTCTTCAGGCCCGTTGACCCCACAGCAACCAAACTAGGAGAGCAAAGAGGAAGGGTCCAGTGGGCGGGAGCAGGACCCGGGAGCAGAGGACGGACAGCCGGCCTCTCTAAGGGCACTGAGGCAGTGGGGTGGGGCAGAGTCAAGGCCCAGGTGTGGGCTGTGTGACTCTGGGGAGGTCACTGGGTTTCTCTGAGCCTCAGTGCCCTCATCTGGAAAATGGGGTGGTGGTAACAAGTCCCGCCTCACGGGACACTCAGCACTCATAAACAGCTGCTGTGATTACTCTGATAGGTGACAATTATAAGTGCTTGAGGCCTCAAGACAGGGACAGCTAATGGGTGTCACCCCGACGGGCAAAGGCCGCCCGGAACGCTGTGTGGACGCCGATTCCGAGGCTGGTCTGGGCCCAGGCGCACGAGCAGAGCGGCCGTGGGGCCGGGCCTGTGTGGCAGTGGGCGTCCCGGCTCCACGAGCTCCCGGCCTCCGGGGTGACTCACGGCGATCATGACCGAGTTCCAGGTGGCAGAGAAGACGTCCGTGTCGTTGCTGCCCTGGTAGTGCTTGGTGAGCTCCTTGGTGAAGAACTCGCGGGTGAGCTGGGGGAGACGGAGGGCAGAGGGCGGCTGGGGCCCGGCAGCCTGGGCGGCCCCCCAACCCTGGCCTCTCTGGCATCTCCCTCGGTGGGGGCGGGGGGAGGCCTCGGGGCCCTGGGACCTGGGGCTCTCCTAAGCCCCCAGCTCGGGTGGGCCCCTTACCCCCCGCCCCAAGGCCCGGGGCCTCCCCGCATGGGCAGGTCAGGGGCCCAGAGAGGAAGTCCACATCACCCCCCTCTGCAAACCCGAGGCCAGAGCACCACGGGAAGCTCGCTGGGCCTGCAGCTCTTCCCAGAGGGAGGGTTTATCGGGGGGGGGGGCTTGCCCCTCCCCACCCTCCCACCCTGAGCTGCCCCTCAGACAGAGCCCAGTGGATACCCGGGGTCCAGGCCCTGAAGAGGCCCCGGGGCGGAGCAGGGAGCCTGCACGTCCAGTTTCCAGAGACGTCCTCGGTAGTGGGTCCTCACCCTCGGGACCCTCTCCCGAGGTCTAACCACCGTCCTTCCCGCTGCGGTGAAAGGGCGGCCCTGGGTGCGGCCCGGCAGAGGGAGACCTGCCCGCAGGCTGCTGCCCTCGCCCCACCCCGTTTATTCCAGGCCCCCCGGCTGTGGGGTCAGGCTCTGCAGACCCAGGAGAGGGAGCTGGGGGGCTGGAGCTCCTGGAACAAGATGGCCTGTGGGGCAAGTGGCCCAAACTGGATGCTGCCAGCGTCTCACCCGAGTGCCCTGCCCTGTTCTCCAGACGTCACACACTCCAGAGCTCTGGGGACAGCCTCTCCGACCACCCCCAGACTCTCAAATGACTATTGCTGGGCCATCGCTGGGCAAGGTGTGGAGCGGAAGATTCCAGAATCAGGTGTGGGGTTGCACTAGATGCTTTGGAAGAGCAAAGCCCCTTAATGGCCCCCTGACTCTGACCTTCTGGAAAAGCCCCTGCAGGCAGAGGCGGCCTGGGTCTCTCTGGGCTGTGGGGCCCCGCTGGGGGTGGGTCACGATCTGGGCTGGAAGTGCGGGGGGCGAGGCTGCTGACTCGGGGAGACCCCTTGGAGAGTGGAGGGGCTGGCCGGGAACCGCCACCGACACCTCGCGGGTGGCAGGGCCGGAGGCGCGTGGGTGGGTACCTACATTCTCCCGGAAGATGAAGGCCAGGACGGCCGCCGACAGCTCCGCCAAGAAGATGATCAGAATGAAGAGGAAGAACTGCAACAGAAGGGCAGGCTCGTGAGCCCGGGGGGCGGGAAGGGGACAGGGCGCCGCTCACCGATCCACCCTTCCATCCGTCACACAGCTGACACAACGGACTGACTTTGTGAAACTTCGCTGCCACAGGCCAGACGTTTTTCATAATAAACACACCAACAATCCATCTTTGGAGTCAACATGGTTGTAACACAAATATGGAAACAGAAAACCAAATATGCCTTCTATGCCAATGGCATCCCTCAGACGAGGCCCCTTGTGCAGTGCACGATCTGAACAACCAGACCTGGCAGCCCTGGAGGGAGATGGATGTTGAAATCTGTTTGGGCCCCCTCCAGGTGGACTGTACAAGCTGTGGGAATCCGGAGTTCCTCGGGGATCCCTGGCTGGCTTTCCCCACCCCGCCAGCCCCAGGGCCACCTCTCCCAGTCCTGCTCTGCTCACTGCATTTCTTGATGTTCCCCTTTTCTGATGTTCCTCACACACTGGGCTCCATCTGCCAGGAAGCTCCCACCCTTCCCCCCGCACCAGTTCCTCACTTTCCAGATCAGGGTAGCCTCAGCCCCCCACCTGGCTCCCCACATCGCAGCCCCACAGAGGCGCCCGCACGGCCGCTGCTGCACCCCACTGGGTCACTGACTTAGGCACAGAGGCTGTAACTCAGCCAGCTGTGTTTCCAGTGCCCAGGCCGCACGGGTGTCTGTCAGGCTCTCAGATGGATGAATGAACCCACGAGTGACCGACTCGCTGCAATGACCTTGCTCTCTGCTACACCTCAGGCCCTGGTCGCCATGGCCACTGTTTTGCGTGACGGCTGTTGGCAGAAGAAAGAGGAAATGGCTTTGCCTTCCTGACCCAGCATTGCTGGTGCCCTTGGCATCTAGTCTCTGACAACCCTGGAGTTGTCACCCCACCTGGAGACCACCAGCAGAGGGATAAATGCCCAGGGCACACGGAGACAGGTTCTCACACACCCTCCCAGCGCCCTCGGCCAGCTGTTCCTGAAACCTGCTCCCTTGGGTCACAGTCCTCAGAACCGCCAGGCTGCACTGGATGTGCCTGGGCTGGGAGGAGGCCCAGGTCCCGGGCTTAGCATCAGACACC
The DNA here is from genome assembly GCF_020826845.1 of Diceros bicornis minor. Lineage (NCBI taxonomy): Eukaryota > Metazoa > Chordata > Mammalia > Perissodactyla > Rhinocerotidae > Diceros > Diceros bicornis. Next base: position 25,158,681 of record NC_080770.1, read on the forward strand.
TCAGCCCGCCTTGCCCCGCTTTGTGTGACTGGGACAATCACTCAAACCCCTCTGAGCCTCAGTTTCCTCGACAGTAAAATGGGGATGATAACCCCCACTACCAGGGTCACCGAAGGTAATAAGAAATACTGGATGGGAGCGTGTTCTATATACCGTCCAAGAGGCTAAGCAAAGCTCGTCGCTGAGGCTCTTACAAGAGCAGAAGGAACTCGAAAGCTGGTTCATGGGCAGTTGAGGCTCGTTCCCTGAGCCTCGAGAGCCTGGCTCTGGGGACACGGCGCTGGTTTCCTCTCGGACACTCTCGTGGGTGTGGACGACGCCCTCGGTGTCTCTCTCGGATCATGTCTCTTCTGGTCAGAAGGTTTCTGTCACTTTATCCTCATCTCAGGAAGCCATGTCCCTTCCCCGACTTTCAGCTTGAACAGCGGCTGCCCCACAGAGATCCCGAGGTTTCTCCAAACGGCGTGGGTGACGGCCCAAGGGCCTGGGGATGGGTTCCGAGATGGTCCATCCAGGGTGCGGATGAGAAACACCTCCCAGACCTGTCAAACGGCTTTGTTTTGTTTCTTTTAAATGTCCAAACCAAGGAGAACCCCTTGCTTCAACAGATCCGCCAGCACAGGGCGTGGGTCTGTTCATTCTCCGCCCCAATTGTCGTCTTGGGCACGGGGGTCTCGCCAGCTTCAAGCTGCCTCCCACCCGGGCTCCGGCCTCGCAGAGGCTTGCTGGCCATTAGAACCTGAGGCCTGGCCCACGGTCTCCTGTCTGGTTAGGCCCCCGTTTCCACAGTGGAGGAACCAGGCCGGAGAAGGGAATGACCACTCCAAAGGTGCGCGGCTCGAAAGTTCCAGAGCAAATACTTTCCTCTTGAAAAACCAGCTCTTCGCAGAGCTCCATGCACCTTCTCCTCGCCCTGCTGAGGAGCGCGGGTCAGGACCGGCCTGCCAGCGGCTCTTCTGAGCCCAGGGGTCTGGTTCTGACAGGTCAGCGGCAGCCTCGCCGGGGTCAGCTGTGTGGGTGACCTCGGGCTGAGGTCGGGGGCTGGGCAGAGTCCCCCACCCAGAGAGGACCGTGACAGAGGGCCTCCTGGGCCCCCGGCAGGCAGCCCAGCCATGACTCCCGCAGTCCATTCTGCCACCCCCACGGGCCCCACCCCCAGGAGCTGCACGGCCCCTGGGCTGGGCGGTGTGTTCTCCATCCCTGCGGCCTCTCGTCCCCCAGCAGTGATGGAGGCCCCGGCAGGGCTCCTGGCACTTCCCTTTGGCTGGTGACGGATGGGCATCCGGCTGTTTCACAGGCCTCCACGGGGGCCCTCCCTGCCCTCTGCCCTCTCGGGGGAGTTGCCGGCAAAGAGCGGCCTCAGCAATGGTCTCCACCCTCGGAGATGCGGCTGAGCTGGCGCTGGCTACCAACCGCCGCCTAGACGGTAATAAACTACGGATGCGACCGGGCTCCCGCCCCGGCCAGCCCGCGTGCTTGACACTCTGGGAGTGTATGCACCATCCGGGGTGACCTAGCACGGCTTCCGTGACAGGATGCTGGTGACGCGCTGGCACGAGGCTGCCACGACGTGAAGGCTGCTCAGGCGGTGGTCCAGAACCAAGGGCACAGCCCCCCTGCAGACAAGTGCCAGGACGGGTGATCTCTGGAAAACTAGCGCTGCCCACCACCTACGGAGCACTCGCTACCTAGGCGCTGCGGATCTGACACGGCAGCCTGGCGGAGCAGCTGCTCTGACCATCAACGCCCCACTTTACTGACAGGGACATTGCGACCCTGAGAGGGTAGCACTTGGATCAAGCTGGCCCAGTGGGTAGGTGGTACACCTGGGATGACCACGGGAACTCCGATTTCAGAACATGGCCTCTTAACACCAAGTTATCCTGGAACCCGGAAGAGCCTCCAAGCCTTAAGACTTTCAGATGGCCTGTAGGGTCTCTCGTGGGTCAACACCCATGCTTTTAGTTTCTCATTTATGAAGTGCTGACATACGCCAAGAACAGAGCTAAGCAAGATGCACATATTTTCTCACTAAACCAGGATCACAACGCTATGGCTGGGAAGGAGGTATTGTTATCTCCATTTTGCACGTGACGATCTGAGGTTCTGAGAGGTTAGGTAACCAGCCTCAGGTCACACAGCTAGGAAATGGCAGAGCAGGGATGAGAAACAGGCTTTTCTGACTCCAATGCCACACCTCTGACACTGTCTCCTCTCTGGTCCAAGGCTGTTCAGTGAGCACTTACTCTGCACCAGCAGTGTGCTAGGTACTGGCAAACAAACACGCACAAGGCAGGTGGGGTCCCCATCCTCATGGAGTTTACACTGAGCCGAGATTCATGGTTCGTGAAGTGAAATTCATGAGACGAAATGCATGAGGTCCATGAGATGAAGCTAAAGAAGGAAGCTAGTGACTCATAGACTGGGGAAAGCGGGCCTGCCCAGAGGAAGGGGGTCTGCAGACCTCCGTGCCGTTGCTCCCGCCTGGAGCAGGGTTCCCCCAAGCACGGAGACCCAGGGGTGACTTGAGAGCGTGAGTGACCTGAAGGAAAGTGCTGGGCTGTGGTCCCAACATCGTAACTATTCAACCTCTGGCAACTCGCCTTCTCCAGCACGAAACAATTTCCTCCTGCTCAACGTGGTTCCCCCTGGTGATGCGGGGGGATCTCCTGGACCGGCCACAGGGCTGGTCCTGAAGCCTCTTGGGGCTTCCCCTAACCAGGGTCTTTCCCAGGGTTTGTTCCCCTTGAGTTCATCTGACTTCATCCCATTTGCTTAAGGACGTAATTTCTAAACATCAAATTGACAACACTTTGCTTCGGATGAGAAAATGAACAAAAGGGTGGAAACTGCTATTTTGCCTACTGGTGAGCACTTCCAGACTTTTCTAACCCATCTGCCTACGGGCACGCCTGCTTTCAGTTCTCATTTCTGATAAATATTTACCAAATTTACATACTTGATGTGCGATTCAGCTCACTTCTCTCTTTTAAATATGCTCATCTCTTTTTTGCTCTTTTCCAATTTAGCATGCCTTTGTTATAAAATATAAAAAATATCTGAACCTTTAAATAAATTGGCTAAAAACCTTCCTTGAACTCGTCATAGGTAAGCAACTAGGAAAAAGGGACGCCACAAAATGTCAGTAACAGGCTGAAATTGTCCTATTGTATGTGAAAATGGTGCACAATTGATCAACAGGAGTGCTTGGAAAATGTATCTTTAGAAAAATTGATCATTAGGTGACGCGGTCATTAGGCTCATTGTCCCTGGGCTAAGGGTCGCCGGGGCCCTGTGGGTTTTAGCCTCAGAGCAGTGGGGAGGAGACGCTAAGTTGACCCCCATCTCCAGGCCTCTTTTCTCTGCAGGCCTTCGAGCCACGGTTCTCGACATGGCTGAAGTCGCTCCCTCTGGGCTCCTCCCAAGACAAGTCTTCCCTCCCTCCTGGAGGTGGTCTTAGGCTTCTGGAAGGACCCAGCGTCTACCAGGTTGAGACTCGGTGCCCCTCTTCAGCTGGAACCACCACATGGCCAGGTCCAGGTTGGAAGGGAGAAGTGGTTCTTCCTATTTTTCAGGTCATGAATCTTTTTGAAAACCTTCCAGAAGCCGTGGTGTCTGTCCCCAGAAACATGCACACAAACTCACACACACACAACACATATGTACAGGCACACACACAGGCCCTGAAAAATATTTTGCACATTAATTTTAAGTGAATTTTGGACCAGGTGAGGCCATTCCAGGTCAGGAGCCCCTGGACCAGCCCTGATCTGAGAGACGGGTGACCTGGGTGCCAGGGTCCCCTGTCTTTGACATGTACCGTGACCTCAGGCTTGTACATGCTGGGCCTCAGAGAGAGAGGGCAGGGGAGGGGATGCAGGGGAAGGAGAGAGAGAGGCAGGGAGACAGGGCAGAGGCAGGAGCGCTCAGGAGACGGATCAGGAAAGGCAGCAGGAATAGAAACCAAGAGATCAGAGAGACGGAGGCAGAGAAAGAGCGAGAAAAGGAAGGGGGCAGCAGAGAGACAAAGAGACTGGAGAGAGACAAGGGAGGAAGAGGCACAAGAGAGGAGTGGAAGGGGCTCCTCTAGGTCCGGTGGGCTGGACCCAGCTGCAGCCAGGACTTGTCTCTCTGGGGGACTTGGGGCTAACCTCGTCCCGTCCGTGGGCCTCAGTCTTCTCCCCTAAGCACTGGGGAGAGTGACGTCCTCGATGTCCTCATCCAGCTGGCAGGCTCTGAGGGAGGCACTTAGCAGGAGAGGGCTTTCGAGGCCCCAGCCTGGCATCCCGACTTGGCTTCAGAGATGAGCCCATTAGCAACGGATGAGCCCCGGGGGCCGAGGGGAAGGGGAGAGGGAGGTTTGGCACCTCCTGGGACCCAGATCCCACTCCTTTCAAGTGCCCCAGCCCAGACGTTCTGGCCCCATCTGATGCTGTAGGGCGCTCTCCACCAGGGGGCGCCCAAGGTTCCTTCGTTTCTCTCCAGATGAAAAGTTCCAGCGTTTGCTGCTGAAGGCTGAGGGACCCAAGGCTGCCGTGTCACACAGGTCACAGCCGCATTCGCTTTCTCTCTGGGACGTGGGGCCTCTCACTGTGACACGAATGGGGGCCGAACAGTCTGTTCTCATCTGGGGAGGAGGCACCACTGTGGCAGATCTCTGCCTCCCACAGCCACTGGGGGCTGGCTGGTGGGCAGGAGTGGACAGATGCCTTGCAAGGAGTTGACCAGCCCATGTCTCTCTATGCTTAACTTCCGACCACCCACCCACTCCCCCACAGGAGCGTCTCCAAGCTGACCCGTCCACAGCTCACTTCTCTAGGCAGGGCTGGTTTTTTTTTTTTTTTTGTGAGGAAGATCGGCCCTGAGCTAACATCTGCCAATCCTCCTCTTTTTGCTGAAGACGACTGGCCCTGGGCTAACATCCATGCCCATCTTCCTCTACTTTATATGGGACGCTGCCACAGCATGGCTTGCCAAGCGGTGCGTCGGTGCGCGCCCAGGATCCGAACTGGCAAACCCCGGGCCGCCGCAGCGGAGCGCGCGCACTTAACTGCTTGTGCCACCAGGCCGGCCCCTAGGCAGGGCTGTTTTTAACTCACCCCACAGCATGACTGGGCTCAACCCAGAAATTCTCCCAGCGCTGGGGTCTCACAGGACCCAGCAGCAGAGAGAGGATCCATCCATCGGGCCAGGAAAGAAAGCTGAGGCCCAAAGAACCACAGCCCACGGGAATACAGAAGCCCAGAGAAACAGAACTTCCACTGCCTGCCTTGTTGGCTCCAACTTACAGCTGTCGGCCGCTCGTTTAACAAGCAGACATTAAGGCTCAGAGAGGTTAAGAAACTGGACCGGAATCACAGCATCCTTAGTTAGGGGCAGAGCAGGGTGCACAGCCAAACCCAGGCCCACCTGCTGCCCAGCTCATCCTCGTGGGCTCGATGCCTCCCCGCGACTGTCCTTGAGCGAGGGGACAGTCACTCTCGGCCCCCGACGCATCTTCGTCAACTAGTGAACCATGTGGCCCATAACAGCATAAGGAATAAAGGACCTTCAGAGATCATATCATTTCTATTTCAGAAGTGGAAACGCAAAAGGTGAAGGATTTACCCGACAGCTATCTTAGCTCTGTTACCGAGGAGTCATATACTCGAGTTTCTAAAAGTGAGCAAGGAGACAAGCATCATGGTCCACGTTCTCAGCTGACCCCGCCTTGGAGAAGCCTGGCTGTTCAGACCTGGAGGCCAAGGTCACGTTCCACCTGGGGGCCGCTCGCCCACCCGGCAGGCTCCCGGAGGACCGCCTACCTGGCCCAGACCTCTGTGCGAGCGCCCTGCGGTGCAGACCCAGGGCCCCCACTCCCGCCCGGGGCCCCGCGGGTGGGGTACTCACAAGCAGCAGCAGACACTTGCTCTCACGGACGGCCCCACAGCAGCCCAGGAAACCCAGCAGGACAAGCAGGCCCCCCATGGCCAGGAGGATGTAGGCGCCCGTGATGAGCAGGGGGTTGGCGGCCACGATCTCCCGGAAGCCGGTGGGGTCCACCAGGACCCAGATGCCGATGCCCAGCAGGCAGGCCCCACCCAGCTGCTCCCAGGGCCAGTGGAGGAGGAAGGAGAAGAGGAGGACAGACAGGGAGGTTAGATATCACTGCCATTCCCCCGAGCGAGGCCCTGGACAGAGGTGCTGGGTGCCCAGGGGACGGGGCGGGATCCATCTGCCTACTTCCCAGTAGTGGTTTTCATCACTTTGAATTTTCCTGGTTACCCGACCTTAGTGGGCTATGCACCGTCTAGACCCCATCTCTAGCCCCCGCCCCACCTCGGGCTGCTGAGACCCACGTCATGGAGGGTTCTTTTGCCACTTTTATATTCTCCTTCAATCTCAGAGCTGCGGGATAACGAAGTCACCTAGTCCGACCCCCTGATTCCACACTGAGGTCCAGAGAGGGCCAACAACTTGCAGAAGGTCACACAGCAAGTTCGCGGCAGAGTCAGGGCTGAATCCTGGGCCTCCCTGATTCCAGCCCTAAGGACACTCACCAAACTCCACCAACATGCTGGGACACCTACGCTGTGCCTGCACCATGCTGGGGCTGGGGAAACACAGACAAAAGCATCCTCTTTGTCCCAACAGGAGCTCTCAGCCAGGCTGGGCTCCCCATTCTTAAATCCATGACTCAAAAGCCTTCTTGTTTATGTCTCCATCTCCACCCTTTACTCATCTTTGGAGAAAGGGCTGTGCCACTCACTAGCTGTGTGACCTCAGGTAAGTGGCTTAATTTCTCTGAGCCTTAGCTTCCTTTTGATAAAAAGAGGATACAAATTCCCACCTACCCAGGTGGCCCCAAGGAAGAAAGCACAGAATGGACATGATTGTGCTTAGCAGGTTTCAATAAATATCTTTTCCATCTGTCTTGGGCACAGACTGGCATGGAAGTGGGTATGTGCAGAACCGGTTTGGCATCATCAGGTTTTGAAGGCTGTAAAGTGTTTGAAATCCCCTTGTTTGAAACCATCTGTTGGAGGTTTCGGGGTTCAACTCTTGTGTGCTGAGGTCTGCCTCAAAGAGGGCTCGACACGGACTGAACTGGCCAGGGTGACCCGACCCCATTTCCCCTGGGGACGCTGGGGCTTGCGCAGGGTCACCCGGCATGGAAGTTGGGTAGACATATTCCAGGCACTTCCTAAACTAATCTTGTTTAATTTTCAAAAAAACCTGTTGAGGTATGTAATGAAGATACTGAGGTTCAGAGAGGTGGGAGTCTGTAGGGCTCCCTGCTCTTCAGGATTACGGGGCCAGGGCAGAAACCCAGGAGAGTTGCTTTCATGTATAAAAAGTAGATGGAGAGACAGAGACAGAGACAGACAGACAGTCAGTCTTGACCAGAAAGGGCCCTCTTTTTCAGAGTGACCCTGCCCTGGAGGACATTAGTGGACACGTACTCATCCAGGTCTTGGCTGCACTAAGGTCAAAGGTTGAGGCGGGGTCAGGAAAGCCTGCGGGGGCTCAAGACGCCAGGAGGCCACGGGCCTGAGCAGAGCCCTCGAGGGCCGCCAGCAGGTGGGCTGTGCTGCAGGGCGCTGGGCTGGCCCCCTGAGCACCCGGGCCTGTCCCTTCATGGATAGAATCCGTAGGTTGGATGGGGATGGAGCTACACTGTTGAGTGCCAACACATCCCAGGCACTTCCTAAACTAATCTTGCTTAATTTTCAAAAAATCTGTTGAGGTAGCTAATTAAGGGATGAAGATACCGAGGTTCAGAGGGGTGAAATGTGGTTCAGATCACGTAGCTGATAAGAGGCTGAGCTGGGCTTTGAACCTAGGTCTTCCAGTCCAGAGAGGTTTCTAGTTACACCAGGTGGCTACATCAGCTCGGCCCCTCCAGCTCTGATGTCTGTCATCGCTCTGGGGGTCAGGGCTGGGTGGGGCTCCCTCTGATCACCCCATCCCCCCTTCTCCCCCACTCCCCACCAGGGCTCAGATCCCAAGACAGTGGCTAGGACTGAGGACTCGTCCTTTGTCAGAGGAGCTGCACCATCCCAGGGTCTCTCCTACGAGGGTGGGCTCTTTGGAGCGGAGTGGGCACCACCGGGGGCCTCCCCTCCACCAAATCCTGGCTGGGCAGGTGGACCGGCTTCCGGCCCAGGCCCCTGTTCCCACCCTGGGACTCAGCCCCGTGTGACTGCTCCCAAGCAGCAGTCAGTTCTGCCCGCCCAGCAGAGGCCCTCAGAGACCCAGCCGTGTTCCAGGAATACTTACGAAAATGAAGAAATTGAAAACAAACATCAGATACTTCATGCAGCTCAGACAGTCGCCTTCCATGGTGCTCCGCCTGCAAAACAGCCAGGCCCCTCAGTCCTCCCGCTGGGGGACCCCACCCAGAAAGAACTCCTACCCCGTGCCCCTCCCGTCCCCCATGGGGGTCCCCAACCTGCCCTTGCAGTGGGTGAGGGAATAATTTCCTCTCCCAGGGAAGACACTTTGCCCCGTGGGGCCAGAGTTAGGAGTGAGAACTTGGGAGCCAGCTTGCCTGGGTTCGAGCCCCGTCTCTACCCTTCATTTGCTCTGTGGCCTAAGGCAAATTACTCCACCTCTCTGAGTCTTGCTCTCTCCAACTTGAAAATAGAGATTAAAACCAGAAGCTTCCTCCCAAGCACTGTTGTGAGGATTAACTGAAATAATGCAGTAACATGCTTAGCACCGCGTACAGCACATGGCAAGAGCTCAATGGTGCTACTTCACGATGTTCCTTGATGGCAGAGGGGAGCCTTCCACTTGTGAGATGAGAAACTAAGGCTCAGAGCCTTGAGGGACGTGGCAAGGTTGCGGAGCAGAATCAGAGCCCCGGCTAGACAAACTTCCCACCACCCCACACGCCCTCCAGCTGCAGGATGCCCAGCGAGGAGGCGATGCAGAGGAAGAGAGGCGCAGGGCCCAGACCCTCCCTGTGCCCTGCCTACCTCCATCATGAGACCTACAGCATCCCCCTTTCCCAGGAGCCTTCCCTGTCCCCACCTAAAAGTATGCCCACAGTAGTGAGTCACTGAATACAATTCTATTCAGCCTGCATTTATTGTGCGTCTACTGTATGCCAGGCACTGGGGCTTGAAACCGATGAGTTGCAGCTTCCCCATCCCCGGGGGAGCAGACAGCATCTGCTGCCACAAGTCAGAACTCAGGTCCATGAGCCACCTTTGTATTCAATATACAAGATTCACTATTTCCACTTTCTTCATGACAGCCCTGGGGAGGGGAGGGCCGGACCAGGAGGACCCACTCCTTCCCTTGTTCCAGGCCCGTCCTCCTGGCGGGCGGCGGGAGGGCTGAGACTCAGTGGGGACCCAGGGGTACGGCCTGCTGCTAGCCAGCCCCTCTTCTGACCGGCCCACGCCAGCTTGACCATTGTCCTTGGCTGTGGCTCATCCTTGTCTCTTGTGTCCCCCCAGGCCCAGGCTCTCCTCCTCCAGAACAGGTCCCCAGGATGCCATCTCCAGGCCAAGCCCCCAGCATGTCCCTCCTCCATCCCTGACCTAGAAAGCATCGTCTACCCTGCCTCTAAGCACAGCAGTTCCAAGCACGGGCTCTGACGTCAGACACACCGGGGCTCCAGCCCTGGCTCCTCCTCTCTCCCTCTGTCTTTGGCAAGTGACTTAAGCTCTTGGAGCCTCAGTTTCTTCATCTGTGAAAACGGGCATTTACGACCTACATTGTGGCGTGTCGTGAGGATTACGTCCTATGTAAGGGCCCCCTCTGCACCTGGCTGGGAGCGGGACAGCTCTTACTATGACCACACCCAACTCTGTGGTCATGGGTGACTCAGTGGCTGTCGTTCCCCATGAGATCAGGACCCAGGACAACGAGCTGCACCCCAGGTGCCGCCGGCTGAGCCCCCTTCTTTGGCACTTGGCTGCCTCAGCTGCACACATCTGCCGAGACCCTGTGCTCTCCGGAGAGGGGGACGAGGATGCGAAAGAACATTTATGGAGCCCTGACTCCCTGCAGCCACACGCCAGCTCCGTGAAGTGACTGCCTGCAATCTCCCCACAACCCCACGCGGCAGGAGGCACTGCGTCCATTCTACAGAGGAGGACACTGAGGCCCAGGGAGGTGAAGCGACCTGCCCCACATACACCCCGCCCCAGATCCTGTGCTCCACCTGGCTCAGGGCAGCTGTTCAGGCAGAGAGCAGAGCAGAAGGAGCACTGGACTGGGAGTCCAGAGCCCGGTCTTCTGCTCTGCACATCACTTCCTCTCTCTGGCCTCAGTGTCTTCCCTAAAAAATGATGCAGGAATTTGATGACCTGTCAGGCTCTGACTTGGACGGGCCTTTAGAGGGCAGAAGAGGCCGCCCCAGTGGGATGCTGAAAACTCTGCAGGAAGCCGGGCTTCCTCTCCTCTGCCCACACAGGCACAGCTGCTCTCCGGGGCGGGATCCGCTTCAGCCGGCCCTGGCTGTTGAGCAATAAAGACGGCAGCTCATAAACGGGCTACCTGTATTTATTACACACCACATTCATTAGAGATGACATCTAACGGGCGGCCGTGGAGGGCTGGGCTCCCAGACAAACGCAATAAAAGGAGACGTGTCTCCTGGGAAGAGCTTCCAGCAACCTCGAAGGTGAGGCAGGTTGAAAAACAGACCATGTGAGCCGGAGGGCGGATGGAGATGTGGAGGCCCGAGTTCCAGCTCTGGGCAGCGTGGGCAAGCGGAAAGAGGGCTTTGGTGCCTGACAGAGGATCAAATCCCAGCTCTGCCAGGCTTGGCTGGTGGCCTGGGGCAAGTTCCTAAACTGCGTGCCTCTGAGTTTCCTTGTCTTTAAAATTAGTATAAAAAGAATGCCTTCCTCATAACGCATGGAAAATACTAAGTGCCAGGCTTGGCACATGGCAGCTCATAATAGTAACAGCTGGTAACAGCTGGCAGACCTTGAGTTCTCACTACATGCCAAGGATCATGCACGATCTCATTTAATCCTTGTAAAGCTCCAGGATATAGGTAACGTCAGCTCTATTTTTCAGGAGAGGGAATTAAGGCTCAGAGAGGTGGAATCACTTATCCAAGGTCACACAGCAAGGAAGTGCCTGAGCCAGGATTTGAACCCAAGTCTGTCGTCACCTGGAGCCACAACTCTTAACCACCATTTTCAATAAATCCTAATGCCCTTGCCCCATTCATCCATCCTTTTCTATAATTCAGGCCCGTCTTCACACCTCCTATGCCACTTTATTTCCCACTGTCCAGGGGAAACAGCCCCCGGGCCATCATCCACTGCCAGGAGGAAGTCAAAAGACAGATGTCCGCCTGCTCCACCCGTGGGGACACACCTCCACAGCCTATTGGCCAGACAAGAGTGACAGACACATGGAGCCTCCAATCCCCGCTGTTAGCTCCGCCCACCCGCCGAGCCTTTTGGAAGCTAAGCGCAGGCTCACACAGGTACCTCTAAGGAGAGGGGGAACGTGGAGGGTCTCTGGAGGGTGGGCGGAGGACACACTCGAGACCGTGAGGTGCCAGGGCTTAGTCGTTCCTCAAGAGCTGTGCAGAGACACTTATGAAGGGGCCTGGGGCCTCTCTGCTGCAGGGAGATGACAGCCCTCCCTGGGGCAGGGGTGACGGGCCGGCTGAGGTTTCCCCAACCCGTGGAGCCCACCGGGACCCGCGGGAACATCAGCGGGGGCTGCAGGGTCGGTCGGGTCCTGGCTCCACCCCCCTCCACCCTGGTGACCCCGGACAGATCACGTAACCTCTCTGGCCTTTGCCTTCATGTCTGCAAAATGGGGGGGAGCGCCGACCTCCTCAGGAAGTTGCACGGACCGAGAATTAAATGATGACGTATGCAGAGCTTATCACGCTGTGCCTGGCACTCGGTGGCCCTGTCCCTTCTCTCCACGCGGCGGCTCCCCTCACCTGCCCTCCCAGGGCCCAGCTACATCAGCCGCAGCTCCCCCAGTCGGCAGATGGGGGCACTGTGACGCGGAGATGTCTGAGCCGCGAGAACAGGTGTGTTCAGTGGTTCTCAAACCGGGTTCCCTGAGACGAGCATTAAAGCTCTTTTCAAGATTTCAAGCAGCATCTCAGAAATTATCCCCTCCCCACCGGCCGGCTCAAGGGGCAAATGTCTTGGGTTTTGGAGCAATTAAACCACTCCAGGGTGGGGACCCTGTTTCCCCGGTTGTTCAGAAGCTCTGGCCAACCAGGTATGCATGATTTTGCAGGACAAAAACTAAGGAGAAGCTAACCTATACTTAATAGATGACTTGGTAAAGCCAGCGCTATTTGGTAGATAAAATCCTTTAAACCTTGGGGCCCAGAGGGTTGAAATCTGGAGTCAGCCTCACAGGAATTGGAATTCCCAATTCCACAGGGAATTTGGATTCGGTGCAAATTCCCCGCACACATCAGGAGAGCCTGCGGGACAGCAGGTCCGGTGCTGCCATTCCACATGGGCGTCTGCCCCGGGCAGAGCACGGCGGGAGTCACGGACTTGCTGCCATGGGTCTTGTGGTCTCAGGGCTCCTGTGTCTGTCACAGCACCGGCCAAGGGAGGGTTCTGGCTTACAGATGGGCATTTTATCATACAACATGACCCCCAGATGCAACTGACTTTTTTGTACCAAAACCAGGTGTTTAAGAGCTTTAAAGGGACTTAAGGGAAACTTGTATTTGACACTATTCTTATTTGTGTAAGCGCTGATTTAGAACCCAGCCCTTGTATGACTTATGTCACCAGCATTTCAGTAAACCAAGTTCTTGGTCCTGAAACGGTAGGGCAGCACTGGTCTGGCCCAACACCCTCACTTTAGAAATGACACAATTGAGGCTGAGAAGGGAAGGGGGCTTGGCCAAGTTACAAAACCAGCTCCTGACGGATCTGAGCCTGGAGCCCTGTTTCTGGAAGCCCAGGCCAGTGGCCAGGGACACACTACCTACCCAATGTTTGACTTATTTATTTTGGTGGCACACACCTTCCCTTGTTAGAATGTGTGCTGCATGAAGGCGTGGACCTGTTTTGTTCACTGCCGTGTCCCTAGGGTCCAGAGCAGTGCCTGGCACGAAGTGGGTCCTCAATTAATACATCTGAATGAATGAATGAAAGACTAGTGGGAAAAGAGGAAATAGAGACAGACAACAGTGGAGAGTCAGCAACTCAGAGAAACAGACAAGACAAGTCAGAGAGAGAGGGAAAGAGGGAGAAAGCCTGAAGGAGAAAGAGAAAGAGAGAGACAGAGCAAGAAGTGATACAGGAGACAGACACACTAAGAAGTGAGAGGCCGCAGCGGTGTCGGGATGGGGCGGAGGTACAGAGGGGGCGGGCGAGGCAAAGGCTGGCCTGTCACCTGGGCAGGTCTTTACACGTCAGCAGGACGGAGTCTCCTGGTCAGAGGGGCTCCTGTTTCTTTATTGGCCCAGAAGAGAAAATATTCAATTGCTCTAGGAAGTCACTAAGGAGCCCACATTCAAGAAGCTGTTTATGCAAACCCGCCCTCCGGACACACACACTCAGGGCCCATTAGCACTAATGAAAAGCTCTCAGCACCTGGGGCAGCTGGGGAGGCCTGCACGGGGTGCCCGCCTTCTGCCCAGATGGCAGCTCCTGGGGCTGCGTAGACCACGTCTTCAAGAGTCTCGCAGTTTCTGGCATGGGCTTCATCCACGCTGACAAGCTGCATGTGGCTGATGAACTGGGAGGAGACGGTGGGCGTGGCGGCCCACACACCTGGACGCCACCTGGGCATCTGCAGGGATGCCTCAGCAGAGAAAATGCCAGCAGGGCCCTGTTCATCAACCCCCAACTCTGACTCTCAGGAGAGAGAAATCTGATGCTGAAAAGGATTCCTTAGCTCTGCGTAAGGATTTGCCAGAAGGCTCCTTTAGAGCCAGCTCCCTGCAGTGGAAATGAGGCTTTGGTTTCAGCAGTCAAATGCACTCAGATGGAGACTCCTGTTCTCTCACACCTGTGGGGAATTCCACAGCCGGGTCCTGCTCAAACATGGTGCTCGAGTGGGTATTCCTATGGGGAGGAAGGGGGCGACTTCTGGGTCTCAGGGCCAGTTCAGATTCTTTCCCATGCATGTCAGTGGAGGGGCGATGGGTGCAAGTTTCTTTTTCATCCATCCATCCATCCACCCACTCACCCACCCACCCACCCATCCATCCACCCATCCACTCACCCATCCACCCATCCATCCATCGACTCATCCATCCATCCACCCACCCACCCACCCATCCACCCACCCATCCACCCACCCATCCATCCATCCACTCATCCATCTATCCATCCACTCATCCATCCACCCACCCATCCATCCACTCATCCATCCATCCACCCATCCATCCACCCACCCACCCATCCACCCATCCATCCACCCATCCATCCACCCACTCATCCATCCACTCATCCATCCATCCACCCACCCATCCATCCATCCATCCACCCATCCACTCATCCATCCAACCATCCATCCATACACCTATTCATGCATGCATGCATGCATTCATTCATGCATCCATCCATCCATCAGCTCAGTAGACACATATTGAGCTCCTACTGTGCGCCAGGGATGCTGTGTTAGGCAATGGAGATGCAAATAAGCATGCATTCAAAGTTTGGTGGTGGTGGTGGTAGAAGATTGGAGGAGACAGGGAAATGGATGCCAATAGGGCTGAGGACCCACAGGAAGGAGGACTAACTGTCCACTGCTGTCACTCCACTGGGGGCTTCCCGGGGAAGATGGTGCTGGTGAGTAAGTCTTGAGGGAGTAGCGATGGGGATGGGCAGATGGAAAGGCAGGAGAAGGGGCTCCCTGCTGAGAGCTCGCTGTGTGGTACCCCTGTTTGGCCTAAACTTACACAGGTGGCAGCCTCTTCAACTGCCTGCGCCTATATCTGTTGTGGAGCTGTGGGCTATACACGTATGTGCATGAGCTCGTTAAATGCTCAGAACCACTCCAGGAAGCAGATATCGTAGCATCATCCCCGTTGTCCAAGGGGGAAACCGAGACCTGGGGAGGGGAGTGTCTTGTCCAATATCCCACAGCTAGTTAGCGATGGAGCTAGAATCTAAACCCAGGAGTCGGAATCAGAACTAGCTTTGATAGAAAGTGCCTTGTCCACTTGTGTGATTACTGAATCCTCACCACAGCCCTGCTAGGGGGACTACTGCCCCATTTTACAGAAGAGAACTGAGGCTTAGGAATGTAAGCGGCAAAGCCGAGCATCCTCCTGAGATTCCAAGCTCTTTCTACAACTCCAAGCAAGGAGTCAGGAAAGCTCTGTTGGGGGCCGGGAGAGGGAGAGGGCAGAAGGCCAGCCCCATCTCGCCTGAACAGTGGTGGCCCTCGGGGCGGGGGGGTTCTCTGTACTCTGCCCCCTACACGCAGGACCCTGCCAGCAGGGCGGACACTCAGGGGAGAAGCCTCCTGGGTCTAGGCAAGGCCCAAGGAGCTTTAGGTCCAGGGATGGGTCACTGGGCAAGATGAAGCCAACTCAGGCTCCTTCCTGGGGCTCAGGTCTCTGCAGCCTTCGGAAGGGGAGCCCTGAGGGCTAGCTCAGGGGCTGCACCCAAGCCCAGTCCCGGGGCTCAGGGAAGCAGGGAGGGGGTCACAGTTTTCTCCTCCCTCTGTTCTTCTCCTCCCCATCCCAGCCCCGGTCCCCCCAACATGGCCATTCCCTGCCCAGCATCTCAGGCTGGCAGGTGTCCCGAGTGTGACTCAGCCCATCTTCCTCTGGACACTGAGGCTGGGATGAAAGGCCCAGGTGACACAAAAGGTGGGCCCAGTGACAAGGGGGAGGTACCAACTCCATGTGAATGTCGGCGTCTCCCCACTTCCTCTTCACCAGGATGCTCCCACCCATTGGATGCCAGCTCCTGGGCTGACATGGCCTCCCCCAACTTTTGAGTCCCCATCACCCTTCTCTCCTTGTCCTCCTCAATCCCCCAGCCAGTGGCTGGTGACTGATTGTTCCTGACATGGGGAAGCTGGAAAAGGACAGCCTGGGAGCCTGTCACCCTCCCCCCATCACCACTGCTTCTGCACGGCCTGGGACGGCACCTAACTTGGCTGGCTCCCTTGAGACCTTCAGAAAGTCACTGCCCCCTGAGATGCTGGGCTCTTCACTAAAAACTATGATTCTCAATTTCGAAGCCAAAGGTGGTTGTAAGAATTCATGATGTGAAACACATGAAATGAAATGATATGAAAACACTCCGAAACCCACAAAGCACTGTTTCCACAGGGAGCCATTATTACCAGCATCACTATATATTGGAAATCAGTGGCTGCCCAAATCACACTCACCAGCTATCAATGGAGGTGGGCGTGGGGGAGAACCATGCACACAGGGCTTGGTCAGGATGCATATAAACCTCTTTCCCATAAATGGCCCCAAATTCAAATTAATTGCCACAATTTTGTGACAACTGAACCTAATAATAACTAATAGTATTGAGCATTTACCATGTACCAGACTGCTGGGCGTTTCTCCTCCATTGTCTTATTTAATCCTCACCTAGGAGGTGGGTACCATTATTACCCCATTTTACAGATGAGGAAACTGAAGCTCAGAGGATGTAATTAACCGTCCTGAGTTCATTCACTTGGTTACTAAGACATGGCCATGATTCCGGCCCAAGTCGGCTGGACTCCAAGCTCCTGACAAGACACCAGTCCCTGGACGTGGCCCCAGAGAGAGGACACCAGAATGAGGGCGTGCTATGCCTCAGTCTCCAAAGTCCCCAGTCCAGTGCTGCTCTGCCCTGAATCAACCAGGCAGAGTCAGGGAGCCGGCTAGCATCCTCCCCTGTGCCAGCTGGAGGCCTCGGGAGGCTGACCCGATCCCGCCATCCCTTGACAGATGGGAGCCCTGAGGCCCAGAGCAGGCAGAGACGGGGCGAGGTCAAGCGGTGCCTCAGGGGTCTCCCCTGCAGGCCCCCGCCTGGGCCAGACAGCTTTATTAATCCTGCCCCTCCCACCACCCCAGATGGCGGCTCGCTCCCATCTGCACACAGCGGCCCAGGAGGGGTTCTCTGATGAAGATGAAGTGCTCAGTTCATCAATCACTCCCACTACTTTCCCTGCCCCCAGCCCGTCGGAGGAGGCAAAGGCGGTCGGGGCGGTGCAGAGCTGAGAAACGTCTTGTATGCACCCCGGCCAGGCGAGGGCGCTGTGGTCCATGGCAGAGCAGCCTCACCTCCTGCAACCTGGGTTCCAACCAGCCGGGCCTCTGCCCTAGGACCTGTGAGACCTGGGCCAGCCTCTTCAGCTCCTGAGCCTCCGTGTCCTCATCTGTGAGATGGGGTTTCTCCGATCTAACTCCCAGGGCCATTGCAAGGATGGAAGATGCTGTTGGTGGAAGCACTCTACGGCTGCACACGCGGTTCCTTCCTTCCTCTGCGCGCCAGGCACCTGCTGCTGCAGCCCTGCGCCTGGTCCAAGGTGCGGAGACCAGAGGCTTCCGTCCCTCAGGGACTCACTCAAGCCTAGTGAGAATCAATAACCCAGTAGTCAGGGGAGGAGGGTTAACAGCCATATCAACCAAGTGCTCTGGGCATGCCGGGCAGGACAGCGAAAAGAAGTGTTGACTGCCAAGGTGGGGCTGGAGGGGGAGCGGAGAATCTGGGGGCCTGTGTGCAGGGAGGACAGGGCAGGAACCAGCGTTGATGGAGCCCCAAGGATAATGCGAGGCACTGCGTCCTGGCATCGACCTGTAACGATCCTACATTTGACCCTCCAAAGAGCACAGTAGATGGTATCCTCGTTCCCTCTTCGAGATGAGGAAACTAAGGCTCCAAGGGGCTGGAAAGGCCCCGGGGGGCAGAAGGGCTGAGCCAGAACTGACAGCCAGGTTTGCCTGACTCTAGCACCCACGTTGTCCTCCATCAGGACGGGGGCCCAGGCTTGTCAGAGTAACAAGGATTCTTGCATCAGGTCCAAAGCTGAGCGGGGAAGACTTATTTGTTCCCTGGCTGTGCCTGCTGGGCCTCATCCCAAGACAGACGGTCTCGTACACAAGCAATTGGCCCGAAATCCTGGCGAGCCTGGCCATGGCACGGACGCGGGGACATGGACACAGCTGGGCGGGGGATAAAATCTAATTAGGCTCCCGGGGGCGGCGCCGTGAGGGTTAACAACACCGGGCAGAGCCTGCTGTGGATGCAATCGGATCCTAAACGACAGCCTCCCCGGCCCCCCCTTCCCCTCCGCCCCAGAACTCTCCCACAGCCCGTTTCCCTCGGAGAATCTTCAAAGAAGGAGCACCTTAGCGCGGGCAGGCTCCAACTCCCTCCTTTCACATTGCAGGGTGCTGAGGCCCAGAGAGGGGCAGAGTCTTGCCCAAGGTCACACAGCAGGGCCAGAACGAGGAGCTCCTGATTTTAAGCCCGCTGCTCTTGCCACCACTCAAGGCAGCCTCCTAAGACCGTCATTCATTCTGGCTTCTGAAAGTGTTTTCCACACCTCACCTCAATGAATCCTCCCAACCCCTCAGGGGATGGGCACTCCTGCTTTACAGATAAGGAAACTGAGGCTCAGAGAGAGGAAATCCCTGGTCCAGACTCACATAGCAGGTCGGAGGAACTGGTGGGACACAGCAGGGTTCCTTGCCCTTTGGCCTGGCTGTCCTCCAGAGGTGTGGCCAGGGGGACTCTGGGCCTGCTGATCCCCGGAGTGACCCAGCCACAGTCCACGCTTCCCATGTCCCCCATGGACCCAGGCCACAGAGGCACTCGTCCCAGACCCAGGGCAATGGGGCCATGCTCTGGCCTTTGCACTGAGAAGGCCCGTCCTGCCAGGGTCCCATCCAGACGCTGAAGACAAGGCCACCGGGCACTTTGAACCTGGTGGGGGGCGAGGAGAGTGGAGGTTACTCTGTGTATCAGGAACAGGATTTGGCCTCAGGACACCGGAGTCCAAGTCCAGTGTGGTGCCCAACAGTGGAGCGTAGCTGAAACAGGCCCAGCGACCGAAATCAAGGGCCGGAAGGGACGAAGGGACCCCCCACCCCGAGGCCAATCCTGCCCTGTCCTTCAGGAACCCCGAGCCTTCCAGTAAAGCTGCCCTGAGCCCGCCCGGTGGTCTGGGGAGAGGCAGGGCGGGGGACGAGCAGACGTTCCCAGCCAGCACCGGGGCCCCAGGACCCAGGGAGGGCGGGCGCCGGGAGGGGCACCCGGGAAGTCCTCCTGGGTTGTGGCGGGACCCTCGGGCTCTGGGAGATGGTGGGCACCGAGGCATGGGAAGAAGGCCAGCCTCCCAGCGGGGCAGCAGACGGCCCTGCAGCCGCCCCCAAGGCCCTGGGGAAGGGGCTGCAGGCAGAAGCAGGCGGGCAGCCTGGCTGCTTCCACGGGATTCAGAGAGCATCCACCCCACGGCCTGCCTGGATGGCCGGAGAGCAAGCCTCCCGTTCTCCTCGTGATTCACAGCAGAAGGCATTCCATCATTCGTTCTCCCATTCAGCCTTTGTGGGACGCCCACAGCCCTCTGACCTGGGCCTGGCGATCAGCCAGCAGACGGCCTCTGAAGCTCCTCTCGCTGGCAAGGGTCACTGTGCCCCCAGCCTCCCAGAAGCCCCTCCCCGACGTGGGCTCACAGGCCTGCGGTCTCACCTGGCGTGACCTGGCAAGTCTGTCTCCTTGTTCTCCAGGGCGCCTCCCAGAGGGTTTTGTTAAACTTCATGCTAACCGGAGCCTGCGTTTAGTTAGCGCCTACTGTACACGTGGCCTTGAACTAAGGGCATACAGGTCCTCACAAGAATCCTAAGAGGCAGGTCTGCTCCCCACTGACCTGTGACTGAACCAGGCTCAGAGACGGTGAGCAGCCTGCCTCAGGTCACTCAGCCAGGCTGCAGGGGCCGCTGGCCTGACTCCAAAGCCGAGCTCTTAGCCCCTTAGCAGGGGTCTCTCACCTTCCCCACCCCTTTGGCAATCTAGAAAAGCCTATGGACTCCTTTTAAATGCATAAAATAAAATACATAGGACTACAAAGGAAACCAATTATATTGAAATACAATTATCAAAATATTTTTTAAAAACCACATTGTAATAGAGTAATCCAAGTGCTTCTTTATTAACACATTAAATCCAAGATCTAGCGATGGATCTGATAACTATCGCAATTTCAAGAAGCCGTAACCATTTTTTGGTGCCATGACAATGTCTGCTTATGTCTATTGGTGACAAAAGGACAGGTATTGCTCATAGTTTGTGGCCTGTGGCCCTGATCAGAGCTGAAGGAAATGCTCAATTTCAGTTAAACATTAGTGAAAGTGAAGATGTAATTTTCCCCCCAAGTTCACCGATCCCTCGAGTTCCGCATGACCCGTGGACCCTGGCACTCCACGGGAACTCCTGCCTCAGACGTTAAGTTCATCCCTGCAGGGAACGCCCCGCCCCGTCTGTGGCCCATCAATACAGTTTGCCACTCAACAATTTCCATCCCTCCCCAGACAAAGGTCACCCTTTCTCCCCAGCCCCCACCCTGACAGAGGGCAGAGAGGTCACAGCAGGAGCAAATGGGGCTGTGGGAGCAGGAGGAGGAGGGTCAGAAGCCTAAAGTGACTGTAGCTGAATGTGGCCATCTTCCTGCCCAGGGCAGGCCAGCCAGCTTGGGAGACGGTGGGTACCAGGGAGCCGACCAGTGTCTGAAGATCCCCTGGTACCCACCTGGTATCCCCTGAATCTCCAGGCTCCAGCCCTGGGATTTGGATTCTGCAGAATCAAGGAGGGGCCCGCCAGTCCTTCCTTTTAGTACAGCCCAGGGGGGTCTACACTGTCAGGTTCAGAGACTCAAGGTGAGAAGCCCCCTGAGGTATATGTGGGAGGCCGGGGCTCCAGGCAGGCTGAAAATCATGGCCCCCAAATCTAGAGGGGTACCCATGTAACTAGCCAATGGCCATCTGCCAGTCAGATGCCCCTGTTCCGCCATCCCAGCAGCCGGAGCCCAGGTCCTCTGACGTGACCCAGCATCCAGTACTGGCTTGTGGCCTCTTTCCGCCTCCCATTCGTCCCTCCCTTCCAGGGTAGCCAGAGCTGGACGATGATTCCATGCCACTGGTCTCCTGCTGGGACCAGCCAGCACATGTCCAGAGTGTCTGGAGCGGAGATTTTCATTCTCTGGAAACCTGCCTGCCTTTGGAGAGAGCCCGGGGCTGGGGTGTGAGGCAGCAATCTTTTCTGCCTCCCCAGAGGTTTGCAATACAGAAAAGGAGGTGCTTTGAGATTCACTGAAGTGTCCCCTGGCCAAGACTGGGGGCTCTGGGGCTCAACGCCACCCACCCAGCCCTGAATCACCTTCAAGGAGCAGAGTCCACAGGGAGACCAGGAGGAACTTACAGGACTGGGGGCCTCACCTCATCCTCTCAGGCTCACGTCCTATGGGGGCACCCACAAGACGAAGTGGGTAGGGGGGACAGGATACCCTTATGGTTTTCTGGTGCATCCCTCCTAGCTGGAGAGGGAGGCCGCTCCGGAAAGTAACTCAGGGGTCACCCTCATCCTATAGCCGAGGAGACTGGTGTCCAGAGGGGAAGGGGCTTGCCCGAGGGCACACAGCACAGCCAGGACCGGACGGCACAGTCCAGACTGGGTGCCTGGGTGCTCCCTGGGTGCCTGGGTGCTCCCGGCCCCGCGCTGGGGGCGGCCTCACAACACAGACTCCCAGGCACAGCCAGGCCCTGGGGAAGGTGAGCTGCCGGACACTCGCACCAGGACTGGAGGGAGCAGGGACGGGGACACTGGACGTGTCCTCTGAATGGACCGTTGCTGCTGGACCTTCCCCACTAGGTGTAAGCCTTTGGTGGCCGGCGCTGTGTCTCCACGTCCTCTGAGTCCCTCCAGGGCACATGGGGGGCTGGACTGGATATTATCAGTGTAATAATTGCTCCTGCTCCCCGGGTGCCAGAAGCCCTGCTGAGCACTGTCCCAGCGTCATCTGAAACGGTGAACTATCCCCAAGGATGCACGGCGGCTCAGAGCAGGTGCATGAGCTCCCACGGTGGCCCAGCTGGTGAGGGACAGAACTGGGGTTCAGACTCCAGAAGGCACTGCTGTGAAGTCCTAGGGCTCCTACTGGCTGTTCGCCAACACGCCCGCAAGGCAGAAGGAAATGGCGAGAGGAACTGGCAGGAGGCATGGGTCCTGGGTTCGAGTCCAGACTCTGAAAACCGGCAGACGCCTGCCCTCCCTCTGACCCTCGCGTCCTCGCTGTTTCTCATGGAAACGGCATCTCTAAGCCTCCGTGGGGAGTGAGACCCCCAGCCCTCCCTCCCGCCAGCTCTCTCTTCCCCCATCTCATCCCCCTTTGGGGCCTGGAGCTGCAAGAGACCCTTTGAAAGACGTGGTAATCCATCCCAAAATATGCAGGGCTGTTGCTGGGGCAACCTGGCTCGCACACAGCCCGGATTTAAATATTTAATGGCTTCATGGGTATTGAGGGGGCCTGGGAACTGGGAGGAAAGGGCACAGGTCGAGTGGGGAGCCCTAGCAACTCCTCCTGGAGCAGCCCCCACCCCCATGCAGAGAAGGGTACCCAGGGCTCCTGGCTTCTGCAGCTGGTCTTGTCCTGTACGATCAGATGGGACAAGATACAGCAGATCGAGATTGGAACCCAGGAAGTGGGTAAAACACAGAATCGCGCTGTTGGGGGTGTTCTACGGGGTGTGGTCCGAGGGAACCTCTCCGTTGCAGGTGGACAAAGGGAACTTTTCTTAAGTGCCTCCTCGGCAGCTCTCACAGGATTTCCTTTGACCCTCACGGGAATCCAAAGAGGCAGCCTGTTATTATGCCCAATTTACAGACAACCCGATCAAAAAATGGGCAGAGGATATGAACAGACGTCGTCCAAAGAAGATACACAGATGGCCAAGAGGCACACAAAAAGATGTTCAACATCACTAATTATTAGGGAAAGGCAAACCAAAACTACAATGAGATATCACCTCACACCCATCAGAATGGCTATAATTAACAAGATGAGAAATAAAAAATGTTGGAGAGGTTGTGGAGAAAAGGGAACCCTCATACCCTGCTGGTGGGAATGCAAATTGGTGCAGCCTCTATGGAAAACAGTATGGAGATTCCTCAAAAAATTAAAAATAGAAACACCCTATGATCCAGCTATCCCACTACTGGGTATTTATCCAAAGAACTTGAAATCAACAACACAGAGAGACTTATGCACCCCTGTGTTCATTGCAGCATTATTCACTATAGCCAAGAAGTGGAAGCAACCCAAGTGTCCCTTGACTGATGATTGGATAAAGAAGATGTGGTATATATATACCATGGAATACTACTCAGCCATAAAAAAGACAAAATCGTCCCATTTGCAACAACATGGATGGACCTGGAGGGTATTATGTTAAGTGAAATACGCCAGAAAGAGAAAGACAAACACCATATGATTCACTCACATGTGGAACATAAACCAACACATAGATAAAGAGAACAGATCAGTGGTTACCAGAGGGGAAGGGAGTGGGGCGTGGACAAAAGGGGTGAAGG
Organism: Diceros bicornis minor; assembly: GCF_020826845.1. Classification (NCBI taxonomy): domain Eukaryota; kingdom Metazoa; phylum Chordata; class Mammalia; order Perissodactyla; family Rhinocerotidae; genus Diceros; species Diceros bicornis. Next base: position 25,182,176 of record NC_080770.1, read on the forward strand.
GGCACATATCTATGGTGACATGGTGACGGATAAAAACGAGACTACTGGTGGTGAGTATGATGCAGTCTATACAGAAACTGATATATAATAATGTACACCTGAAATTATACAATGTTTTAAACCAATATGCCCTCAATACAATAATTTAAAAACATACAACTGAGAAAACTGGGATCAGAGAGATGAAGTGACTTCCCCAAGGCTACACAGCTGCTGAGTGGCAGACTTGAACCCAAGGCAGTGTGGCTGCAAAGCCAGCGCTCTCTCTACTCCATCCCTCAGGAGCCAGGGCTGGAAACACTGAGGACAGCCAACAACCCTAACAACTGGCAAGTATGAAGTGCTCTCCACCGGCCAGACACTGTGCGAAGGGCTTGACATTTCTAACTCACTTAACCCTCACGAGATCCTGTGAGGCAGGCGCTGTTACCCCCGTGTTACAGAGGTGGAAACCGAGGCCCCGAGAGGGGAGGCAGCACACCTAGATCACACGTAAGCGAGGGGTCTGGACTCAGGGCTCAGCCGGGGACCCCAGAGCTGTGCTCGTCATCTGGCTCTTCTTTGCCTGAATTTAGAAAGTTGTATGACAACAACAAATAAGAATAAATAAATCAAATCAAATTTACAATTGTTTTTCATCCCGGTGCTGTGTCCACGTCCTCCCAAGTTGGACAGGACGGCAAGAGGAAATTCTCCCAACAACTTAGAAATAAAGATGAGTCAGCTTGAGGTTTGGCTTCAGCGACTTGCTTGCGCACAAGAACCACACAGACAGCAACACAGACACATGGACAAATACAGCCACACACGTACACAGAGGCACACGTGCGTGCGCACACCCACACTCAGAGCTATGGTTGCGGGTCACTTTCCTGCCTGATTGAATTAACTAACTACAGTGTCATGAAAAAGATGGAAAAGGCATCCAAACCCCTTTGGCCTCTGCCAACATCAAGACTATTTTAAACAGGCAAACCAATCTGATCTCATTCCTAAAGATTTTCAGGAAGGAGGACAAACCCATCATTTTGATGTCTCCTCCTTAACTAGGGAAGTTCTTCCTGGCATCTAACCCAAGTCCCTCCCACTTTACATGAATCATGACACAACTCTTACCACCAACACTCCTCTTTACAGCTCCCAAAGCCCTTCTATTTTTATGATCTGGCTTGATCCTCACCACCATCCCAAGGCGAGCAGGGCAGAGATGGTCATAGTTTACGGGGAGTGGGGCCCAGAGAAGTTAAGGAGCTTGCCTGAGAGGACACAGCTACTGTTGGAGCTGGGCTTCCACCCAGGTGTTGTGCCTTCAGTTTTGCTGCTGATTTCACAGCTCTTTCAAGGACACAGGTTGCTGTCAAGGTCCCATCAATTTCACTTGTCTGCTCCTCTCTGCAGGGAGCATCCTGGGATCTCAGCCTCGCTGTGTCCAGTGAGGGAACTTTACCGCCCCGCTCGCCTCCCTCCTGCCTGAGGGATGCCCGGGTGTGGCGTGGAGGGCAGGCCCCTCAGAGCCGGGTCATCCAGAAGCGTCCCCCCAGAGGTCCCCGCGGCGGAAGCGTCCTGAGACCATGGCCTCTGCCTCCTTCTCAGAGCCTCCTCCATCCGCATGGTGGGCTCCCAGAACCCCCCAGGGCCCAGGAACCGTCACTGGAGCAGAAACCAAGCCCCCGCCCCAGCCTCGTGTCTGCGGGGGTCGCTGCCCCATTTACTTTTGCTTGGTAATAAATATTAGAGACAGTGGATCTTCCCAGGGCAACTGAGACTGACTCTAGTCACCTGGACTGAATTAGAGAGGCCACAGCCCCTTCCCGTAAGAGGAACAACTACAGGGATTTGGAGCTCAAGTTAAGGAGGGCAAAGAACCGAGAAACAGAGGGACAGTGACAGAGCATCCCGCCTGGCTGGAGAAAAGCCTTCGAGGAAATGAATCAAAGGGAAGCTCTGGGGCTGGACCTGAGTACACGGCCAGGCAGGAGTCAGAGAGCCCTGGAGTCTTTTCTCCCCATAAAAATCCCCCCCCTGCTCCTAGGAGCCCTAAAGAAGGATATGGGTGGGGTGGGGGCAGGGAAAGGGCTGGCCTGGGGTGGAGACGGGCCCCAGGCTCAGATAAAGAGGAACGAGGAGACGCTTTGTCCCTCCACAGAGCCTGGGCACCACTGCCACCAACATCAGCATCTCCAGGCCAGGGAGGAAGCGGGCAGTCCCGCCAGGAAGCCTTGGGGATGAGCACGTGTTTGGTCTTAGCTCCAGAACAGGATTTCTACTTCCTTTTGGCAAAACAAATATTAATAATAATAAATAAACTTCCCCGAGTCTTGGTTTCTCCATCTGTAGAATGGGATGATGGAAGTCCCCATCCTGCTCATCCTATGGGCCCCTGGGCTGGTCCAGGGCAGGGCAGGATGGGGGGAACTGAGGCAAGGGACATTGACTTGAAGGAGACACGAGAGGATTGCCCAAGCACTCATCGGGAGCAGAGTTGGCAGCTTTTCCCATCAAGGGCCAGATGGTAAATCTTTCAGGCTTCACAGCCATATCGTTCTTGTTACAATTCCTCAACGCCGCCTGTCCGGGAAAGCAGCCACCGATGGCACGTGAACGAATGGGCGTGGGTATGGCCACTACAACTTCATTTACAAAAAAAGACCGGGCAGTTTGGCCCGCCTGTTGTAGTTTGCAGATCCCTGACCTGAAAGAATATTTCGGGACTCACCCTGCGCTCAAGTAGAGGATTCAAAGAGAATGTGTCGTACGGGGGACGGAGAACGGGAGAGAGAAGAGAGCGAGCGTCCGTAAGCTGGTTCCAGGCCCGCATTCAGGCTGTGCAGCTGCTGCCAAGTCCCAGCGCCTCTCTGAGCCTCAGTGGCTTCACTGTGAACACAGGGATAGAGATGGTACCACCTCTCAGGTTGTCAAGGGGGGCAAAGGAGGCCCTCATGGGTGATGGGCAGTGCTCTCGGCAAAGAGCAAACGCTGGGCGAGAGGGTAATTAAACCACAGTGGGCAGGGCTCTGGCTGTGCCTCCTGGGAGCTGGCGAGGCCTGGTGGGGGATGCAAGGGCCGGAGCAGCACGGGGGTGCTTTCCAACAGAAGGGGCTGAGGGATCCTGAGCAGCTGGAGCTGGCCCCCCACTGAGGCCAGGGCCGGACCCTGCTGCCTGTCTGAACCCAGGAAGAGGCCCCCCTGGACTGCGTCCCTTGCCAAGAGCTCTCGGGAGCAGGGCTCTGCTGCACAGGGTTGCTGGAGGACCAGGGAAGGCTGACTCTTTGGCCATGGCCACTGCCAAGTCTGGATGTGGAGATGTGTCTGGGCAGCCTGCCTGCTGCAGGCCTTGCCCCCTCTCTAAGGCTACAATGGATGACAAATGACCCGTGCAAAGCATTACAAGCCAAGGACGTGCCCTTCAATTAGCCTGCTGGGCCTGGAAGGTCTCTTTCCTGCTCTGCTGAAGCCCAATAGCAGTTAGAAGGGGCTGGAAGGCTGGTGGGCGGTGTGGGTGGATCGGAGCCGGTCTGGCCTCTGCATCCCTGGGGAGGGAGGATGGTGGCGATGACAGCAATGGTAACAGTCAACACTTACAGAGTGCTTCCTGTGTGCCGGGCACATTCCGAACACTTCACATCTAGCAACTCATTTAATATTCGCAACCATCTATGAAGTGGGTACAATGATTATGCCCATTTTACAGATGAGGAAACTGAGGCACAGAGAAGTGAAGTAACTTGCCCAGAGTCACACAGCTATTAGGCTGGCATCTGAATCCTAGTTCCAGCATCTGGGCTCAGAGGGTGTCTAAGATGTCTAGAGGGGCATGGAGCTCTCTAGAATTAGGAAACCCACTAAAAAAGTTTTGCAGTGGAAGTTGAGGGGCTCGGGTTCTAGTCCTTGATCTGCCACTAACCAACCACGTGATGTGGAGCAAGTTACTCTCCCTCCCTGGCCTCTCTGGGGAGGCGGCATGCAGAGTGGCCAAAGGCATTGGAGGGACTGGGTGGAATCATCTCCCCCACTTGCTACCCGTGCGGCCGTGGCCTCTGAGCCTCAGTGTACCCCGTAATCCCACAGGTGGTGTGAGCGTCCCTGAGACCACACTGCCTGCGACACGGAAGAGCTCCTGGGAAGCGGGAGCTGTCATCATCATTCATCTGGAAGCTGCACCTTTTGTTCGCCCACCCAGGCCCTGAGTGAGAGTTTCCTGGCTCCCAGCGCCAATGCCGAGCAAATGCCTGGGTGTCATTGGCTCCATTTCTGGGTGGAAAGGATTCAGGCATCGTCCATTCAGGAATGGAAATGGTGGTCTGAATATCTGATGAGCAGACGTCATCTTTTAAACCTGTAAATACAGCCCAGTCTGTAGCCTCCAGAGCTGAGAAATGTCAGCGAAACGAAGGGGTCAGGGTTGAAGGAGGCTCCGACGAAACACGGACTCGGGGCGGAGGGAAGGTGGGTCTCGCCCTGTATGGACACCGATCTTGGGGTGCATGGGGTGTGTCTGAGCTCAGCGGGCAAGGAGGCCACGACCCACTCACGCACACTCGAGACGCCCACAGAGCACAGACAGCAATGGTGCCAGTCACCTCTGTGTCCCCTGTGTGGCCGGCGGGGTTGCTGAGAAGAGGGCTACAGGAGGGAGCTTCAGGCCAGGCTCAAATCAGGCAAATTGGTACCTTTTCTGCAGTTCCTGAGCACGTAAAGATAAAGCGTACTGCCCCTGGGTCCGCGGATCTGGGTTCAGACTTCACGGCCAGCCAGCTCACTCTGCGGCTGGGCCAAGCCCCACTCTCTCTGCCACGGGTCCTGCGTTCCAGGCGCTCCCTCTGCCTCCCCATCTCCGAGTCTCCTCTCTCGGCCTCTGTCTGCCCTCTCTCCCTTCTCTGAAAGCGAATGTGCGTGCATACATGCACACACACACAGACACACACTCTGACCATTTCCTGGAGAGGTGGAAGGCTACCCGCTTACGTTAGCTGGAACACCTCTCTTACACTACCCCCCTGGGGGCCTGGACATAAATCCCCGAGCCCTGCCCTGGGACTCTGACCCCTGGTGGGTGGTGGCCACGTTTAATTTAGAGGCTCTGCATGTGTGAACCAAGGGACAAAGCTGGCTTGCCCAAGGTAACCTCAGGCCTGCCAGGGTCCTGCTGGGAGCAGGGATCCTGGGGGAGCCTGCTTGCTGGGAAAAGGAAAAACCCGCAGGTGTTTCATTTCCCTCTGGCTGCCTGGTAATTAAGGAAGAGGAAGACTCAGCAGTTCATGGGGCAGGATCCGGGTTTCCCAGGGGCCACGTGGGGGTGGGGAGGGGGCGTATGGAGCAGGCTTTAGAAGGAGGCTGTCCTGGGCTCCAGTGTGATCCAGTCCCTAGGAACGCACGTGACCTTGAGCAAGACACTCACGTCTGAGCCCCTGCAAGGTGACCCCAGAGCCACCAGGGCCCTGACCACGTGTGCAGAGCCAGGTCACGTCCAGGCGGACCCAAGCAGCAGGGCTGCGTGTAGCTAACGTGAGTGCTGGAAGAGGATTCTGAATTTTGCCCGACGCCGTCACTGCACCAGTAGCCTCTTCCTGGCTGTGATTCTGAATAGCGAACGGTATTGGAGAAGAGAGTCTATGGGACTCAGATCTGCTGTGGAGGCGTCATATTGGACTTTCCAAGATAAATGGTCCAGTAAGAGATAAACCCGAGAGAGACCCTGGATCCCGCTACCTGAGTGACCGGAGGCAACAGGTGACAGATGAACCACCTCCCCACCTCCCGGCTGTGTGCCCTGGGGCAGGCAGTGGCTCCCACCAATCGGGATGAATGAAACACAGGGACACTCAGAACAGCGCCTGCCATTCACGGGGGCTCAGGGAGGGCCCACTCGCACTGCCGGGCTCCGGGGCGCCGACACGTACTTCCACGCACGTTCACTGAAGCCTTCCGACCGCCTTGCGAGGGATGACCGTCCTTGGTTCATGAGGAAACCAGGATTAGACCCTGAGGAACCGGAGAGCAGTGGGAGCTGGGCTTAGAGCCGACCCGTGTGAATTCTGAAGCCCCAGGCCCTTGCCTTCTCTCTGCTCCTTTTCGGTTTTCACACCATTTTAAGGCCATGCTTCCCTCCGAAATACGGACTCAGGGATCCTTTGCCTGACTTCATCAGTGATGCTCAAGGAAATCCTTTTTTCCCAGGATGCCCGGTCCTTGTCACGAGGTCACAGCTGCCCAGCGGCTCCCAGAGGACACTGGTCTTCAGGAGAAGTGGCAGAGGTTTGGAGGGTGGCTGGGTCTGAGAAGCCAGGGCCTGCGAAGGAGCACCCCACCCCTTCAGCTCTGGAGCCAGCCCACCAAGAACAAGAACTTGTTGCACTTCTACAGAGCTTCACATGCTGGACACGGTTCTCACTGACTCCCACAACCAGCTGTGAAAACTGAGGCTCAGAGAGGTTAAGTCAGTTGCCCTAGGTCACACAGCCAGAAAGGAGCAGGGCTGGGATCTGAACCCAGGCAGTCCGGCTCCAGAGTCTGGGCTTGTAACAGCTGACTGACGCTGCCCCTCTCCCATCTGTGACAGTAGGAGCCCCATCCTGTGGCAGAAGGACTGACAGCCAGAGCCTCCAGCCCACAGGCCCATCCCATTCCCAGGCAGCCCTCTAGGGCCGCAAGGTGAAGACAGGGGCCGGAAGTCTGCTGCCCCCACTGAGTGGAGTGATGCCGTCCTGGTGGGCAAGCTCTCCCAGAGGAATCCATCACTTTCCATCTTGGAGAATGTCCAGGCTTGAGGGGCCCCCAGGCCCTTGAGTCCATCCCCGTCATGGTACAGAGGATGGCCCTGAGCAAGTGCCCGCTCACACAGCATGTTCTGAGGTCTTCGGCATTACGGGCTGGCTGGGTCTAAGATTCTGTGTCACTCTCTCTGCAGCTTGCTCTCAGGTGGTCTGTGGCCAGGTCCCGTGGCTCAGAGGTGACACCCAGGCCCCCACTCGCAAGAGTCACCGGGAGAGAATCCTTCCCACGTGTGGAGGACGCTCTGCATGCTCCCCCTGCGCTCCCATTTAATCCTCGCCTCATCACTAGTAGTATCCCCGTGCACAGAGGAGGAGATGGGGGCCCAGGGAGGCGACGCCCCTTCCCCAGGGTCACCCAGCTTGGAAGGAGAGAAGCTGTGGCTCCCGGTGCTGGGCGGCTGGCAGCGAGTGAGGGTCTCTGTAATCCACCAGCAGAGCACAGCCCCGGCCAGCGCCCAGCCGGCAGACGGGACCCGGCGCCTGAGGCTGCCCGGCGGTCCCACTCCCCGGCATTCACGCCACCCGTCTCAGAGTTCATTTGGAAGAAGGGACAATGCTTGCGAGGCTGCACTGCGATGGCCGCCCTGGGGGCTGTCCTGCTGCAGGCGCTGTCGGATGCCTGTGGGTCCGCCTTTGGATTGCACAGCTTGTCCAAGATAGAGCCACAGGGGCCCGGGATTGGACGATGGGCCAGCCACGCGGGGGCTCCAGAAAGGTAGGCAGCCCTCCCTCGACCACCCATCCCCTTCCCAGCTTGACCACTCAGGCCAGGACACTTCTTGTCTAGTCGGAGGAGGCAGGGAGCTAGAAGAGCCATCCTCACCAACAGCAGAGGGCCCCGCCCTGAGGCTGCCTCTCATCCCTTACCCAGAGACAACTTGCCCCCGAGTTTCCAGAGGACAATGGGACACCCTCTTCCTTCTCTCCTGCCATTCTGGCCTCCTGGCTCTAACCATGGGGGCCCAAAAACATCCAGCTATGGCTGAAGGAGCCTTCTACCCCCTTGTCATTTACTTTTCCTGGCCACATCCTCACAACAGTTTACAAAGCTCATCTCTCGACACTCTGCTCCTCCCTCACCCCACTCCGGGTAGCTCAAGCCACCTGGGTCTCTTCCACACGGTAAACCCATTCCTACCTCAGGGCCTTTGCACCTGCTGGTCCTTCTGCCTGGGACTCTGTTTCCCTCAGATATTCCACACGGCATATTCCCTCACTTCATTCAGATCTCTGATCGAATTCCTCAGGGCACCTTCCCTGACCGCCCCCTCCCCTGCTCCCTGCCAGCCTAAAATAGTCCCTCTCGTTTTTGACACATCTCCAGTGATGTTTTCTTCCTGTTATTTATCTTCTCTGCCCTTCCCTGGAAGGCAGGAGGGCAGCAGCTTTGTCTGTCGGGTTCATTGCTGAATCCCAGCCTCCAGTACAGTATGTGCACAGAGGGAGTGCTCAACGGATGTCTGGGGAAGGGAGGGAGGGAGGAAGGAACTCTGTATGGGCCTCTTTCACACATTTCTGATTTAACCCTTGCTAAAACTCTATTGGAAGACGCAGGACCAGCTCCATGATTTACGGGGCGCAGGAAATATGAGGGATTTCAGTCATTAAGAATTTCAAGATGGCAACAGCAGAGCATTAAACCAAGTATGGGGCCCTTCTAAGCACAGGGCCATGTGCAACCACTCAGTTGATACCTGTCAGCTGGCCCTGGGGAGGTGTTATGACCATTTCCATCGTGCTGCTCTGGGATCGCAGGATCAGAGAGGTGCAGTGGCTTGCCCAACATCACACAGCATTATGCTATGGCTCACAAACTCTCCCTCCTCAGTTCCCGCAGTGGCTATGGAAGGAATCCTGTTACCTCCGCATCTGGAAATCTGGGGACCCAGCCCAGACAAGAAAATGGGAGAGCAAAACTGCCTGCAAATGTCCTGTTTTACCTAATATATTCATGCTATATATGTATATTTGCATGTTACTTCAAAATATATCCACAGTTGTTTTAATATAAAAATAAGGTATTGTCTCCAAATCTTCGAGGAGCACTGATGTTCTATTAGGATGCACAGGACTAATCCTGACACCGTGTACCCCCTGGCTGGGCGGAGTGCCCCAGGCCCCGTGGGGACCCACAACTCAGCTGAAAAAGCATCGTCCTCGGTACAAGATCCCAGCACGGGCTCCACAGCCAATCCTGCACAACGTTAGTTTCATTCTCTCCCTCCTGCGTGGTCCACAGGAAACCTCCTCCAGGATGGCTCCAGACCCAGGCGGTGGGGAGCCTCCCACGGCCCAGGCAGAGACGCCAGGTCTCGTGATCTCAACAGAGACAGAGAGCAGCGGGCTGGGCGCCTTCCCTCCAGGGGAGACGCGCCTCGGCCTGTCAGCGGGAAGAGGGGCGTGTTATTACTCTGCGCAGCCAGGCAGCTTCACCTGCCACGCTAACTGGAACACGTAATGGTTTGTTAATACCGCCTAATCTAGGCAGGCCGGGGTCTCTGGGGTGGGCCCACGGCGTGGTGGAGAGGGGCCTTTTAAATGGCATTGCCAAGAAGGGCCGGGGGTGTGGCTGAAACGCCCTTCAGTTTTTGGTGTCGCTTTTCAAAATGATGTCTTAATCCAGCATCCATAGACTAGAGGTCTATCAGGCTGTAGTGTGTGTATGTGTATATGTGTATGTGTGTGTGTGTATGTGCACATATGATGCGCAGTGGGCGTGTGCAACCGTGTGCATGTTCACGGTGCAGGGGTACAGGACCAGGGCGGGGGGGAGAAGAGAACACAGCCGTATCAGCCCTAAAGGCGGCAGGCAGTGGTCTCATTTTGAGAACACAAACAAAGACATCTATTTTCCCAAGACTAGCTCACCCAGCCCCTATTAACACTAATTAGGAGGACTGGGAATTCCCCATAACTTCGTAATTACTGCTAACAGACTTCACAGGGGCCGGGGAGGAAATGGAACACCCCGCCCTGTTTTCATGCTCAAGGTGATGATGGTCACTCTGACCTCCCCCCCAGGCACCAGGATTCCCTCAGGGCCCCCAGATGTCCAGACTGCCCGGGGATGAGGGTCTAACGGAGGTGGGGTGCTGGGGGTCCCTCATGGGCTGCTTTCGCTGACTCATTTGGGAGAGCAGGGCCTGGGTGAGGCCTCTGGGGAACACTTGCTGGTGTTGGGGGAAACTGAGGCAGGAGGCCAAGGAGGATGTGGACCTACCTCGGGAAGAGACCCCCAGATGGGCCCTGAGCCTGGAGGTCGAGGAGTGGACAGACCACTCTGTGCAACGGTGACTCTCTGCGGCCAGCTCCAGCCACTGTCCTGGGCAGCCCCCCCTGCCCACCCCCCGCAGCTCCTGTCCATCAAGATGAATGATATTTCAAAGCCGGCGCCAAAGAACCGGCCAGATCACAGCAGGGACTTCAGCGTCACGAGCCCCTCCCCAGCCTGCCCTACCCGCAGCCAGACGTCTTCAGAAACCACAGCTAAGCCATTACGGGGACGGTGGGACGGCCACTTTCGCCAGCTGACAGGCACGGGGACTTCCCACAAGGCCTCATTCATGTGCACAAAGACCCTCCCCACCCCCCTCCCGGGCCCTGGCGGGCAGGCGGGGGGGGGGGGGGGGCGGAGCAGGCGCCAGCGCTGTCCCGCTCCCCTGCGTCTGTCCCCCTGGTGTCCTCTTCCCAGCCCCCTGCCCCATCTGTCTAGGGGCCTGGCTCCACTTCCAGAAGACAGCTCTTTGTTCCTTCCCGTCTGCCCAGAATCTGAGATCCTCCGTATATCAGGGAGCCTAGAGGCCATTTTCCTCATCATCTTAAAAAGGACTGACATGGTACCAGCTATTAACTGGCTATTGGTGATTTTTCTTTTATTCTTTATACTTAGGTGATTTCTATTTTTTTCTTACAAGGGACATGTATTATTCACGTAATTAAAACAATCATTGTGAAAGGGCCATTTAAACCCTGCCCTCTGAAGCTGCTGGGTCTTTAGAGGTGCTGGGCGTGAAATACATTTTCTCCCATTGTCCGCCTGGAGAACTTCTTCTTAACCTTCAAGGCCCAGCTTGATGCCTCCTCAGCCATGAAGCCCTCCTTGATTTCTCCAGTCCTTTCTGTTTAGTTCCAATGCCCTCATTCTGTAGATGAGAAGACAAGGCCCAGAGAGGGGCAGGGGCTTCCTCAGGCCTCACAGCTAGGTCATGAGCAGAGAAGGCTGCACTGGAACCCAAAGGGGCTCCTTTTACAGCATCCGGGGTAGGGGGAGGTTGGGGCACACCCTACTTGACTCTCAACACCCCTTCCTTCCCTGGAGCCAGCCCCTGCCCTGTCGGAGACAGCCCTGACCTCCGTCTTTGTTCTCCTGGGAATGAGCTGGGGTGCTCTCCTCCCGGCCTCCAGGGGCGCGAATCAGAGAAAGGCCTGGTTGTTGTCCCACAAAGGGGAGCGGGGACGGGAAGCAGTGGGGCCTTCCCTCCCTCCCTGGAGCTCAGGCTGTGTCTGAACGGCCACCCCTGCGAGGCCAGGCAGGGCCTCCCTGCCCACCCGGCTCCCACCCTAGGCCCTCGCTGGCTGGTCGGTTGGGGGCCTGGCCACACAGGGCCGTGTCACCCTGGGTCTGAATCTCAGCTTTCCCACCGAATAGCTGTTGCTTCACACAGCTGAGCCTTACTTGACCACAAATACTAATATTTCACAAAACAGCCTACCGTGTAGTAAGCAGCACTAGGAGCGGGGCACTGGCGAGGCGTTTTATATACACCACGGGGCGTCTTCACAACGGCACTGAGGCTGCCATCATCACGCCCATTTCACAGGTGAAAAATCAAGGCTCACAGAGAATGAAGCCGCTTCCCCAAGGTCAAGAGAGAGGCGACTCAGCTGGGGCTTGAGTCTGGATCTATTTGGGGTAATAAGCCCGACTCCCAAGGTAGGTAGTTACACGGATCAGATGAGAGAATTGCACAGGCCAAGCGCTCTGCAGATAATCATGCACCGAACATTATAGCTGCTGCTTCTTTTCGCTTCATGATGAGAGCAAGCACTGCGGTGAATCGGGCTGTGGAACCAGCCCGGCTGAGGGTCGGTGGGGAGGTGAGACTTCTGGGGACCTGACTGGAGGTGGCAGAGCCCCCGGCAGCCCCCACCCCGGCAGCCCCCACCCCGGCAGCCCCCAGGCCCCGACTTGCTCCCAGCCAGAGAGCAGTGTTGGAGAGTAAATATTATTTTACCCTCCAGCTTAATCCAGACCAAGCTTATCTTTCCCACCAAAAAGCCCACAGCCCAGAGAAAGTTAAGCCCTTGGCTGCTTTTTCTTAATTGCAGGCTCGGAGCTCTGCCTGGGGACACCGGCGCTCTGGAAAAGCCTGATAAGTGGTCTGGTATTTGGCAGGGGCATCAAAGAGGCTGGCTCTGGGCTGGGCTGGGGGCCCCACGGGGGAGAATGCAGGCTGGGGCACAGGGTTCCTGGGGTTCCCCTTCTGCAGGGGGCCTGCTGCCCCCCTGCTACAGTGGGGGTGGCGGACACGAGTCCTGCCCTCCTGTTTCATGCTGAGCCCCACTTGGCTGGAAAAGAAAATGGGTCAGTGGGCTGCCGGATCCCTCCTTCCCTCCTGGTTACCATGTCTGTTTCCCTCGTGCTTCTTCCTTTGAAGTGTGGGCAGAACTGGTTCTTGTTCAGACCAGAGGCCCTGACTCCCACCTTCTAGCTTAATTTCTCTAAAAAAGGGCCACTAGAGGGGAGGGGTCCAGGCCCAGCAGGTTCCGTGCTGTTGAGGGCTGGGGATCCTCAGACGGTCCAACTGGCTGGCCTGGGTCGAACCCAGCCCCTGTCTCGAACCCAGCCCCTGTCTCCCCTCTCCTCACATCCTCCCCACCCACTGCCGACTGGGAAGCGCCAGCCAGGCCAGACGCAGACCTGAAGGACAAACGATGTGGCCCACCCCAGCACCAGGTGTCCAACTGGTTCTCCAGCTGATTCCCCTCTCACTGTTTTCCTCTTTCTCCCCTGGGTGTTTCTAGAAAGACACCTGGGAAGAGAGGCGATTGGGGTCCAGGCTTTGCAGTCAAGACAGCCCTGGGTAGGAATGCCCGATCTGTTCTGGCGTGTGACCTGGGACAACTTGGCTGCCTTCTCTGTGCCCCGGTTTGCTTGTCTGTAAAATGGGGTCGCCACAGTTCAACCTCATAGCGATGTGGGAGGACTGAATGAGATCGCGAGTGTCAAACCCTCAGCACAGTGCCTGACACAAGTAGCTGTCACGTTGGCTCCTGCCAGGAGAGAAGGGAGGTCTCGCTCAGAGGCAAAGGCACAGAACCTTCTATGGGGACAGATGGACCCCTCCCCTTGAGAACCACCCTCTTCCCATTTTGCTGCCATCTCTGGTGGGGGGTCAGGGAGCTGGGGGTGGAACTAAATTTGTCGAGAAACTGTCACGTGTCCTACACTGCACTAGGTTCATCCCCTTTTTACAGATGAGGAAACCGAGGCTGAGCGGTATGAAGGGTCTGCCCCGGGCACACAGCCCCCGTGGTGGAGCGGGAACGTGTTCGCATCCTCTCACACGGGGCTCTCCCTGACGCCGCTCAGCACCTCACGAAACGGGCAGTAGCGCCACCCCCACTCTGCAGGCCCAGAGAAGTCACCAGCTGGCCGCGGGCAGGGGGCTGGGAAGGCCCGGCTCATGGGAGCCCCTGGAGGGGCCAGTGCTGACGTCTGGAAGCGGAGACGTGCCAGCCCCCCGGTGGAGCAGCAACCTCCCGCCCTGCGCGATGCACCTGCTCGGAGGGTTCGGAGGGATGGCGCCTCCGTATCCAGGCAACAGGTGCATCCTCAGTCCTCTTCAAGTCTCACGCCTGCAAGTCAGGACAGCGCTCCCCGCAGCCCTCCCCGGGGTGTCTAATTTTCAGCTTTCCAGAAGGAAATGAACCCAAGGAGTCCAGACTCCTCGGCTCCCCCAGGCTCCGGAGGGAGGGAGCCTCCAGCCACATCTCCTTAGACGGTCCTCCTTGCAAACGCACCTCTGGTTCAGTCCCCTTCTATGCTTTCCTTTTCCCAGTCAAGGGGTTTGTCAACTCTGAGTCTGCACGCTCCTCTTTGTGCAGCCATAAACAACAGGGCCACGGGACCCTGGGGCTGCCATGCAATCCCTGGGGTTGTCACAGAGTCCCTAGGGTCCAAGACGTCTGGAGAACTCAGGAGCTGCGGAAGTACTGCTGGGGGTGTCCAGAACCCCTGTGCTGTCACAGGACCACTGGAATATCTTAGAATGAAAACTATCAGCTTATGAACCCTACAACAACCCACAACCACACACTCGCCTACTCCCAGCTCCTCATTCAAGCTGTTCTCCCACCTTCTTCCTGACCTCAGCTTAAATGCTTCTTCCTCCAGGAAGCCCTCCCTGGTGTCTCCAGGGCCTTGCTAGGTGTCACAGCACAGATGACATGAGCTCCATGAAACTCCCTGGGTTTGCCCCATTAGAGGACTCAGCACACAGTACTCCCATTACCTGGCCGTGGGTCTGTCTCCTCCACCAGACTGTGAACTCCTAGAGGGCAGGGGCTGAGTATCCAGACGGGCAGATGGCCCTTAATGAACATTACTTGAATAAATAACTGTATGCTATTAACTTACTAGGCACTTGGTGGTTGTGTGACCTTGGGCAAGTCACTTCACCTCTCTGTGCCTCAGTTTCCCCATCTGCACAATTGGGATATGAAGAATATCTATCTCATACGGCTGGTGTGAGCCCTGCTGGTCTAGTAGTTAAGATTCGGCGCTCTCACCACCGCAGCCTGGGTTCCTTCCCAGGTCAGGGAACCACACCACCCGTCTGTCAGTTGTCACACTGTGGTGGCTGCGTGTTGCTGTGATGCTGGAAGCTGTGTCACTGGGATTTCAAACACCAGCAGGGTCACCCATGGTGGACAGGTTTCAGCGGAGCTTCCGGACTAAGACAGACTGGGAAGAAAGACCTGGCCACCCACTTCCAAAAAACTGGCCATGAAAACCCTGTGAATAGCAGGAGCATCGTCTGAGAGAGCCGGAAGGCGAGAGGATGGCACAAGAACCTGGCAGGGTTCCGCTCTGCGGTGCACAGGGGCGCTAGGAGGCAGGATTGACTCCATGGCGCTAACAACAACATAACGTGAGACGTGAGGCTTAAATAAGTTATGAAAGCACTTAAGACAGAGCCTGGCGTATAGTAAGCATGATACAAAAATCTGCTGCTATTATTCTTTACTTTTTTGTGGTGAGAACATTTAAGCTCTACTCTCTGAGCAACTTTTAAGTATATAATACAGTATTGTTAACTACAGTCCGCATGCTGCACACTAGATCCCCAGGACTTATTCCTCTTACAGCCGGCAGTTTGAGCCTTTGAACAACATCTCCCCATTCTCCACACCCCCAGCCCCTGGCCACCACCACTCGGCTCTCTATTGGCGTGAGTTCAGCTCTTCTCAATTCCACATGTAAGTGAGATCACACGGTATTTGTCTTTCTCTGCCTTATTTCACTTAGCATAACACCTTCAAGGTCCATCCATGTTGTCGCAAATGGTAGGATTTCCTTCTTTTTTATGCCTGAATATAAATATCTGCTATTATTAAATGTGTGTACTCAACAGGCTTTCACGAGGTCTCGACTGGCAGCAAGGCTGGAAGGCGGATGCTCCCTGCCCCTGGATGCAATGCTGACTGCTGCGGTGCTAGGCCACATTCACAGAGCACTTACCACGGGCCAGGGCCGCTCTCAACACTTCACACGCATTAACTCAGTTCATTTCGCAGCAGCCCTCTGAGATGGGTGCACACCGTGGACTGAAACTGTGTCCCTCCAATTCACATGTTGAAGCCCTGACCCCCAACATCACTGTATTTGGAAATAGAGCCTTAGGGAGGTCATTAAGGTTACATGAGGTCATAAGGGTGGGGTCCTAACCAACAGGACTGGTGTCCCTGTAAGAAGAGGAGGAGACACCAGAGCTCTCTCTCCTGGCACACACAGAGAGGAGGCCACACGAGGACACAGCGAGAAGGTGGCTGTCTGCAAGCCAGGAAGAGAAGCCTCCCCAGACATCGAATGTTCTGGCCCCTTGACTTGTCCTTCATGACTCCAGAACTGTGAGACAACAAACGTCTGCGATTAAGCCCCCAGCCTCTGCTATTTTGTTACGGCAGCCCTAGCTGACTAGTACGGTGTGGTATTATTCTTGTTCCCATTTGACACATGAACGGCGAGGCCGAGCGAGGTTAAGGGACTCGTCCAAGCTCACACGTGGTGAGCGGCAGAGCTGGGAGTGGACCAGGCCATTGCCGCAGAGTCCACACTCGCCACTCCCCGATCCTGGCTCCAAGTTCAAGGGCAGGCGCCAGGCATCCCGGAGGCAGGTGGCGAGGTTGGAGCAGCACGTACAATCTACACTAAGGAGAATGGGTGGGGGAACTGGGCACATTTTGGCCGAGATGGTCAGGCTGCCTCCAGGACTCTGCCCGCAGTGCTCAGCATCCTGCAGTCTGGTGGTGGCCAGAAGAGGGACTGGCCATATCCTGCAGGGTCACAAGCTGGTTGGGGCTATAGGGAGGCCATCTTCAGCCCAGCTTAGCGTCAGAGCAACTCCACAGTGGAACGGGGTTTCCAGGTAAGATGGTGAGCTCCCTGTCCCTGGAGGTATTCAAGCACTGCTGTTGGACCACTACTTGCTGGTGATGTTTGGGGAAGGCTGAACAGCAAGAGTGAATATTCTCAACAGTGCCCCCAGCCTCAAGCAGCTGTGAAATATTAAAAGGGCCAGTAGTTAAGAGTCCCTGGCAACTCTTCCCGACCAGCTCTGCCTGTTAATTTCTGCTCATCTTTCAAGTCCCAACTCAGGCATCACCTCCTCCAAGAAGTCCTCCTTAACTCCCTCACCTCCCACCTCCCATGTCCAGGTCGGTGGTCTGTGTGGGTCTTGTCGGCAGAACTAGAGCCAACAGGTGGAAGTTACAGGCAGAGTTCACCCTGAATCAAAGATGAGCACCCCCAGCTCTCTGAAATCAGAGAGAGGCGGGGTTTAAATCCTGGCTTCCCCCTCTTGCTAACTGTGTGACTTTGGGTGGGTGCCTCAACCTCTCTGAGCTGCAATTTCCTCAGGTGTAAAATGATTCCACCTCAGAGGATGGACCCAAAGATCAAATGACATCAGCAAACCTGGCACTTAGCATGCGATCAGGACACGCACGTTTCCTTCAGTGTCTGGGGGGTAGTGAGCTGCCCGACACTGGGTGTATTCAAGCAGAAGTCAGAGGGTCTTACTGTGGGACTGGGTACAGGAGATTTCTTTCTTGCACGAAGTAAAGATTGCATTCAGTGTCACTACAAGTTCTTCCAACTCTAAAAAGAAAAAACACTTATGACTTGGCCTTGGCTGGCGGTAGGAAGATGGGCATATCATTGAGTGGACACAGTCTCCCCCCAGCTCCACCAGGCTATACAAAATAGGAGTCCACACGTGGTGGTATGATCCATTTATACAAAATGTCCAGAAAAGGCAAAGTCTATCGAGGCAGAGAATAGACAGATGGACGCCTGGGGCTGGGGGTGGGAATGGAAACCGATGGCAAATGGGTAGCAGGTTCTTTTAGGGGTGATGGAAATATTCTAAAATTAGACTATAGTGATGGTTGCACAACTTTGTAAGTTTACTACAAATCAATGACTCATACCCTTAAAATGAGCGAATTTTATTATGCGTAAAATCTACCTCTATAAAGTTATTAAAAAATAAAAATAAAACAGCAGTAACAACAACAACAAAGGCGTCCAGCGGGGCCAGAGGCATGGCTGAGGGTGAAGCCACGCCCTGGGGGAGCGGGGCAGTAGCAGCCAAGGCCTGAGGCCACCGCCAGTTTCCTGACCGCCCCCCTCCACCCGCGGCTTCACATCGGCACCGTCTCGGCGTTTCTTGCTCCATAAGGAAATGGAGCAGACCCACTGCTGACCTCATTAAAACCCCGAGTGAACCCCAGGGTGTGTGAGGAGGTGGGACTCTGCAGAGGGGTGAGGAGCCTGGGGTGGCGGGGAGGCTCCCAGGAGCCAGTGGGGACCCGGCTGGGTGGCAGCTCAGGGCATCTGGTGGTTCGGGGTCTCTGAGTTAGGATACAAGCCAGAGGCTTGGCCTGGCCTTGTCCCTAAGGCAATGGCGGGTTCACCTGAGGGAGGAGGGGAGGGCCCATCGTGTGCCAGGGAGGGCTGGACGGTGACCGTGATGATGCCACTGGAGATCGGCAGAGAAGACCCGTCTGGGCAGCGGGTCTGTGCACTGTGGAGAGACTTGACTTGCTCGTGCTTGTAAAGATGTCTGGTTTAAACCTCTCCATAAGCGAGAGGCGGGTGTTCATCAACCCGTTTCACAGGAAAGGAAACCAGAGCTCTGGGAGGTCGCTTGCCTGAGGCCACACAGGAAGTGGCAGGGGTAAGATTCGAACCCAGGGCCTATGCAGAGCAGGAGAACAACTTTCCTAGCAATCTGAGCATTGCTCTCTTGGTTAGTAGTGAGCTCCCCATCGCTAGAGGTGTGTAAGCAGAGGCTCAACGAACACCTTTCAAGGAGTCAAAAGAGATGACCTTGAAACCCCTCCCGATCCAGTTAGTTTGTGAGGCCACAAATCCTTGCTGATCATTTCCCTTAAGGGTTAAATGTGTGCTCACAGTAAAGCAGAAAGAGGACTGAGCCCCGCTGAGGGCGGGGCCTCGTGGGCAGGGCCTGGCCGGCTCCTCAGCTGGAACCGCAGCTCCTCTGAGTGCTCACCACAAATCAGCATGATTGCTGGTTGGGCTGACGTGGTCCTTGAATGCACGTGGGCCAGGCCGGGGTGGGCCTCGCGGGGCCCACGCGACTGCGCTGGGACCCACACTGGCCCCAGGAGTGGGTGCAGAGGAAGCAGGAGCTGCCAAGCCAAAGCTGCTGCCCGGCCGGTGGAATGGGGCCCTGTCTGGTCCCCCAGCCAGTGGCCCGTTCCATACCTGCCCCAGCCCCCACCCTCCCTCTCCCCGTCCTGGCCTCCCCCAGGACTCGGGTCCTGGCTGCAGTGTGCAAATTCCCCCCTCTCAGCCCGGACTCACCACGG
The DNA here is from genome assembly GCF_020826845.1 of Diceros bicornis minor. Lineage (NCBI taxonomy): Eukaryota > Metazoa > Chordata > Mammalia > Perissodactyla > Rhinocerotidae > Diceros > Diceros bicornis. The sequence continues at coordinate 25,201,066 of NC_080770.1, forward strand.
GATGAGCTCATTGGAGGCCCCTTCCCAAACAAGAGCCTTGGGCCTGGGAGAGGCCCCGGCTCCCTTTCATGTGCCGCCGGCCCTGGGAAGGCAGTGAGGGAGGCTGGGGCCTCTGAAGGAGGCTGGGCCTCGGAGGAGGGGGTTAGGGCCTGGGGGCTTCCCCTGCCCCCTCCTCGTCACCGGGCTCCCAAGCCAGCATTGAGGTGGGGAGACCAGGGGCCCTCCTGACCCACACCATCACCCACCTCGGACCCCTCCCACCTCCACCCAGCCTCCGCCTCTGGGGCGGGGGGGGGTCTAGGTTTGCTCTTGCATCTCCTGGGGCCTCCAATCCAGGTCTAGAACCCAGACACCCAGACGCCCAGACGGTGTTCTAGTCTCCTCCACCCCAGAGACAGTCAAGGGAGACCCTGGGATGGACGGCACGGACGCAGAGACTAATTACAGTGCGGGACAGTTACCTAACGCTCCCAATGTACTAAGCCAGAGAGGAACAAAAGATGGCTACCTGGACTCAGCACTCAGTCGGCTTGGCTCCCCAGACAGAATGTTCTAGCAACAGGGCAGGGTTCCTCCATGACCCAGGGCATCCCAGCTCCACCTGCCTCCCTCTCCCCATCCCTCCAGAAGACAGCCTGTCACCTGCTGTGGTCCAGGGGCCCTTTGGCTCAACCATCCATCCTCCCCATCTTCCCAGGGCCCAGATCCTCCCCCCTCCTCTGCATGAACCTTCCATTGCTCCCCAGAACTCCTGGGGAAAAGCCCAAGCTCAGAGTACAAGAGGCCTGTTGATTATGCCCTCCCTCCCCCACGTCCTCCCCCCACTCCACCCCCGCAGCACCACTTGTAGCTCTGCACGCTCCTGCTCTGTCATGCCCCAGGGACTTTGAATGTGCTGATCCCTCTGCCAGAATCCACTCCCCTCCCCCAAGTCACACACAGATTTCTTTGTCCACCTTTAAGTCATTCATAATCCAAGCCTCCCCCAGCCCCTTCCCCTTCCCCTTCCCCAGCACGGGCTCCGTCCCCTATCTATGTGCGGCCACATCACAGTGTGTCAGACCCCTGTCGCCTGCCTTCTGCCCTCGGTGGTTCTCGAACTTGACCTTGCATCAGAATCCCGTGGAAGGCCTGTCAAGGCCCAGACTGCTGGACCTCACCCCAGATCTCTGAATCAATAGATCTGGGGTGGGGGTCCAAAAATCTGCATTTCCATCGCTCCCAGGCGATGCTGATGCTGCCGGCCTGAGGACCACATCTGAGAACCACCAGTTAAACCCTAAGCTCTTTGAGGTGGATCCTGTATGGTTTTTCACCTCCAGACTCCGAAAGAATCTGGTTTATAGTTGCTGCTTGAGAAACAAATGAAAGAAAAGTACTGCTCCTCTGTTGTAGCCCACGTGGCGGGCAGGAGCATTTACCGAGACAATCTTTCCCGACTTGCTCGCTCTGCTGGGGGCATTCTCTCTCCCCTTTCCCAGGATGGTGGCCAAGTCATCGGGTGCCCCGCCTCGGGGGCTGCAGGCTTCCCAGGCCCGGCACAGAGGCTGCTGGGCCTCGGAAGATAGCCCATCATCTGGGTTTTGGCAAGTTCTTGAGGGGCATTAGGCTGGAGCCCACGGAGGTGGAGGGGTGTGCGCCTGTGAGGGAGGAAGTGGGGGGGCGTGTCTCAGACCAGCAAGGAGAAGAGGATTTTGTGGGATCCAAGAGAAACAGGTTCAAGTGCCAGCTTCTGGAACAGCCCTCCCAAGAGGGGAGAGGACCTCCACGGGGTCCCCCAGGTGCCGAGAGAGGCTGGGAGTCTGAACACCCAAACTCATGGCTTGGAGTTGCAGTGGAAGGCCACACTGTGCCCAGGTGGGCACAGAAATGGCCGTTGCCCACATGCCCTCACTGGACCCCACGTCTTAGCAAAGCAGCCTATCTGTGGGATCCCCCCTTGACATCCAGCAGCCTCCCCCAAATGTTCTGGGCCCCATAAAGGCCACCAAGACTCCTACATGATCCCAGGGGGCAAAAATCCTCCCTTCCAAGTGGGATTGAATGTCCTTCAAGTGGGCAGGGGGGCTCAGCGGCAGGTGAAGTCAGATCTAGAGAGACAAAGGCAGACGGCACACTTGCACCCTGGGGTTGGGGGTAAAATTCAAAGCCACTGTGAGTCCATTGGGCACCGCCGACACCCTGGGCCCTGTGCTGGGCCCTGGCCTCTCCTGGTGAGGGAAGGAGTGTGGCAGCAGAGGGCACAGAAGCGCACTGCCAGAAGGTGGGCAGGAACGAGCCACTGTCCTGCCAGGAACGTGGAAGCGTGGGCGGGACCGAGCCCCGGACACCGGGACTGAAGAGGGGGCCTGGGCACACGGCCAGACACGGTGTCTGTGACCCTGTCGCTCCATGCTTCGCCCGAATGTGGCACGCACACTTCAGGCCACCCTCCAGGAGTCCAGGACACAGACCCTAGAGACCCTCAGAGCAGACCAGAGAGGGGACACCAGGCTTTGCGTCCTCCAGACACAGGCTGCCCCTGGCGCCAATGGGACCCCTGGGGCAACAGCCTCAACTCTTTTGGCCTGGATGGCAATTCAGTGCAGCAGCCACCTGGTCACTGTCCCCTCCTGACTGCCTACCTGCCCCCTGCCCTTAAGGAGGAAAAAAAAAAAAATTCCAGACTTGGCAAGCTCCACATTCAAAGAGAATGGTGCTGGGGAAAGGGAAGGAAGGAGCTGGCAGATGGGGGAGGAGACATTGGCTTTTTACTTGAAATCCCTCTGGATGCTTTGAATTTTTAAGGAACACATATTACTTCTGTAATAATAACTATTAAAAATAATTTTTGTCTTAAAAATGCAAAGTCATTTGCAAAAATCCGTTTGGAAGAGAGAAGTTTATGCAACAAATAGCTGAAGGGCTCCTTAAATACACCAGCATCTTCCTTTCTGGACTATTTACTACATGCCTGGAGCTCTGCTCTCCATTTTGTTTTAACACCCGCTATTTAAGCTCATGCTCATCACAGCCCTCTGAGTGGATGCTATCAGTGCTATCATTTTCTAGATGAGAAAACAGAATTCGAGAGACTAAGTACATGCCCGAGGTGACCGGCCTCGGAGCTGGGGTCTGAACTCTCGTGTGTCTGACAGCAAGTTCTCGTCCCTAGATCAGGGGACATAGCACACTGCCTCCCACAGCTACAACTGAGAGATTGACAGACTCAAAAGCCATCTGTATAGAGTCCTGTGATGTGCCACAGAAGCCAAATTCAAATTATCCCAGGAATACAAACTCAGAGACTGGTGTCTCCAACCCCCTTGGAAATTTGGGCCAAGGTTAGGAAAGTGTGAATTACAATGTCTCCACTGAAGCCATCTGTCTGTCCATCCATTCACCAACCACGGACGGAGGCCCCCGTGCGCCTGGCTCTGTGCTGGACGCTGGTGAGCAGAGATGGTGAGATGCCATCAGCCACCAGGAAAGGACAGGTGAGCACAGGGCAGACTGGACCCCTCAGCATCTTCCAATTTGCAGACTTTGCGTCCTCCAGAAATATACAAAACCCCTTGCAATCTGGGATGCAAACAAGCATTAAAGGATGTGGGAATGGAACTCAGCCCTGTGACCCATGCCCAGTGGCAGGCCCTTCTTCCTCTGCAAAATACTTTCGTCTGCATAATGCAATCCAATCCATCTCTTCCGTCCAGGTACAGTGCCAGACCAGTTAATTGTGGTGGATTCTCTGGCATGTCACCCGGGCCTGAGCCCGAAGATGGAAAAGGAGGGCCTACGCAGAGCTCCAGGAGCCGTGAAGGCAGGGGGTGGATTTCTCCCCAGGGCTCCAGCCTGCAGACTGGAGCGCATTCGCGCTTGGCATGAGGTCCTTTGGCCAATGGTGTCCATAGGGCCAGCTGCAGGGCAGAGGCTGCCCCAGAGTGTGGCCTGAGCTGCTGAGGGCAGGGAGCCTGGGTGTCCCATTCAACAAACAGGATCCCACGTGCCTCCCAGAGGCCCAGGGACACAGCAAGTGCTCAATAAATATTTAATGAATGAATGAATGTGGTTTTGAGGAAGGCAGCTGTATGCCCATTTGGAGATGGGCAGGGTGTGACTTGGCCCCATGACCAAATTTTTGGAACACAGACTCAGGCTGCCCTCCAGGCACCTAGACACCAAAGACACTACTGAGGATCCCCACCCAGAGTCAGAAAGTTGAAAATATCAATAATAACAGCAGCAATAGCATCAGTGCTAACACTGAGCGCTGACTCTCTGGCAGACACACCGTTAGCATTTATCTCATTCGATCTTCACATCAGTCCTGGGAGAGATCTAGTAGTATTACCCCCAATCTATAGAGGAGACAACTGAGGCTCAGAGGGCCGAGGCTGGACCACTAGCAGAGCTGGGATCTGCACCCAGGTCTGACTTGGCATAAAAAGTTTAAAGCCAGGCGGGACCTCACCCCTTATTTTCCAAACAACAAACTGCAGAACAGGGCGGCTGAGGACCTCAGTAGAAGGGCTGGGACAAGAACCCGTCTTCTGGCTTCCAACCCAGGGTTGGCCACGAGGCCTGCTGCCTGTGGCGCTGTAAGTGAACCGCTTTCTGAGTTCTGTAAAGACCCTCAGAGACGGATGGATTAATTACTCTCGGTCCCTGGATGGCACCATCTCTTCTAAAGGGCCCCTCCAAAACTCCCTTTCCTGGGGATGGAGAGCAAAAAAGGAAAATAGAATAGCCACTCAACTCCAAACCCAGGCTGTGGTGTAAGGCAGCCTTGAAGATGGCCAGAGGCCCACGCGGCCAAGCCTGGAGGCCTGCAGGGAAGAAGCTGACCGCGTTCGTCTCCCCTCCTGCCTGGCACAGTCTTTCAGGCCCCAGGGTCCCACCTCCAGGCCTTTGCTCTCACTGTTTCTTCCTCCTGGGACGCCCTTCCCAGCATCCTCGCCTGTTCCATGTCCTACCCAGTTTCTGAAGCCCAGCTGACACGCACTGCATTCTCTGATTTCCCACCACTGTCGCCACCCACAGCGACCTCTCGATCTGGCCTCGTCACCCCCAAACCTTCCTTTATATTTCTGCTCTGAACCCTCTCATTCTCTACCTTGGATGACACGGATTCACTTTCATGTCTGTCTCCCATATAACAGGCCGGGAGTCCCTTGAAAGGGCTCTCCGCACTGATCACTCTGAACAAGTGAGGAATGACCGGCAGCGGAGACTGGCCAGTTCTTTCTGTTTACTTGTGCACATCCCCGACCAGGTCGGCACGCAGATCTCTAACCGTGGCCTTCCCTCCCTCTCTGGGACCCATCACAAGCTGCATCTGAAACTCGACATCCTAGAGGTTGAGGACCAAGTCATTCTAGTGTCTCTGCAGCATCAGTCATAAGCCGGGGCTTTAAAAATCAGCGTGAGAAATAATCAGTCAACAAACACCCACCCAGTCCGACTATGGTTCGGCATTGAATGAGACACTGGACAAGGGATTGGGATAAGACGCCCAGAGGAAGGGTCCTGCCCTCAGTGTATGTCCCAGAGGAGAGGGCAGGGACCCCCGAGGGTGGGGACCTTTCAGCTTTGCTCAGTCTCAATCCCCAGCAAACGAAACAGGGCCTGGCCCTTGGGAAGAACTCAGGAGCCATTGGCTGAAGCCGTGCATGAACGCTCACTGACCCAGGAGCTCAGAGCACACCATATAAGGTGGGGTGGTGCTGACCACGGAGCTGGTCTGCATGGTGAGTCAGAGCTGCAGAATCCACAGGCAGGAGAGACTGATCGAGAGAGAGGGGGACTGGTGAAGGGCCAGGAGGTTTGCGGCTGACCGAAATCAAGCGAAGGCCAGATGTGAAAAGGCGCGCAGCCGCAGCTGCCTGGGAGGCAGCACGGTACACTGTGGTTTTCCATCTCTTTTCTGCAGAGCAATCTTTTTGCAAATGAAATCATGCACCACCACACCCTGAATGCATAACAGAGCTGCCACGGTGGACGGCTGGGGCTGCGAGGCAGGCCGCTCTCTGTGCGCGGGAACCCCGCGCAGGCCCCGGGGCGCCCCAGAGACGGGCTCCTGCTCTATCGGGACTGCCCCCTCCTCCCCTCCCTCTGACAGGCCTCAGAACGGCGGTGGCTGAGGGCAGGGCTGTGGCTGTTCTTCTGGGAAGGGGGCCGCCATAGGCTGGGGTCTTCTGGAAGGCCGTTTAAGGCAAAAAAACCCCAAAGTGGCTCAAGAAAATTTCCCCAAGCAATGAGAGAGCAAGAGTGAGGGAAGGAAGGAAAAGGCCATCCCAGCAAGCGTGGGGGAACTCAAGGCAGCCAGCTGTGGGGTGGTTGAAATAGTGGGGTGGCAGCTAGGAAGCAGAGGGACTCAATATGGGAAGGACTTTTGCCGCAATCCTTTCGGGAAACAAAGCACCACCTGCAGATACATCGCACGCGCGTGTGTGCGCGCCCGCGCGTGTGCACATGAGCCAGGATTTCAGATACCAGATCCACTGAAACCGGGGCCCCCCTCTCAGGGAGAGGCCTGGTGCTGTAAATGCCAGGAAGGCCCCGTTCGGGACAATTCAGCTCTCCCAGCTCCTTGCCCCCCACCCCGCCTCGACACCAACAGGGAGCCCCTGTTGTTTTGTCTGCCTAGCATTCCTTCCTCCTTCTGAAAACAGCACCTGGGTTTTCTCTTTGGGGTGCCAGCCCTCTCACACCTTCAGGCCGACCCACTCCCCCACGTCACACACACCTTCCACCCCGCATTCCCTACCACTGACCTAGTCTGGCCAATCAGCATATTCCCTCCTCCTGGTTTCAGTGATTGGTCAGAGATGGTCATGTGACCCCAGACCAGCCAATAAGCTTCAACTCTGGGACTTCCTTTGGAACTCCTGGGAAAAAGCAGCTCTCCTTCCGCTGGATCTGAAGTGAGCAGGACATCACTCAGGAGCTGCTGGTCACTGGCCCCCACCCCGTGGGGGTGCCTCCCAGGACTGACATCCACAAGGAGGAGGCAGAGGGCACAGACACAGGCATCCTTTGAGCCCTGGATTCAGCCCTGCCTTGGCAAATTGCCAATATACTGGAAACCAATAAAAAGCTAATACATTGCCTATCTTGTTTATCAGGTTTCAGCTGAGTGTTGGCTCCCAACCAATGCAGCATCTGACCTCAGTTTAGCCTTTGCCCGACCTCTCATCACCCCTGGTCTCCCCTGCAGCCACCCTTCATTCCTGGCCTGTCATTGTTTCTTGCTGAGCTGGGCAGCAGCTCCAGCCTTCCCCCGTTGAGCCGGGGGGCCCTCAGACTCCAGGTCTGGGCACAGGCCAGGCAGCCTGGCTGGGCTCGCCTGCCCCAGCCCTCCCAGCTCTCTGGCCTGCACTAGGATTCTGTTTCGCCTGACCTAGTGAGCCCCTCCAAGCCTGGCTCAGATCCACTCACTCTGCCCCACCCCTCACTGTGCTGCCTCATTGACCTTCGGTTCTGATGGGGGAGACAGACACTAAACAATGAAAGAGGGCCCTGGAATTCAGCCACTTCTGAGCCAGGGGCAGGAAGAGCCACCCAAGGGTCTAGTCCACAGCCTCAGCAAGACCTGCCGTGGGCAGAGGCTATCGGGTCCAGCGGGAGCGTAGTGGGCTGGGATGTCAGGCAGGCCGGGCAAAGTTCCCGGATCTCTTACCCGCTGCACCACCATGGGTAAGCTGTCCTCTCTAAGTTTCATAATCCTCAACTTAAAAATGGGGATCATACCACTACACACCTAACGGAAGGACTAAAATCCACAAAACCAACAGCACCAAATGCTGCCGAGGATGTGGAGTAACACGAACTCTCGTTCATCGCAGGTGGGGATGCAAAATGGTACAGCCACGTTGGAAGACAGCTTGGCAGTTTCTTAAGAAGCTACATATACTCTTACATCATGCTCAGCCATCATGCTCCTAGGTATGAACCCGACTGATTAAAAACTTATGTCCACGCAAAAACCTGCATGTGAACGTTTACAGCAGCGTTATTCATAATCACCAGAGACTGGAAGCAGCGAAGACGTCCTTCAGCAAGTGACACTGTGGTACAGCCCATGGGGTATTATTCAGCAATAAAAAGGAACAAGCTGTCAATTCATGAGAAGACATGGAGGAGCTTGAAATGCACATTGCTAAGTGAGAGAAGCCAGTCTGAAAAGGCCACAGACTGTATGAGTCCAACTATGTGACATTCTGGAAAAGGCAAAACTATGGAGACGGGAAAAAGATCAGTGGTTGCCTGGGGGAGGAAGAAGGGAAGGAGGATAAAAAAAAGCGGGGAGAAGGGGTCGGCCCAGTGGCGTAGTGGTTAAGTTCACACGCTCCACTTCAGCAGCCTGGGGTTCGCGGGTTCTGATCCCGGGCACGGACCTACTCAGCGCTCATCAAGCCATGCTGTGGCGGCGTCCCACACATAAAATAGAGGAAGACGGATGTTAGCTCAGGGCTAATCTTCCTCAACAAAAAGAGAAAAGTTGGCAAGGGGTGTTAGCTCAGGCCAGATCTTCCTCACACACAAAAAAGGGGGGGAATCATCTTATCTGGGAAGGCGGAGGGTCCCCTAATATCCACGTTCCCCTTCTTCCTTCAAAATAGAATGGTAATCGGCAGATGGCTCCCCAGAGTAAGGACTCTAGTTCCCAGACTGCTGGCAGCTAGGTGTCCACATGGCTACATTCTGGCCAGTGGGACGTGACTGCAGGTGACGTGTGCACCCCTTAGAGGAAGGGGCACCCTCTCCTGTTCTGACTCCCCCTTCTTGCCGACCAGAATGGAGAGGCTGTCACGGGCCATCACGGATCCCGCAGCCCAGCGATGGCGGAGCCACAGGACAGAAGCAACTCGAGCGCCGAATGTCTTTGTGTAGAAGGATCCCCTCGGCTCAGAGTTTACTTAGAGGAAAACCAACCTCCCTCTTGTTTAAGGAATTGCTCTTTCGGATTTTTATCACACAACCCATATCCCAACCAATGCGAGACCCTCAAGGATCGGCCTGAGGATTCTGCATCATATAGACAAAGCGTCTTCACACAGTCATTCATGCAATAAACAATGGCCAATTTACCGTGCTGGGACCTGGGGATTCAGCTAAGAACGAGACAGACAAACCGCTGCCCTCACAGTCTGCGTTCCAGTGCAAGAGACAGGCCATCATTGCGAGAATGAACGAATTGTCATGAATTCAGGAATACTATTAGTACAGCTAACATTGATCGGGTTCTGAGCTTCCCTTGTGCCCATCCTGTTTTAAGCCTCTTCATATGTTACCTCATTTTATCTTCACCACAAACTCAAGAGGTGCGGGCTGTTGCTCCCTCATTTTTTTTTTTTTTTGTGAGATCAGCCCTGTGCTAACATCTGCCAATCCTCCTCTTTTTTTTTTTTTTTTTTTTTTTGCTGAGGAAGACTGGCCCTGGGCTAACATCCGTGCCCATCTTCCTCCACTTTATATGGGACGCCATCACAGCATGGCCTGACAAACAGTGTGTCGGTGTGCACCTGGGATCCGAACCGGCGAACCCCGGGCCGCCACAGCGGAGCGCGCGCACTCAACCGCTTGTGCCACTGGGCCGGCCCCTGTTGCTTCCTCATTTGACCGATGAGGAAGCTGAGGCACAGAAAGGTTGAGGAAGCTGCCCAAGATCACACAGCTAGTAATCACTGGTTCCAGGATTTGAACCCAGGTCTGTTGGACTTTAGACCTTAACCACTGGGCTCGCCTGCTAATGAAGGGAATATGCCAGGACCCTGTGATAAAGAATGATAGGGTACCCTGCAGATGGTTACTAGAGCAACAACAAAAGCAGCATAAGACCCTGTGCTGAGCAAGCCTGAACTCTCTTACCTGGGTGGCCGGCAGGGAAGTCTGGACAAGGACCGTGCCCACGTTTCTAGAAGTCAACTTCAAAGGGTTCAAGTTGCTTTGATGACAGTGCCCACTGTGAGCTCGGGGCCGTCCAGGAGATGCCCACCTGTCAGAGACAAGCAGAACCAGCCGTGACTCCCTAGTGGGTGGAGATCCCACCTGCTCACACCGCCCAAGGTCCTTCTTTTTGTTTGAAATGCTCTCCGGGTCCTGGGGAGGCAGCGTGACGAGGCTAGGACTGCGGAGCCTGGGTTAGGCATCAGGATTGCGATCCACCATCTAGGTCCCAGCTGAACCTGCCGGAAACAATTCTAAGACACAAAGATGCACATATGTCTGTGTGTCTACGTCTCGAATAAAAATACATAAGCGTCACACCCTCTGTGTCTACAGAGCGGGGAGGCTCGACAAATGTTTCGTGGTTTGCTTCGAGGTAAAACATAACTTTATATGTCTGAGTGAGTGGGTGGAAACTCCGTGAAGGTTCAAGTGCATTGGAGGAAAGATCCTTCCTCGTGTGAAATGCATTCCTGGGGTGCTCCAGCCAGCCAGACCAACGGCTTTACTTTACCCACCAGGAGACTGACAGCCGGAGAGGAACAGTGACTTGTCCAAAGTCACACGGCAAGTTGGTGGCAGAATGAGGCCTAACCCCTGGGTCTCTCCTGACTCATGGCCAGTGCTCCCTCGGGGATGCAGCCTCTTTTGTAGTTGTCAGACTTGCACCCCTGGAGCCTGCCTGTCAGATGAATGTTGGTCCCTGGCCAGAGCAGAGAATTGTTTCCTGGCTGTGTTCCAGCCCAGAGAAGGTGTGAGAGGCAGTGCCCACAGTGGTCAGAGGCATAGGCTTAGAGGCAGGTGGATCTCAGCCACATGCTGGGACAACCTCTTTCCAGAAGTGGACCCTGGGTGAGTCAGGGGTCCTCTCAGAGCGTCAGTCTCCTCGTCTGTAAAACAGGGATAATAACAGCATCCCTCTTCAAGGACCGCAGGGAGTTAAAATGACTTTCATAAGTCTGTGAAGCCCACAGCAGAGCACTTGGCACATAGCAGTCGCTCAATAGACGTCAGGGAGGCGAGGCAGAGGAGGGTATTCTAAGAGCCTGCAGGGATGGGTGGAGCACTGGATTGAGAGCTGTTTGTGTCCTCGGCAAGTCTTTAGACAAAAAACTCCCAATTCCGCCAGTCATTCATTCCCTCTGCCCCCACCCTCCTCCACCTTCTCTGCCTCTCGAAAACCAGGGTGGGTGCCCAGCCCAGCACACCGGCCTCTCCCTCGGGGCTCAAACCGCCCCCTGCCTACGAGATCCCTCACCCCAGCCCACACTGCACCAGCCAGCAAATACAAATGCCACGAGCACTCTGCAAGCTGGTGGGTGTTAATGCCACGCCAGAAGGCAGCCAGCTCGTGGGAACTGGTTGGGGGGGGCGGGGGCGAATTCCCCAGGAGGGGTGGCCTTCTCAGCTTTTCCCAAGAGGGTATAACAAAGAAATAAACAAACGGCTGCAGGAAAGAGGTGACAACGGCGACTGCCTTAGCCGCCTGCCATGCAACCACGTCTTTCTCGCGGGTGCACGGTGGCCGCCTGTGGCCCCTGCCTCCATCGGGATGACGTGTGTGTCTCAGCCTCTCTGGGCCTCTCCCCACACACTTGAGGAAGAAGCTCCTCTGGGGGTCTCCCAGTCTCCGCCTTTCATTCCACCCCAGCCCGGGCTCCCTCAAACCTGGCAAGAGAAGGAGACCACCCACCTCATTAACAGACCCCTGGCAGGGGGCAGTCTTCACTCCCAGGAGGAGGCTGCAGCAGGGGACCCCCATGGAGGAGGGGGCAGATGTGGGGGGGGGGAGGAGAGCAGCGTGCTGCGGGCAGGGGGCCAGGGTGAGCAAAAGCACGGAGGTACCCAAGTGGGGGGCCTCGAGCCAAGGCTGCCCACCAGGGAGGAGTGGGAAATGAGATGGAAAAGTCCTGTGGTCAGTGCTTTCCACGACTTGCCCCATTTAATCCCAACAGCGCTATCCTCCCATCTCACTGATGAGAAACGGGGGCTCAGAGAGGTTAAGGAACCCGGCGGATGCGCAGCTGCTCAACAGCACAGACTGGGTTTGAACCCACAGCTGATTTAAGAGCAGAAGCTCTGGGTCGCCGTGGGGTGCCGCCGTCCAGACTGTTCACAATAGAACGTGAACTGGAGAAATTCAGGACTGTGTGTGTCAACGCACGCAGAGGAGCTCACGGGGGCACGCGAGGGTGAGCGATACTGGGTCTATGTGGGGGGTGGGTGGAGTTCAGTGTGTGGACGTGCGTAGGTTGTAAATGTGTGCGTGTCACTGTCCAGTGAAGCTCCTGTCCTGGGTCCAGGCCCAGAAATGCTGGACGGGGAGGACGCGGCTGAGTGGCGGGCAGCGCTGGGGAGTGGGCAGTCAGAGGGCCCTGGCTATCCCACAGCAGCCCCGGAGGCCTTGCTCTGCGGGCTGTGAGCTGGGCCCAGCCTGCATTTCTGTCCCTGGATCCCGTGCTCCCAGACGCTGACCCCACGGCTGCCCAGGAGAGTGGCCGTCCTGCCCTCAGCCTGGCGTCTTCCTTGGCTCAGTCTCCTCTGTGGTCCCTCCAGCTGCCTGCCCCCACCGGGGGAACAGATCCTGCAGATAGAGCCCGGCATACACTCGGGGCTGCTGCCCGCGGGCAGGGAAGCCAGCGAGCGACTGTACCAGCTGGGGAGGTGGAGCGAGCCCCGCTGAGGGCTGGCCAGACCTAAATACCAGCCCCTGCCCTACCACTCGCTGCTGGCTGTGTGACCAGGGCATGCAACCTGCCCCTCTGAGCCTCAGTGAAACCTCGCAGAGCTGCAGAGATGACCACCTACAGGAAAGTGCATGCAAACTATAAAGTGCTGTGCCCACCGACAGGGTTGTGGGCTCTACTCCCAGTGGCCAAGACAACCCAGGAAGTAGTAGAGAGTTCCCCAGGGAGCCTTGACTGAGAATCCAGCCAATGCCTTTAGCTAAGTCCCCCTCTGCCCTCTCCTGGGCCTCCGTTTCCCCAGCTGTGAAACTGAGATCCTCAAGCTCAGATACAGAGTGGCGCCCAGCCACTGGGCGTCTAGCTTTCTTTGCACGATTCGTTATTAACATCACAGCTGGATTTCTTTTGCCAGAAACCAGAAGGCCATTCACGCAGCAGTGAGCTGAATAAATGGGGCTCAGGACAGGTCAGTTTTGATGGAAGGAGAGAGGAAAATGGTTTTATGTTAGAGTCCCTGACCGAGAAGGAATGTGCCAATTTCAGAAAGACAGAAAGAAGCACGCGGGCAGGGAGGGAGGTGGAGCTGTCGCAAGTTGATGAAACTTGGTCAAAGTCTGTCCCTAAGTTTGCGCTGGGCTGGCCCCGAATGCCACAGAGAAGACACAGGAGTTCTGTTTTCTGAGACCACCAGCCACATGAGCACTCACTCATTTCATGAGCATTAACTGAACACCTGCTGTGTACCTGGGAGTCCAGGGTGCCAAGGATGAGCAAGGCACAGACTCCACCCTCAAAGGAGCTCGCTGTTACGGGCAAGAGAAGGCGAAGCCCTCGTGTCCGTAGCTCAAGGTGACTAGGAGGGCTCTTCACGTTGCTCTGAGTCCAGAGGACGGAGGAGCCCTTTCCTCCTTGGTCTCCAGGGAAGGCTTCCCAGAGGAGGGGGCACATTTGAATGTATGGAGACGAGAGGAGGGCACTGTGGGCGGAGGGACCAGGGGTGAGCAAAGGCATGCAGGTACCCAGGTGTGAGATGGGCACTCAGGACCATAAGGAAGGCTGCCTTCCTGGCGGTGGTGGTGGGAAGCTGGGATGAAGGATGGTGGACGGGTGGCGAGGGTGGGGGCACTAAACCGGCAGGCTCTGGGGAGGTGACACGGATGTGGGAGGAAAGACGACGACTGGCTTTAGACATGTTGGGTTTCATCCTGGCTCTGTCACTGTCACCAACTCTGTGGCCTCAGGACATCATTTAACCTCTCTGGGCCTCAGTTTCCTCCCCTATAGAGTGAGAAAAAACAAAGCCACTTGATAGGCATGTGGGATTCAAGCAGATAACGTAAGAGAAGCACCTTGAATGCACTAAGTGCTGGGTGTCCTCTTTCTAAAATTCACGCATTTACCGCTTTTATTCATTAGTGGAGCCCTCCCCCGTTTCGGACGAGGACACGGAAGCTCGTGGTCAAGCAGTGGCTGCAATGGGCAACGCCGGGCCTCGAATCACGGCAGATATTCGAGTTACGAGCAAATAAACCCGGGAGGACTCAGAGAAGAGTCTTGATTTTAAAATATTGCTAAGGAAAAAGGCTGCTTTATGACTTTTGCACCGAGTGCTTATGAAACCCAAGCCATAAATGGGAACCAATAAGTAAAATGAGTTAAGTTAATCAAAAAAATCAACCTTCAGGACAGATCCATATTACCTAATGGCAGTCGGTAAACATAAACATAAAATTTTAAAATCCAAGGATGAATTGCAGTCCTCAGCAGCTCAAGGACTCCACAATCTCTCTGCCTGAAAAATAAAAGCTATTGATTTCAGCTCGGGGTCCCAGGGCTCACGAGCCAGTCTTTGAGAAGTCATAAAGGAAGGAATTATTTCCCTTTGTTTACTCACGAAGGATCATATGTATTGAATGTAAATTGTCTCCGATTCCTAATTAGTACAAAGCGAATTAGAATCCGAGCACAGCAGAACTGGAGAGGCCCTTGGAGGCCTCCGAGCTTGGTTTTCTTTGTTTTATAGACCTGGAACCGGAGGGACAGAGAAGGAGAGCTACTTGCCCAAGATCACACAGCAAAAGGGGTAGGATCCAAGCTGGATGCAGGGCTCCCGGCACCCAGGTCAGCGTCCTGCTCTGGGCCCTGCAGCCTCCGGGGTCTGATCATTAAATCCAGGCCTAATGGGTGTGCTAGGGTGTTACACGGACCTCAGCACAGGCAGTGCCTACAAAAGAACTTTCTCCCAGCTTCTGGGGAAAAGTAAGCAGCCCAGGAAAAAACCCTCAAAACCAAATGGTCTAAAGAGCAAAGTGAGTTGGAAGATGCTCTAACAGATCGCGATGGACGGAGCCCTGGAGCCCCTGTGCCAACCCCACTTGGCTGCCAGCTCAGCCGGGAAGGAGACACACTGCAGGCCTCGGGTTCCACTCTGAGGGGCTGCGGGCTGGCACAGCCCCAGGCCCAGGTCAGTTTCCCCTGGGCCCCCATGGAGGCGGGGGGCACAAAGCCCTCATTGTACGGTGGGGAAGGGAGGGGTCTCAACTCAGCCAGGCTCTGTCTCACACACACACACATACACACACATACACACACACACAAGTGCATGAGCACCACCAGGTCCCAGGATCTGCGCATGTGGCACAGGCGTGCACGCGCGCGTGTGTGCATGCGTGTGTGTGTGTGGGTTTGTGTATGTTAAGCTTCAGCCCACGCGATTATGAAGCAGATGTTTAATTACTACCCGAGTGTTATTAATCAGCACGATTAACACATAGCCCACACCGCATAATTACTTTGCAATTACACCGAAACGCAACATCTTATTGCTGAGGGTTTGCTAACAACCCAGCCTTGCCAAAGGACAGGTATAACGGGCAGCAGTTTTCCTTCCTTCCTTTCCTCCCCTTTCCCCTTCCTCTGCCCTCTCATCCGTCCTCCGGGCTGATGACCGCACAGCACGGGAGCCCAGGCGGGCCACAAGCCTCCTCCCCACAGAGCTGCCCCTGCCCTCACGTCGGTTGTAATGTGAACCCTAAACCGCCCTGGTCCTCTCCTCTCAGCATCCAGCCTGGAAATGCATGTCCTTTCTGGAAATAAAGATGGCCCCTGCAGGCCCGCGGATGGATGGAGAGGCAGCAGCGAGGGGCAAGGGCTCCGTGGGGAAGCCATGTGGGCCGCTGCCTGGGGTTGAAGCCTGGCTCTGCCAGTTACGGGCTGTGTGATCCATGTTAAGTTAACCGTGCCTCAGTTTCCCCACATGTAAGATGGAGATGATAAAAGTAATTACCTCAGGGGTTTCTTGCGAGTACTTAATGTGATAGAGTGCCTGGCACAGAGTAAGGCTTCCGTAATACCGATTATAACTATCATTGTTATTATTCACCCAGGAATGACCCCCCCAGGAGTCCTCCCCATCACAGAATCTCCCAAATGTTCCGGTGTTTGGGTTCCGCTCTCTTCCTTCCCTCCCGCAACACCTCAGTCCCATCTACCTGGACACATCTCCTTACCTTCGCCCCTCCCCTCTGCCTGCCACCTCCCGGGGCCCTACTTCCCTAATCCAAGCCTTCCTCCCCTCTCACCTGGCCCACAGCCACAGCCTCTATGTGGTCTCCCCGTTGCCCCTCACCCCCCCCTTCCATCCTCCACTGGGCAGGGAGACAGACCTTCAGGACGGAGCTTGGGCCATGCCACTCTCCTGCTCAACAACCTTCTGTAGCTCCCCACTGCCTAACAGCAAGGTCCACCTCCCCCGCTGGTGTTTTAGGCCCTAGAAAATCACTAATGCCCCAGGTTCCACATTCATTTCTTAGCATAGCATGAGCACCTAAGTTTTTGATGGTGAATGAATGAATGAATGAATGAATGTCTTGCTAGCTTTTAGAGGTACCCATGTCCACCAAGCTGGGGTGTCCCAGAGCATTTTATGAGCCTGCATGCATCCACGGACTTGGGGTTCATCCTGGAAAGTGGGGTATATTCTTCACTGTTCATTTCCAGACCGCTTTGTTTCCCTCCCACTTCCCCTGACAAACATCCTCCCTAAACCCAGCTGCATCTAGAATGGTCGATCTTTTAGGGCACAGTAACCACACGTCCGGCTGAGCAAAGAAACAATACGAGGACCCTCGGACGCAGGGACCAGAGTGTGGTCTGTTTGAGAGGCCAGCGTAAGGGACATGAGACAGACCCCAGCATGGATGGCACACGGAGAGAGAGCCAAGGGGCGTGTGCATACGTGTCCATGTGTGCATGGTGTGTACATATTCACACAAGTAGGGCTGATGGAGTGTGAATCAACTCTTTCAGCTACCAAAATCTCAAATAGCGTGAACCATTCATTCACTCAATAAACATAAGGTGTTGGGCTCTGGCGTCAGACTGCTGATGTTACAGTCCTGTCTCTACCTCTGACTAGCTGTGTGACTTTGGGCAAATGACTTAACTTCTCTGAGACTCAGTTCTTAGTTGTAAAATGGGGCTAATCACAGCTCCTACCGATAGTGTTGTGAGGATGTGATGCACACTTTGATCAGCGCCTGGCACGTGGGAAGGGCCAGGCCAATCTTAGATATTTTGTTATTATTATTAATAAGAGTGATAAACCCTGGGAACACAGAAACTCGACGCCTAAAGCAGAATATGGCATATGGTACAAAACCAGCGGGCAGAGAAGACCCTGCAGAAACATTACAGCAGAAGGCAGTAAAGTGATATTTGTTTGTCATGCATTCATGCATTCATTCATTCAGCAGACACTCATTGAGTGCCTACTGTATATGCTGCTGCCAGGGAAGGGCAGAGGGACTCGGGCACTGTTTCTGCAGTGAGGCCGAGTGGGAGAGCAGCTCACAGACAGCCAGGGGAGGACAGAGGCTGGGGGATGTTCTAAACCACTCACGGCTGTATCCCCAATGCCTCGAATTGCCTGTCACACCGAGGCACTAGTGGAGTGGACGACAGCGCTGCAGACGATGGGGGAGGTGGCGCCTGGATGGGCAGGCTGGGTTCCCAGGCGGTGGAGAAGCGGAGGAAAGGCATTCCAAGCAGAGGGCGCAGCCCCTGCGCTGGTTACGGGGCCTCGACCTTCGGGACAGGTGTGGGGCACGGGCAAAGGCTGTGCTTGGGCAGAGGCTGAGAGGAGAGCGGGGAGGGGGCGGGCCACGGGTGCCAAGACGGAAGGAGGCTAAGAGGGAGCGAAAGGAAATTCATGGAGGGGGTGCTGGGGGCCCCGAGCTCCTGGGTTTTCCCTCTCAGTCTGAAGTTCAAGCCTGGGTCTTTGGGGCTCTGCAGTGCCCCCCCACTGCCCCCCGGAAGCTGATGGACAGGTTTCCAGGGAGCACTGGATCCATTTCTCTTGCTGTGATTTACATAAAGCTCCCTGCTCAGCCACAGGGTACGGCCATGGGGAAAGTGCTACCAACCCCTGGGTGGCAGGGATGCAGGTAGCCCAGGCGGGAAACAGGAAGCGTGACCACGCCGGGTGACGGAGGGAGGGGCACGCCCTGCCTGGATGCACGCAGTTCACGCAGAGGCGGCCAGGCGGCAGCCACTGCTCTGCTGGCCGCACTCAGGCTGGAGGCGAGGAAGGGCCGGAGGAGGGAAGCTTCCTTCCTCTCCCCGTGGGCCTCCCGTGCCCCCTCCCCCCGCCACGTCTGGCTCGTCACTCACACACGCGCACACACTCACACCCTCCATACACACATGCACACACAGCAAAGTCTAGTGTTGGATGAAAGCAACAAGGTCGAAAGGTTAAGAATGCTGACCCAGAGGCAGGAAACCTTTGATCTGTCACATCTCTGGGACAGCTTTGCAGGGTGCCCTGGGCAGGTCACGTGCCCTCTCTGGGCTTCCACTTTCTCCTCTCTACAATGAGACAGAGGCACGCAATGATCTCCACCCTCGAGTGAAAGTAAGGGGGCTAAGGCCCCACAGATGGGTACAGACGAGGCGGGGAGGAATCTGAAGAGCCTGAGGCCCAGGGATGAAATGACCTGCACCTGGGAGAGAGCCAGCTGGGCACTGACTGGGACAAGGACTGGGGTGTCCTGCATTTGCCTTATCGGGAGTGAGGCTGAATTCCAATGCCGGGCCCACCACTCTTTATGTGACCTTGGACGCCTTGGTGAACCTCTCTGAGCCTCAGTTTCCTCATCTGTAAAATGGGAACAATGACACCTCTCGTTCACAGAGTGAAGAGAGAAGACACAAGGAGACGGCCCAGCACAGCGTCCGGGCCGAGCGAGCCTCAGGGAGTGGAGCCATCATCAGTGTTACAACCACG
This sequence comes from Diceros bicornis minor, assembly GCF_020826845.1. Lineage (NCBI taxonomy): Eukaryota > Metazoa > Chordata > Mammalia > Perissodactyla > Rhinocerotidae > Diceros > Diceros bicornis. The sequence continues at coordinate 25,219,969 of NC_080770.1, forward strand.
GCTCCACCCACACCCTGGGGATCTCCCTCACCCCTCTGCACCACCCGGTCGGCAGGGAGCCTGGGAAGTGGCTCCTTCAACCTGCCCCTCACTGGGATGGTGGGAATCCCTCTCAGACTCCCAGAGCCCAGCCCTGAAGGGGGCTTTCCTGAGCACAGCCCAGCCACACGCAGACACGCCCCGGAGTGGACATCACCCTCTGGACCAATGGCGGCCCCCCCTTGAAGCAGTGGGGAAGGAGCCTGGCATCAGCTTCTAACCTGACCTGAAATGTGTCCTTTTTCACAAGCCGAAAGTATCCATGTACCACTTGCTAAATAACAATGGGAATACGCTGATCATTTGGGGACAAACAGCTCTGGGGAACCCCCAGGCCTTGGCTGACCCCGACACTGAAGTCTCCGGCTGTGTTTCTCACTCCTGGAGGAAGGGCCCCGAGAACGATGGCCTTCTCCTCTCTCCCCGCCCTGGGGACAAGGTGATTAGGGGTCACGTAGTCCATCTCCCCCCGTAGGAGGGAAGGAGAGACCCCGTCCTGGGAAGGTCTCCACACAGACGGTGACAGTGGGAAGCCTGACTCCTCCCACCCCACAGGTGCTGAGGCCGACCGCGCGCCAGGCCTGATGGCTGCCCACGGTCACCTGGTGCATCCGCACGTGGACCCTGTGTGGGAGGGGTCGCCAAACAGAGGCGCCGGGAGGTGGATGATTCCAGTAAGTGGCAGGAAGGGGCTGCACACCTGGGTCCCAAGTAAGGGATTACGGGCTATGCGGGGCCTGCCAGCTCCCGGCTGTTTGCAGCCACGTCACCCAGAGATGCCAGGAGGACACCCCGCATCCCCACCCGCAGGCACGGCCCGTGGTCCCCGGCAGACGACGCTGGGCACGAACTCCGCGAGGCCGCCCACGCTCCAGAGCTCCCGGGGGGCAGGGGGTCCGGCTGACGGGGGCTCGTAAAGGAGGCAGACACGGTCCCGCCGTCTCGGGACTCAATGCCCGGCGGGAAGCAGACCCTAGGCACCGGCTAACCGCCACATGATCCCTTCCACCATGACCATTGCCACAGGCGGCCCCCCCCCCCCCCCCCGCCCCGCACCCACCCCCAGCTAGAGCTTCAGACACGCCCCGTGCTGTGCAACTGCCTTCCCTCCGGGTCTCACTGAACACCAACCACACCCCAGCCAGGAGGGCTTGTGAGCTCCCACCCTACAGATGCAGCAGCGCAGGCTCGGAGAGAGAATCTGCCCAAGGTCACCTGGCGCTCCTACTGGGCGCCCTTGCATTGGAATCAGCTCTGCCTGACCGCGGGGGCCCCCGCACCTGCCTGCCACCAACAAAGGGGACCTGAACACAGCCGCGGAGATGGGGGTGGGAAAGTCCAATGGTTAGGGTCGCCTCCCGGGCAAGGCTGGCTGTCCCCCTCTGCCACCCCATGCAACTCCTGGGCCATGTGGCTCAGAGACCACAGACAAGGGAGGCAGCTCTGGAGGAAGAAGGGCCAGGGACCGCTTCCCTGGCGCCATTCTGGCCTCTTCCCACCTCCCGCAGCTGGGGCTCTCCCTCGATGATCCTCCTTGACGCTGGCTCCTCCCCGCCCCAATTCCTGTGATGTCTCAGACTTGGCGGCTCAACCAGGCAGGTAACAGGCAGAGGGTGGGAATTTTTACCTATTAATGTGGTTTCTGAACCCCTGCTGCTCGCCAAGCCTGAGCAGCTCCCCGCAGGCTCCGAAAGGAGGAGAGAAAGAGGGGAAGACCACACCGGCCGTGGCTGGGGGCTCCCCCGAGGCGTGAATCCCACAGACGGACCCCTGAGCGAGGGCTGCCAGTGGGGCCAGTGGAGCCAGCCTCCCTGGATCCAAAAGCAGGAGGGGACCTGGTTCCCAGGGCGCCAGCCACCTGCTCACTCCTCCCCATCCTGGTGGGAAAAGGCAGAATGCTTCAAAGAGCCGGCAGCTCAGGGGCAGAGCCCAGCCCAGCCCACCCCTCATCCTTCCTTCCCACAACCGTTGGCCTTTTTTAACACGCCCCCCTCAATGTACTCTGAACCCCCGCTACCCTGGGCATTGTACTTTGTTTAATCCTCACACCCTTTCCTGTCTACCCTGCAGGGGAGAGCTATCATTATCATCCCCATTCTGCAGATGTAGACACTGAGGTTCCAAGAGGTGATGGGTCCTCGACAAGTTCAACACAGCATTATCGTGTGACCCAGCAATTCCACTCCTAGGTATGCACCCAAAGAACTGCAGACAGGGACAAACAGACGCCTGTACACGCAGGCTCACAGCAGCGCTATGCACAGAGGCCAGAAGGCGGAAACAGCCCAAATGTCCGTCAACATTTGAATGCATACACGGACGAATGAAATACATCCATACAATGGAATATTATTCAGCCAGAAAAAGGAGTGGAGCACTGATACACGCTGTAATGCGGATGACTCTCCAAGACACTGTGCTAAGCGGAAGCAGCCAGACGCAAAGGCCACATACTGTGTGATTCCGTTTATACGAAATCTCTAGAATAGGTAAACCCAGTCAGACCGAAAGCAAACTAGTAGTTGCCAGAGGCTGCGGGGAGGGGGTCTTCACGTGTCCTGGGTTTTCTTTGGGGGTGATGAGAATGTTCTGGAACTAGATAAAAGTGGTGGTTGCACAACACTGTAAATGTACTAAATGCCACTGAATTGTTACTTTAAAATGGTTAATTTTATGTCATGTGAATTTCACCTCAATTTTTTAAAAAACGTGGTGGCGGGGGAGGCGTGTAACTCGCTGAAGGTCAGAGCTGCTACATGACGGAGCCCAGGTTCACACCTGGGTCCTGCTGACTGCAGGGGGCCCCGGGCCTCCATCCTCTGTTGCCTGCTCTGTGGGCCTTCGCCTCGGGCTGTTGCCGCAGCCAGGAAGGCCCTCTCTCCCCATTTCTGTGGTCAAAATCCTACCCATTCTTCAAGGGCTTTGGTTAAAACCACCCAGGCCCCTGAAGCCTTCCCCGATCTCCTCGGCGTTCCCTCTGCCCTGCCACCCTGCAGCCCTGTGCCCTCTCACACGAGCCTTCCCTCCGCCCCCTGCCAGGGTGAGCCCTGCACAGGGCTTTCCTTCGCCTCCCACCAGCCTCGGGGAACACTCACACTCCAGGGGCCTCGTGAGGGTTAAATGATGTTAATGCCCACGGAGTTCTCATCTCTGGGCTTGGCATGCAGCAAGCGCTCAATAAATGTGGTTAATGGGCTGGGTTCACTCCTGAAGGGCTGGGACCTGCCAACTCCCCTCTGCTGCCCTGGCGCAGGCCCTGCTCTGAGCGGAACTCCTCAGATGCCTGTGGGATCGGGGGGAGAGACAGACAAAGTCCCCCGACAAGGGGGCACTCTCTGACCTGTTTTTCCGCTGGGCAGGAAGCCTGTTTTGGTCCAGAGTTTATATTGAATGCAACGCCGTTTCCTCTCGGCCAGGCTGGCCCAGCACGCACATGCCCAGGCCAGCTGTGTCTGTTAAATGTGTGGGGCTCTGTGGACCAGCCAAAGCCCGACTGAGTCAAGGCACCTCCACTGCCAGCTCCTGCAGGTCAGGAGAAATCAAGGCTCCAGCCTCACAGGAAATGGACCCCTGCCGTGTACTCTCCCCCTCAAATCACAGACCTACCCAACAGCCAGCTGGAAGGGACACTGACATTCATTAAATACCTGAGATGTATGTTGGGGTGGGGACAGAGGTGTGAACAGGACAACCGACCAGCTTTGAGCTGGGATGCTGGAGTCACACAGAGCTGGGAGTGATTTGGGTTCTGCCCCCTCCTGGCTCTGAAATGCTGCATGAGTCATCTAACCCCCCCGAGCCTCAGTTTCCTCATCTGTAAAATGGGGCTAATAAGAGGACCTACAACCCACAGGGCCATTGCATAGATTTAAGGAGTACGGTGTGCCAAGCCAAGTCTCCATCAATGGAAATAATCATAATGATAAACGCTGAGGCCCAAGAAGGCAGGCAGGAGTCTGTGAGCGTCACAGGATCCCCACGCCAAGGCTGGACTCCTCACAGCAAGCCCGGTTTTTAGATGAGGCACACCCAGAGCAGCGCTGCTGTCTTGGCAAACTGCCACTGGGTCTGGCACTGGTGACGGCCCGGCCGGCTGGGTGGAAATGCCAGAGGCTGCACTCACCCACTCACTTCTGTGTGGACTGTGCGCCCTGGGGAGTGTTGAGGGAGACAGCATGGCGGGCAGAAAGAACGTGGGGCTGAGAAGCAGCAGACCTGGGTGCAGGCAGGACCTCACCTATTTCCTGGCCAGGTGACCTTGGGTAAGTCACAGATCCAGGCTTTCGTCCGTGCAGTTCTCTTGGTTGGAATGCCATCCCTCTCTTCCTCACCTGATAAACTCCTATTCATCCTTCAAGACCCAATTCACATGTTGCCTCCTATGTGAAGCCTCTCATGTCTCCAGGGCCAGGTGGCCACCATTGTGCTCTGCTCCCATTGTGTTTTCCTCATCTCTGCAAGCTCCATGAGCGCAGGGACCGTGTCTGGTTTGTTCTCTGCTGTGTCCACTGACAATGGTACCTGCATTGCAGTAAAAACTCACTGCATCATGAGTGAGTCTCTATAACCGCACCTCTGCATCAGACCCTGACCTAAGACACACGTCTCACTCCCTAGACTGTGAATGCCCAGCACAGACTCCTTCAACTACGGCCCCTGCCCAGTCCTGGGTCGGTCCCGGTAACAGTCTCCTGAACACGATCTCGTCATTGTCGCCGTGGTTACCTCGCTGGCTTAACTAGAGAATCTGTAATAAGACAATCCTCACAAAGCACTTTCTGAACTAAAGGAATTAGATGCATTGAAGGTACTGGCATTAAGAAGAATCCAATCCCCAGAGACGGCCAACCTTTTCAGTATGCTTTTGGAAGCTGCCGTGAATCTGCAATGGCATGTGAATTAGTGAAGATGCCAAGAAATGCACTTCAAACAAAATGAGGCAGCCAAATTAGGAAGCGCCCACTCCAGGGGAGGCAGAGACGTGGCCTTCCCTGAACTCGCCTCTCTGCTTGGCTGTTGATGGTGAGACAAACTAAGGACGGGGGTGGGGGACCTCCTCTCTGACTAACACCCAAAGCAGACAGAGGGAGCTTCGGGACCAGAGAAATCCAGCCCAGCCACTTGCCAACACTGAGATCTTGGGGCCCTTATTGTGGGGGCATGGAGAGGTGCAGGGTGGTGATGCCCACCTCACTGAGAGGTGACGAGCATTCGGCAAGGTCAGGCAGTCAGACACGAGAAAGCTCTCAGCAAACATTCATGCTCTTTCCTCTCAAACTAGTCTCAGACACGGTTAAGAGAGTAAAAAAGCAAACAATAGTCTGGGAGAAGTACTTGCAACATCTATGGACAACAATGGACTCATAGCCAGAATATATAAAGAGCTCCTACAAATCAATAAGAAAAAAAGAAAACAACCCAGTTTAAAATTGGGCAAAAGGCTTGAAGGGATACTTCTCCAAAGAAGACATCCCAATAGCTGATAAGCACATGAAAAGGTGCTCAGCGTCATTACTCACCAGGGAAATGCAAATAAAATCCACAGAGGCAGCAGGTGACTAAACTGAACAGATGGATGATACCAAGTGTGGGTGAGGAGGTGGTACTAGCACTTTCATACACTGCTGGCACGACTGTCAAATGGCACGGCCATTCTATTTGGCACTGTCTATTAAAGCTGATCCTTGCCTACTCGAGGACGATTCAGCATTTCCACTCCCAGCTACATACCCAAGAGACACGCCTGCATGTGCCCACCAGAAGACGTGGACCACAATGTTTGCTGCAGCTTTATTCAAAAGTATCCCCAATGGGAAACAACTCAATGTCCATCAGCAGAAGAATGGATAAATGGTTGTCATATATATATTTTTTTCATGCAATGGAATATTATACAGCAATGAAAAAAGAACAAATTGCTGCTATATGTGGAAACACAGATGGATCATAAAATCATGATGTTGAGCTAAAGAAGCCAGACCTGGAGGAGTTCATGCTGTACGATTCCATTTCTAAGAAGTTCGGGAACAAGAACAGCAGCTTGATGGTGACAGAAGCCAGAACAGTAGTTATCTGGGGGGTCAGGGGCTGGGGAAAGGGGAGTATGGCCGGGATGCAGCACAAGAGAGCCTTCTGGGCTGACAGGATGGGAATGCGGGAATGCTCTGTATTTTGATCTGGATGGTGGTCACTCGGTATATAGAAACATCACTGAGCTCTACACCAGAGATGTACGTGCTTTACAGTAATATATGTTATACCTAAACAGGACTTTGGTTAGATTGCCAGAGTAGAGGAAGGATTGCATCAAAGCATCTTGGAGGCCTGCCAGCCCCATCATTTTACGATTCGCAGAGGCTGGAGAGTGAGTGTGGGACGCCGGAATTCAGAGACCTTGTGCTCATTTGACTCCTCCCCCTCCCTCTCGTCGTCGTCTGGCTTGCCCACAGAGCCCCCTCTTTCGCTCGCTCTCCCTCGCTGACTTGTGTCAGTCAGTCAGCCACTCCAGGCCTCATCACCCCATCTGCAGAAAGAGGGGCACGCTGCCTGGCCTCCTCTCCAGGAGAGTCATCCTCGGGAAATGCTCTGTGCCTCACGGAGCAAAAATGCTCGGTGCAGTCCCAGAATTGCTAGCAGATGTGTCCCTGCGTGGAGTCGAGCGCACTCAGCAGAGCTGCACTCGCAGCGGCGAGGGGGCGGTTAAGAATCAAACTCAGCCCACAGCTGTTTGTTCGGCATGAAGGGATCTAAGACGGGGGCCACAGGGCAGAAGTCGTCATGGGGAAGGGACGGCCGCAGGTTTGGGCTGGGAAGGCAGGGACGCTGGCGTGGTCCCTCTGGCTGTGGGGCCAGGGCCCATCCTTGAAGGAGACAGAGGGGGTGCCTGGCCCCAGGCTTCTGCCGGGCTCTCAAAGGAAGGAGCATTGAAGCGAGAGTCTAAGGTCCTGGGTTCAAGGGCTGCTTCTGCCCTGATGTGCTGTGTGACATGGGCCACCTGCTGCCCACCTGTGGGACCTCAGCTTCTGCACTGCACAGTACCGTCATGCATCACTTCACGACGATTCGGTCAACGATGGACCGCGTGCATGACGGTGGCCCCGTAAGATGAGCACCGTACAGCCTAGGTGTGAGGTAGGCTAGACCGTCCAGGTTTGAGTAAGTGCACTCTGTGATGTTCACACAATGACGAAATCGCCTAATGACGCATTTCTCAGAACGTGTCCCCGTTGTTAAGCGACACGTGACTGTAAGGGGGTGGGCTAGATCATATTAGACACCTCTCCAATTATAACTGTTATGAACTTACAGATTCCTTACTTCTTAAAATCTAAATCTCATCATGTCCCTTCATGCTTAAAACCTTACCCATGGCTTCAGATTACACTTAGAATCAAGTGCAAACCGGTGACCATGTCTGTGACCATGGTTAGGTCCCTGCCAACCTCCCCAGCCTTGGCTTGAACCACTCCGTCATCTCTCATTAGGCCTCAGCCATAATGCTCTTCCCTCCCTCCTTGAACACTTGAACCCACTCCTGCCCCAGGGCCTTTGCACACATTGCCCTCTAATCTGGAACCCTCCTCTCCCCAGTTCTGCATGGCCAGCCTTCGCCTGCTTTACAGTTCTTGCTCAGAGGTCTCCTCCTCAGAGGCCTTCTCTGACCAGATAAAGCAGTCCCCTTGTTTTTTCTTTTTCCACCTTCATACCACTTACCACAACATGCAGCCATTCGATGAATTTGTGGCTTCCTTATTTTCTGCCTGTCTCCTGCACAGGAGCGTCAGTTCTGTGTGGGCAGCCCCATGTCTGCCACCATTACGCCTTCTGGCATGTACACAGTAGGCACTCAATAAGCACTCGTGCACTTTTGCATCCCCTCAGGCAGCACTCCAGAGCTCTTGCCGCCCTCAGAGGCTCGTGTAAGAGTTTCCGAAAGGGAAGAAAATGCTCAGGGACTGAGAACCCACCAGGTTGCAATGACCCAGGCTCTCTGCATCCTTGTGTCATGTCATTCTCACCACAGCCCTCGGAGACGGGATTCTTTGGGAAGCTAAGGCTCAGAGCAGGGAAGAGACGTGCCTGCAGTCACCTACCCCCAGGAGCCCTGAGCTTGGGGACAAGTGCTTCTGCAGGGGATCCCATCTCTCCAGGCTGTGCTCTTCTCGTCTGTCCAGTGGGGCTGAGATCTCCTGCCTGAACCGCAGGCTGTGTCACAACCCAGTAGGACAATTAATGCGTACGCTTCGCACACTGTCACGCAGCGTGCAGCTGCCCTGATGTTGAAATGGCAACAGAGCCTGAGGTTAGCTTTGCCCTGAGTCCGTGCCTGCCCTTCCCGGAGGCGGCTGAGGAGCAGACAAGAGCACCTTCTGGAGCCAGCCTGCCCTGGATGGGAACCCCACTCCATCCCGGCTCAGAGCAGGTGCCCCCGGTGCGCACGTTACCTCCAGCCTCTGAACTTGAGTTTTCTCCTCTGCAAAATGAGAAGCGTAATTCCCTCGCCCCTCAGCGGTTAGGATCATGAAGCCAGATCACGTGTGAAAAGGACTTGATTCCTTCTAAAGCACTGTGCAAAGGTGGCTTCGTCTTTTGACGTCTTATGGCATCGAGCTATTATTACATCAACTCCCCCTAAAGAGGGAGACAGACGCCTCTCTGGGTGAAACGGGGAGGACACTCAAGGCGGCCTCCCCCACCCCCAGGTGACAGCACTGACGAGTCTCTACAGACGCCCTCTCCCAGCCAGCTCCTTCAGCCCTGGGCAGTGAGCTCGGCATCGTCATGAGGCCGATTTTAGAGATGGTAACCCTATAACCTGCTTCAGGGTGGGCCAGCCGTGGTGGTGATTTTCCCCGTGGGGAATTTGGCCAAAGCAGCACCTTTGTCTCATGTAGTTCAAAGCCCAGGTTGACCCTGGACGACGCTCACTCCGGAGGGAGCCGTGCGCTCTGGGGAGGTCCTGGCGGGGGGCTCCAGGCACGGCTCTGTGAGGGGCCGAGGACGGCCACCCACCTCGAGTGTGGCATCTAGGAGGGTGCACACAGAATGGGAGTGTGCTCGGGAGCACAGGACCCAGCTCTGGGCCCCAGGAGAGCCGTCCCGCCTGGAGAGCCCCAGGGTATCAACAAATCACACTCACCTCGGCCTCCCTAGAGGGACCATCACTGGCTCCCCCCGCCCTCCCAGTGCTCCCCACTGGCCAAAGTGCCCCTGAGCCCTAAATGGCCCCCAACCATCTGGCCCCCCATCACTGTCACCCCCCTAACCCCCCACTGCATGCTCAGTTCTGGTGGTCCCAATCTTGGTTCCAGGAAGCAATGAGACAAGATTCGTGGGGCAGAGGGAAGGCAGGTGCGGGGGCAGCTGGCAGAAAGAGACCCCTGGGGCAGAGACACTCCAGAGTATGGGGAGAGAGGGAGGTAGAGAGAGACAGAGGCAGGCTGGATGAGAGGAGAAGACGTGCGGGGAAGACAGACACACAAGGACACACAGGAGGCCCCACGGCAGGGCAAGAGACGGACCAGAGACCCCAGGAAAAGGGAAGCAAGGGCCTGAGGGAGAAACTTAACGAGACAAAAATAGGCGGACACAGGCGCGTTCGTCGGGCCTCATCCCCGAGACCGTCTGGGAAGTGGGTTCTCCATGCAGGAGGCGAGGGAGGCAGCCTCCGTGGAGAGAGGGCAGGACGGGGAGCCGGGAGAGCCAGGGTCCAAGGCACTGATGCTCTGCCCCGCAGGGCAGCCCCCACCGAGGGAGAATGAGCAGAAACGGATCTGAATGTCCCACACAATGCACATAGTGGCACTGTGCCTAACAGCGAAAACACTGGAAGCCACCTGTATCAGTCAGGGTTCTCCGGAGAAACAGAACCAACAGGAGACATATATATCTGATATCACATATCTATGATAAATGTGTAGGTGTATATATCACGAGATTTCTTTTAAGGACTTAGCTCATGCCATTCTTGGGGCTGGCAAGGCTGACATCCGTAGGGCAGGCCGGCTGGCTGATGCTGCCGTCTCCAGGCAGAATTCCTTCTGTTCTGGGAAACCTCTGAAGGCCTTTTCACCTGATTCAACCTCCTACGTACCTAAAGTCAACTCACTGTAGACACTGCCCCCGTGGGCAGGGAGCCAGGAGTGCCTGGGAGCTCACGTCCCTCCCCCGTGCCCAGAGGGCCCTTAGCCAATGTCTGAGGGTGTGGGAGGATGGAAGCCCAGCTTGGCTCAAGTAGAGACGCGGCTCACCCCCCAGAGTCCCCTGTGGGTCAGCCTTGGCAGGATGGTGCCTGGAGTCACTCCCTTTCCTGGCTTCCTCCCCTTCCTTGTTCTGCTCCCAACCCTCTGACTGGTTTCTTCTGGGAACTCATCCTTAATAAATCCCTTATCCACAGATGCTTGCCTCGGGGTCCACTTCTGGGGCATCCAGATTATGCCAAATGTTTTCCCACTCAACAGTAACCCTTCGAGGTGAATGCTGTAATTATTCCCATTTTTCGGATGAGGAAACCGAGGCCAGTGAAGTTTAGTGATATGCCCAAGTTAGAGAGCAAGTAATAGCTGAGCAGGATTTGAGCCCACGTCAGCCTGGCACCAATCCTGCCTGCCTCACTTCCTCTCTGTAGGACTCCCCAGCTCCTTGGAGACATGAGAAAATGGAGGAGGGGTGCCGGGGAGATGCATTTGGTGAGGGAAGACGGGGAAAACCTGTGGCGCTGTAGGTTTCATCAAAGCAAAAAAAAATATTCATGATTTGCCAAGTCAGGCACACACAGTGCGACCTGAATCCCAGCCTGCTGGCCTCCCCCTGGGGCTGCTGCTTCCTTCCCTGAGAAGGAACCCGTGGCTCTCTCCCTCGGAGCCGACACGCAGCCCCAGCTCAGGAAAGGATCTGTTTTCTCGGTGGAGGGGGAGGCTCCAGGGGCGGCAGGAGCCAGCAGATCCTTGTGCCAGAGCCCCGGGTGCAGGCTGGAAAGGAGCTAATGACTCGATGTTCCGTGCTCAAAGCCCCCTGCTCTCCCATCTCCCCCATCTTCCCCTGGGTCTCTGTGAAGGAGAGAAAAAAGAATCATAAAAAGCCCCCTCTTTGCTCCTGGCCAGTCTCTCAGCTTCTGCCTGGGTTTAAGCCTTGGAAACAAAGGCTGACCCCCGGGGGCACGTGGCCGGCAGAGGGGAGCAACAGTAATTAACGATCTCTCAGCCTCTTCTGTGTGTTATCTACCTGCCCAGCAGGCTCCATCTGGGTGGGGTATGGGCAACACAGCCCCCTCTTCTAGATGGGAGTGAGCACTTAATTGCAGGTGATCAGGATTGGGGGGGGGGGCGTCTTTATTCCTCTCCAGATCCCAGAGACCCGGAGGGTGACTTTTGAGAAGGAAAAATCAAGGCAGCAGAAGTGAGGTGTGGATGAGCCCCGGTGTCTGCACGCAGGCGGCCTGCCTGCTCCCGGTTCGTCCCCCTGCTGGCCGCCCTCTGGGTTTACAAGGATCCACAGTGAACTTAGTCACCGCAGGTGAGCTCCTTGAGGTAAGATTATGTCATTCATCCTCATAAGCCTAATCTAGCAGAGAAGATAAAATCATTCAAATAACCATTGTAAGGGGTAAAAAGTGGTCATTAATGAAGTGCTATTAGATAACAGGAAGGAGGGACTAAGCCTGGGAGGTCGGGAGGGCTTCCTGGAGGAGGTGGAAGGTAATGCCCTTGGGATCCAGGCAGCTAGAGTCAAATGAGGAGTAATTATCTAAAGCCACCATTTGCTGCATGCCAGCATGGAGCTAGGAGATTTACTTAGTCTCTAAACATTAAACGAATCCAGCAAGTAGTCTTATTATTCCACTTTACAGATGAAGGAATGGGGCTCAGAGAGGTTAAGCTACTTGCCCAAGGTCACCAAGCCAACAAGAAGGAAAGCCAGGATTTGAACCCAGGTCCGTGTGTCCAACCAGGCCCCTGCCCTGTCCCCTGAGTCATGGACTGCCAGGCACAGAGGTGAACACTAAGAGGCTGGCAGTGGAGCTCCAAGTGGGGAGAGAGCGCCTCTGTTGGACTCTCTGGACTTCTCCAGCAGGACCAGGGAGCGGTCGACAGACTGTGTACATAAGCACAGTGATGTCCAGGTCTGGATCTGGGGGCCTGCTTGTTCCAAAGCCAAGTTCGGGGGTCCCCAGGGCCTGGGGGAGGGACTTGAAAGCAAGGGCAAAGAAACGTGACAACCCTCGTCAGCAGCAGTGTGCCATGAAGTCCTGACATCTTTCCCTGGGGCCACATCTTTTGTCTGAGTCAGAGCTCTGAGCACAGAGCATCTTTTCATCGGTTCCCGAGGCAGGAGATGGCCTTTCAACAGGTCTGACGGGGCGGGACATCGGGGTTCCCAGAGGATCGCTCCTGCTTTTCTGCCTCCCGCACTCTAAGCCAGAGTCCAAACCAATGTCTGGTGGACCATAGGTCCGTTGGCCTAACACAGCAGTAGCACAGCAGCATTTAAAATTTTTTCCTTTAAATTATGAATTAGTTGGCAATATTTAACAATTTGGAAATATTCCTAAAAATCTGAGTTTTCAACTTTTTTTAAATTTCACAAGATCTGAAAATACTGGAGCTGCAAAGCAGCTTCTCTCTTTAGATGGAGTACGTGTTGAAGTTTACCACAGTCCCCACCGCTCCCTGGTGTCTCCCAGACAATACAGTTGTGGTTTAAATGCCCATTATCATTGTGCCTGGGCTGCTGGTTGGTTGGTTTGTTGGTTTGTCACTCAACCTGCTCACTTCTCTGTGTCAGCTGCCTGGCACACGTCGGAATATGAGTGATCCCTGGTCTGAGCCCCCTTGGCCTCAGTTTCCTCACCTATAACGTACAGATGACCTTCCCTCCTAAAGTCAAAGAAGATAATGAACATGAATGTGACCAGACTATGGCTGGTGCCTAACTGATGCTCAATAAATATTTCCCCTTCCCTTTCCTGTCTGGCTAAACTGGCCCAGCCATTCATTCTCCAATCAGCAAATAAATATTGAGTAACACCTTTATGTGCAAGTATGTGCAAGTCACTGGGATGCGATGGTGAGCAAATGGATGTGGTCCTTGCCCCCATGGCACTCATCGACTATGATTAAATAAATAATCCAGCAAATCAATCTGTAATTTCAGTTTGAAATATGTGCACGAAGGCAATAAGTAAAGTGGAATGAGGGACAAGAGGAAGGGCTCCCCCAGGAGGGGGATCTGAGCTGAACACTGAAGGATGAGAGGGACCTGCCAAGTGCAGGGGGCTGGACCAGCGTTCTAAACAGAGGGAACAGCCTGTGCGTGGCCCCAAGGCAAGAAAGGGTTCACACTGTCCTAGTAACTGAAGTGAGGCTGGGGTGGATGGGGGGGTGGGTGAGGGGAAGGGGGTGATGTGACCTGGTGAGGAGGACAGGGGCAGACGGTCAAAAGGAGTGAGGATTTTATTCTAAGGGCAGCGGGAGCACAGAACGCTGGGAGAGGCTTTGTTGATCCAAATTGCCTTTTTGAAAACATCTGGGCTGTAAAACAACAATAAGATACTGCTCCAGACCTATTATAGTCCAAAAATCCAAACCTACTCAAATCCAAAAAACTGATACCACCAAATGCTGGTGAGGATGTGGAGCAACGGGAATTCTCATTCATTGCAGGTGGGAGTGCAAAGTGGTTCAGCCACTTTGGAAGACAGTTTGGCAGTTTCTTACAAAACTAAAAATAGACTTACTATATGATCCAGCAACCACACTGCTTGGTATTTACCCAAATGAACTGAAAACTTGTGGCCACAAAAAACCTGCACAGGAATGTTTACAGCAGCTTTACGCATGATCATCATCACGAAAAAACTGGAAGCAACCAAGATGTCCTTCAACGGGACACAAATAGGATAAACAAACTGTGGTACATCTATTTGATGGAATATTATTCAGCAATAAAAAGAGATAGTTATCAAGCCATGAAGACACAAGCAAGAACCCTAAATGCACATCGCTTAGTCAAAGAAGCTGGTCTGAAAAGGCTACATACTGTATGATTCTAACTTACTACATTCCAGAAAAGGCAAAACTATAGAGACAGCAAAAAGATCAGTGGTTGCCAGGGGTTAGGAGGTGAGAGGGGGGGAATGAACAGGCGGAGCACAGTGGATTTTCAGGGCTGTGAAACTATTCTTTAGGATACAGTCATGACGGACAGTGTCATTATACATTCGTTACAACTCATAGAACGTACACCACCAAGAGTGAGCCCTAATGTAGACTATGGACTCTAGTTAATAACACTGGATCAATAGTGGCTCATCAATTGTAAAAAACGTTCCACAATAACACAAGATGTAAACAATACAGGAAACTGTGTATGTGTGTTGCAGGGAGTGTTTGGGAACTCTGTACTTTCTGATCAAATTTTTTGTAAACCTAAAACTGCTCTAAAAAAAATAAAGTCTATAAATTTAAAAATAAACATACATTTAAAAAATGTCTGGGCTCTAGTGGAGAGACTGGATTAGTGGGAGGGGCCAGAGCGGAGGCGGGGAGACCAGTTCAAGGGAGACCAGTCGTCCAGGTGGGAGATCGTGGTGGCTTCAGTGAGGGTGGTGATGGGGAGAAGGGGTGGATTCAAGAGTTATTTAGGAGGCAAAGCGGACAGGACCTGTGATGTGCTGGATGTGGGGGGATGAAGGAGGGAGAGTGAAGGAAGGTTCCCTTGTTGCCGTCTTGGACAACGGGTGGGCGGAGGCTCCATTCACTGAGGTCGGGCTGCAGAGGGGAGAATGGGATGGGGGAAGGAAGCTGCAAAGTCAGTAGGGAGCCTGTGGGAAATCCAGACACTGGGGATTCGGGAACGGAGTCTAGGAAAGAAGTCTAGCTAGAAATTCCGGAACCTTCCTCCTATGGAAGTGGGCTCACGTTTGTCAATTCAATTCAGCCAGATTTTCCGGGACCCCGCCTCAGAGCATACGGCTTTGTGGATTCATCCATGGTGACGTCAGCCCTGGAAAGGCCTTGAGGACCTACC
This sequence comes from Diceros bicornis minor, assembly GCF_020826845.1. NCBI lineage: Eukaryota > Metazoa > Chordata > Mammalia > Perissodactyla > Rhinocerotidae > Diceros > Diceros bicornis. The sequence continues at coordinate 25,235,035 of NC_080770.1, forward strand.
TCCCCATCCCCCTACAGATCAGGAAACTGAGTCCCGGGGAAATCAGGAGAATTGCCCAAGACCCTCCAGCCAGCCATGGCGGGGTGGTCACGGGGTCCCACCTCTCCATCTTCTTCCACAAGAGCCCACACTGCCCTTTCCCCGTGCGCCCGTCCCCAGTCCCCCCGCACACGTTCTCTTGAGCACACCCATGAGCTTCCCGGCTGGAGAGATCTTCCGTAGTGCTGGGAAACGTGGGGATGGGTCTCTTGAGCGGTATTCTAAGTCACATGCGGTCGGGGAGACCATGTTTTGAAAGGTGGATAATTTTAGCCTGAGTTCAGGCCGAGGCTGTGACAATGAAGAAAGATGGCAAAGCTGAACCCCACGCGGGGTCAGCACAGACGCGCGGAGTCCAGGACTCAGGATAAGCCATCATGAGGAGGGAGGCGCAGAAACTGGGACAGGTGGATGGAGCGGGAGACAAGCTGCGTGGAGGGCCCAGGAGGGGGACGGAAGCAGCGCAAAGGATCAGGAAGCCCTTCTCTCCAGATGCTGGCACGCTGGCCGGACGATGCGGGCAGGGCTGGACAGACGGCAGGGTCGGTTACTGCATCACTAACTCTCACTCCTCGCGTGTTTCCCGCTGTTTGATCCCACATTCCCAGAGCACCAGGCCTTGATTCTGCCTCCCTTCTTTCCCTCCTCACTTCTCCTCGAGGAGTCCCATCCCGTGACTTCTGGAGATTCAGAGCAGGGGAGACGGGAGGCACACGAGACGTTCATCGTCTAATTCAACTCTCCCACCCGTCTTTCCATTTCACAGATGAGGAGACTGAGGTGCAGAGTCACAGGGCTTCAGTCTCGGCGCAGAGCCCAGAGCCAGATCTCAGATGCCAGGTGGCTGCTCCTTTCTCTCCCCACCCCACCCCCCAACATGAGTTCATCATCAAAGCCATTTAAGACATGAGCCCTCCAGGGGCGAGGCCCCTCCTGAGCTCTAGGGTCATGTGGCCATGGTGCCCGAGGCCAGTTGGTCTTGGTCCATCTATGGGCTTCCCACACTGGCATCCCTGTCTTGTGTTACGTTACATCAGGGACCTAGAAGAGCAACCCCAGAGCCTGGAGGTCCCAGGATGAGGCCGGAGGTCAGATTATGGCAGCCAGCTGGGGAAACCATCAGGCCCCCTGGAGAGGTTAAAGGGGAGCAGTGACCTGGGGGGAGGACCACAGTCTCAGAGCTGGCTGGTCACCCCCACGACTCCAGCCCAGCCCAGAGGGCCCAGTCACTGAGGCAAGGCCCTTGCAAACTAAAGGCTCTGGGGCAGGCCACAAATGGAAGCACCAAGAGTCCAGGCATCTTCAGGCGTGGAAGAAAAGACCCTCCCAAGCAGGGAAGGCTCTGGCCAGCTGGGTGCAAGAGCCTGAAGGGCAGAGGGAGCGAAAAAAGGCACATGGGACAAATGACATTACGCAGAGAGTAAAACCACGCCCTTCCCCCCCCACCCCGGACTCCCAGAGCACCTCCCCCACTACGGCTGACTCACACTCTGCTCCGAATACAAGCACCTGTGTGTCCAGCCACAGGTCACCTTCAGAGGTAGGCCTACAGCATGAAGAGCTCTGACTTTGGAGCCAGACGTTTCTGATTTCAAATCCCGGCTCTGCCACCTACTAGCTGTGTGACCTCAGGCAAGGTACTTAACCACTCTGGGCATCAGTTTCCTCATCTCTAAACCGAGTGAGAAGAGAGGAGGCACGCAAAGTCCTGAGCGCACAGCAAGCTAAGGTGCTAACATTGGTGATCACTGCAGGCGGCAGACACGAACAATCTGAAAACGCCTGTAGCGGTGGATGCAAACTTTTTTTAGCCCTCCCTGTTCCAGGAAAGCCCTTCTTTCTACTCTCGCCCGCTTTGTGGTAACAAGGGTTTACATCCCCTATCTCGCATCGTCTTTCCTCTAGCTTGTTAAGGTAGATTTTATCGCTGTTCCACTTTAATGATGGGAAACAGAGGCTGAGAGAGGAGAAGCTTCTGGCCCAAACTGACAGCCAAGAGGGGCGCAGAGTGAGGGCACCTGCCCTGGTCCCCAAGGCCGCCTTGTCTCGCGGGTGCTCTAAGACACGCCCCGAGCAAGCACACAGCTCTAAACAGACTGATGGAAAAATAAGCCTAGCAGGGTCTCTGTTGTAAAAACCGGGGAAGCCTGAAAACCCACGCGACGGCTTTGTAAAAGAATACGGGCCCCGGGTGACATGACAACAGACAACCCACCTGATGAGTTTCTACCAGGCTCAAGGGCTGATCCAGAGACATTCCGGAAACCTGTAACGAGACAGCAGCCCCTGACTCCTGTTTCCAGCTCAAGTCCACCAGGAGGCCCCCACAGGGTGGGGTTCCTCATGGGCACATCGACTCAGGCAAGACGGACCTTGTCTTGGAGGGTCACCCTCCACTGGGGCCTGAGAAGCCGGCAGTCGGGCACCCTGAGTGGGGAAGGATTCCAAAAGGAGGGGGGACCCAGTGAGAAGCTCGAGGGTGCTGGAGTCACGCAGCCCAGGCTCCCACGCAGCCGCCCACTTCCTGGTGATGGGAACTGGGCCACTCACCTCCCAGGCTGGGCCTCAGTGCCCTCCTCTGCGAAATGGGGATAACAGCCCTACCTCAGAGGGTGTCCCAAGGATTAAAGGATCACAGGGTACCTGTAAAAGCTCCCACAACGGTTTCTGGCACATGGAAGGTGCTGGATAAACATCGGCCCGCCACCTGACTGCCTGCAGGAGCCCTTTGGTTTGGAATCAGATAGAGATGAACAAAAAGGGAACTCTTCGGCCACCTTTGACATTCAGGAGGCAGCAAGGGCACTGGGATCAGAACACCCTGGCCTCCCAGCGCAGGCCCTGACCGGAGCCCCGCCCAAGGGGTGGTCGATGGCTACATCCTCAGCACCACTCCTATCCCTTGGGCACCCTCCTGTTGCTTGTCTGGCCACACTGACCTGTAAGGGTCTGCTTGGTGTTTGTGTCCAGGACCAGAGAAGGGTTTATGGAGGACAGGGGCGGGTGGACGCTGATTTTTATATTCCTAGCACAGAGCAAAGCCTTTGGCACCCAGCTGGTGCTGATAAATGTCTATGGTAGGAATGAATGAATGAATGAATGAATGATAGCAGTGTCCCTGGGGAAGCACGGACACTCAGTCTTTGCTCAGGCTTCTCCTGAAATGGAATAATTATCTCAAACAATAACATCATGATAAAAGCAGCAGGAAGCCCAGCCCTTGTTTACAGAGAAGGCTCCTCGCTGGGGGCCTCCGGAATCCCAGGCACAGACCCTTGGGCCCTGGGCTTTATCTCGTGCTTTCTCCTTCCTCCCATTGTCCGGCCTGGCTTCCCACAGCCCCAGGCCAAGGCTGGCTTTGTTTGGAGGTCAGGGGGCCCCGACTGCCCCAGAGGTACAGGGCAGAGCAGAAGGGCCCATTCCCCTCCTGGGGAAGCATTCCTTCTGGATCTTTCCCAGGGACCCTCCCCCTCATGCTTAGTTTCCTCAGAGACACTGAGGCCACCACAGCCCCTGTCCCTGCCCCCATCCCCAGCTGGCCGGTGGTCAGAGGCCCCCAAAGAAGCCACCTGATTAGCCAAAGTGGGGAGTAGATAACAAATGACGACACCAAGTAAGCAACCAGGACCAATCACTTAGACTGCTAAATAAAGACTATTAGGAGGGGCGTGGAGTGAGGGGCACCGTCCATCCTCCCTACAGAGGGGACAAAACCGTGGAGGAAAGAATGCAGAAGCACAGGAGCCTGGGGATTGCTCAGAACTCAGTTCAACTCACGGAGACTTGGAGCCTTAACTCCACCCCCCAGCTGTGATGGCGAGGCTGAGGGAAGATCCTGGAAAGCAGGAGGTAGGGGGGACGGGTGGGGGTCAGGACCAAGCCTCGTGTTTTAGCAGATTTACAGCAGCTGTTCTCAGGGACCGGCAAGAAACAAGCCCCGGGGTCCTGGTCTTCCGTGAGTGACACGGAAAGACCCACCTCCGAGTGGCTGACCTCTTTCTCCTCCTCCTCTTCCTCCCCGCTCCATCTGCCTGACTCAGATGAGCTCCTCTGATTGTGGCCGAGTGATGTAAAATGCTGAAGACAAAAATCGCTCCCAGCAATATCGATTCTGTTCATTCCTAAATCGAGAGCTTCCATCTCTGATGATGTAATGAAGGGGGAGATGACGTGGAGACTCACAGCAGCAGCTCCCATTTACTGAGGCCAACCGGATGCCCGGAGCGTCTTCCTAATCCTTGTAGCTACTCAGGGAGGATTTCACGACGACTCAGCAAGTTGAGAAGCCTACCCAATGTCACAGCCAGTGAGTGGAAGAGGAGCTCCAACTCAGCTCCACCTGCTTGTGCCAACCCCTGGCTCCCTTAATCCCCTCAACTGGGTCCACGGGACTTAATATCATACATTCAGGGAAACTGCGGCCCAGATCAATGATTTCTCTCTTTTGCCCCCAGGAGCGGGGCCCTGGTCTTTATATGAGGTCTGACATTTTCCCAGAGTTAGACTGTGTCCCCTCAGACAGGAACTACATTTCCCAGCCTCCTTTGCACCTCTGTGGTCATGTGACTCATTCTCACCAATGGGAGACGGGTGAGGTGAGCCCTTCCAGGCCAATGAGATGAGGAAGCAGGAGCCCTCTCTCCCTCTTCTTCCTCCTTCCATGGTGAACTTAGAAGCCACCTGTTGAAGACGGAAGGAACTAGGGACCCCAAGGACTGTACGGACAGCTGTCCTCCACTTTCACTGAGCTGTTGCTGAGTGAGAAATAAATGTGCATTGTGTTAAGCTGCTGAGATCCAGGGCTGACCACTTACAGCACCCCACTTACAGCACCCAGCGCTGCCTTAACCAACACACTAGCCTTGGGGTCTCCATTATTTCCAACCGTCTCATCCACAACCATTCCTGAGAGTGCTGGGGAAGGCCCTGTCCACCCCAAGAGCTCAGAGAGAAGTTCGTTTATTACACGCACGGTTTGGAGTATCCTGATTCCTTGGAACCTCAGTTCCTGCATCAAATGGCCTCAGCTTTTAGGAACACAGCTGTCCACACAGTCTGTCTACACAGCTGACTCTTCTCACCCTCACTACTGTGTTGAGGGATCATTCAGCCTACTTCAAGAAATTTCTGTGGACACCTACTGTGTGCTAGACAATGTTCTAGAAGAGGAGATAAAGAAGAAACCATCCCTGGCCTTGAGAAACTTTCAATCCAGATAGGGTAGTATATCTCCATTTTTCAGAGGAGGAAACTGAGGCTCAGAAAAGGTAAGTATCTCAAATAACATAGCTGATTGGTGACATCCTGTCCACTGACCCAGCACAAGAATCACCTGAAAAAGATGATCAATGAAGACGATGTCCTCCACAAGGTTAAAACCTTAACATGAGCCTAACCCAGAATTCCCATATGAGGACAAAGAAAAGAAACAGAACCATTCCTGGTTCACCTTCTCTTCTACGTGATTTTATTATCTGTACTGTTCTAATGAAAAGTCAAGCCCTCTTCTTCATCCCCAAGGAGACCTAAGGAGATGTCTTGGTCTTAATTTTCACTCCATGCCAAATAGTCCAATATCATATTAGTCGAAATTACTTGACCTTAATCAAGGTGACACGCCTCTCTGTGCCTCGGTTTCCCCTCGTGTATAATGAAAGGGCTAAACTGGACGATTCCTCGGGCTCACTGCAGTCCTCCATGTCTGTGACTCTAGAATATTCTCTTGCTTATCAGACACTGGGAGCTGCCTTGCTTGTCCACCTGACCCTACTAATGAGCTAACATTTTATTGAGTGCTTATCTGATGCATCACAAAATTGAAGTTCTTTATCTGTCATAACAACCCTATGAAGTAGGTGCTATCATTTTATAGATGAGGATACGAAGATGCAGAGAATTTAAGTAATTTGCCCAAGGATGCACAGCAAGTGGCCAAACCAGGATTTGAACCCCAGCAGTCAAGCTCTCTCGAGCTATATGGGCACCTCCCACAGTCCCATCTATTCGCACACGGCTCTGCCCACAGCTCCTGAGGAGCGGACAGCAGACCACATGACCACGCCCACTTGCCACAGCTGATTGGACTAGGGAGGTCACCTGTGGCCAGGGCAGCCCCTCCTTGACCTTGGGAGTGTAAGGCGTGGCCTGGGCTGGAAGGCACTCAGGTTTGCACAGGGAGGCTCAGAGGGCACTGGCCAGTTGGCTGTGGGGAGCTGAACTGAAACCCGTGAGGACTCAGGTCCACTCACCAGATGCTCACGGTCACGTTAAATGAGCAGACCGTGTTAATCAAGGCAGGGAGAGCAATGAGCCACCCTGAGGAACCTGACCAGAGACAGAGAATTCCATAGATGGTTCTCTGGCTCCGGGAGCTCAGAGGTGCCCCATTTTTGGATTTCCTGGAACCCTGAATGCACCTTGACAGCCACCTCCCTTCATGGACCTAGTGCACGTGGCCCTCGATCCCCCATAAGGAGCTTGCCAAAACCAGAACCTCTGAGCAAATCGATTCCCCTTCTCCGTGCCAGACACCTTTGCAGGGTCTGACGGCACCTTTACAAACCAATATGCTCGTAATTAGTCAGCCACCGGCTCAGGCTCCGGACTTTTCTGTAATATAGAGATTTGTGCTGTCACAATATTTACTGTCACAGGATTTGACAAATAGAGCTCTGGTGTGAGAAACAGTCTGTATAAAAGGGAAAAAAAAGGCAAGAGAAAGAAGGCTTTTTTTCTTTTTTTCTAAAACCTTTCCAGCTCAAAATGGAAAAAGCAGAGTGCATAGCAGAGGGGAGAAAAGTCAATTAAATCACGATAATTACTTCCGCTGCCTCGCCCAAAAGCAGCATGAACATCTATTAATTAGGATTTCCATGTTGACTGTGGGCGTTTGACTTCAGCGAGGCTGCCTGTGTGCTAGGTAATCACGTTCTCCTGGAGAGAAATGTGTGAAAATATTTCCACCCTGACAATTAGCAGTTTTAAAGAACCCGACACACACACACACACACACACACACACGCACGCACGCACACACAGCGGGGTTCCCTGAGCCCCTGGGATTGGCATGAAATGCAGCAGTCTCTGCAGCCCCCACCTCCACCCCGCAGAAGTCAAGATGCCCCAACCCCACTCGTTATAATTCCCAGCTCCTCCCAGCTCTCTAATTAGCACTAAGATGCTTGTCAGGGGCGCACACTCCTGCACAGAAGCACACAACAGGAGCCTGAAGGAACCAGCAGGGTTATCTTGCCCAGACCCCTGCCTCTGGCCAGACCAGCTCAAACCACGCAAGAGAAGAGCCAGTCTAAAGGCGACATGGAAGGAAGGGCGTTCAGAACAAGCTGACTCCATCCTCAGAACCAGATTCACATTGAGAAACCAGAAGCTCTGGTGGTTTAGACATGAGCGAATGTTCCAAACGGTCCGTAAAACCTGGGGCTGAGATGATTCTCCCTGTTTAGACGGGCAAAGGCCCACAGTGTCTGCTCAGGGGAGGCCTGTCAGGTCCAACTGTGGAATATCAGGGTCAGGAGTGGTGTCAGAGACCATCTGGGCCACTCGGCAAATGGGGAAACTGAGGCTCAGGGAAGTCAGGCCGTGTGCTTTTAGCAGCAGGGCCAGGACTCAGGCCTCAGCCTCTTGAGCAGCCAGCGCCTGTCTAGAGACATTACAGAACATTCTGGGTCATATTATGTTATATATATCATATCAGTATGATAACTATTGCTCTGTAGAGCCTGGCACATACAAGAGGGTCAAGGGGGGATGGGGAGGCCCAGGGGGAGAGGGGGCTCCAGCTCTGCCCGGAGTGAAGTGGGCACCGGCTTCCCCTCTTGTTCTCAGACAAGAGAATGTGGGACCCTGGGCCAGCACCCCCTTTGACAAAGCCTGTGCCATCTCCCCACCTGCCCTGATCAGCTGGAAACAGAGAAGCCAGGCAGGGAGCTGAATGCTCTCTGGCCAGCTGGTGGGCCTGAGCCAGGAAATCCTCGGCCCTCGGGCCCCCGGCTCTCCCTGGCCTCCGAGCCGGGGGCAGAGGAAGGTTGGGGTCAGGGCCCAGCGGGGCTGCGTCCTGCAGGATGTATAGAAATAGCGTCCCCCGCACGGGCAGGGCGGCACGGGCAGGCTCACGGGGGGAAACGGGCTTTCCTGTCATTCACCGTCGGTTCTGCACCGGCCAAGTTAAACACCGGAGACTTGCCCACATCACATGCCTGGCCAGACACAAAATTTGGATATCCCGACTTGCAGGCTAGTGCTCCCTGCCCTCCTAGTGTAATAAATGCTTAAGGCTAAAAGGAACAGACATTAGCACTCAGCATGGAAAGAATCAAAGGTCTGCACACAGACTCGCTGCCTTCCTGGATATGTGAGCTCAGCCAGGGGACTCTGCTTTCTGGCCTCAGGCATCCCATCTACAAAGCAGGAACACCTGCAGGTACCTCTGGGGACCGCTGTCAAGCTGCATGCAAAGCAAAACCACATGGGGAAGTGCCTGGACCACAGCGGCCCAGGATGTGGATGCAGAGTCAGGTGGCCTGGTGAGACCTCGGCCCCTGGGCCTCATTTCCCCATCTGTGCAGTAGATGGGTGGGGACAGCCACCTCACAGGTGCTGCCCCTGAGGCACCTCTCGTCACACCTGGCACACAGCGATGCTCCCGAGCAGGAGCCGTGGTTGGTATGTGAGTCCTTCTGCACCTCGGTGGAAGCTTCAGCTGGACTTCCAAGTTTTCCCTCCCCCGTAATAGAATTACTCATCCACACCCTTCCCACGGCCTACAGGGGCAGTGACCGCCCACCCCTTGCCTTTGGGCCTGACCAGTGGGATGTCAGAGCAGAGGCATGGATGTCCCTGCATGGCTGGGAGGACCAGAGCGTAACATGTCTCAGTAGCCACTGCCCCTTCAGCCTGGGCCCCAGAAGAAACACCCATAGAGCAAACCAAAGACCCCCACAGCTGCCGGTCGGGGAGGACGAGAGACGCGTGGAGCAGAGTCAGACCCAATCTGTGGCTGGAGCTGCGAGCCCCAAGCCTGGGGTGCAGCCCAGCCCAGCCCAGCTGCAGCCGACCCACCGCCCTTGAACCTGAGAATACATGTGGCTTTAAGCCACTCAGCTTTGGGGTTCTTTGTTATGGGGCATTATTTTGGTGACAACTAATACAACTCCCATTGTCTATGAGAAAGAAAGGTTAAGTGACCCAGTCAAGCTCGGGATGCTGGCAGAGAGCTAAGCCAGGGCTGAAACCCAGGACGGCCCCTTTGGCATGCCCTCAGCATCCTCTCCAGCAGGCTGAGGCGGCCACGTTCACCAGGTTCTCCCGAGGGGTTGCCACGCAGGCCCGACACCCGCCCCTCTGGCCTCATACTTCCCTGAGGGGGCCTTCTTTAGAGAAGCCCCATCAGACGTGTCTGGGCCACTCCCCGCAGCTCTGGCACCAGAGCCCAGCCGGCCACAGGATCCCCTGCCCCAGAGGTCGCCCTCCCCTGGGCACTGATTTACAGCCCTCTCACGCTGCCTTGGCAGGGACAGACTGAGGTGAAATGGGGGAAGGGGAGAAGCAGACAGCAGTCCACCGCCCACACGCGAACAGCCGGCAGCCTGGGAGCCGGGCCCTCCTAGTAAACCTACACTCCCTTTGATCTGGGGGCAGAATCCCCCCGAGAAGCAGACCCGGGGGAGCAGGAGGGGACAGGAGACGCAGGCAGTCAGCATCAAGTCCTCACTGACTCAGTCCCCAAGGGATTCCATCGGAGCACAGCCCCCACTCGTGGGGCCTTCTCTGAGAAGGCAGCAGTTCCAGCAAACGGGGCACTGGTGTATGCAGCGAGCCGGGTTCCAGCCCTGGCTCTGGCCCTCACTGGGTGCCTGGCCAGAAATAAGCTCTCTGGGCCTCAAAACCTGCTGCAGGAGAAAAGACTCAAGACCCCCCCCCCAGGGTTCCTGTGAGGACTGCATGGGTTTTGAGCACCAGGGCCTGATGTAAACTCTAAGGCAGCTTAATACATTAGCCACTATGATTCTCTGATGTTGGTCTGTGCCCGGGGTGCACACAGCACTCAATTCTGAGGAACCAGAGGGGAAACTCACAGATGCTGAAGATACGCACAAGCACAAATGCATCCAGTGTGGGCTCCTGCCAATTTCAGTCCCAAGTCATCCAGGAACGGCACATGTGTGGCACGCATGCAACCGCCTTCTAATTCTCACCCGTGGCAGACATCGCTAATCGATTACAGCACTCTTTGCTGGTCACCCCAGAAGGGACCCTAGAATCGCTTCAGCCCAGGGCAGCTGCTATCACCGCTCTGAATCGGCACTAGCGATAAAACCTATTTACCATCCCTGGTCTAGTCCAGCGGTCTTGGTTTAGAGAGGAGCCCAGAGTGGGCAGCAGACTTGCCCCAGGTCACACAGGGAGGCATGACAGTAATGCAGGTCTCTAGATTCTGGTGCTTTCCCCACCTCACCAGCATTTTTCACACTGACACCGATTTGGTTTTCTGGACATACTGGGGGAAAGGAAGGGACTGGTCTTCCCTGTCTGTCCCCTCAGTCCCCGACATGCAAAGCCCAGGGGGACCCTCCATCCATCTCCTGCTCTGCCCCCCTCCCCCCAGCTTCCCCTGCTCCAGCCACCCAGCCCCCTTTATGGCCCTGGAACACGGATCCCGTTCCCACCTCGGTGCCCTAGCTGGCTCTGCCGCCTCCTGCCGTCCCCTGGCTGGGGGGCTCTCCAGCTCGGCTCTCGACTGCCCACTCCTGGAAGGGAAGCCTCCTCCATCACTCCGCCTGAAGTGGCTCCACCCCTCAGCCCATCATTCTGCTCCATCCTCTCCTTTATCTCCAGCGCGCTCTCCTAAGGTATGATCCACCAGCGTCACCACAGCATCCGCAGGGCCTAGGACGACCCCCAGCATTCATGTGGGCACCCCATAAATATTGGTTGAATGAACCCCATCAACCCTCAGACCCCCCTTTACACACACACACGCACACACACACGCACACGCACGCATGCACACAGACCCCAATGGCAGGAGATGCTACGTCAGCTGGGCAGGCCTCCACCCCACACCATAACTCTGTGGGAGCCCCCTCAAGTCCAGCCGCCCCTGCAGGGGGCTGGTCCGCGGTGGTCCTGGGGAATCAAGCCTCTGGCCTCTTCATTCTCAGTCACCTCCGGGAATGGGGATGGGTTTATTTTAGTCCCTTGGTTTCAGCCCCAAGATGGGTTGAAAAGGTCATTGAGATGATGGGAGAGACGCTCCCAGCCCCCAGTTCACCCCTCTCTGTGCCCAGATCATGTGGAAGTAGGTCCCAACTGTGGGGGGGGGAGCCCCCCAGAAGCGCTGCCCCCACATCACAGGCCAGAGCCCAGGAGGGCTTTCACTTCCACACTGGCCCAACCTCGGGCAGAACCCCAGAGTGCGGCCTCGGGGAGCCCCAGCCGCACGCCTGCCGAGCACCCTGGCCCCGGCTTTCTCTCCTGAGGGTCAGCAGATGCAGCCTCTGCGCCTGCTCTCGTCCCTTCCCTCCTCTCCACTCCTTACTCACCACCCCCGGCCCCACTCCGGAAACTTCCTGTCGCTGCTCCCCCACACCACGCCCACTTCCACCTCGAAACCTCGGCTCTGCCATTTCCTCTGTCTGGACTGTCCTTCTGCCCGTTCTTTGCATGGCCAGGTCTTCACACAAATGTCACCTCATCCGAGAGACACCTGCCTACCCCCACTGTCACTCTCTCACGTCATCCTGTGTCATTATCTTTGTACCACTTTCACTGCCAAAAATCATCTTATTTGCTCTAATTTTCCTTTTATCTGTCTGCCCCATCAGACTTTAAACCACACTAGGTGGTACCTTGTAGGCCCTGTTCATAGCTTGTATTCCCAACTGGCTGATCTATTGTAGTGGCTCAATAAACTATGGATGAATGAATGAATGAATGAATGATTCTACTGCTGGCTCCCTGTGGGATCCAGTCCTCCTAGATGGTATTTCTCTCTGAAGCCCCAGTACTAACCTGGGCACAGTGCATCGCATGGAACAGACACATGTGGAGTGTCATTCAACGAATGAGCTGTCTTGTTTACAGGGCCTCAGTTTCCCCGTCTGTAAAATGCAGCATTGGGACAAGTCAACACGCTCCAAACCCTGCGGCCAAGAACCCTCTGGAAGGGGCTCCACCTGCTGCTTCGCTGCTGCAGGCCTCAAACCAGCCAATGAGCAAACTCAAGACCAGGCAGCAAGTTTTCACGAGGCCGAGGGTCCTCCTTGTAAAGCCCTGTCCTTCCTATTTGGGGCGAGGAGGGGGCAAACCTTCCTTTTCCCATGAAATAATAGTGATGGGAGAGGGAAGCTGTCTTCAGTAACATCCTTATTCCGCAGCAGGAAGAGGTTGTCAACCGGTTACAGATGTCAGTCCTGACATTTTTTTTTTTTTAATTTTATTGGCAAAGGAAATGAAGCCTGGGACCTCCAGCCTGGTGCTCCGCTGACATGCCACAAACAATGAGGCATTTTCCACCGTACAGTGAAGAGTTAAACCGCCCGAGGACTCTTTCTTGGCTTTGTCTGTTTCCTATTTTGGGCTTCCTTTGAAAAAGTGGTTTATAAAATTTGACTATCTCTGAAGGATTTAGTTCCAAGGGCCCGTTCCCAGGGTCTCTGCATCCTTGACTCTTCTCTCCACATTTCAGCCCCTGTGTTGCTCAGGCTTTTCTCCAGGTCTGGGTGTACTTGCATCCAGGTGTGCAGAGCCAGGCTGGTGGATCCAGAGGACCCACCAGGCCTCCCCGGTGGCCTGCCAGTGGCCACTGCCTTCTGGCCACACACTCCTTCCTGGGCCTCTCAGAGCCAGGTTTTGTGCATCTTGCAAAACAAGGCAAAATAACAGCCCTTAAGGCGTATTTGCATGCATGCATCTGGGGCCCCAGAACTTTCTACGACCCCCATTTTTAGCCTCATTTAGAGACCCAGTAGCTTGTTCAAGGTCACACAGCAAGGAGAGGCGCAAAGCCAGTCCTTCGAGTTCCTTCTCCCAGCAGCGCCTGCTGAGCGGAAGTTGCAAGTGCCCTTTGGCAGCCTGTCCCGGACGTGAGAAACGCAAGCCTGTCTCCAATTTACTCACCCTGCGCTCATAACTCCTGGGTGTTGAGCGCTGGGGCTGCGCCAGGCACTGGAGTACATTAGCTCACCGCACCAAGGCTGCGTGTGTCATGATCCCCACTTTCCCCTGTGGAAGCCAAGGCGCAGAGAGGTTCTGTGAGCTGCCCACGATCACAGAGGAATCATAAGTGGCCGAGCCGAGACGAGGACCCCCATCTGCTCCAAGCACACCCTCTTTCCTTTGTGTCTGTCCTCAAGTCGTGGCCGCAGGCCCCTGCCCACAGGGCGTTCAGCTGGCCTTTCTCTGCATAGGTTCATCTCTCTAGAGGCAGCTTGGCTGAGCCACTGTCCTGCAGAAAAAGGGAAGGCCAGGCTGCTGAGGCCAGGAGCGGACTGGCAGGGCTGGAAAATCTGGGGCTTGGAGATGCAAACCTTCAGGGCCACTCTGTGGGAGTGAGGGAGCCGAGCACAGAGGGATGGCAGGCTCCTGCGAGGTGCGGGGTTTGGGGGGCTCTGAACGGGCAGGCCTGGTGCTGCAGAGGGACATGGCTGCGCTCTGCCATTAACTCATTAACTCACACACGCAGAGTATCCATCTCTGTCACAGAGCGAAATGAGTCATTCGTGCCCTTCTGCAAGCTCTGTGTGTGTGTGTGTGTGTGCGCGCGCGCGCGCGCACGTGCCTGTACACTGACAGGTCCTCGCATTCCCAGGAACCCGAGGGTCCCGCTGGTGCCAAGAGCAGCAGCATCACTGGGCTGGGGGCTGCCCGTGGCGTCCCCCCACCCCCCAGATACCCACTTTGGCTAAGAACCACCAGCCCCTCCTCCAGCCCAGTGAAGCTGCTTCATGAGCCCGGCCCGTGCCTTAACGATAATGACGCCCCACAGCCTTGGGGGTGGGGTCGGTGGGCAGGCAGCTGGAGAATCGGTCCTGCCATCTGCTGAGCTCCCATTTCCCGTGGGCCTCCTGTCCTACCTCTCTGAGCTGGGACTGGCTGGCGCCGCAGGACACAAGAGCCAGAGTGAGCGCCACTCCCCACCGAAGGCGGACCCTAACTTCCCCCTAACTTAGAACCCCTTAGGCTGTATGGAATACGGCATCATCAGCTGTCAGCTGACACACACACACACACACACACACCCCAGAGACTCAGAGCAGCCTAACCTCAGCACGCACCACTCACCTGGTCTGAAATACCCCGTGTTTGCCCAGGCTGGACCCTCGCTGGGAACACCAGCCCCACCTTCTCCACCAGGCAAACGGCTCCCCATCCTCTAGGCACCAGATCAGGGGGTCACTCGCTGTGAAGATGGGCCCCCACCCCCCATCACTTTGCTGCGACTCCCCCGTCTTCAGCAGCACGTGGCACCCCCTCTGTGATTCCGTTTATTTGCATGCTTATCATCCCCACTGGACTGCCCTCCGTGAGAGCAGAGGAGTCATTTAGCTGAGCCCCAGCATCTACGGTACATCAGACACCGGAAATGTCTGTAGCCCGAGGAAGGAAAGGGCATAGTAACAACAGTCACAGAACGGAGCCCCTAAGATGCACCGGGCACCCGGCTAAGCACACTGCAAGCTCAAGTTCATTTCATGGTTACTGGACTCTCACAAGGGAACTGAGGCCCAGAGAGGTTAAGTCATTTATCCAAGGTCACACAGCCAGGAAGTGGCCAAGTGGGGATTTGAACCTAGCCCTGCAGATCTGCAAAGGACATGCTCTTTGCCTGGTTAGGCCTGCCTGGCCATGGAGGACAGAAGACCTCCAGCCCGGAGGCCCACCTGGGGAGACCTGGGAGGCTCGTTTTGATTAATTACTGAGGGCGGCGTGTCCACGAGGTGCAGCAGGGAAAAACAGGTGGATGGCAGCACATGGTGTTGCTGGCCCTGCCCGCTCACGGGGTTGACCGGGACAGCCGTCGTCCCGGGAGGTGAGCTGGCCCTTCTCTCCTTCTGCGGCCTCCTTACTTCATCCACGGCAGCCGGCTTCCTTAAGGAGCTTGTCAGCACATCAAAACAGTGTGTGATTCACTCACTGAACAAATATTTTCAGAACCCCAAACTTGACACTTGGGGCTAAAGAAAATGTCTTTTAAAAAGCATAAAAAATGGTACGTGCCATCAAGGAGCCTATCACTAGAAGACTAATTGTGCTTGTGCTTCTGACTCTGTTTTGGAGCCTAATTGTGGCCTGGGCCTCCCTCTCCCCCTCTCTTTTCTCACATCCTTCGAATGGGGCTAAGAGCCTTACGGAGGCAGTCAAAGATCCCAAACATCAGATTATGTCAATAAACATCAACAGAGACACAATCTCCCAGTTGGACAGCACCCAGCAGAGAAGCGGTGGACACAGGGTGAGGAGGCTCAGGAGTGTGCGTGCGTGTGTGTGTGTGTGTGTGTGTGTGTGTGTAAAACTCCAATTACTGACTAGGGAAGGGGAGGTATTTAAACTGCATTTGATGAACAGGAAGTCCGTTATTCTGGGGGATGAGACAGATATTAACCAAATTCTTTAATTATAAATGCCTGCTGGTTTACTAATACTAAGAAATGACAGGGCCACACGCATCTGCCTGTTCCTTTAAACTTTAAGGAAAGTGGTATAGACCGAAAATTTGAAATTAGGTATTCAAACAAGTACACGCATGCTCATAGCCGCACTATTCACAATAACCAAAAGGTGGAAACAACCCAAATGTCCATCAACAGAGGAATGGAGAAACAACTCGTGGTCTACCCATACGATGGAATACTATTCAGCCATAGAAAGCAGTGAAATACTGATCATGCTACAACATGGATTAACCTCTAAAACATCAGCTATGATTCCATTTAAATGAAATATCCAAAATAGGTAAATGCACAGAGAAAGAAGGCAGACTGATGCGCTGGGGGAAGAGGAGAATGGAGAGAAACTGCTCTCTGGAGATGGCGTCTTACCGTGGAATGACGGAAACGTTTTAGAACTAGAGGTGGTTGGACAAATTGTGAATGAACTGAATACCACTGAATTGTTCACTTTATTTTTTTTTTTTTTTTGGTGAGGAAGATCAGCCCTGTGCAAACATCTGCCAATCCTCCTCTTTTTTTTTTTTTTGCTGAGGAAGACTGGCCCTGGGCTAACATCCACGCCCATCTTCCTCCACTTTATATGGGACGCTGCCACAGCATGGCTTGCCAAGCGGTGCGTCAGTGCGCACCCAGGATCCGAACCGGCGAACCCCGGGCCGCCACAGCGGAATGCGCACACTTAACCACTTGCGCCACCGGGCCTGCCCCCGAATTGTTCACTTTAAATGGCTAATTTTATGTTATGTAAATTTCACCTTGATAAATTTTTTAAAAAAGAAAAAATAATTTAAGGAAAATCGGAGCTTTCCCGAGGATGTGAAGGCGGCAGGGTGACTGACGAGCCAGGGGCCCTGGGTCTGTCTGCCCTTGCTCGCTCTCTCTCTAACCCCGGGACCTAAGGCATCACTTCCGTGTTCTCTCAGCCTCGGTTTCCTCTTCTGGAGAATGGGGCCTCGCCGAGCTGTCTGCGGGTCCAGCAGGTGCTGGATGGGAAAGAGGTTTTGAAAACGTAAGCTGCAGTAAGCTAACATTTACTGAGGACTTAGGGGCTGAGTCACTGCGCTGAGTGCTTTTCACTGTGTATCTCATTTAATCCACATAACAAACCCATTTTACAGAAGAGGAACCTTACAGAGTTAAGGAACATCAGAGGTAGAGCTGATATCAACCCCGGGCTGCTGGAAGCATAGTGCACACCGCCTGGCCCGCAGCGTACGCGCTACCATCGCTCAGGAGAGCTGGCTAATGCCGTGCTCAGCGCATCTCGACATAAACACCGGCGGCAACCCCCTGCAGATTCATGAGCCCACATCTGCTCCACACTTGTGTTCAGCATCAAGCCAGGAGATGGGTCATTCTGCCCTACGTCTCACCGACCGGCTGCATTGACAGGCCCGTGGCTCTGTGCTTCTAAATGGCTTCTTCCTGATTTCTTGACCCTCACTGATGTGAATTTCCCTGAAAGTGAACTTCAAATTCAAACCCTTTTGTTACAAAAACAACACTATTGAACACTCTCCACATGCCAAGTGCCATGCTGGGTCTTAGGGATGCAGAACTGAGTCAGCCCAAGCCCTAGCTTCGAAGAGCTCACAGTGGAGATAAATGAGAAAATAAATGAGTACTCTCAAGTATTATAAACTCAGCGACAGACGTCTGCTCAAGGTATGCTGGGTGTGTGTCAAAGTCACAGGCAACTCAGTGTGGTATGGTGTTAAGAAGGCAGACTCTGGTTCTAATCCTGCTTCGAGCACAGATGAGCTGTGTGACCTTCGGCAAGTCACCTAACCTCTCTGTGCCTCATTTGTAAAACAAAGCAAATTGTACCTGCTTCAAAGGGTTGTGCTTAGGATTAAATAATTAAGGACATGTGAGAGGCTTAGAACAAGGCCTGCCACATGGTAATTGCTATATGATTAGCACTAACTTTATTACCATGGTCTCCGCCAGTGTAGACTGTAAGCTTAGGAAGGAGTTAAGGCATAAAGTTTGAGAAAGACATCTGGTGAACCACAATAGATCCAAATGCCAAACTAACTCAGGCCTGTTTTCAAGTGAAAGTCCTCGTGGAAATTCGAGTCTTGTATGAATAAGGGCAACCAGCAGTTATCACAACCACGGTGAGAGAGACGCAACCCGAAGACTCTCCACAAACTGGGATCCGTCGGGAAGCGAGAATGTCAATTTCCAAAAAATGTCAAATTATATCCCCCTTTCTGTGTAGCCGCCAGGCCCTGGGGAGTAATTTCATGTTCAAATTGCTTTTTAAGCCCATGAGATTGCATTCCCCACCCCTCGTGGTCCCTGGAGGATGCACTGGGACGATATTACCCACTCCTACGCTGTGACAAGAGATCAGGTGATGTGACAGCCACAGATCAGGTGACGATCCCCAGTGTCTCCTTTCTAGAAAGACAGGTGACATGAAGAGCATAAGCCTGTGGGATGCCTTTACCTGGGGGAGCCTCATGGATAAAGAGGTGTGGGATTTTCTGGTCAATTTCCTGTCTCTTCTCCTGCACCAGGTCTGTCCATCACCACAGCTTTCTCTGGATCCAGGCTCAGAAACACCCACCCCGAGGGCGGGAGGAGCAGGTGCTGGACGGAGCAAGACAGTGGAGGTTTCCAACCCTCCCTCCACTCTTCCAGCTCTATGACCTGGTTAAGGTACTTTCCCTCTCTGAGCCTCAGTGTCCTCATCTGTCAAATGGAATCATAACACTTTTCTCGTGGGGTTGTTGCAGGAGCAATAAAAATTGAAGTGAAGTATCTGGCACATAGCTAGAGCTTAAAAAAAAATTCAAACCAAAGCTTCCTGAATACTGAAACAGTATCTCCTCCTGGCCCCATTCCAGCCTCGGACCTGCAGGAGGCTGCCTCCCAGGACCACACCCCAGGGTCAAGCATCCTAGGGGACCCTGCCAGCTCAGAGCCCCTGACTCCGGCTAGCCCCACACAGCCCCCTCTCTTGGCAGGTGGAGTCTGGGTCCATCTTCCAACCTGTATCCCACTGGAGGCACCTCTCATTTGACAGCCACATCCAGCCCATCAGCTTTCCCTCCGTGCCCAGAGCTCCACGCTCCACAGCGATGGTCTCCTCTTTGCCACATGGGCTCCCGTCACCCCCAGTTCACAGATGGGGGACCTGACACTCAAAGGCATTAAGTGACTTGCATGAAGTTACCAGGCCAGTAAGCGGCACAGCCGAGATTCAAACCCAGGAACGGATGCCAAACTCTCTAATCCACTCAACCAGTGTCCCCAAACTTGAGTCACTCCCATAACCCCCACGATATTTGCAATACCCCCACCCACTGCACACTACCTTCATTCATCTTCCCTTATCTATAAATCCCCCCTGTATTACTCTTTACAGAATCTTTTTCTTCCAAATGACTTAAAACCTACTCATTTTTTACACTTAACTTTGTCTTAAGCAATACTATCCAGGAAACCATGGGTTTGACGTGTTAAATATACTTTATCAAATATTCATTCAAATAACTGTATAACTATTAAAATGAAAAGTGTTCCATTTCATGTGAGTTCCACCTAAAATCCTCTGACATCCCATGTCCTGCCTATCGCTGATGCATTTCCTCCCAGCTCTGTAAGTGCTGCAGGAACCAGCCTCCCAGAGTCACGTTTGATTTAGATCTGCCAAAGACTCCTTCGATTATTCGGCCAATGTTCCAAAATTGTTGGACGGAGAGTCTGCAGAATCAGAAAGTATTCTTCCAGCCCCGAAACAAGTTAGATTTTTATAGTGGAACAAGTGACATAAAAAGGATAGCGGTGACAATTTTCTTTAGACATCCAAGCAAGTGTGGGGCTGTCTCATGCAGACACCACAGGTGTTGCAGCTAAGCAACCACATTTCCTGGAAAAAGCCCTGGCTTCTTGGAACACCCCCCATCCCCACCAGCCCCCAACAGGCGAGGCCGGAGTTCAGCTGACGTGGGCTTGTTATGAATGAAGCTGGCAAATCCAGTGTCTTACTCATCTTTGGGGGCCCTCTCCCCAGCACTCAGCTCCCAACAGGCACTTAATAATTGCTTATGAACTACATATGTTGAACTTCATAAAGTACAATGACCCATCAGGACCTCGGAATGTGGCCTTACTTGGGAAAAGGGTCTTTGCAGATATAGTTCGTCAGGATGGGGTCATACTGGATTGGAGAGGGCCCCAAATCAAATGGTTGTGCCTTATAAGAGGAGAGACACACAGAAAAATAGACGCAAGGAAGACGGCCATGTGAAGACAGAGAACATGGAGACAGAGAATGGAGGGAGGCAGCTACAAGCCAAGGAATGCCAAGCATTGCCAGTAACCACCAGAAGCTGGAAAAGGCAGGCAGAATTCTTCCCTAGAGCCCTCGAGGGAGCATGGCTCTGCAGACCTTGGTCTCAGACTTCCAGCCTCCAGAACTGTGCGAGATTACGTTTGTTCTGTTTTAAGGCACTCGGGTTGTGTTCATAGGTTACAGCAGCCCTAGGAAACCTTCTCTAATAGAGGAGGCGAGTACAGAGGCCCAGAGAGACCAAGTGACTGAGCTGAGGTCCCACGATTACCTAATTTCAGAACTGGGACCGGAACTCAAGGCTGGCAGGCTGGGTCTTGAGCCGCCTCGAGAGGAACAGTAGCTTCCTGGAAGCCAGCAGCCAGAACACGCGGTGGGCATCCAGATCCTACCCCCATCCTTCCCTAACGTTAACTTAAACATTGGGAAAAATCCCTGAGACCGTACTTGCCTCCGTGGAAGCGGCTTTTTCCATTCCTGCATCACAAAGAGCTGTGACAGTGGCCAGAAACGGCTCCGGTCACCAGCCAAATCCCTCTGTGTGTTCCCAGTGGTGTTCCAGAGAGAAGCGCACATCCACTCCCACTTAGAGCTGGCGTTTTGCGCTGCCAAGAAGGCCCAGCCGGGATCGATCAGACCCAACCTTTATGAAAAGCGATGAGCAGCGTGGTTTCTTCCGGGTGGACAATGCCGGGCTGCTCCAGCCTCGGTCGCGGGGACCTGCTCCCAGGACCAAGACACAGACAGACACTCCCGATGCCCCCCAGGACGGCTGCGGTTTATAAACGAGCCGACCAGGAGAAGGTCTGTAATTTCTCCGTAAACTGATTTCTTGCCCTGAGTCTTCCCAGGCACCCCCGGGGGCTCGGCTTGTTGTTCATCCGACTCCAGCACCCAACCAGCTCCCACCTCCATCCCAGAAGCCCTCAGATAGGGGCGGTGGGGAGTTGGCTTGCTTTTTCCTCTTCCTGCTCCCCGCCTCGCCCGGCCTCCTCAGAAACGCAGGCCACTTGTTGCTTTAGGCTGGGCTTTATAAACGCCTTTGGACTTGAAGGAAAAATTTAGGTCCAGACCTTAAAGATCAACACACCCCTGCAATCATGGCAGCTACCAGAAGGGAGCTTTGAAACCTCAGCCTGCGAGGAATCCCTCATCCACCGCACACTGGTCCGCAGATATTAGTTATGGGGCTTCCGAAGGCTAGACTCAGTGCTGAACTGGATGCATAAGGCGTCCCTCCCTCCCTCCCTCTTTCTCGCTATCCTCCTTCCAGTTCCATCTTGAACTCTTCTAGTGGCCGGCACTGTGATGTATTCTGGGTCCACAGGAGTAGAGAAGAGCTGATGTGGCCCCTGCCTTGTGGCCCTAAATGAATTTAACATTTAGAAGCAGAAAGAGTCAAGGAAGCAGAGGAAAGAGGAAAAACAATGTTATCTGATAAAGACCATACAGACAGGCTCCGGGCTGGCAACGTCCTATTCTCATTTTCAAGGCTTAATAAATGCTGGTCAAACTTCCATCTCCGCGCTGAGAGAGCGCTGCTGGAATGGGATTCTGTTGTAGGAAGTGTGATGAGTAAGAGTCATAACTTCTTGGCCCAAAGCTGATGGGTTAGCCATCATCATCTTCTATCCATCATCATCTCTCTGGCCCCTCCAGCTAACTCTTTCCCCATCCCCTGAATTCCCATCATTTTTCTTAGCAGCCCCAACCATCTCCTAGCTATGTCTCTTAGCCCAAAGTCTCAGAGACATCGTCTTTTCTGGTTTTGTCCCTTCCAATTCGTTCCAAAGTCCTATAGAGTCTTCCCACTGCCTCCTGCACTTGGCCCCTTATCTCCACCCCAGCGTCCCTGCTGCACTTGAGGCCTGACTCTTCTATTGCTTGGACCTGTGCAGTAGACAAGTTGTTCCAGTCTCTCCTCTCTTCAGCCTACCCTCCACATCCCTATCAGAGCAAGATCCCCAGACCACCGGCCCGACCCAAAACCTTCAAAGGCTCCCCATGGCTGAACAATTAAGTCCAAATTCAGCGTTCAAGGACTTCAATAACCTGGCTCCAACCCACCTTTCCAATTCAATGTTTTACTCTTCCCCTACACACTCCCAGAATTACTTTGCTGAAAATACACAACCCAAACTTTCCCACATCCAAGCGCTGGCAAATGCTGCCCACCACCTGGACTGCCTTCCTCCAGCCCCAGTCTTTTAAGGCCACTCAGTAAAGGCTTCCCCGACCCCCTCTACTTTTGTCTTCCAAAAAGCCTTAACTATCCTCGTGGATTTTGCTTCTGGAACTATTCATACCCTACTTGCTGTTACAGTCTGTATTTATTTCCTTTATTTTCTTACAACGCTGAACTCCTAGGAGCTAGAAACCTGGGCTTATAGACCAGCGAGTAACTTGCAATGCCTAGTAGGGCCTGGAAACCACTGGGTACACAACTAATGGGTGGTAAGTGAAATTACCTCTGCTGTTCCTCCCCCATACACTGTCCTACTCTGTCCCCTACCCTCAGGGGCTGGGACACCAGTTCATCACAGCAGCTCAACGTTCAAATAACAACATGATTTAAATGTTATTTAAAATAGCATTAAAATGATGTTTATTTATTATTAAGGTTTAAATAATAACATTAAAATAATATGAACAACAATAATAATAAAATCAATAGGTTTGAAGGGCTGGCCCCGTGGCATAGCGGTTAAGTGTGCGTGCTCTGCTGCAGCGGCCCGGGTTCAGATCCCGGGCGCTCGCCGACACACCGCTTGTCAGGCCATGCTGTGGCGGTGTCCGATATAAAGTGGAGGAAGATGGGCACGGATGTTAGCTCAGGGCCAGTCTTCCTCAGCAAAAAAGAGGAGGATTGGCATGGATGTTAGCTCAGGGCTGATCTTCCTCACACACACACTAAATAAATAAATAAATAAATATTTAAAAAATAAAAATGAAAAAATAAAGTAAAATCAATAGGTTTGAGCAGACTTGGGAGAGGGCTTCCCTAGTGAAGCCCTCAGTGTAATATTCTTTCACTATTTCCTCTTCTCTTCACTATTTTGGGGACCAGTCTGGACAAACTGAGGTTCCCCACCTCCCAGTTAGATGCCCTGGGGTGGCCCCCATCTGGAAGCCCCACCTGTAGACCCCAAGCCACCTCTCCCCTGGGTTCCTGAGTCCACCCTGACAGAAGCAGGACGTGTGTGTGTCTGTGTGTGTGCGCCCGTGTGCAATGCCCACCCCCAGCAGGTCCGTCCTGGGGACAGTCCTGACTGCTGTCTCCCTGCCTCTGCTCTCTCAGCCCTACTTTCTCGCCCTGTAATCCATTCTCCATGCAGCAGCCAGAGAGATTTACCTAAAATGCAAATTAGCACCTGGAGCACCCCGCCCCGCGCCCCCCCCCCAAGGCTCCTCGGCGCACTTAGAATAAAATCCAAACGCTCGGAGGCCGGCGGCCCCCACCCCACCTCCTCACTTGGTCTCCTGGTGCTCGTTCCCCGACCCCCCAGCCACGTTCAGCCCTGCTTCTCTGGTCCCTGAACACACCTCGGAGCCTCTGTGTTCGCTGTTCCCTCTCCTGGAGGGTTCCTGCCCCATAAAAGGCCCCGGGGTCTACCCCACGCCAGTGCTCCCAGCGGTCCCCTCCACGGCCCTGTCCACCCCTCCTGACCAGGCAGCTCCGAGACCTAAAGGGGAGGATTAAGGAGAAAAGGGACGGAGCAGGGGACCATCTTTGTCCAACACTTTACTGGGGCTAAGAATGAAATATCATTAGGGTTTTCAAGTCCAGAACCTGGCCTGGGTTCAAATCCCGGTTTTACCTCTTACTGGTTGTATAATCTGGGCAAGTGACTCCATCTTTCTGTGCCTCAGTTTCCTCACGAGTAAGACAGGAGTGAAGATGGGAGCTCACCTTCGATGGGCATCGAGATGACCTCATAACGAAGACGCCGCCCACGCAGGGCACTGAGCGCCCTCTGCAGGCACCCCTGCCACGTGACACTTCCACCAGACTAGGCTCTGGGCAGCTCGCCACGCCCCGGGCCCTGCTCACAAAGAGCGCGGGTCTAAGGGGCCCCAGGATCACCCCCGAGACCTCACCCCTCTGGCACAGGCTGGCCTTTCCATCCAGGAAGCTGCCTTCCCGCACGGCCACAGCGGAGTCGGGGACGGGCCTCGGGTCTGCAGAGGCGCAGCCAGCTCTCAGAACTGCAGTGGGGACGGGCAATGGAAGGGGCTGGGCCCCAAGTCACGCACAGGAAGAGACCCAGCCAGCCTCCAGTCGGGACGTGTTGGACCCGCGGCCACTGCTTTGCCCCCGCCCCAGGCACTGGTGGCCCCTGGAACGCGTCTTCGAGAGCATCCCACCTACTCAGCACTCCGTGGGCCTCCTTCCCGCCCTGGCCAGCACCCCTTCAGCTGAACTTCTTTATTCGTGGGCATCAGGGGTGGGCCCCGCACTTCAGGAAACATCGTGGGGGCCCTTCTCAGACAGAGCCAAGCCAGAAATGAAAA
The DNA here is from genome assembly GCF_020826845.1 of Diceros bicornis minor. Classification (NCBI taxonomy): domain Eukaryota; kingdom Metazoa; phylum Chordata; class Mammalia; order Perissodactyla; family Rhinocerotidae; genus Diceros; species Diceros bicornis. The sequence continues at coordinate 25,259,578 of NC_080770.1, forward strand.
CCTTCTGTGGGGAGGAAAGCAGGGTCTCTCCGCAGCCGGGCCCCGAGAGGTGGCCTGGCCCTGCTCCCTCCTTTGATAATAAGGCACCAACAGCCCAGCTCCGTGAAGGCGGCCGAGAAGGTCCGGGGAGGTTAAAGGACGCTCCCACGGCCACTCAGCGAGCAGTTGGGGACTTGAGGAAAGGATGAACTGCCCGCACAGAGGCAGCACACGGTACGTGCAGGGGCCTCTGCGTGGCTCCCGAGCTGCGACACTGGAACCATTCTGATCATCATTCTGCAGGGGGAGGAGCGGCAGCTTTGAGCAGGTCAGACCCCCCAAGGTCACGGGGAAAACGGGCTGGGCTTCAAACCAGGCTTCCTTCTGTCTTCGCACTCTTAACCACCGCCCCGAGGTGCCCCGACCGTGGAGATATTTTTCCTTTTCTCCCACTGTCCCCCACAACTCCCCAAAGCTTGTGTGGTTTCTCCAGATGCCATATGTATGCTGTTTTATTGCACAGGCATTTACTGGGTGCCTTCTGTATGCCCAGCTCTGTGCTAGCAGACATGGACACACCGGGAGCCCACAGTCCACAGAGACACAGGTGGAAACAAATAGAAGAACCGTGAATGATCCTAAGTTCTGTGGAGCAGGCAGAGATGGGGCTGTAGAGGAGAATGGCAATCTAATATTTTCACTCAGAGAAGGCCTTTCTAGAAGGTAACACTTAGAGTTTTAACTGAGGATTGAGGAAATTTTCAAGCTACACACAGAGAGGATACCACAATGAACCCATGAACCCATCATGCAGCCTCCACAATCCTGCCCCTATTCTGATGCTATTTAAAAATAAATAAGCAAGCATAATTTAAAAACTGGAGGTCAGAAGATCTGAGGTTTAGTCCTGGCACCCCCCGCCGACTGGCTGCGTGGCCTTGGGCTGTGGGTCAGGCCCCTGCAGCCCCTGCAGCCAAGGTGGGGTCCCTCAGGGTAGACAGCCATTGTGGCCTTCCACAAGTTTCCTTTTGCCGGGAGACAGCCTTCTGGGCGGACACTGTGCCTCTGTGGGGGACGGTCTGCAATGAGCCCCGATTTATGATGTGACAGACTGCCCGAGAAGTCCCTGCCCACACCACCACCCCCCATCCTGGGAAGCCCCCGTCTCAGGGAGGGGGCCCCAGCGGATCTGGGGGATATCTGGCCCAGGTGGGGAGACCGGAAACTTCTGCAGACAGGTGTCAATCCAGGAAGAGCCTCCCTGGGGAGATTAGTCGCCAAAGGACTTGGAGCCAAGCTTCCCAACGAGGCACAAATAGAAGCCCATTTGGGACGGGATTTATCTCAATCAGGAAAAGCCCTGGGCAGGTGGCCGGTTCTCACGGACACAGGGGCTCGACAAAGGGGCTCATGGAGACCTGGCCCCCTCCCCACCCTGCATCTCTTGCGTCCACTGGGCTTTTTTCACAGCACGTGTATTGAATGCTAAAGCTGAGCCCAGGGCCTGGATGAAATTCAGTAGAGCCAGAAGAGGCTCCCCTCCCAGATCCACTGGATCCAAGAGCTCTCTCTCCGGCAATTCCTTTCACCTCTCTGCACCTCAGTTTCTCCATCATCAAAATGGGCGTTGTAATACCTCCACAGTCATCCTGAAGACCCGGATGGAAAGTGCTTCATTAACCTCAAAGCAAGTGCCCGGGGAGAGGCTGTTCTGGTGCTGAAGAGGGTGCCCGGCCCACAAACACTCACTGAGCGTCTGATAAACACGGCGGACGGCTAGGAGTGGCCCTGAAAGCAGCTGCCTGGGCTCGAATCCTGACTCTGCCACTCGCTGCCTGTAACCTTGGGCAAGGAGCATCGTTCCCCCACCTCAGTTTCCTCTCCTGCAGGAAGCGAGTGATACTAGTAGCCACCTCATGGGTTGTTGCGACGGCATGGATCAGAGCCAGCACGTGCTAAACACTCGATAAATGCCGCTCCTGAGGACACCCCGGCCGTGCGCCCCTCCTGCTTCCCCCACCACAGGGGGGCCTCCGCCCCGCCTAGGAGCACCGCGTGTCCATCAGTGTTCTCCCACACCTGGATGTTCGTGGACTTAATGCAATTGCAGAGGGGCTGGGGAAAGCTAAGGGAAGAATGAACTGGCTGGCCTAATAAACCACTAAATCGGAGCGTTGTGGTTGTGTTGTTTGGACCTGGGTGTGGGATGTGCAAGGGCAGCGGGGTGGGGGTGGGGAACAGGCTCCTGGGGCCCAGAAAACCCCTCTCCCCAGCAGACCGGTTCAGTCTGGTTTTCCAAGAGGACAAGGGTTCAGGGAGGTCTTGGGCAAGGCTGAAGAATGTTCCACAGGGCCCCTGGGGAAGGGGCAGGAGGGGTCCACAGCCTCACAAGAGGTCCATTGTGTCTTCTCCGCACCGGCAGCCCCCACAGTGGCCTGATCTCTGGGGAGCTCCCAGAAGAACAAAAACGGAGGCAGGGGAAGGGTGAGCAGGGGAGCCACTGGCTGGGACACAGCCCGAGAAAGGAGGCGGGGGAGTGGGGGGTGGGCAGGCGCGACAGGCCAAGTCACAGAGGCCGGGGTGGGAGGCGGGGCCTCACCGCGCTGGGCTCCCCTGGTCGACCCCAGTCACGCTCAGTTCAGTAAGGAGGGACGTGGGAGACTAGAAAAGCAGAAGATGGCCAAGCCTGGACAGGGCTGAATCAAGTCCTTTATTTGTCTTAATATCCCTGAAATGCACAAACTTGAAACCCTAAACCCTCCCTCTCTATTTCTCTTGGATGTGGCTGTGCCTGGCAGAGCTTCTGTCTCTTGCCTGAGCTCCTGACCAAAATTATACCAGTTTCCTGTTTAAAACTCTCCAATTCCACGGGCTTCTAAGATGCTCAGCGTCGGCTCCAGGCTGGCTGGGGGCGGGCCGCCCAGGGGAGTCCAGACTCAAGCGAGCGATGCAGACATCAAATTGGGGGCCCCCAGTGAGGCTCGGACGGGGTCTGGGATGGACGGGGGAGGGAAGGGTAGTGGCCAGGCTGGGGAAAGGATGCTCTGGGACCGTCCAGTGACCGCAGCCTGGTTCTGCTGCCTTCCAGCTCTGCGACCTTGGGCAAGCAACCCAGTGCTTCCAAGCCTTGCTTTCTCATCCGTAAAAGGAGGATGGCGAGGACAGTACCCAGGTCACAGGGCTGCTGCGAGCTTTCAATGAAGGGTGCTTGAAAAGGGCCTGGGCCAGCGCCTGGCCCAAGGTGAGCCCTGAGTAAGGGATAGCCGTCATTATGATGCTCATGATGGCACTATCTTCAGAATAATCCTCAATCACAGAGTGATTTCCCAAGAGCCAAGTGTGGGAGGGCACTATGCCCCTTTGACACTCTTCTGGGACAGCCAGGAACCGGGCAGATAGGAGGGGAGCTGGCCTGAAGAGCCCTCCCTGAAGCGTGTTCAGATGTTAGTAAGCGCACCAGCAAAAGAGGCTCTGCGATCAGTGAAGTCTGGGAAATGCTGGCTTAACCCAAATTAAATAGGATCTTTTTGTGCAGGACTTATCAGAGCCGTTATTCGACCCAACACACAACTTGAATCTCCAGAAAGGGAGGCAAAGTACACGTCGGTCCCCAAACCATTCTGCTGCACAATTGCTTAGGGCCAAGCGTTATTGTTCTGTGTCACCCACTTAGGGAAAGCCCGGATGTTGGTCCACCTTAGGCATGGGAGTATTATTAACCCTCCTTTCATTTATTCACACTTCCGTATCTCCACGAGTCCCTTCCCTTCGCTCACTCACATTTGCACTCCACAAACCATTCCTGACAACCGCATCCTGTCAGGCCCCGCACTAGGCACACGGGCAATAAAATGATGAATCTGGCTCGGACACGGTCCTTAAGAATCCTTTAGTCTCATCAGGGAGACATTGCAGGTGTGTCCGCCTCTCCTCTATTTTTGTTTCTCCCAGATGCTCAGGCCCAAAATCTATGAGTCACTCTCCATCCCTCCTGTCCTCACATCCATCAGCAAGTCCTACCAGATCTACCCCAAGATATGTCCCCAGTCCTACTACTGCTCACCATTCCTAACTACTACTGCACTGGTCCCAGTCCCCGTCGTCTCTTGCCTGGATACTTCAGTTGCCTCCTCACTGATCTCCCAGCTTCCACTCTTGCTCCACCAGAGTCTTTTCTCCAAGGAGCTAAATATAATCAGACGTGTCACCCCACCCCTGCTAAACACGGTCTAACAGCTTCTCTCACACTAAACCAAAACCAAACTCTTTGCTCTGTCTTCTAAAGCCTCCTATGATCCTACCTCGCCCACCAGCTTGCACACAATTCACCCTGCCACTCACTATCCTCCAGCGGTGCTCGATTCCTTTCAGATCTCACCCCAGGGTATTTGCATTGCTTCCTGTTTCCTTCATAGCATCACCTCCATTTGAAAGTTTTGTATTTAATTTTCTTCCTCATCTCTTTGCCCTCTCCTTGCACTGGAAGGAAAGTTCCATGAAGTCAGGGGCTGTGTCTCATGCACTGCTCTAGTCTGAGACACAGCACGATGCCCAACCATAGTAGGTGTTCCAGAAAAATGTGCCGAAAGGATGAGCGAAGGAGAATGCTCAGTGGAGAGTGGCAGGGACATCACCGGGTTGTGGCATCACCAAGGACGGTCCCTAGAACTGGTCCCCTGGGAAGATACTCCTACCCATCGTCACCCTCAGGCCTCGATGACGAGGACCCGGCCTCCAGACTCCCCCAGGAGTCTGCCCCACGTGGCAAGTTGTAGCTGAGACCACGTATTGTGCCATGTGCTGTGCCGGGCACTTTTACACACGGGAGGTGACGTTAAAACCCTTCCCAGCAACGCTGTGAGGTAGGTATCATCCCCTAATTATTGCCAAGGTCACACGCCCGTCCCTAAAACAGTAGCTCTCTAACACGTCCTTCACTCCAAACCAGTCCACCATCGGAGCCTGTGAGGAATGAATGAATGGATGGATGGACAGACCTTCCAAGCTGCCAAAACAGGGAGAGAAACAGTGGTGGCCCCCACCAGAGCCTTTCCCTTCTCCCTCCCTCTCCCCCCGCACCTGACCCCTCAGCCCCTCCTCTCCTATTTCCTAACACCCACCCCACTCAGGGCACAGGACAGCTCAGACATCCCGAGTCTGGTTTGTGAACTCACTGGCACTGTCCCTGGAGGAATGGACTTCTCGGAGCCTCTGCTCTCATCTGTAAAATGGGCAGAGTGTGCCCTGCTCTGTCTGTCCTCCCGGGGGTTGTGAGAAATCAGATGGGCCGACAGTGCATGAGGGGTCCTCATCACGGACTTCCTCGTGGGCTCACGACCAACTCCTCCCACGGATATCCGCGTCAGAAAGAGAAAGGAGGGGAAAGTCTATCCCCAAAGAAAGACTCTCCAGGCAGAAGGTCAGGTCTGGTGACACTTGAAATGAGATGGGGATGCTACCGGGGCAGGGGCCTATTCTGAGCACCTTCAAGGCCAATGACATAAGAGACCCACCAGCCATGGCAGATGAAGCCCCAGGCCTGACCACACTCTCCAAGCCAGTATCTCAAGAGCGACACTTTGCTTGAGAAAGCCCTTGCAGGCTCAGGCCTGGAGCCCAGGCCTATGCACGTTAACAAACAGCCCTACTGTTGCCTTCACCTGCCAGCCCGGGCAGGAGTGCAGGGGGCAGACGGAGGAGGGGCGAGTGGGCTCGTGCTGGCCTGGGGTCAGCAGGTCTGAGGTTTGCTGTGTGACTGAGGCTATTCCTGTCCCTCTCTGGTCATTATTTCGCTTGTGCACACAAGGGGCGAGACCGGCCATCACATTCTCCCTACCCTGACCTCCCGGGTTCCACTGGGGACACTGTGAGCAGGCCACACCCTAGAGAGGGCTGCCAAGAAAATCAAGGAGGAGTGGCCCAGCCAGAAACAGGGGCGGGGGCTTGGCCTGCCCACACGACCCTGAGCGCTGGGTTCTGGTGTTACATCTCCTTGGTGTGACAATAACATGACTCGTCAGCGATGGTGGAGGAACCCCTGGGGTGGGGGTGTGGGCAGAGGACCCTGACATCCCTTTCCCGTGAATCAGCAAAAACCCATAAAAGCTGAAAACGCATCTCTTATTCGACGCTTCCTCCCGTCATCTGCCAGTGAACTCTGGAGCAGGAGCTAAACGATTAAAATGAAATGACAGTTGTCAGAACAGGTTAGGGAAGAACCAGGAGCCTCCATTCTCCTTCTCCTCGCCGTCCTGGGAGAACCGAGCTGGCTATTCTGCAGAAGCCAAACATCACGGGCACAGGGACTCCTGGACCCCGAGACAGACGAGGGGGACACAGCTGTGACGTGCAAAGGGCAAGCGGGGGCGCCCGAGAGGGGCCGGGGCACAACAAAGGACCCGTAGGCGCACACGCAGCCGTGCCACGCCCTTCTGGTCCAGGGCGGGTGGTGCCGGTGGAGGCCGCGTCTGCGGGCTACGACAAAGCAGGCCTGAGAACAGGGCTCCTGCGGGTTCCAGATCTCCCCAGAGCCATGGGAGGCCCTCGGAGAGAGTCTGCGCGGGCTCGGGGCAGGGAGGCGGGCCCATGTGTCTCCACCAAGAAAACAGGTGCCTCCCAAAGCTACACAAATGAGATTCAAAGAAGTAAAGACCGATTCCTCCAGGGCTCCAGTGAAAGAAACTCCACCTTTCTCGCTGCTCCTTCAGCAGGAACTGGGGTCTCAGGCCCCGGGGACGGAGACAACAGAGGTGGCAGGAGGAAGGGGGTGGCAGTTACTCTCTGTGAACTTCCTGGAAGTTCGGCGCATGTCTGATCCTCACACCTGTGTGCCACAGGCGGCCACCACCATCGCCTGCTCGGACCGTTGCAGTAGCCTCCTACCTGGCCTCCTGCTGCGCCACCGCCCTACTGTTTGGTGGAATGAATGAATGGGTGGAGGCAGGACGATCATCATGCCCATTTTGCAGAGGAGGAGGCTGAGGTTTAGAGAAATCATCTGGCTCACGTTCACTGGGGTTGGCAACAGGGCATTGGACTTGAACTCAGGCAGAAATGGCTCCAGGGCAGGCCTGTTAAGCCTCATCTGATGCCAACATCAGGAATGCGGGCCGGTCAGCAGCAGCCACTGGATGATGTCCAATGCTTCTCTCTGGAGTGGGCCAGCGAGGACAGAGTGGTCCCAGCAGAGGAGCAGCGGGTGTGAGGCCAGGACTGGTCCAGTGTGTTGAAGGAACCAGGGAGGCCAGCATGGCTGGAGGAGAGTGAGCGAGGGGGAGGCAGTGACGACAAGGTTGGAGGGGCCGGCCCCCAGTGAGGAGTTCACGTCTGACTTTCAGGGTGATGGGAAGACCCTGGCGGTGGGGGGGGGGGGGGTCCCAACGGCAGATACGGCAGCGGCTCTTAAGCGTGGTCTTGGATAATGTCAACTTCCACCCAAAGCCAGTTATGACCCACGTTTGCCCATAAACCAAAGTGGCACCATTTTCCCCTATTGATTGAGTTAATAATAATACATGTTAATAACTAGCATTTATTAGGCATCTACTGTGTGCCAGGCACTGTGCTGAGCACTGTTACATACATTCATCCTCTCGTTAAATCCTCATGCCCACTCCAAGACACAGGTTTATCGTTATTATCCCATTTTACAGGCGAAGAAACTGAGGCTCCAGCACGTTACGTAGCTTGTCCAATACCTCAGGCCCTGGCAGAGCCAGAGTTGAACCTATGTCTCCTGAGTGCAGAGCCCGAGTCAATACTAAGCCCCACCCTGAGCTACACACACACACACACACACACACACGATGCCCCTGGCTCCTTGGGCTTTAACTCCTGGGCAATAGGAAATGCTCAGGGGTGTGGAGCGGGTAGAGTCGAGAGGGCTGCAATTTCTCTAACTCAACTTGACCGTGGCTCTTACTCTTTCCCCCTCTCGCCGCCATCCAGAGGCGGCCCCTGCTCAAGCCCAGAAGATGGGGCGCCGGGGGGAGGGCCCCACTTCTCCCTCCTTTACTGGCTCACGTTCGAGCCGGATAACGCAATCAGAGCTCAGGGATTAATGGACGTGGCTCTTGCTTTGAAGTCCCACCCGCTGACAGATCGCCTAATTCTCCCCCGTTCCTGAACCTTTCAGAAAAAAATACAGGCGGCCTGCTTATCTTAGTGTGGGGTTGCCGTGGAAACCGCATCCCTTGTGAGATGCGCTGTCATAACATTTCAGTGCTGCTCGGAACACTTAAAGACACAGCTCCTCCTCTTCGGGGCCTCAGTCCACGGGCAGTCGTCAAGTGGTTGGGGAGGGAAGGGGAGGGGAGGGGAGTGTGGGGGGAGGCGAAGAACTAGGAGGACCCCTGGCTTGGAAATGCCGGCTCTCATCCTTCCAGGGCTTGGGGTCACCTGGTGCCCAGAAAGTGATGGGGAGGGCTTAGAGAACGAACATCCTTCAAGTGGCTCCTAGGCCGGGCAGTGGGCTCTGCTCAGGTTGTTGGTGCTGAATTTCATAGCATCTCCACAAAGTTGGCACTGTTATCAGCCCCATTTTACAGAAGAGGAGACTGAGGCTGCTGGTGCTCCGGGGAACTGATCGTCCTGGTGTTAGTACTCAGGGCCCCAGGAAACCCCTTGGTCCCTGGCAAACTGGGATCTGGGGTCACCTTAGCTTCCCTCGTTTCCCCATCTCCCGGCAGATGCCTCACACATTCCTGCGTGCGTCCTGCCTCCTACACCCGTGACTCTTCTTCAGCAGATGGCCCTTGGGCCCCTGGAGCCGCTCTGCCCCCAGCAGAGAGTCAGAAGTGCTCTGGGCCACCCACCTCGCTGCCAGGCGGCCCTGAGCCAATGGAAAGTCCAGTTCCCTTCCCTAAATTGAGGACCAGCTCTGAGCTCCCCCGGGGGGTCCAGCACCTAATGCAGGACTTTGCCTGGGATGCCCCTGGCTTGGCGGCCCCCCTTTCCTCCCTGTCCTCCCCACGCCTCATCTTCACAAATCACTTGCTCAGGAATCCTCCTCTCAGGGTCTTCTCCCGGGACAGCCTGATCTCGGGTCACACAGTAGGACGTGCTGGAGCTGCTCCCGTGCCCAGTCTCGGCTCTCATGACTTCCCCATACCCCTGCACACCCTAGACTTGCAGCCACACTGAAAGACCACCCTTCCCCACAGCCACGCCCTCTCGAACCTCTGGGCCTTTGCACATGCTGTTCGCCTGTGCCCTCTGCTCAGCACCTCTGCTCAGCGCCTCCGGCCCAGGCTGCTTCGCTGGGGGGAGGTGCAGGCACCCTTCAAGAGCTAGCTGAGTCTCACCTCAACTGGGAGGCCTCCCCGGTCCTCAGCCGCCACTGACGGTGCTCAGAAGGGCAAAGGGACCTCACTGTTTCTACACCATCCCACACGGCTCCACCAAAGCCCCATCACGGAGAGCCGGCTGTGGGCCCTCCAGGGCAGGCACTGCGTCTTCATCTCCGCATCCCCACGCCCCGCTCAGGGTCGGCCACTGAGGAGGTGCTGATGAAAACTGAATGAGCGAAAGACAGCACACTCAGGTGGCGCTGGCTCTGTGCCAAGCAGCCGGCAGGACAGACCCCACAGTCCCCACACGACGGGCCCCTGACGGCCTGCCCACCTCCTTCCCCTCGCCCCCGCCACCCCCTCCAGTCCCAGGGCCCGCTAGCCCGTCACCGCCCCAAGCCCCTACGCCCTCGGTCCCCTCCGCCTGCGGCTCTCTCTCCTGGGCTCGTTCCCTCACGTCCTCAGGTCTCTGCTTAAATGTCACCCTCAGAGAGGTCCCCCTGACCTACCAGCTTCCCCAACATCGCCACTGATTTTGCTCACTACCTTAAATACCTATTTATTTACATATAATACATGAGCCAACATAAAATATATTTAATTATATGCATACAATTAAATATATAATGTGATATGACATACAAATCCATTCACACTGACTATATAGCGTCTCTCCCACAAGGGTGTAAGGTCCACTAGGGAGGGACCGCTGTCCACCCCTGGGACCCCAGCACCGAGAACGGTGTCTGCACTACACTGTAAGTGGTCATTAAATGTTTTTGAATAAATGCATGAGACGCCAACCCCTAAGTGACTGCGGAGAAACAGTCCTTTGAGGGGAGTGCTATCACGAACTGGAGCTCACGGGGCGAGATGACGTGTCCGAGGCTGCCCGAGGCCCCCTGGGCGGCACAGCATGGGGCCTGACCGCCGGCCTTGACCACGGGCCCTCTCCAGTGACACCACATCCTGCCCGCTGCTCCCGGAGCCCGGCCCCTCTTTCCAGAGCAGACGCCCAGAGCTTGGTGACTGGCTCCCCTGTGGCTGGGGACGCAGTGGGGACCAGGAGGAGGAGAGGGCCCGCAGAAGAGGTGACAGGGCTGCCTCTGAGCACCTCTCGGCGCCCACGAGGAGGTGGGGCTGGTGGCAGCACGAGCAGTAATTATTCAGAAGGAAAACCGACTCCCCCACCAGCTCCTTAACTACCGCCAAGGCTTCCAGCCTCCCCACACTGGGGGTCCAGATGGGAGCACCTCAAGCTCTTCGGGGGACCCAACATGTCCGTTATTAATTAAACAGATAAGCCAATTAGTTCAAAAGTTTCAATGGAAATTATTATGGATGCGTTTCAGGCATGTCGCCCTCCTTCCCCCCAAAGTGGGAGAAGTGGGGGCCGAAGGAGACTGGTCCCATTGCTCACACCCCAGACCCCGGCTGGAGTGGGCCAACGGCAGAGTGCCAAACCCCAGGGCACTTCTGCATTGGCCTTGACCCTCACCCCTGTCGAATGGAGATGGGGAAGGGAGAAGGCCACCCCCGGCCATGTCCCATGGGGTGGGGACAGGGTAGCCTCCATTTTCTGAGGGCCTGGAGGAGGGTCTCTGGAGAAAGCCTGCACTAGATGTCCCAGGAGGATGGGGGACCCAGGCGGAAGGAAAACTCCTACTTCAAACACAAAAATGCCATTTGCTACAGGGACCCACAGGAGGAAGGTGGCTTTAGGACCATCGCCAGGTCATCCTGTCCCAGATACTGCTGTTGGCACCCGTTGTGGCCCTGGCCCTGCACTGACCTGCTCTCTCCCCCGGGAGTTAGCTATCAGCAGTCCCACTTCACAGATGAGGACGCTGAGGCTCGGGGGGAATGTCGGATTCCAAACCTCACGGTGTCCCCTTCTGAGGTAGCTCGCTTTGCTAGATCAGACAGACTTCTGCCATCCCATCTCCCTTCTGTCCTCCTACAGCTCAGAGCAAGTGTGCACACACACACACACACACACACACGCAAACATTCACGCGGCAGCCAGATGCCTTCCGGGGCGCTGACAGCCCAGCAGTGAAGCTGCTGCCCGGGTAACGGACCACAGGCTATGAGTCCATGAGGTCTGAGGTCCTGGACTCGGACACGTTGAGGACACCCTCATGCTGGGTGTCCTTCCAACAGCCCAGGAAACCCCAAGAGACCCTGCTCCCGGTGCACCAGTCAGCATCCCCCCGACCCCAAAGCACTCAGAAGCGGCACTGGCGTGGGCGAGGGCTCCAGAAGGGGTCCTTCAGGCCCGTGCACACCACACAGTCCCACAGACGAGGGTTGAGAGGAGGCGGCAGGGCTACATTTTGAACGTGGACTATTACTGTTTTTCCTTTTCCAATGCTTGCGGCGTCCTGCTGACAGACTACAAAAATAAAAACTCATTTCCTACTGATCTGGGGTGTTTTTTGCTTTTCATTCCACAAATACCATGATTCTGGGTTTATGGCACACAATTCACCCCTGGCTTGCTCCTGGATCAGCATCACTCATCTTGAAGCCTCCTCGAGGGCACACCTCCCCCTGCCCTATCACAGCCACTCTCAAGGGCCCATAGAGCTTCGCTGCCAGCCAAGGCCAGCCCCACTTTCTGTCTCACCGAATTCCTACAAGCTCCCTGCAAGGTATTACTGCCCACCTTTGTCAGATGAGACTGGGGCTCAGAGAGGTTAAGTAACTTGTCTTAGGCCACACAGCCAGTTCACAAAGGAACAGACAAATCGTGGAAAGCTTCTTCCTTAGCAGACATAAAAGCCAATAGAGCTGTTTTCCTTCCAAAAGCCTCCAAATCAGACAATTTAATCCCAGTGTCGACTAAAGATGGGGAGAGCCTTGCGAGATTTGACATCCAGGCGTTGGTTTATTCCCCTGCCCATGACTTACTCCTGGTGGGAAGTGAGAAGCTCCGCTTCTCTGCTGATCCCAGCTCTGCCTCCTGTAAACACGCGTAAACTGTGAAAAGAATTCATTGATGAATTCGGGCAGCACCCTCTTCTCCCAGGTGAATGAAATCCAGCGCCTGAGACGAGGGTGTTATCGTTAGGTTGCTGCAAAGGGAAATCGACACGTCTCTCTTCCTCTGCTGTCCCGTCCCTCTCTGGATGCCACGCGTGGCTTTAACAGAAGTGGGGAGAAAGGCCCTCTGCCAAGCGTGACCGTGCTGCCCCCGGTGGTGTCCCCCAGGCCCCACGTAGCCTTTTCTGGAGAAAAGCAAAGGCAGCCAGACGCGTGGATTCTTCCTTTCCCGTGGATTCTTCCTTTCCCTCGGCCCTCTCCTCGCCTGGAGCGGTGGCGAGGGAATTAGCGTAAAATCAGCTCTGACACATCACCTGCTTAACCCTGGCCGGCGTCTCCGGGGTCAAGGGAAACAGCCGCCGGCGAGGCGCCACCAGCTCTTGTAAAACGCTTCCCCTCGCAGGAAGTCCCTCCTCCGACCTGCACGGTCCACCACGGCCGCCATCAGCCACGCGTGGCCATTTAAATTCAAGTTAATAAAAATTAAATAAAGTGAAAACGCCAGTCCCTCTTGCACTAGTCACACGTCAAGTGTTCAGTATGGCAGGTGGCTCTCAGATTGGACTGCGCACTTATAGAACACTTCAGTCTAGAAAGTTCCATGGAACAGCTCTGCCGCAAGAGCTGCTGAGATTGCAGCCGACGCCGTTAATAATCATGGCCATCCGGGGAGCACCCAGCTCTGCGAGAGCCTCCACCTGCCGGCTGTTTACAGGGGTCTCTGGGCCCCCGCGTGACCCACGCAAGAAGAGGCAAGAAAATAGTATACGCAGCCAGCTCCTACTTCCAGACTTGGACTCGCAACCTTTTCTTCATCTGCAAAATGGGGCTAATGATACCGGCTCTGCCAGAGAGAGTGGGTGGAAGGGACCCTGGGCCAGGCCAGGCTTCCAGCTGGTCCACAGGGTGACTGCCTGCCCTGTGCTATAATCAGGGGCGACAAGGCAGACACACAGCCTGGGAACGGTGAGTTAGGTGAGCAGTGACACCGGGGGGGCCTCTGAGAGCTCCAGAGAGTATTTTCAGCAAAGAATGGACAATGACCAATCAGCTCAAAAGAATCCCAACCCAGCTGGAGGACGGGTCAGCCTGACCCCGGATTTTGTCTGGACGGACATGATATTCACACCTGCCAATATCTATTCAGTGTTGGCTTTGCACCTGGCCAGGTGCTAAATGGTCAATATCTAACTCCCATAACAGCCCTATGAGATCAGATTATTATTTCCATTTTACAGATGAGGAAACTGAGGCACAAGGAAGCCAGACAGTCTGGCTCTTACCCTCCAAGCCCACTGCCTCCCTCGTCCAGCCTTCCCGGGCTCTCTAAGAGGATGCAAATCAACCTCCAGCAGCAACAGCACATAGAACTGGCAAAGGGGCCCCACTGCATGGATGTCGTCAGCCCTGCACCACCCACGGCTATGGAAAGATCCGAATTGCAGGTGGGGAAGGGGATTAATTCCAGGTTCTGGAATCCAACAGGGCTGGCTTTGCATCCCAACCGTGTTCCTCACTAACTGCCTGAGGGCTAATTCTCCTCTCTGAGCCTCAGTTTCCTTATCTGCAAAATGGGAATCCTGAAAGTACATACGTCACAGGGTCGACGTGAGAATTAAGCAAGTCTGTGCAGGTACAATTAGCCTAACACACAAGAAGCACTCGAAAACGATTGCTTCTGTCATTATTTTGTAAGAGTTGAAATTTTTGCCCCAAATAATTTGTTTAGCTGGAAAATCCATTCTGTCGTCATTGTAACCGCCCCTCTTGTCACCACCGCACAAGCAGCACATACACCTTCCTAATTAGGCTCTACTCTGGCTAATAGTAAAAATGGTTTGCATTCCTAAGATGGCCCTAAACAGTGATGGAGGGAAATGGGGCCAGGGGCAAAAATAAAAGTTGACAATCATGTGCAGGGAATGAGAAAGCGTCTACAGCCCTGACAGCATTCCAGATCCCTTTCCACCCACCAGTGTTGCCTGGGGAGGAGGGCCCTAGCTGTTGTCCCCGGGGTGACAGATGTCACAAAACTAGCAGGGAGATACTTTGAGGATGTCACCGAACTTCACTCTTAACCTACCCGATGCTAGATATCAAAGCACAGAAGCACGAGCCTCTTTCCCTGCCACCTATCCCACCCCCCAGCCCCCGGAGCTCACCTAGCCCCTCACCATGAGGAGGGCTGGGATGAGCAGCCCATGGAACAGAGAGGGGGCTCCAGCTCTGCTCTGCCACTTACCAGCAGGGGACCGCAAGCAAACCTCAGCCTCTCTGGGCCTCGCTCTGCTCATCTGTCAGATGGGGACATAACACGTGCCCAGCCTACTCCACACGGCACCATGGCGGGTGTGCAAGGGGCTGTAGACCCCAGGCTGTCAAACACCGTGAAGGCCTGCGTGGCATCCCGCGGTGCCCTCGTCTCACCTGATCAAAATAACAGCTAACTAGACACGGCCCCACCCCACAGTACACTTCACGGGCTTTGCCTGCCTAATGCTCAAAGCAGCCCAGTCGCTGGGCATCACTGTACCCACCGTGCAGGCAGGGAATGCGAGGAGTTGCCCAAGGTCATGCCAATATTAAACAGCAAGTGTTCCTAACCTGCTGCCGCAAGTCCTCTGCCTGCCGCGGGCGCCCGGTCCCCCCTCCGCCCTCAGACCACGGCCATCCCAGGGCCACAGCTGCCCTGGCGCCACTGACGAGCAGGAGGCAAGAGGAGAGGCCCCAGGAGCCAAGTTCTGCTTTGCCAGGTCCAGTCAATGACCCGATGCACAGAGTGAAACAGAGGGGGGGAGAAACCTCCAGAGAAACGGAATATTAAGGATATAAGCTAGCTTGCCAAAGCCACAAATATTTGGTGGAAAAAACTCACAGCGGGCTGCAGAATGTCAGCAGGGCATTGGAGGGGAAAAGCTGGCTTCAGGTTGGGGGAGGCGGGGCGCACGACCACCAGGAGAAGTTTATTGTCAGAGGGAAAAAAAATCACCTCTTTCTTCCCTTTTAACAACTGCAGGGCTGCAGCCGTGGGTTCGGGAAGCCCTGTAACGCTACTCACGGCAGTAGAGCTCTACAAGTGTTTGCTGAATGAATATATAAATGCAGAGAAAAATATTAAAGTAATGGATGTGAACAAAACGTCAAAAAAACAAACGGAAGAGGAAGAGAAAGGCCAAGTCCGGGATGGGAGGAGGCGGGCTCAGGCAGCGCTCGGGGCCTTCGGGGTTTCTGGGTCTGGGTGGAGGGTACTCATGTGTTCAACGTGTTGATATAATTAATTCCCTTCATTTATTTTATAAATATCCTTTCACATCTCATCAACATCGAACAGAAGCATTCACAACACGAAATACATCAGGCCTCTACGGAGTATCTGGATTTTAGCACCAGCCTCACTCGTGTTTAGAATAAGGCTTTGTCTCATGACTGTGGTTAGGGATGATGAAAATCACCATCGATATTTTTAACGATACCTTTTATTCATATCACACTCCACATTTTTATAGCATTCGTCACTTGCGTTACTGGGTTTAAACTTAGAATTAAGGAGTACAGCCGTCCTGGGGCAGAAACACTAGAAATCAGAAGATTTGCCTTTTACTCACGACTCTGCCTCTCACCAGCTCTGAGACCCTGAACAAGCTATGAGCTGCCCGGAGCCTCAGTTTCCCAATTGGGAAAATGGGAGAAGGTACTTGGGTTGTCTGTCTTGCCGGGCAGTTGTTCATTAACGTTCATGGACTGGTCAAGTGTCCATTGAACAATTCCTGCGCGGGGAACAGCCCTGGGCACTGGGGACACAGCAGCAGACACGCAGAAGTGGTGGCTGCCTTCTCAAGCCTGCCGTCCAGGGATGGAGACAGACAGTGGACAAAGAATATTGTAACAGAACCTCATCATATTGAGATAAAGATAAGTGACAGCACAGGGTCCCCAGAGAGCTTCTGGCAAGGGATTCAATGGGCTTGAGGGGCAGAGCTGGGGGCATTAACACCTAAATGCATTCTCATAATCTGTGGTCTTGTTGGAAAGGTAATGGGTTGACACGAATGTCGTAAACACAAGAATAAAAGGGCTTTAGAGAAAATGGAGTAACAGAAAGCCCATGAGCGGGGAACAGAAGGCCGTCAAAGCAGGGCCAAGAGCCCGGCTGCACACGCCAGAACGAGCCCTGCCACATGCTGGCACTGGTTAGTAATCAGCGGCTGCTCTGGGCTCCAGAGTCTTCCCACTGCCCCCCAGCCCCTCCCCACGCACAGCAGCTAAAGGGGGGACGTGTGGTCCAGCAGGGACCTCTGGGACCCAGTGCTACGACAGCGTCCACTCCAGCTGGTCAGTGCCGGCACCCACGTGTCGTTAAATAGTTTGCATTTTTCCCCCGAGTCAAAGGATGGGGCTCTAAATCGCACCTCAATCTCTCCCCACAAGCCAACAACATGGCTGTGCCCTGACCGCCCCCTCACACCCAAGCCCCCGCAATAGAGCCGGGCTACGCCTCTGGGGTCCGAGGACGTTTCCCTGATGAAAGCACACGGAAGATGAGTTCTGAAGGGGAGGCAAATAGCTGCATGAACAGCCAGGAAACGTGTGTTCTAGAGGAACAGCCGCGGTGAAGGCAGTTCCCGGGGGAAAGAGTCTGGAGCTGAGGGACAGAGAGAAGGACACTACACACACCACTGGCACAGACAGCGAGCAGGAGGGGGACAGCCTTGAGGCCACGTGGAGGATGCTGGGACTGACCCTGCGAGTGCTGGAAGGTCAACAGGGGCAAGCTGTGAACAGATCAGCGCTCCACACAGAGCACGCCGGCTGATCTGCAGGACCTTATAGGATCGGCGTGTGCCCAGAAATGGTGGTGGTACATCCTGGATACACGTGTTGTGATTATTTTCTTCCAGTTGTGGTTTTCCTATTCATTGTCTTAACAGCGTCTTTGATGAGCAGAAGTTTTAAATTTTGATGCAGTCCAAGTCATCAAATTTTCCTTTTATGGTTACTATTTTTAATGTTTCATCTAAGAAATCTTTTCCCACCACAAGGTCGTGAAGATATCCTCTTATGTTTTCTTCCAGAAATTAAAGAATTCCTTTAACTCAATAATAAAAAGACAATTCAATAAAAAACGGGCAAAAGACTTGAATGGATATTTCACAAGAGAAGATATTTGAATGACAATAAGCTCATGAAAAGATGCTCAACTTCACTAGCCAAATAAGGAAGTGCAAATTA
Organism: Diceros bicornis minor; assembly: GCF_020826845.1. Lineage (NCBI taxonomy): Eukaryota > Metazoa > Chordata > Mammalia > Perissodactyla > Rhinocerotidae > Diceros > Diceros bicornis. The sequence goes on from NC_080770.1 coordinate 25,277,118, forward strand.
AAACCATAATGAGATAACATTACACAACTAGAGAGTATCTAAAATTAAAAAGCGGACATGACCATACCAAGTGTTGACCAGGCTGTGGAGGAGATGAACTCTCAGACACCAGCTGGGGGAAGTGTGAAATGGTACAACCATTTCAGAAAACAGCTTCACAGTTTCTTATAAGCGAAACCCACACCTGCCCAGTGATGCAATCTTTCTACTCCTAGGTATTTACCCAAGAGAAAAGAAAGCAGGTGTCCACACCAAGGCTTGTACTCCAATGTTCATAGTAGCTTGATTACATAGTTGCCAAAAATTGGAAACAACCAAATGTCCATCAAAGGGTGAATGGATACACAAATTATTACATAAATTTATGATGGAATACCACTCAGCAATAAAGAGTAACTAACTACCCATGTCAGCAACAACATGGATGAATCTTAAAAACATTAAGCTGAGTGAAGGAAGCCAGATACAAGAGTGCAATTTAGGATTCCATTATAGAACGTTCCAGAACAGGCAAAGTTAATCTATAGTGATAGAAAGCAGATCAGTGGTTGCCCCTGGGGAGGAAAGAGGGTTGACAGGGAAGGGGCACGTGGGAGCATTCTGGGCTGATGGAAAAGTTCTCTACCTTGCTAGGAGTGTGGATTACACGGCTACACACGGCCAAAATGGACTGAACACTCTAGATCTGTATATAAATTGTACCTCGATAAACTCTGTAGTTCTTTGAGGGAAAAAGAAAAAAGGTGCTGGATGAATGTATGTGAAAGTACTTCAAGTATTTTAAAAGGCTCTACCAAAAGGTTACCAAACATCCCCAGAGACGTGGGAGAAGACACAGAGGCACATACATGCTGCTGGAAGATTCCATTCATTCATCATCCAACAAAGATCTATGGACCCCTACTGTGTGCTATTACAGCCTCTGGAGTAACGCAGGCGGATAAGATAGTGTCCCATCCTCAAGAAGCTAACAGTCATCCTGCGTGTGTGCGTGCACGTGTGTGCGTGCACGTGTGTGTGTGTGTGTGTGACTTCTCTAGAAGTTAGCCATCATATTTTCCAATGACCAATTAAAGGTGTTATACTATTAAAAAACAGCCACCCCACCACCTCTTGGTCCCCCCAGGCCCTTGGCAGCCCCAACATCTGGACCTGCATCAAGGGGCGCCCCCACCCTGGGGGGCACCAGGTGAGGAGGGGAGGGGCCTCTTGGTGGAATCGGGGGACTGTGGGCTACCCTCCAGCAAGGCAGCGTCCAGAAGGCAGCGAGGTTTTCCAAGCCTTCAACAGCCTGCACTATCTCTTCTCTACAGACGGCACGACTGGCCGGGGACCCTCCTGTGCAGCCACGCGATGACTAAGCCACCAGTTTCTGGCTGCTTCTCTTACGCTTTGCAGAAACCTCTAGAGCATCATATTTCCTTAATGCATGTGATAAGCTAGTCCTTTCTCAATGGCTTTCTCTTAAAGGGACAGAAAAAAGGAACTGACCAGCCACAGCTGAAAAGGCATTCCACAGACAGGTTCAGAGACCCACTGGTACTTAAAACTCTTCACCAATGTCCCCAGTCCTCCCTCCTGCCCCAGGGAGCTGGCAGGTTGCAGGCAGTTTATTTCACCCCATCCCGCCCCTGTTTTAAGAGGGGTTGACAGACGCAGAAGTCCCCAAGTCAGTGCTCATGACTACCATCCACAGGGCCCAGGGGTCTTTCCAGGAGTGAGGCACCATGATCCCCATTTTACATGTGGGGAATCTGAGGCTTGAGGATGACATGACATGTCCAAGGTCACAAAGACAGCAAGAGGTAGAACCTGGATTCCAGAGCTTCTGGTTCCGAAAACAAGTATCAAGCTTCCGTGTCATTTTCTCCTTAACAAACCTCAGAACCATGAACAAATGCCTGGTTCACTGTCATCAATATGGACTGGAAGGAATGAATGGGTGGATGGGTGGATGGATGGACAGAAGGGTGCATGGATGGATGGATAGACGGATGGATGGATGGATGGATGGATGGATGGATGGATGGATGGATGGAGGGACAGAAGGGTGGATGGATGGATGGATGGGTGGGTGGGTGGGTGGGTGGATGGATGGATGGATGGATGGATGGATGGATGGACGGATGGACGGACAGATGGGTGGATGAATAAGAGGATGGATGGGTGGGTGGGTGGGTGGGTGGGTGGATGGATGGATGGACGGATGGACGGACGGATGGACGGACGAATAAGTGGATGGGTGGGTGGATGGGTGGACGGGTGGGTGGGTGGGTAGGTGGATGGATGGGTGGATGAATAAGTGGATGGGTGGGTGGATGGGTGGATGAGTAGATGGGTGGATGGGTGGGTGGGTGGTTGGATGGATGGATGGATGGATGGACAAACGGATGGATGGATGGGTGGGTGGATGGGTGGGTGGGTGGATAGACGAATGCATGGATGGGTGGATGGATGGGTGGATGGATAGGTGGGTGGATGAATAAGTGGATGGGTGGGTGGATGGGTGGATGAATAAGTGGATGGGTGGGTGGATGGGTGGATGAATAAGTGGATGGGTGGGTGGATGGGTGGATGAGTAGATGGGTGGATGGGTGGGTGAGTGGTTGGATGGATAGATAGATGGATGGACAGATGGATGGGTGGATGGGTGGGTGGGTGGTTGGATGGATGGATGGATGGATGGACGGATGGATGGACGGATGGGTGGATGAATAAGTGGATGGGTGGGTGGATGGGTGGATGAGTAGATGGGTGGATGGGTGGGTGAGTGGTTGGATGGATAGATAGATGGATGGACAGATGGATGGGTGGATGGGTGGGTGGGTGGTTGGATGGATAGATAGATGGATGGACAGATGGATGGGTGGATGGGTGGATGGGTGGGTGGATGGATGGATGGATGGATGGATAGACAGATGGACTGACGGATGGGTGGATGAATAAGTGGACGGGTGGGTGGTTGGATGGATGGATGGATGGGTGAAACAGGAGGAGTGAGGAAATGCATCCAGCTTCAGAGGGCACGTGCACGGGGCCCAGGTTAGTATACTCCCTGGCAGCCTTCCCACTCTCCCTGGAGCCCTTGCTAGGCTCAGCACCTGGGTAAAGGGGGCCCAGATAATCCAGAGTTCTGCGGGCCTAGAGCTGAGAAATGAGCAAGATCATCCAAAAGTCTGGTAGCACCGTGTATGTGTGCACGTGTGTGGGGGCACGCGCACGCAAACTGTCAGGAGAGGGAGGGAAGATGCGTGTGTGGACTGAGGGAATCTGCAGGGAGGAAGGAGTTTGCACAAGGAAGGACGTGTGGGTGGTAAGAGGGAGCAGGGGTAGGTGTGAAGGAGAGGTAGGTGCGGGGGTGTGAAGGTGTTTGCATGGATGGGCGTGCGCAGGAGTGTGAGTTGGTACATGCAGGCATGTGCGTGGGTGTGCACAGGTACAACGCTCGGCGTGTGCGTGGGAAGGGGAGCATGAACGCACAGAGTGCAGAGCGTGTGAGTGTGTGTGTGTGTGTGTGTGTGCCCATGAGAAGCAGCTGAAGGCCGTCTGGGTCTGAAAAGGCCACAGTGGCATGCTCCATTTGCTCCAGGGGTGACAAATTCCAGCCACAGCCCTGATCCTGAAGCCTCCCAGCCTAGGAAGCTTCCTGCCCCATGAACTCTCCCCAGGACCCGACCCTGCCGGCCTGCCCCCCTGCTCCCACCCATAGCAGGGGGGAGAGCAGCCCTCCCTGACCACAGAAAGGGCACAGTTCTTCTATTAGCATATGAAGGCAACCAGGCCTGAGGAGGCCCTAGACAGTTCTGAAATGTCTACTCTCTCCCTGGCCCCACCGCAGAATCCTGAGGGTAAAGGGCTGGTCTTACTTCCCATGACCTGGGGTAAACTGAGGACACGGCCAACAGGGAACCTGGGGGGTTGGGAGTTGAGGAGGAACATGCAAAACTAGGACAATGAGCACCATGGAGGCCTCCCCTGCCGAGAAGAGCCGAGGGGTCGATCCTGGGGCAGGCTCCCAGGATAGACACGCAAGGCCGCCATGGCCGCACCAGCTCCTCCCCTGGCTCAGCAGGACCTGGAGCCTGGGCTGAGGCTCTTACTGCAGACCAGACCTGATGCCATCTGACTGACCCCTGCAAGGATGCCTGGTGTGTGGGCCCAGGAGCCAAGACTGATGTCCCAAGGGACCCCCATGCCCTCTGGCCACTGGACAGGTGGCCACGCTGACTGCCATCTGTCTGGAGCACTCAAGGCTAGCCCTGCCCTTGGCCACAGCTGACCTCGACACTTGGGATTCTGAGAAACACAGACGACAGGACTGTCAGCTCAGGCCAGGACTGAGGCCAGGTCTCGGCTGCCTGGTTCACCAGAACATTCCTGGGCACCCCCTCCCCAGCGCCAGACATAGGAGATGCATGTAATGCTTTGTGGAGAGAATGAATAAATGAGTGGATTAACGAACGCTGGCTGGCTAGCTCTGGAAAGTTCCTCTGAGATCAAGTGGGCCATCCCTCTCTCCATTTTACAGGTGAGTAAACCGAGGCCCAGAGAGAAGAAGCAGTTTTCTCATCAGAAATCCACTGCTGAGGCCACCCTGAGATCCAGCCGCCCCCTGTCGGGCCTCACCTTCCTTCTGGAGGGCTGGTTTGGTGACTGGAGGTACCTGCCTAGCTTGCTTCACCGAGGATTCTGGGGTCCAATGAAAGCGCCACGATGATCAGCGATGTCTGCCGTGAAGGGAGGGAGGGGGGACAGCATATGGCCCTGTACTTGCTTCTCCTGGCCTTACGGGATGGGGAGGTGAGGGACGAACTGCCCTCTCTCCATAAACGGCCACTGTTTGCCAGCTCCGCCCCTTACCACAGGAGGCGTGTCGGCCTGGGCCCTGGGCCATCTCTGTCCTTCTCGGGACCTTCCTTCCCCAGCTCGAAACAGAAATGATCTGGCCCAACCCACATTTCTGGCTCCACCTCCTCCCGCTCCTTCCACAGGGGGTATGCTCTAACCCGCTAGAAGACTCCCTGCCCCCCAGGAAGTCCCCTCGCTCACACCTCCAGATCCTTCCAGACAAGTGGCAGCCCCTCTGCCCAGCCTTCCCCAGATCCTACGGACAGAGCGCATCGTGCCTGGCCCCCCGCCTCGCAGGTGTCTAAGCAAACAGTTCCTCCAACAGGGCACTGCTGTTCTTTGTCATGAGCCCCCTCAACTGGGAGACCCGTGATGGCAGACATGGTGCTCGCCCGGGTTTCCCCAGCACCTGAACCAGGGTTGGAATACAGTAGGTGCTCAATAAATGCACGGCGAGTTACATTAACACATCCACCCAGCCGCCCCTTCTGGAGCTGGTGTCAAGACTACAAGGAGTCGCAAGAAAGAGAGGGGAGGGATGTGGGAGGTGGGGAACCGCAGCGTGATCTGTTAACAGCGGGAGAGGAGAGAGAATGAATTCATTTCCTCCCTGTAGTAATTTGCCTGTAAATATTCACAAACCACGCAATTTCTCTCAGCCTTCCCATTAAAGAGAAATGCGTAAATAAACCAGCCGACCCAGGGGCTCTGCACGCAGGCTGCTGTTCCTGTCCTAAAACACCAGAGTGTCTATTTATGTAGCTGCCACCACCCCCACATAACCCCAGAGTCCCACAGGGTGTCCTGAGTGGGTCACCTGGAGACCAAGGAGGTGGCTGGGCAGGAGTTAGCGCTGGTCACTCGGGAGCTGATGTGGATTTGCCTAAAAGCCCCAGGGGGCTGTTGACCCCACAGCCCAGAGGCCAGAACAGGTGCTCATTGGCCAGGGCCTGGCTCGGCCAAGTGTCCTCTCCACGCCCACCTGGACTTCCCATCGAGGGTCCCAAGATCACGCTCAGGCCTCTGTGCTCCAAGAGGATCCCTCGATAAGGAGAAAAACAAATGGCTCCTTGAAATGCCAGAAATGCAGGGCATACAAGAGGGAGCACAGAAGGTCCCAGACAGAGAGGCTATTCCAGGGCCAGCGTCCCTCAGGCAGGGGGCCCGGTGGTGGGGGCCTGTCAGGGTAGAAGCCTTCCATCAGGACCAGGGCCCCTCTGAAGTTACCCACGGGTCCCTCTGGGCGTCTCTCCCTGAGCACCCAGGGAGGGGTACTCATCAGCCAGACATGGCAGGAAGCAGTCTCAAGAGAGGGGGGTTCTCTTTCCCTCCCTAGGCTGACCACGCCAACTCCTGGGGCACCAACAGGAAGCTTTGGCCCGAAGCCCAATCCCATTAACATGCTCGGGACATAACCCTTGCCTAGCACTGGCCCCAGGACAAGCTCTCTTGCTTCTAATCCTCACGGCAGCCCTAGGAGGCAGGTTGCTATTATCATCCCATTTTATAGATGGGAAAACTGAGGCCCAGAAATAAAGTCACACAGGGAGTGGGAGGTGGAGTCAGGTTTCAAACCCAGACCTTCTGGCCCCAGGGTGTGTACACAAAACCACCAGCACACAGAGAAGGGAGGGCAGCAAAGTGGCAAGAAGCTGGATGCAGGGTCCCAGGACCAGAGTACGTTTGATTTTTTGCAGGGGAGGGGATGTGTGTGTGCCATTTTTCTTTTAAACATATGAACGCTCTGGTGTGCAGCCACCCACATCATTGCCTCACCTAATCTCAGCAGCAGCTCTGCCAGGAAAGGTTATTATGCCCAATTCACAGGCGAAGAAACCGAGGCTCCTAGAGCTCAGCGCTCTTCTCCAGCCAGCAAGCGAGAGCCAGGACTTGAATCTGGGCCAACTTAACCACCACCACTGCTTCAGCACCAGGTCCTCCACCAGCCAGAGAGTGACTGGGGCAAGTCCTTCACCTGGCGGACCTCGGTTTCCACATCCACAAAATGGTCCCGTCCTGAGCCCCGGCCCAGGACGGCTGGGAAGACAGAAGGAGAAGGCAATGAACATGCAAGGCCACCACAAAGCACACAGCCACCACCGCAGGCTCTGGGGCTGTACCTAGAGGGGTGGCATTCACAACAGCGCGCCCTGACGCCCCACAGGATGCTCCGGCAGCAGAGAGATTCAATTACGGTCATTATGGTGCACTTAGGGAAACCAGGGAGCGGGCTAATACATTTTAGAAAGATTTGCAACAACAGAGGTTGAATCAAAATGAGGTTTCTACTTAACCCTCAGTTAAACAGAAAATCCATTTAACCATAAGGCAACATCGTCTTCCCAGTCTCCAGTCAATCATCTTCTTTTTACTGCCTGCCACTTAGATTTATATATTTATCACCCTGAAGCTGCCTTAGAATGAAAAATAGGTTCATTGATGGAGAGAAAGATGTCATAAACCTCTGTGGGTTTGCAGCCCGGTACCAACACCCTCAAACCTTTGCTCCCTCCAACAGGGCAAGAAGACACCGACTGTATCCAGCCTGCCTAAGACGCTGGTGGGCTCTGGAGGAAGTGGCTCCGGGGGCCCAAGAGGGACTGCTAATTCACACCTCCTACCATCCCCTTCCTCCTACAGGGAGCAAACCAGTCATCTGCAGTCATTGGAAGCTTCCAGAAAAAGGCTGGGGAAGGGATAGGCTCAGAGGGGCCTCACAGGAGATGAATTCCTTGACCTCCAAGTGTGCTAAGCCACAGAGCAGTGGAGATCAGAGTTCTCAGGGAGGAATGGTCGAGAGAAGGGGAGAGATTAAGTGAGAGTGTGTGTCCCCCATGAAATGAGAAAGAAAATATATCAGCTGGATAGTTTTCTGTATCGTGAAACAAAGCGTTGACTACACACATGCAGAAAGACACTCCAGGCATAGAGTTACCGGAAGAAATACAGGATGCTCAGTTAAGTTTGGATTTCAGATAACAAATAATTTTTTAGCTTATGCGCCAAATATGACATAGGACTGACATGGCATGGGGCACACTTAAACTAAAAAATTATTCGTTGTCTAGATGAAGTTCAAATTTAACTGGGCGTCATGGAACTTTCTTTGCTGGACCTAGCCACCCTTTCCCGGATGCATGCATCTAACAGTGGACCCTGGAAGCAAGTGGCATGTCAACAGCTGGGGCCGCTGGCCCAGGGCTGCCCAGGGAGGAATCCCACAGCTGTTGTGCAGTGGGAGACGGGGAGCAGAGCAAAGCAGGAAGCCGCACTGAACGGACTTCTGGAGGCAACTCTGTTGAGGGAGCGTCTGAGTGTGAACAAAAGCAGGAAGCGAACTGGCCTCTTGTCCTGAGAGGGGGACTGGTGGTTTCTTTTCCCTCCCTTTTCCAAGCTGTCTGTAGTGTTTTATTGTCTTAACAATGCTGGTGTGCGCAGGCACACACACGAACACAAAGGGCCCAACTTTTCTTCTCTTTTGAGAGTAATCAGGTTGTTCTATCCAACTTCGAGCTCGCTGAAGTTGGGGAGGAGGAACTTTTAATCCCTGTATCCCAGAGGATGCTCAGCGAATGATGGAGGGAGGAAGAAAGGGAGGGAGGAGAGAGGGAGGGTGAAGGAGGATCTGTTGGTACAAACTCCAAGAGTTGGGACATCCCCAACTGGAAAGTGACCTCTGAGAATCACAGGACCTTTCCAGGCTGGAGGAGCCAGCTCTATGCGCTCTGTGGCCCCGGGTCCCCTTGCTCCCTCTCCTGGGTTGGGGAGGCCTCTGCAGTCATGGCCTGGATGCTATTTGGACAGCAGGCAGCAAAGCCCAGCCTCTGGCCTGAGGCCCCCTCCTCCCTGGTCCTCTGCATTTACAGGGAGCCACTGCCCAGCATGGCGATGCACTGTGGGATGCAGCAACAGGCCTGGGGAGCATCCCCCAGGGACAGAAAGCAGATTCTGCACCCTCCTGCTCTGCCCTGCCCCTCTCCCGTGGGACACGCCAGCCTCTTGTTCAAGTTCAGTTTAAACAGATGTTGTGTTCCCAGAAGCCCTGTCTTTGAAGTCTAAGAGAAAATCTCAGCTCCGAAGGGATGTTCCCTACCAAAAAGGCTCTCCGGGGAGTCTTGGCAGAAATAGAACCCAAAAGCCCTGGATCCTTATCTCCTGGTATTTATGAGATTTTTCATTAGGATGGCTGCCTCCCCGGATTGTACCGCCGAAAGGGAAAGGGAAGGAGAGGGAGGGAGGGAGGGACCCCACTGAGCAGAGCAGGACGGGTCCTCAGGAGGGATGCTGTCTTACATCCTCCAGGGCAAACTGCCGCCCTGAGGAAGAAGCTTTTGGTACCCGACGCTCCATAATGCTAGACACTGTACACAGATGGCACTCAGGACCTGGAGGGCTTTCAGGAACTGGAGCCTAATACTTACTGACGCAGGGTCCCCAGGATGCCCGGCTCTGTCCTGTCTGCCTCAGTGTATACTGGACGCCTAGCAGGCCTTTCTGCACCGTCCCACCTGGAAACCGCCTGGTCACACCGCAGGAGCAGCCACAGGGTCTCCTCCTGAGGGTCCTCTGAGCACGTCCCACCCCCCTCTCCCTCCCCCAGCAACACCCTCTTGGAAACATCTCCCAGTTGTTATGCCAGGGGCAGGGCAGGGGAGTAGTCTGCACAGGGCCTAGGCAATAGGGATGAATTGTCTGTGGGGAATTTAAAAACAAACATAAAACCCACTAAAAGCTGACAATTCTAAACAATGTGAGTGACAAAACACTCTGCCTTAAAAAAAACAAAATCTTTTGTTGCTCTAAGTTCTAAACAATCGCTCGAGTCACTGGTGCGTTTAAATAACATGTACGTAAGCTTCCAACGAGCACGTTTTTATTACTTAACCTTCAATAAACATTGTGTTTACAGGGAAGTGAGTTCAGGGAACACCCGCTTATACAGCCAGATCCCAACACAAGCTGAGCTGCTGCACATGCTCATTTTGAGAACAAGGATTCAGAGTCCCTGGAGCCCTCTTGGCACAGAGTCCGCCTCTCCAGCCCCCGTGCCACTACATATGCTCGCACTGAAACAGTAGATTTGAACCAAGTAATGGCAGCACAGTGATCTTAACGATGAAGAAACGGAAACTGGATTATTGCCAATGCTGCCACCTCTGCACAGGTCACTCTCTGAACCTTGCGGGGCTCACTCTTCTGGAAATTTCTTTCTGTATTTTTTTCTCTTTTTTCAAAATATCCATGAAGGTAATTTAAAAGTGTGAACCCATTACTTTTTCCCTTTTCTGTGCTGTAATGTTTGTTTGTGGACTGGCATGGTTATATACATGAAATTCACAAAAAGGAAAGTTTCACTGTCTGTGTTTCTTTTCATTATGAGAACCGATGTTATTTCATCGTTATTACTGAAAATAATTTTGTTGTATAGAAGAGGCAGGTATTAAACATCCCCCGCCCCGGGTGTCGAATACCCCAGCAGTCCCTGCTGTACCTGTTATATGTGATGTCGGGCACCCACAGCTGGACGGGGCTCTCCTTCCAGGCAGGCACTAGGCCCAGGGCTTGCTCTCGCAGTGGCTTCTCTTCCTCGTTCCATGCCACTCAACAGCTCCCAGGGCATCGGGGAAATCAGATCTGTTTGCCCTGGTGTCCTGGATGGGCGGCCCTCCAAGACCCTGAAGTCCCCCAACACCTTCTCCAACTACACTCACTTCCTAGGTGACCTCATTAAGGCCTACGGTTTGAAATACTCTCTAGAAGCTGGTGCCTCCCAAATTTGTCTCTCCAGCCCCGATCTGACCTGTGAACTTCGGGTTTGCATTTCCATCCATGTTCTCGCCACATCCATCTGGAGGGCTAATAATGTCTCAACCTAAAATGCCCCCCAAGCAGAACTCAGTATGTCCCCTCACCCTCCACCAAAGCCTAGCCCACTCCAGGCTCCTCCATCTCAGGCACAAACTCCACAGTCGTTCTTGATGCCTCTCTCTCTCCCACCCCATCTGACACATCAGCACGTCCATCAGCTCTACTTCCAAAACAGACCCTGAACGTTGTGGGTCCTCAGCAGCACCACCACCATTCCAACCCCCCTCATCTCTGCCTGGATTCCAGCATCAGTCTCCACGCCGGTCCCCATCCCCTGAGGTCTGTTCTCCACTCAGCAGCCAGAGTGATCTCGGTCAAATGTAACTTTGATCCTGTCTCGTCCTTGCTCACTGGCTTCCCATCCCACTTAGAATCAAAATCCCAAGTCCACCCTGGCCGTCTCTCCTTCCACAGCACCCTCACTCTGGCACCCCGGCCTCCTCTCCGGTACTCCACGTGTCAGCCACCCGCTCACCTAACTGCCCTACTCCTCTGTTCCCTCTGCCAGGAAGGCTCTCCCCCAGATGAAGTCCAGGCTTGCTCCTCACTGCCTTCAGGTCTCTGCCCGAATGACATCTGATCAGGAAGGCCTTCCAAGTGCTCCCGATCCAAAAGAGCCACCCTGGCCACCCCTGTCCCTTCCTGCACCTACGACTGCCTGACGTTCCATTAATTTGTTTGTCTCTGTCTCCCCAACTAGGAGAGAAGCTCCACGAGGGCAGGGACTTTGCTGTTCGTTCACTACGATATTCCCAGCACGTAGAGCAGCACCTGGGACACAGTGGAGGCTCAACAGATATTTACTGAATCAACGAATGTGGACTCACAACTGACATGTGTCCTCAAACCAACTCTGTGCTAGGTATTGTTATCACACACCCATTCTGCAGATGTGGAAACTGAGACTCAGAGAATGGTGGGGATTTACCCCATGATCCCTCAGATAGTGATAGAGTGGTGATTAAAACATGGGCTTCAGGGGCCGGCCTGGTGGCGTAGTGGTTATGTTCACGTGCTCCACTTCCAGGGCCCGGGGTTCGCAGGTTCGGATCCCGGGCGCGGTCTGACGCACTGCTTGTCAGGCCATGCTGTGGCAGCATCTCATATAAAGTAGAGGAAGATGGGCACGGATGTTAGCCCAGGGCCAGTCTTCCTCAAAAAAACAAAACAAAACACGGGCTTCAGAGAACAGGAAATCAATAGAGAAAATCAATAAAACCAAAAGCTGGTTCTTTGAAAATATCAATAAAATCAAAAAGCATCTAACGAGACTAACTAAGGAAAAAGAGAGAAGAGGCAAATTACTAACGTCAAATAGAAGACGGGACATCACTATAGTTCCCACGAACATTAAAAGGATAATAAAAGAAGACTGTGAATAATTCTGTGCCCCAAAATTTGATAACATAGATAAAGTAGACCCATTCCTTGAAGGACACAATCTGCCGAAAATCATACAAGAGAAAACAGACACTCTGAGTAGGACCATATCTATTAAAGTCAAATCTAGAATTAATAACATTCCAAAACAGAAGGCGCCAGGTTCCGATGGGTTCACTGGTGAATTCTACCCAACATTGAAGGAAGAAATTATACCCATTCTCTACAATCTCCTTCAGGGGATAGAAGCAGAGAGAATACTTCCTAACTCATTCCATGAGGCCAGCATTACCCCCATACCAAAACCAGACAAAGGAATTATAAGAAAAGAAAACCCACAGACCAACATCCGTCATAAACATAGTTCCAAAATCCTCACAAAATGTTAGCAAATCAAATTCAACAATGAAGAAAAAGAATTATACAGCATGGTCAGGTGGAATTTATCCCAGGTATGTAAGTGTATGCAACATTTACTTATCAGATGATATAATCCATTACATCAACAGGATAAAGAAGAAAAATCACAAGATCTTATCAATAGATGTAGGAAAAGCATTTGACAAAATCTAATACCCACTTCTGATAAAAACTCTCAGCAAACTAGGAATAGAGGGGAATTTGCCCAACTTGCTAAAGAACATCTACAAAAAACCTACAGGTAACAGCATACCTAACGGTGAGAGACTAGAACCTCCCCCATTAAGATCAGAAACAAGGCAAGTAGGTCCCCTGCCACCAGCGCTCTTCAATATTGTACTGATGTCCTAGCTAACGCAATAACACATAGGTTTTTTGTTTTCACGGATTGGGAAGGAAGCTTTTTTTTATTTTTACAAGTGTTTATTTTTACTGATTGGGAAGGAAGAAATAAAATTGTCTTTGTTCACAGATGACATGATTGTCTATAGAAAATCTGAAAGAACTGACAAAAAAAACCTCTTGGAACTAATAAGCCTTTATAGTAAAGGAAGGATGCAGGACACAAGGTTAATATACAAAAGGCAGTCACTTTCCTATACACCAGCAATGAACACGTGGAATTTGAAATTAAAATCACAATACCATTTCCATTAGCACCAAAAGAAATGAAACACTTAGGTATAAACTTAACAAAATATGTACAAGATCTATATGAGGAAACCTGCAAAACTCTGATGAAAGCCACCAAAGAAGAACTAAATAATTAGAGAGACAGTCCATATTCACGGATAGGAAGAGTCAATATTATCAAGATGCCAGTTCTTCCCAACTTGATCTACAGATTCAATGCAATTGCAATCAAAATCCCAACAAGTTATTTTGTGGATACTGACACACTGATTCTAAAGTTTATATGCAGAAGCAAAAGACCCAGAACAGCCAACACAATATTGAAGGAGAAGAGCAAATTTGGAGGACTGACACTAGCCAACTACAAGACTCACTATAAAGCTACAGTCATCAAGACAGTGCAGCATTGGTGAAAGAACAGACAGATCAATGGAATATAATAGAGAGGCCAGAAATAGACCCCCATAAATATAGTTAACTGTTCTTTGACAAAGGAGCAAAGACAATAAAATGGAGCAAAGACAGTCTTTTCAACAAATGGTGCTGGAACAACTGGACACCCACACGCAAAAAAATGAACCTGGACACAGATCTTACAACGGTCATAAAAATTAACTCACAATGGATCACAGACCTAAATGTAAAATGCAAAACTGTAAAACTTCTGAGAGATAACACAGGAGAAAAATCTAGATGACTTTGGATATGGCAATGACTTTTTAGATGCAACACCAAAAGCATAATCCACAAAAGAAATAATTGATGAGCTGAACTTCATTAAAATTAAATTCTGCTCTGTGAAAGACACTGTCAAGAGAATGAGAAGCCACAGACTGGGATAAGTTATTTGCAAAAGACACACAGATAAAGCACTGTTATCCAAAATATGCAAAGAACTTGTAAAACTCAACAGTAAGTAAATGAACATTCCGATTAAAATATGGCAAAAAACCTGAAGAGACAACTCACCAAAGATATACAGATGGAAAATAAGCACATGAAAAGATGTTCAACACCCCACGTTATTAGGGAACTGCAAATTAAAACATCAATGAGATACCACTACACACTTATTAGAATGGCCAAAATCCAAAACACTGACAACAGCGAATGCTGGCGAGGATGCAAAGCAACAGGACTCTCATTCACTGCTGGTGGGAACGCAAAATGGTTCAGCCACTTTGGAAGATTCTCACACAACTAAACATACGTTACCATATGATCCAGAAATTGCACTTCTTAGTATCTACTCAAATGAGTTGAAAACTTATGTCCACACAAAAACTTGCACACAGAGGTTTATAGCAGCTTTATTCATAATTGCCAAAACTTGGAAGCAATCAAGATGTCCTTCAACAGGTGAATGGATAAGTAAACAATATTATACCCAGACAATGGAATATTATTCAGCACTAAAAAGAAATGATGGCCGGCCCGGTGGCATAGCGGTTAAGTGCGCGGGCTCCACTGCTGGCAGCCCGGGTTCGGATCCCGGTCGTGCACCAACATACTGCTTCTCTGGCCATGCTGAGGCCACATCCCACATACAGCAACTAGAAGGATGTGCAACTATGACATACAACTATCTACTGGGGCTTTGGGGGAAAAAATAAATAAATAAAATGGTTAAAAAATAAAATAAATAAATAAAAAGAAATGAGATTAGCAACATTGTTCACAATAGTTAAAATGTGAACCAATCCAACTGTCCATTGACAGATGAATGGATACGCAAAATGTAGTTTACATACACAAAGGAAGATTATTCAGCCACAAAAAAGAAGGAAAGTCTGATGTATGCTACAACAAGGATGAACCTTGAGGACGTTATGCTAAGTGAAATAAGCCAGTCACAAAAGGACAAATACCATATGATTCCACTCATATGAGGTACTTAGAGTAGTCAAAATCATAGAGACAGAAAGTAGAATGGTAGTTGCCAGGGGCTGTAGGAGAGAGGAACAGGGAGTTATTGTTTAATGGGGACAGTTTCAGTTTTGCAAGATGAGAAGAGCTCTGGAGATGGATGGTGTGATGGTTGCACGACAACGTGAATGCGCTTAATACCACTGAGCTGTACACTTAAAAACAGTTAAAACAGTATATTCTACATTATGTATATTTTACCATAATAAAAAAATTGGAAAAAAATAAAAGAGATGAGCTATCAAGTCAAAAAGACATGGAGGAAACTTAAATGCACATTACTAAGTGAGAGAAGCCAATCTGAAAAGGCTACATGCTGTATGATTCCAACTATATGACATTCTGGAAAAGGCAAAACTATGGAGACAGGAAAAAGATCAGAGGTGGCCAGATGAATTGGGGGAGCACAGAGGATTTTCAGGGCAGTGAAACTACTCTGTATGATACTATAATGATGGATACATGTCATCATACATTTGTCCAAACCTATAGAATGTACACCACCAAGAGCGAACCCTCGCGGAAACCATGGGCTTTACGACAATGACGTGTCGATGTAGGTTCATTGATTGTAACATATGTACCACTCTGGGGCAGGATGTCTATAGTGGGGGAGGCATGAGTGGGGCAGGGAGAATATGAGAATTCTTTGCACTTTCCCCTTAATGTTGCTGTGAACCTAAAACTGCTCTAGAAAATGTCTATCGAAAAAAAAAAAAGCCTGTGGAGTCCAGAGGCCAGTCTCCTTCCTGGATCCCTCAGAGCCTTTCTCTCATTACCGGCCCCGCCCAGGCCCCAGACAGGGGGACACCCTAGTGAACCCCAAGGCACAGGGAACGGCGATGTTCATTTCTTCCCGCACCAGCAGCTCTGTGCGGATAATAAACTGCAACAGCTAGCAGAGCAGCAGTGCCAGCTGATTTGGACTTTTTCCTTTATTTGTAGGCTAATTAAAGTATATTATTTTACACTTTTAACTAATAAAAGCAGCAGCTAAGAGAGGCAGAAGAACCACCAGCCCAGGTCAGGAGACTCACAGACTAGGCCCGTCTCTACCATTCTGCAGCTGTGTGACCTTGGGCAAGTCACTTCCCCTCTCTGATGCTGACAGGGCATCTGACAATAGGGTTCTATTCCCTCCCTCTTTGCCACACCTGGCTGTTGGAAAGTTCTTCAGCTGTCATTCCCAACGTGAAGACACGTCATTATTAAAAAACAATAATAGAGCCTCTGAAGGGCACGTTCCGCTCTTTTTTGCTGCATAAACAGACAAGTAAAGCTGTGCTCACTCTTTAGACGAGGGGAATGAAGACTTATTATGTCTCCATGATGTCAAGGAGGGGCCGCCCCACAGCGTGAATGGGCCCGGCCTTGCTCTCACTGCCAACCGTGTCAGGGAGATGGAGCATCTCCGAGGGGAACGCTCCACCGGCTTACCTCCTGTCAGGGACGACGGGTGTGTGGCCCCAGAATGAAACTTCTTGTGTAAATTTAAAACAACTTCAAAAAGAAAAGGGGGAAAGGGTTTGAGATGGAAAATATCCAAGAAGGGAGAAAAGGCCCAGGGAGCTGTCACAAGTCACATGTGGACACGGCGCTGGTCTGAGGCCAGAAAGTTCTGGCAGACGTGGGGCTGAGGGAGCAGAAAACTGGGGTGGTGAGAGCCTGTCACCCTGTGCCCTCACATACGTGTCCCAGACAGGCAGTGAGGGGAAGCCAAGAAGGAAGACGAGGCCGGGGGCTGCTGTCCCCTTCTGGGCTCAAACTCAGGGCTTGCACCCCAGCTGTTAACTTGCAGAAAAATGAAGGGTGGTCTTCGGATGATAATAGTAATGACGTCCCTCCAGCACTCTGGAAGGTTGACTCCTTCCCGGGCAGTGGGAGACATGCCTGACATCCATCGTCTCATGTAACCTTGACCACAACGCCAACAAGGCGCCATGACTGTCTTCATCCAACAGGAGAGGAAACTGAGCTCATCTGCCAGGTTAATAACTAGCTAAAAATCAGCCCTGAAACTGATCGAAGGCTAAAGCTACGCTCTCCCTCCTGGGGTAGCCTGCTCTACGATTTCTAAATACCAGATGGAAAATGTGACGTACGGAGCAAGAGTGAATCCCTCTTCTACCTGGTCAACGAGCAGACGAGAGCTTGAATCCAACGAGGAGCGGGAACCCCTGGACCCCAACGCCATCTCAGCTGCATGAATAGATGTAAAAGCTCTGGACTGGGAGAGCTGACGGTCCCACCCACCTTGGCTGGGGTCAGAACACAGCCAGAGCTCGGCCTCGGCTCTGAGGGCTCAACTGTGAAAGTGCCAAGTTCAGGCCAGAGTCCACCAGAGGGGGGTGAGCAAGAAGTCAGGAGAGGACCCAGACCTGCGTCCTCAGAGGGAGGTGGGGGTCACTGCGACCCTTCAGCCCCCAGCTGAGAAGGTGCGGGGTGGGGATGCAGGAGAATGGCCTGGAGGAAAAGGGTGATAGAGACCCACAAGGCAGATTTCGGGCAAGCAGACAGAGGGTACAAGAAAATTGATTTCAACTCAGCACTGGAGACACCTTGACCTGTCTGAGCCAGCCCAAGGCAGCCCCAGGCAGCACAGGGGCCATGAGCCCCGAGTCCCTGGCGGTTAGGTTAGGTATAGATACTGACAACCACCCGGCAGGGACTTAGGGGTGGAGGTTCTGCCATGCATTCAGTTGCCTTTAAGCCCCTCCCAGCCTTTTCAAAGCTGACTCGTTTGACCCTCGTTCAACCCTTTGCGTGAGCAGCAGAGAATACCAATCCACCCTATAGAGGAAATGAAGGTGCCCAGAGAGGTCAAGCGACTTGCCCAAGGTCACACAGCGTAACAGAGCTATAACTGGGACCCAGGTCTTCCTCCAAATCATACTGCGGGTGGGTAGGAGGTTACCACGTTCACCGAGACCACTGGCTTCCATTGTCACCTTTGGCATCTCCAAAGCCTTCCTGGAATCAAGAAGTATCAGGACATCTCCCTCACTCACCTCTCTCAAATCCATCAAGGCCTCTTCACTTCCAGGACTGTGGCTTGGCTTCAGGGCCACATCCTCTCCGACCCACACCGCCCTGGATCATTTTGCCAGCCTCCCATTGGCCTCCCTATCTGTGCCTCGTCTTCCTCTAAAAACTAGTAATGCTCAACCTTGGCTGCACGTTGGAATCAGCTGGGGAGGTTTAAAATCTACTAATGCTCCTCTAAAAGTTACACATAAAGCTACAGTAGTCAAAACAGCAGGGTGCTGTCAGAAGAATATACAGACCAATGGAATCGAATTGAGAGTCCAGAAACCAATCTACCTATGGCCAATGGATTTTCAACAAGGGCGCCAGGACTATCCAACGGGGAAGAACAGTCTCCTCAACAAGCAGAGCTGGGACAACTGGGAAACCACACGCCAAAGAATGAAGCGGGACCCCTACCTCACACCATATACAAAAATCAACTCGAATAGCTAAAACCGTAACACTCAGAAGAAAATACAGGGGTAAATCTTCATGACCTTGGATTTGGCAACGGATTCTTAGATATGACACCAGAAGCACGAGCCACAAAAGGAAAAATAGATCAGCTGGCACCCAGGGATGGGCTCTGCTGTGGCAGCCAAACCCCACCACCCTCCTGGCCCCTGCTTCCCGCTGTCAGAGCTCAGCAGCAGGATGATCCCGATGCCTCCTAGAAACGGCCTCCGCTCGTGCACTCGGCCTGCTGCAGAGGGCTGGCCGGGGGAAGAGGACATGAGGGGACTTCCCTTTCTGCCTGAGCTCCAAACTGTGCCAGGCCGGGTGGAGACTGTGGGAAGAGTGCCACCATGGGTGCCACGGGGTGTCACTGTGGGCATGCAGGGGGCTCTGTGACACAAGGGGCACCACCATGAGCGTCACGGGGGGAGGCTGAGTCCTGCAAGGTGCCTCGTGGACACCATGGGTGGCCCTGTGGGCGCTGTGAGGAGCCACCGGGGTGCTGCGGCCTGTGGCTGTGGACGGAGGCAGAGTGCCTCTGTCAGTGTGGAGGGGTGCCATGCGGGGTGACTTTGTGGGCACTGCGGGGAGCCATGGCCAACACACTGTCCTTAGGGCAGGAGCCCTGTATTCAGGTCCCAAACTTGCTGCTTTTTAGAGCTGAGGCCTGGAGTAATTTACAGTTCCGCTGAAGGCCCCCGTCCTCACCTACACAGAGCTGATTAACCCTGCCTCTTGGGGTGTGGCAGGATCAGTGATGATCCTCAGACAGGGTGCACTGAAGACCATCAGGAGTGCAGCATAAACCACGGGATAGAGCTCAGGGAGAGCTGCTCACACCCGAGGTGGCCCCACGCCCCGGGGTGTCAGAACAGAGCGCTGACACAACCCAGGCCCCGCATTCAGCCCTTTTTTAGACCATGCACGGAAAGAGGCATGCGTCTCCCGGGCAACCGCACTGTTGGGTCACAAACACCCAGCTCCCCCATCCCAAGAGCCCGAGCCTCTTCACAGAGGTCACCTTGGCAGGTCACGTTATTCCAGGGGGCTGCCATCGTTCAAAGCCAACAGGAGCGTCCGGCTGGTGGTGTCCTCGCCCTCACCACCACCCAGGGAGGTGCCCGCTATGTGCCCATTTTATAGATGAGAAAACTGAGACAGGGATCAAGTCACTCACTGGTCAAACAGCTACAGAAGGGCAGAGCTGGGACGCGGCCTCCACCAGTCCAGCTCCCAAACCCCAGCAGACGCTTCCCCTAACAGCATGTGCTGTCTGCCTGTGCCTTACGCTCATCTCTATGTTTCCTTGTGACTCTAACATTTATCTGTTCCCTGGCTCACAAGAGGGGCTGGGCAAAATTGCTCTGCTCCCTCGGCAACACTCCTGAAGATAAACCAAACAACAGCACCCTTGCTGCTTTTTTCTGTCCTTGGAGAGAGGCCTTCCGCTTGTACAGCAAGGCCCGTGGCCGCCCCGCTGGAGAAACAGCCCTGGCTGAGAGGCCCCGGCGAAGTCCAGCTTTTTCCAACTTGCTTCAGTGCCTTCTCCTGACTATGAAGACCGTGTGGATCCAGGCTCTGCGATAAGGCTGTAGCTTCCTGTGGGGACCAGGGCAGCCTCTGCCAACAGGCTTACAATGAAGATTATGGCCTGGTGGCTGGCAGAGCAGGGAAAAGCAGGAGGACACAGATATGGCCGGTGATGGAGAGCCCACGCAGGCCCCGGGCCTCGCCGCTCCTCTGCCACCGTCCACTCAGGCCTCGGCCTGGCCCTGCTTTATCTGCTGCTGGGAGCCGGCCGCCCTGCTTGGATTCCAGCGTAAAAGAATCCCGGCCAGCCAGCGAGCACACTCCCAAAGTGAGAGGATGAGCTTGGAGACTGGGGAATATCAGATCAGTGACGAGGAACGTGGCCGAGTGCTTCCCAACCACAGGCACCAGAGGCAGACGAAATTGCAAATGCCATCAGGTGGCTGGGCGCAGCACTTTATAGTGTGTACGCTCATCCACCCTCACAGCAGCCCTAGGGGTGGGGAAGGCAGGTGGCTGGGCAAAGCACTTTACAGTGTGTTCACCCATCCACTCTCACAGCAGCTCTGGGGTGGGGGAGGCAGGTGGCTGGGCACCGCACTTTACAGTGTGTACACTCATCCACCCTCACAGCAGCCCTAGAGGTGGGGAAGGCAGGTGGCTGGGCAAAGCACTTTACAGCGTGTACACCCATCCACTCTCACAGCAGCTCTGGGGCAGGGAAAGCAGGTAGCTGGGTACCGCACTTTACAGTGTGTACACCCATCCACCCTCACAGTAGCCTTAGGGGTGGGGGAGGCCGGTGGAGGGGGTGTGTAGGGAGGAACAGTATGGGGAGCTTTCTTAGTCTCCCTCCTCTCATCATCTCCCCAGAACAACCCCATGGGTGGGTGTTATGTTCCCATCTTAGAGATCAGGAAACTAAGACCCAAAGGGATTTTAAGAAGAGCCCAAAGTTTAAAAAAAAAATTCTAGGGCAAGGAAACAAGTCATTTTTATGTCTTTTTAGGAAATGGAATTTCAGAGAGGTGATTTGGCTAAAAGGTTATTTTTAACCTTACACTTCAAGTCACAGAGCTGGTAAGCAAAATACACAAGAATTGTAGGGTTGTTCAGGCAGAGGATTCAAACCTCCACCACATTGCTCACTGCTGTGCGACCTTGGGCAAGCGACTTACCCTCTCTGAGGTCAGGTTTTCTCTTCTCTGAGATGGAGGTGAGAATAGTGCCAGGATCACAGGCCGCTGAGAGGACCGAGTGAGATGACGCAGGCGCGTGCTCAGAGATCACGCTCAGTCAGCGTGGGTTAACCTGACTCTTCTGATTGGCTGGGATCCACCCAGGTCCCTCTGCACCTCAGACCCTGTGGTCTTTCCACAGAGGGTCAGAGTCGTCCCTTGCCAAGACTGGCACTCAAATCTCCCGGGAGCTTTCAAATCCCCGCTCCTCTCCACAGCCTTCCCAAGCCCCCTGCTCCATCCCCGCCCCCCTGCTGCCCACCACACCTGTCACTTCCTCTACTTCCGCCCCTGGAACCTCAGAAATTGAGGACATGAGGGCTGCAACAGAGACTCAAGTCCCTGCTGCCCCATTTTACAGATAAGAAAACAAGGCCCAATAAGGGACCTGGCTTATAAGGACTCCTGAGGCACAATGGGAGCACAGACTGGGCCGGAGGACGGACGGCCTGGCTCCTCATTCAGGAACCCTCCGTGAGGTTGGGTGACTACCCAGCCCGTCACTGGTCCTGGCATTGCGGGCAGCCCAAGAGGCTCCCAGAGTCCAAGAAGCAGACCAAGGCTTTTCCTTTCCCAATCCATCGTGGAATGTGGTGATGGAGCCTAGTCCTGTGGAGTTAAACCTTACCCAACAGAGTCCTGAGATGGCGGGTGGGGAGAGCAATCACGCTAGGAAGGTACTTCCTTCCCACAATCCCTAGACCATGGTGGGTGTGGGGAGGCAGAGGTGGAAGGGGAGGCGTGGGGAGGGGGGACACAGGCCGGACCCTCCATGAGCCCCAGGAACCCTGCCTTCCCTTGGAGGGCTGGCTCCCTCCAAACCTTCAACTCTCACTTCCCGGACCGACTCTGAGGAGCACCCATGACCCGCGGCCCCCTCAGCGGGGCAGCAGCCAGCCTCGGGGAGACCCCCAGCAGCATCAGCCTCTCTCCTCACGCCTCACCTCTGCTCCCCATCCCTGAACAGACAAGAGTAAAGCCGCCCTTCGCCTGCTCTGCACCCCTAGCATGAGCTGAGAGCTCTCTCAGAAACAGAGGGTCTGGAGGGCAGGGAGAGGAGAGGAGAGATTAGACCCTCTTGTTTGAAGAAGTTAAGACGCCACTCCACCACAGTGCCAAATCATACCTCTTTCAACTGGTGTCTTCTCCTTTCAAGGTGTCAAGATTCCTTGAGGTCTCTTTGTGATGGTGGCTTCAGTAACCTCTAGAAGGAGGAGGGAGAAATCGATTTTAAAAAGGCAATCGCTAGTGGGGCCTGTGGCTCCTGGGGGCCGCCTCAGCGCGGACGTGCACCCACTCCCTGAGGCTTCTGCTCCCTGCTCCCATCTCGGCAGGCGCAGAAGCAGACAGGGCACCCACGGCCAGAAAGACAGAGCAAGCACCCAGCCCTGCAGACGCTCCCAGGATGGCGTCCCCGGAGCCCCCGGATTGGCGTGTATTTTCAGTCTTCCAAAATCAGCCCGGGAGCCTGTACCACGTCCATGCCAGGACGTCAAGCCTGCAAATCACCACATCACATCACATTTCTTTGCTTCGAGCTAGAATATTATCAACTTGGTGTGGGAACTCCATTTTCCTCAGGCGGAAAAAGGCTTTCTGAGTAATTTGAAAATGCGAAAGAGAATTAATCATTGCTTAATGAATGCAGGCTTTGGGGTGGACCAACACTTTCAAGCTCTGGCATCCAGGAACAGATAAGGAATAAGAGGAGAGGTCTTTGGTGGGGGAAAAAACATCTCAGGCCCAGAGTGCAGGGGCCACAAGTCCAGCCTCTCCCTCCTTCCTCTCTGCCAGTTTGACAAAGAGCCCTCAGGTCAAGAGACAAGGATCAAATTCACCGTGTCCAGGCCACATACCTGCCAGGCGAGGCTTAGGCCGGGCCCAGGGGACTGGCTTGTTCACATGCACGGCTGAGAAACAAAAGAGAACTTACAGTGAAGGGGGCGAGCCATGGTCCCCCATCTCCATCTATCCCAGACCCTCTGCCCCAACGACCAGACAGCCCAGGAGAAGGCCCGATCAAGTGTCCTGTTGTCTCAAGAGATAATGACAACAAGCCTGGTACCCTCTCTGATCCCATGAGAAGGTATCGCCCCTTTAGGGACGACGACCATGAAGGCAGAGGAGTTAGATGCCTTGCCCAAGGTCATAGGGCTGAAGCGGGGCAGAGGAGGACGGGAGCTCAGGTCCAGGGGAAGTCAGGCCTGGTGCCCACTGCCATCTCCGCAGCGGGAGGTGCAGGCAGGAGAGCGATGAGTTCAAGGTCTACACTGCAGATCCCAGCATGGCGCATCCTCTGCGTAGACAAGGTTCTCAGAACCCTCTGCTCACTGATGGGGAACAGGGCATGGCCAGAGGACGTGACCTCGTTTTATTCGGCCACCTCTGCCTCAGACGTCCACCCCGGCAGTGTCAGGCCAGGGGACCTCGTGCATCATGGACGAGACTAAGGCTACAATCAAAGGAATTTGTGATGTATATACACGCACAGACATACACATCCAGACACACATACGTACCCAGGCACGCACCACACAATGAATGACGTTTCAGCTAATGACAGACGGCATATATGACAGGGGTCCCGTAAGATTAGTCCCATGTAGCCTGGGTGTGTGTAGGCTGTACCATCCAGGTTTGTGTAAGTACACTCCATGATGTTCGCACAACGACAAAATCGCCTAACGATGCATTTCTTAGAAGCATCCCATCATTAAGCGACACGTGGCTGTGTACATATACATACAGACATGTGTGAATGTATGTAATTTTCATTTT
Organism: Diceros bicornis minor; assembly: GCF_020826845.1. Classification (NCBI taxonomy): domain Eukaryota; kingdom Metazoa; phylum Chordata; class Mammalia; order Perissodactyla; family Rhinocerotidae; genus Diceros; species Diceros bicornis. Next base: position 25,301,222 of record NC_080770.1, read on the forward strand.
TAACTACAAAAATGAAAGTTCTTGGGGCAGGCCCGGTGGCAGAGTGGTTAAGTTCACACGCTCCACTTTGGCGGCCCAGGGTTCGCAGGTTCGGATCCTGGGCACAGACGTACGTACCACTCATCAAGCCATGCTGTGGCAGCGTCCCACATACAAAACAGAGGAAGATGGGCACAGATGTTAGCTCAGGGCCAATCTTCGCCAGCAAACAAAAAAATAGTGACAGTTCTTCCTTACCCATCCATCCTGTTTAACAGAGAGAACCATCGCAAAATCTGTGTAATATGACCTCCCAGACTTTATTCTACGTAATCACAGATGTGTGCACATGTGTGTGTGGGCATGAGCCCCTGTGGGCCCACACACAGACAGTGACTTCTGACACAGATGGGATCCTACCACAGGTGTCTGACACCCCCAGTTCTCACTGCTGTCACATCTACCTGTGAGTGTGAGGACACACAGGTCTTCTGGAGTCTTCTCCACAGCTGCACAGTATCCCGAGGTAGGTGTGGACCATAATTTATTTACCTCTCGCACCACGGATATGTGGGTATTTCCCTTTCCGGCCATTACACTCTCGCTGCAATGACCCCCTTGGTGCCCACATCTCTGTGTGGAAGTGTCCCTGCAACTCCAAAGCCAGTGCCTGCAAGTAGGGGAGCTGGGCAGAGGCTCTGCACACTCCCCATCTGAACAGATGCTGACAAACCACATTCCCAAACGCTGGATCAATTCCCCTCAAACAGCAGGGCAGAAAGAGGCCCTTTTCTTGGATGCAACTTTGAACGCAGGGTTTTTCCGGTCACCTCCCAGTCGCCAGAGTCCCCTGGACGAACGGAAGAGTTTATTTCTCAGCTCACAAAGATGTGCACGGCTCCTCTCTGAGGAACTCGGGCCTACCTGAGCCGAGTACTACGTTTACAGGCTCAGAACTGATAAGGAGCTTTTATAAGCTCTGGGGACCGCGAGGAACACGTACTGATGTCAAGCGTGCCTGTCAGCCACGCAGCCCGGGTGAATGTCACACATTAACGAAATTAAAGGCTGCAGCCAGGCGGGAAAGAGGCTGCGGGCTGTGTGCCAGGCGGTGTGGGCAGGACCCGTCAAGAACAAAATTACTTTGCAGATTTGCACTCCGGACCCCGAAGCTGTCTCCTGTCTTTGGAGGATTTCTGCCTCCCTGCAGCCCGAGAGGAGATTAGGTTATTACCAGTGTGCCAGGAGAGGCAAAATCCTGCACTAATCCTAAATCCCATTTAGGAAAATCTGCATTGTGTGAGCGAAACCAGCTGGGCTCAGAATTGCTTCCCCTTTTCCCCTGAGAGCTCATTCGGCCCTTCCTCTCCGTGGGGCAGGGAGGTCACTCCAGATGGTAGACCCAGAGCCCTTCTAGGAGGGAGAAAGAATCCCAGGGTGTAGGGCCAAGAGGGGGACTGGTGCTGGGTGACAAGAGGCAGCATAGAAAGATGGCGGGCTGGGCGATGGTGGTCGCTGTTGACCTGGTCGTCTCCCACTGTGGAAGGGAAGGCCACCACCCTCCCAGCCCCAGACATGCTCCTGCTTTGCACAGAGATCCCTTAGATTTGAAGTGGCCCAGGTGGAAATCCTGAGGCCACCTCTATATAGCTCTGTGACCTTGAGCAAGTGACCTTCTGACCTCGCGCCTGTACTCCTCATCTGGGAAACAGGGCTAACAACAGCCAAGTCATAAGACGCTGCGAGGATTCCATGAGGAATGTCTGCAAAGGACTTAGCAGAGAGCCTGGCACACAGCATCCCATCTCTTGAATGTAGGACCCCATGGATTACAATTGGACCATTATTCTATGGACTTCTAGAAAGAGAAAACACTGCCATTAAGTGAATTAATTATGATGTCACTTTTTGTACGACACATCCTGGCTTCAGAGACATTAAAATATAAAACAAATAAAGCATGCCTTAGACTCCGTGAAATCTAGTCAGAGCTTCATCCGTGGTCATGAATGTGATGACTGTTAAGCAAATCCTCCCACTTTGCAAGGTCTAGCTCAAAACTCACGTCTTCCTCCTTCTCTGCTTTCTTCCAAACAAAGCAAATTTGCGTTGTATGAGGGAAATCTGCTCTCAATTTATAAGAAAAATTCTGAGAGCCACTTCGGTGTCCTGGACGAGGCCCAGATGAGAGATTTAATGTCTACTCTGATGCTTCCTGCTCTATTTTTAAATTAAAATAGAACATATCCACAACAGCGCACACACCATGAGTCCACAGCCTACTGAATTTTCACAAACAGGGCACCCCTGCATAACCCACACCCAGATCAAATACTCTGCTCTATTCTCCTCCCATGTCTCCCACATCACCCCTGACCCTCCATCCCCACGGTACCTGCCCGTCCCTGCTGGGGCTCAGCCTTATCGTTGCCTGTCCACTTGCTGCAAATGGGCTCCTGGCTGGTCCGCCAGCCTGCTCCCTCTGTTCCCTCCAGCCTACCCTCCCCTTTGCTGTCAGACTGAGGCCGTAAATGCGGAGTGCCATGTCTCTCTCCTGCTTCAGTGGGTTCCCTGGCCTCCCTTTGCCTACACATGGGCCTTTTATCATCTGATCCCTGGCTGCCCATCTTTCCAAGCCTGTCTTCAGGTCCTCACACTATGCACAGACCCCACAGGCAAACGGAACTCACCTGCCAAGTGTGGACAATCATAGCCCTACCTCGCTGGCCTGAGCTGGGGATTAGCCGAGCTAACAGATCACAAGTCATTCCCACGGTGCCTGGCGCTAAATAAGCCGTCGATAAATAGAGGAAGCAGGAATTACGTAAAACAGACTCGGCTGCTGCTTTCTGTAAAAATGGTAGTGGATCCACGATTTCTCAGATCCTTCCCTCCCTCCCTCAGGGGTCTACACAAAGAACAGATAGTGTCTACACTGCACACATATGCTAACAATTCACAACAGCTGGACTTTCTAATATTTTATATATTAAGTTTCCAGATAATGTTGAAGACTACTGGTTTAGAGTCTCCGGATATCCTAAAATCCCAAGTCACTTGGATTTCAGAGGAGGAGAGGTGAGAAGGCTTCCTGGAAGACGCTGCAAGGAAAGGATGGAGGGAGATGATCAGCCCAATGAAGAGCCTCTTCCTGGCTAGCTCCTGCTAGCAATCTCTCTCTCTCTCCATCCTAGCCACCCCCTACATCCCTTCCTGGCTCCTAGGTGGAACAGCCATCCTTCTGAGCCCTGTGACCACCAGAACTCTTGGTCTTGTGCCCCCCGAAGGGGCAGTGTCCTCAGCAAGACCCTGGAGGCCGGCTCAGCCTCGGGCGCCCTCTCCCCACACCCATGGCAGGCCACAGGATCCAGGCTGAGCCACTGCCAGCCCAACGCATCGCTTGTTGACAAATAAAAGCTTGCAGTTTGTGGCTCCAAAGCAAAGCTGGGACTTTGTTTTGCTTTGTTTTAAATTAGCAACGCAGGGGGTTGGCGCGGGGGTCGGGGAGAGGAGCCCAGGCGTGTCCAGGAGCATTCCTGCTGCGTCCTGTCCTGCCTCTCAACAGCCCCCTGGGCAGCCCTTAATGAAGCCGCCCGCCTATCACGTCTGCCAGTCTCGCTCCGCACTTGTCTCGCTGGGGGAGCGAGAGCTCTTCCCAGGACCAGTCACCCTGTCACTCAGCCCCATCACCCTCAGCTCCCATGAGCCCCTGAATGGGCCTGCTAACCGTGCCCCAGGGTCACAGTGGGACTGGGGCAGCAGCCAGGACATCCTCAGAAAGACTGGGATTTATTTTTGCTGGGGAGTGGACGGCCACCCCCTACATGTCAGTGGGCACAGGGAAGTGGGCTCTGGAACCGCCAGCAAAGGTCCCCGGAGCGTCTGCCCAGGGAGCAAGGGACTCCCAGTCTGAGCCCATTAGCGCTTGGTGGCCTGGGGAGGGAGGAAGGGCCAGGCAAGAGGGGATGGATGACCCTATAAGTCAACACGGGAAGCTGTTTATTCTCAATGCAACTGTCACGAGTCATCGTCTCCCCTCTCTCCGCACCTCCCCACAGGGCTTTTCTGCAGATGGCACGTGTCAGCCAGGGTCTCTCGTGCCCTCGCCAGCAGTGCCTGCATGAGACAGACGCCACCACGATGCTCCACTGGGCAGGAAGGAGAACAGGAACTTCTGGGAGCCGGAGATGCCCTGTCGCCAGCAGGCACTGCCCTGCACTTGCTCCCCCCTTGTGCTGTCTGGAAGCACTTGCTCGTTTCCTGAAGGAGGTAAGGACGAGGGACAGCCATCCATGGGAGCCCACTTTAGGTTGGACCTTCACTCCTCTTCCACTCACGCTGCACGGGGAGCATCATCACTCCTCCCCTTCTACAGGGGAGGAAAGAGAGCTGGGCCACAGCATGAACACGGCTGCCTCGTTCACAGCGAGAGGGAAGAAGAAAGCATAAAGGATTCTATCAACCGGTGTCTGCTAGGAAAGGCCCACTCATTCTCACAAGAGGAGGTCCCCAGCAATCACCCACATCCGGGACCTGGACAGTGGGTCCCAGAAGGACCTGGAAGCCCTCATGGTTTAAGGCACCTGTCGCTTCAGGTGGAGCCTGGCCTACCAGCCCCGACTCCACCGTGTCACCTGCGTGAACAAGCGAATAAAAGACATGAGCCCCATAACTATCTACCAAGGGGCCAGTGTCCTGGTCCTCCCTAGCAAAGGAAGGCGCTGAGGCTCAGAGAGGTCAAGAGGCTTGTCTACAGTCACAGAGCTGGACCAGGCCGAGGGAGGACCAGGACCCACGATTTTATCTGCAGCCGAATTCCCCAGAGCCGCTTCACCGAGTCCAGCCTGCAAGCCCGTATAGGCCATCCTCCCAAGGATGCATCTGAATGGTTCTCAGGCCGTTGGGTTGCTTGAGCAGATCCCTGGGGTTTTAAAGGCTGCAAGAACAGCCAGCGCTCCCAGTACACGGTTCACGAAGAGCAGAGACCGTCCTTGTGCTGAAGTTGGCTTTGGGACGAATGATGTCTCCACACAGTCCAGACCTCGGACTCAGTGTGGATCCACTGTGCAGTCTTTCACGCACGGGAACGCCCGGCCAAGGATAGCTGCTTCTGATAGAGGCAGTATTAAAAAGCCACACGACAGTAATAGAGATGTTACAAACCCCCCACCCTGCAGCTTAGCAAGGAAGCCGAAAGCTGAGAACTCCCAACCGGAGTTGAGCGAAGGGGCCCACCCCACACCAACCACAGCTTTCCCCCGCCACGTGAGGCATTAATTCCTACTGTATAACCCACGGGGTTGCCATGGAATCTGGGAAAACTGCATCCCAACTCTGCCATTCTTCCCTGCTGAAGTCCATGTAAATATATTCTAATGCAGACCCTGGTCCGCAGGAGGGAAGACCGCAGAGCCATTAGCATTTTGATGGGTTTTTCCCAACACGTGGAAGAAGAGAGCTTTAAAATTCACAGTGCGGAGATAAGTCCTTCCAGTCACACTGCGCCCTCCCCAGCTGGAGGGGCCAAGAACTTTTACCCCTCTACGACCTCGATTAGGAAAGAAAGTTAGGAACTCAGACAGTTCAGTCTTACACGTCCTACAGAGAAGAGACAAGAACGATTTTCTAGACTGCGTGTGTCCAGCCCTCCAAACACAATTAAATGGCAGGATAGGGGATGGGGAGGTGAAAAGGCTGTGACACTGCGTGGGGACCAGGGGCATCTTTGACTCAGGAGAAGGACACAGCCGAGTCCGGGAGAGGAGCCTGCTTGTTCCTAACGGCCCGGTTCATCTCTTGTAACTGACAAAGGCCATTCCTCTTAACATCCACATTCACGCCCTCAGAAGCATCTCCCGAGTGAATCGCTCTGTGCTGCCTGTGAGCTGCTTAGGAGAGAAGGACCAGGAAGTCAGTGCAGTCCCACAAATCCCTGCTCTCCAGGAACTCAGTCTAGATAGGGAGAGAGACAGGGAAATGGACGATTACAACGCGGAGGGGGCACCTCCATCAAGTGGGGTTGGTGAGCAGGCACACCCTTTGGGGGATTCCTGGTCCTCTCTCAAAACTCTCTTTTGAAAGTGCACGTGATGCTATATTAAGTGTAGAAGGCGAGATGCATAGAGTTTTCTAGTGGATGATCAGAGAGAATATATAGATACTGTTACGAAAAATGATCCCAAACTTGGAAATCAGGCAAGGGGAGGCCTGTCTTTTCAACATCACATTGGAGCATTGTGTAGCAGACCCACCCAAGGATTAGTTAATCATCTAGGGGATTCTAGAACGTGACTTTGTTTGACTCATGTGAAATTACATGTGAATTGGTAGATTTTTTTTCCGTCTGGTAGAAAGATAACACCAAAGGTTATAATTTGATTGCCCTATAGGGCATTAACCAGTTTTGTATCAACCCAGCTATCTTATCCCAGCATTCTTTCTTCCATGCCTATATAACCTGTTTCTCTAATTCTCCTGAGAACCAGGTTTACCATCCTGCTGGCTCCCTCATTAATGAGTTAAATCGATTTTGGACCCATGATCGTTCTAGATTTATGTGAGATTTTATATGATTTATAATTTTTTGAAAAGTTACACTTTGACAGTACATGCTCAATTACAGACACACACACACACACACACACACATCCATGCATAGGGAAAAGACTGGAAAGAAATACAGCAAAACATTACCAATGGGTATCTTTAGGTAGTTGCCATATGTATATGTGTGACTTTTAGAATCAGAAAAGTGATAAACATTATTTTTTAGCAGAGAAACATTCACACCCCATCTAAGATTCCCCAAACTAACAGCTAATGCAAACTCCTTGCTCGCCCTGTGTGGGCGCAGGGCTCTAAGCACTTCAGGTGGCTTCTCTCACTAAGGCGTCACCACCACCCCGAGTGAAAGGTACCCTTCTATCCCCCTTCCACAGAGGAGGAAATGGAAGCACAAGTAGCCAGCCTCAGAGCACAGGTCTAAGCAGAAAGGGCCCAGAGCTGAACCCCAGGCAGCCTGGCCCCAGACACTGCCTCCCAAGTGGAAATGGAAGAAATAAACACATCTGCCCGGCTGCCAAGGTCAGGCTTGGAGAAGACCGTGTCCCACCCACCCGCTTCCAGAGCACACAGCGTGCTGGGAAGACAAGCACAGGCCTCGCCAGCACTGAATTGAATTCACATGTGTCTCTCCCACACTGGCGGGCAGGGACCGGCTCTTCTCCATTCTTGAAGCTCCCATCACATTGGGATGGGAGCACGGCGGGTCCTCGGCAAAGATCTCGGACACCTCTCTACCTGCTCCGATAGCATCGCCTCCAGCTAGACCTCTTCACGTCCTCTAACAGCCAGCCTGCAATTAACAGCTCGCTCCACCTCTCTCTTTGCCCACACAGGCGCTACAGGATGGGTTCGGTACCTAGATCATAAAGCTAAGAGCAGCCGGCTTCAGCAAAGAGGTAGCTCAGTGTGTTGGGAAGGGCCCCAGCCTAGGGACACTAGAGGACCTGGGCTCTGCCGTTAGATCACTGCATGACCTTAGGCAAGTCACCAAGCCTCTCTGGGCCACGTCACTTCGCCTTCAAAATGGGGAGGGGGACCCACTGAGGTCTGATGCCCCAGATGTTCAGCCAGCATCCATCTTGCTCTCACTGCTGGGGTGTTTTATATGCAACAGGCGGGAAGCCTGCACCAGGGACCCACATCTATTGATTCCCACTAATGCTCTTCATGTGGCAGGTCACCACTGGCTAAATCTGTGCGGAAATTAGGTTTTGTGGGAGGAATACCATGTGATCCAGAAAACCAAATTGGGGTTGGGGGGGCTGCAAAAGCAGGCATAGAGGGCTGCAAAAAGGGAGAGATGCCTCATTTACATAGGGTTCTTGAGAGCCCCTACAAACCACTGCAACTATGAATTCATTCGGGTCACAGTTTATTTATTCATTTTTTGGTCAAATATATTTTCCTGTGTCTCCAAACACCTGCAGACTCAGGTAGGATTATTTGCATAAATACTATGTTTCAAAAGCATCCAAATAAAAGGCCCTATTTTCTCTGATTTAGCAATAAATATCCATCCAGCCTTTACCGACGGCTGTGAGGAAGGCAGGAGAGAGAATTCAGAAATGTCAGCCACTAAGTAAGTGTCAATATTGAAAGACGGGTCTCCAGGTGATTAATTATGATCAAGGGCCAATAGAAGCACAGGAGGGCCCTCTAATAAAAAGGGAAAATGATACTGCTAATGAAGATGATTCTAGCAGACGTGGCTGCTTCTGAGTCCTGGGTGAGTCACCGCCCCTTTCTGGGTCTCAGTTTCATGATCTATCACCTCATGGCCTGTGATTCTCAAAATGGGTGTCCCAGGGGTTCCTCGGGAGACACCAACGTGGAGGGGGAAATTGGGGAGGGGGGAGCAGCCCCCTGTGCCGGCTTCAACTGCTCCATTCTGAGCTATTTCATATTTGGAGGCTCCATGTTGAACTTTCTACAAGTTTTATGGCTACAAGTAAGTGAATGCCGTTGGACTACATCATCCCAGATGATCCGCATTAGGAAAGCCCACGATGGTACCTTGGTTAAGAAACCCCAAGGCATTCTGGTGGCCAAATGGTCTTTATCCAATGGATCATGGCGATGCATGTACAACGTAACTTAGGGATGGAATGCCTCTCATTCTGGGACGGGGCTCTCCACGCTAGGCAGCAAGCCCACCTTCCCAGCAAAAGGGTCTGCCGAGACAGAGCACGACACCACAGGAAGAGCTGGCGCGCAGGGAGCACTTACATGGTCCCACATACTCTACCTCTCTCGTCCTCACGACCACCTTGTGCAACAGGCGTTGATCTTCTCTCCAGTTTGCAGAGAAGTTGGGTAACCTGTCCAAGGCCACACAGCTCTCAAGCCAGAACCTAACCCCAGCACCCTGACTCTTAATTGCTGCCTGAAATCCACGCCCCAGACAGCCACAGAATACCATGCTGGAAGGGGCACTCGGGGATCCACTAGTCCCTCTCCTCCATTTTTCAATGGGTGACTGGGGCCCAGAGAGGGTGAGGGACTCGCCCAAGCTTCATAATGAGTTGGTAGCAGAGTGGGATTAAAACTCAGGCTCCAATCTTAAAATCCCATGTCTCCCCCCCTCTCCTTGGCACCCCTGGGCCACTCAGGACAGCACGGTTTGGTGGTCAAAGCTCAGCAGAAGTGCAGAGATGGCCCAGCTGCAGACTCAGCTGTGCCACTGATACGCTGTGTGACGCTCGGCCTCTCCGCGCTCCAGTTTCAGCATCGCTGAAAGGGGCATGATATTGACACAAGGCGTAGGGCTGTTGCAACGATTCCGCAGGACCGTGTACACGTTGTGGCATGTTCTCAACAAATTCTAGCTTTCTTAGAGCTAGAACCTGGGGCAGTGAGGGGGACACAAAGTCAGGTGGATCCTCCTGGCGGATTTGGGGCGGGAGATGTAGGATCTTTGTCCTGATTTCCACCCCCTCCCCCATTGCCAGTGGCAAACTGACCACTTCCCATTTCCCTAGTCACCTCTGCCAGGGACATCTGGAGGAAGAGGAATGAGACCAACTGAGATGCTGTGACATGTGTCTTTCTAAAGCGAAGAGTGAAGTAACCTCTTAAACTTTCTATTTCCTCCCGACCTTGTGTTAATTTCTAGCTCAAAATAAAATGATGTCTCTTCAGTACCAGGAAAAGGCTAAAAAGTAATTTCAGGCTGGCACCCAGTCTGCCTAATGAGATCGAATCCACTCATTTGCGGAGTCAGGGAATTTAAGATGCAGAAAGAATCCTACTTTGGAGCATCTGAGATACTGCATAAGAAAGTGATCTCTAAATATAAACCGGTAGCTTTGCCTCTGTTGCAAGGGAGGAAACCGAGGCTCAGAGAGGTTGAGTGATTTGGTCCCTGTCACACAGCCATAGAGTGGGTTGGTAAAAGAGACAGAGAGAGAACCAGGTCTCCCGACCTCATGGCTCTGCTGGCCCTCAGGGGTGCGAGAGACAGAGACGGAGAGGGGGCAGGGAGTGTGATTGTGACAATGACTGTAGCGAGCGTGTGGTTGAGAGAGCATGAGCCTCAGAGGTCGAAGGAAAAACATTTGGGCCATTTGAAGTCCCACCTGCACTTGACTCGGGTGTGAGAAAATGAGGGTGACCAAGGTGAGGACGGACGAGTGAGCAGGAGGGATGTGAGTGGGAGCGAGTGAATGAGAGGAAATCCGAGAGCTGGAGAGAGGGAGAGAACAAGAGGAGGAAACACATGTGGGCCATGTTCAAATTCCCACAGTTGAATAAATCAAAACAGATTGTTCCGAGACAAAGACAGCATTTCCAACCACATCCTTTAGACCAAAGTCAACCCCAAATGGCCCACTTGATGCTTTCTCATAGCCAATAACAATAGCATCAGGAATATTCACCATCGTAGTTAGGATTCCTGAGCAGCAGTGAGGAGTCAGGGATGATTAAGGCCCACCTTCCAGATCAGGTTACTGAGGTTGCAGGGGGGACGTCACTGGGCTCCCACACATCCCTGCCCAAGTGATTTCTGGACAAGGAAGCCTGGTGGGCAGCAGAGATCCAACGAGCCAGCTTCTCGTGGAAGCTTCTCCACCCAGGACGCAGGGTGGAGAGGGAAGGCACCGAGGAGCAGGGCGAAGACAGCACGTTCCTGAGCACCAGCTGCCCCACAAGGCAAAGCAGACGCCCGCCCGTGCGGGAGTGCCTGGCGCCAGGACGGGCAGTGTCAGCTGCCGGGAGCTGCGGTCACCACCTCGCCTGGCGCCGGGCCCTGACTGGCCAGAGGGAGGCCCTGCCGTTCCACGCAAGCCAGGCCCTGGTGCACAGGACTGGGCCGGGGACGAGGGCACGGCCAGGGCCCCAGAGAACGGGTTGCCTGTCTCCCATCTCCTGGGTGCAGGCGGCTGCGTCCCAGTAACCACTGACTCTCCCCTCCCAACGGGCACGAGGGCACAGCACCAGGCCGGCCGCGGGGAGTGCACAAATGTCGCTCTGCCAAGCATGCATGGCCACAGGCGTGCTGTGCACGTTCTCATCACAGTCTTGTCCTAACCCCCACATAATCCTTTGATGTGGGGATACTCTTCTCGCTTTACAAATGGGTAAACTGAGGCTCACAGAGAGTATATAACTTACCCAAAGTCACAGAGACGGTAAAGTCAGGCACAGTCAGGACTGAAGCCCAGCGTAACCGGGAGACCTCTGCCCCTTCTTAGTCACCCATCGCACATCCGCAGAGCCCTTCTCTCCGGCAGAGGTTGGCAGTCCCCACGGGCAGCGTTTTGTTCCAGGTCACAATGGCAAATCTCAACAAAAATTTTGGAGCAAAACGGGAGAGGCAGACACCCCGCCCACAGGGGGCTGCTCACCCCAGCGCACTCTTGTCACATAGGGGTCCGGACTGTCAGAGCAGCCCATTCGTCAAGGAAAGCAGAAATCCAGAGTTTTATGCTACATCTCTCACTTTCTCAATCCATTAGAATCCTCTTTATGTTTTAACAGAACTTTAAAAGTTGAAATATAACATATATACAGAAAAGTACAAAGATCTGAGGCACACAGCTCAGTGAATATTCACAAACTGAGCACACCCACAGCACCGCCAACCAGAAGCAGCTCATGAACCCACCAGCACCCAGAAGCCCCTCCCGCCCCTGCCCGGCCTCCCCACCTTCTGCCCAAAGGGCATCACCATCGTGACTGCTAGCCCCACAGCCTCACGCTGCTGACTTTGAACTTGATATAAAGAGAATCACACTGCGTATACTCCCTCACATCCCGTGTCTCTGCTCAACCTTAGGATTCAGAGATCTCCCAAGCTGTCAGCAGCGGGCGTCCATTCATTCATTCTCTGTGCTGCGTGGTCTCCCGCTGTGTGATTACATCCATTCCACTATGTACAGACATTCGGGTTGTTTCCAAGTTTGCCTGTCACGGATGACGAAGCTATGAACATTCCTATACGTGCCTCTGGGGAGCATACGTGTGCATTTCTGCTGGATACATACGTGCTAGTGGAATTGTCGGGGCATACAGTCCATATATATTCAGCTTTAGTGACATTCCCCAATAGTTTAATGTGGGGTCCATTTCACATTTTAAACATTGTGCACCTTAAACAAAACACGTCAGCAGCTTGCATCTGACCTACAGACCACGGTTCGCATCTTGGCCTGTGAGCTTCATTCATTTTAGCCACCGGCCAGACCGTCTTCCTCAGGAGCACACCGGCACCTCACGAATTCATGTAACATAATGGGGAACATTCTAACACCCCCTATACCGAAGAGCGAATTGAGGCCTCAAGGGGCTGTCCACACGCTGTCCTCTAGAGAGTGTTTCTCCACCAGGATGAAATTACATTGAAATCACTCGAGCAGCCTCTTCAAAACACACATGCCCAGCACTGCACCTGGTACCCAGAGCACCAACCAGAATCTCTGAGGATGCCAACACCCAGGCACGATTATTTTGAAATCTAGCCCAATTGAGAACCATCGCCTTAGGTCACACAGCAACAAAGCCAGTGACGGCAGAGCACCCAGGTTCCCCAATTCCCAGGCTCTACCCAGCGCCCCAGGGTTCCCCAAATCTACCCTGTGCGCTAGCACCCCACCCTCCTCCAACCACAGCAGACATCAATAGTGATCTTGGCAGGCCTTCCTGCAGAGTGTGAATAACACAGCCTCATCCACCCCTCAGCTGGGCTCAAGCAGACCCTACCAATGGATCAGAGTTGGCATTTGAGATGAAAAGCGTTTGCCATCCAGGGAACTGCATCGTATTGTTGGCCCCAGAAACCCTTGCCTCTCTAAGTGGCTCAGCCTTCTTACGCTCAGGATGGTTACAAAGAAACAGAGAAAGCACCACACCCAAGCCTGGCCCCATTCTTCACCCTATTTGATTCTGATTCCCACGCCAACTCTGCCAAGCTAGCTGTGAAGATAATTTATCTCTCCCCTGGCGTGTTTTTGTTTATTTGGTTTTGGTTTTTGCCCTGGGCTTTATAAATGGCAATAAGCCCAGAGAGGGCTAGTGCCTTGCCCAAGGTCACACAGCGAGGCTATGACAAAGCTGGAACTTGAACTACCTCCCCATTTCTAATCCAGGGCTCTTTCTCTCCACTCCAGGGGGCCTCTCACAATCAATTAGGAACCACTGGAAAAGCCAGAAACATGATGGTAACCTCATTCATCTCAAACCAATCACATCTGTTTCACTTCTTCCCCACTAAGCAGTAAACAGTGGAGACAGCGCCCAGGCTGGCTGCAGGCTGGGATCTCAGCTCAGAGGCAGGGCTGCAGCCAAGAGCAGGCGAGGCTTCCTTCCCAGGCTGATCCTGGGCTATAAGGAAGAGATTTTCCCTAACGCGGCTGAGATTGGTGATCCGACATCACTGAAAATCGCCCTTTTCCGAAAAGATAATACACGCAAGCCCAGGGCGGGGCTCCACCATGGAGGTGTTTCCAGCAGCCACCTGGGAGGCCTCTGCTGTCTTCCCGCTTTCTGTCTTGATTAACATTCGCAGAAAAACTCACAGTGCATTTCGCTGTAAATGAAAACCAAGCACCCAGGCCAGATGGCTCCTTCTAGTTCTCCCCTCACTCGTGCTAGAAACTAAAAAAAAGCTCAAAAATACTAAAAGTTCCCTAACATCTGCAAATCTGCCTTTTGAGGCCATTTTCAGCAAAATGTGCCCCAAACTGGGTCCTCGGATTGTGTTACAATGGCATTTCCTCCCTCGGGAGCACCATTCTCTTCACCTCCAGTCTTCTCCTTCTGTGGAGCATGGGGGCTTCGGGGGCTGGTGGAGGAAGGCACCCACACACCGTCCACGTCCGGGAACGGGAGGCAGGACTCCAGAAACGGCTGCAGTGTTCGGGAGACTTCTGGTGACTCCCAGAGGTGGCAGGACTGATGTGACGGGGGAGAGAGGGCCCAAGGGGAACACAAACCAGGGGGAATCCTAGCTCCTGCACGCGTCTTCCCACCAGGTCCAGTTCGCCCCCTGCCCCGACTTCTGGAGACTCGCTGCTCATGGCGAGGCAGGGCTGCCCCGCGGAGGCCTCCCCACTCGGGTGCCCAGTTACTGCAGCCTCCACCAACCTGCCCTGCTGTTATCTAGTTCAACAAGGAAGCAAGGGAAGTATCAAGACGTGACCAGCCCGAGGCCACACAAACCAGAAAGGGGCGGGCCAGAATCCACCCACGAGGGCCTGGTCCTAGGCCCCGCTCTAACCACTGCGCCACACGGCTCTCTTCCCATGACCCACTGCACTGGCCGGGACAGGACTTGCCCTAATCCTGTTCCTCTTCACCCCAAAGATATCGTCATCTGCTGCCTTCAACATCGCACTTACTTCCGACAGCCCTGGGGACCCCCTTCCGTCACAGGTACAGGGCTGGGCGGAGCCCAGACCAGCACACGCAGACACACATCATCAGCTCCTGAATTCTTCTTGAATTCAGGGAAAAAGTGCTGCTTCTGTTCACAGCCTCCTGTTCACTGACAAGAGAGACAAGAGTACAGCTGTGAGCTACGGAGGTGACCCGCTCTCCCCACAGGAGCGCTCTGAAGACCAGTGTTTTCTAAGGAACCTCCGTGTGCCAGGGCCAAGCCAGTCTCAGGGGACCAGGCGGCATCAGGAGTGTGAGGGCCAAGGGCCTGGCCAGGCCCCTAAGAAAGGGTCCCTGGTAAAAGGAGAGTTTGTATGGCGGGAGAGGAGGGGGAGCTGGGTGCCGAGAGGTGGTCTCCTCATTCGCTCTCTGCGTGTAGCAGAACCAAGCCTGTGTCACCCACTCGAGGGGCTGGGGGTCCTGCAGGTGAGACCAGGAGAGCAGAAACTCCGTGTCCTCAGAGGGAGGGACAGAGGGCAGGACAGAGGGCGCCTGAGACCAGGGAGAAGCTTGGGAGATGCGAGGAGTGCGCAAGGGGGCCCAGCCCGAGTCAGGGACCCGGGAGAGTCCCTCACGGTAGGTATGGCTCAGGGGCTTAAGACCCAGAGAAGTCTACGCTGTGCAGTGTCGAGCGGGATGGTTAGACACCCTCTGGATGTACCACCCTCCATCTCAGATCTTCAGTGAAAGTCTAGTACACACAATGGAAGAATGAATGAATGAACGCCCACAAGAAGCAACACCAGGAACCCCTTTCTGCACCCAACAGACCTCATAGGCGAAGTCTCCTGAGGACGGAAAAGGCCAGGCCTTGCCATGGTTCAGACAAACCCAGTTCCTCATATCCCCCTCCACCAATCAAGTGATCTGTGGAATTCTACAATCTCGGCTCCTCAGGTTTCCCTTCCATAATATAGGGATTAAAAATCTCACCCCGATCGGATTGTTGGGCATCAAATGAGATCACGTATATGGGTCCGGTGTGTACACAGAAAAACTCTGCTGTGCTTCTGGAGAGAAAGGGAAGGGAAGAGGGCCCTCGTGGCAGGTCAATCCACGCCCAGCACCGCTAGCCACCGGCTCCCGCCTGTGCTGCCCCTTTTCTCCAGATAAGGAAACTGAGGCTACCTTAGGATCAATAACTTGCCAAGATCATGCAGCTGGTGAGGGGCAGAGCCAGGATTGGAACTCAGATCTGTGGGATTCAGAAGCCGGAATTCTTACTTCCTTCCAGCCCCCATTCACATGCCACTCAGATTCTAAAGCCGCCTTCGGAACTCTTCCTTCTAGAAGAGTGGTTAATTTTAATCCCGTGCATTTCTCACCAGCGGACACGCACGAACTCATGCACACAACTTTACTTAAATATATCGTTATTATGATTGTTTTGCCAAAAAGATTCTCTCAGTGAGATCTCTTTTCTTTGCACATGCACACAAACACACACACACCCATACCTCTCAGCAGGTTTGAACAGACCTTTGTGAACGGCTGGGCTACTTAGAAACAAAAATTGCCCATTATTTAAATTCAATTACATAGCAACCACTTTTTAAAAGGAATATTTTTATTTGAGCTCATTGTGCGGCAAATCATCAGACACTTTCTTTCTTTAAACTACTTGGAGGAGGAAAAATTATCAAATGAAAGGGAGGAAATGTTATGCATATCATCTCAGCTATTGAAAAGAATGCTGATGGATTTTCCTCTCGCACTTTTAATTTATTTAAACAACACCCCCACTTCCATCAACAACCACGCCTGGGCTTCCTGAGTGCTTTTCTCCAGGGGGTTCAAGGCTTTCAAGTCCTATTCCCTGCTCGCTCCAGACTCCAAGGGGAGACTCTGGAGTTGGAGGGAGAGCCGGAGAACAGGCAGCCCCCGCTCCCCAGCGTGTGGATGAGACGGCAGAAGTCCACAGCGGAAATGGGCGCAAGTTCAAGCCAAAGCAGGACTAGGCTCTAGGCTCTGACCCTGGACTCCCAGTCCAGTGCTCTCCCAGCTCTTCAGTTGGGGAACAATGGGGATGGCCATTCACGAGTTGGGTCTAGGCTGTGGTCTAGCTCTCTTGGCGTCCCCACCGGCTCCCCCAATTCCATGGTAATACCACATTCCCAGGCCTCCTGGGGCCCACCAGGCTCTGAGCTTGGGCCCCCGTGTCCCCATCTGGTCTCTGGGCTCAGAAGAGGGAAGGGCCCTGGGCAAGCTCCCCACTGTGGCCCCAGTTCTAGCCCCTCAAAGCACCAAAGCCCGACGTCGCTCTGTGTGCCTTGGCTCCACAGCCGGCTTCCCCAGCAAGAGGCCGCTGGAAAGGAAAATAAAACAACAACAAAAAGCCCTTTGATCTGCCAACGGACACTCTCGTCCAACCCTGGAGGGAGGAGGGACTCACCCTCTGTCGTGACCTGCTGGCCTCCCTCTCGTAAGTCCCTCCCGGGCCTCTTTCACAGACGCCACTGAGCCCACGCTCCTGGACCCTGTGAGATGAATGGGTCACAATGACATCGGTGGGGACCAAGCAGGGATGGGTAGGAGGCAGGAAGAGGCTGGAGAGGGCCAGGCAACTACCGGAGAGAGATGGCCACGGACCAGCTGGCCCCTCCACAATACGTGGTCTCCACAGTTCGTCTGCTTGGTAGAGAGTTGGGAAAGGGGTGTGTGGGAGAAAAGCCTTTCAGTTCATCAAGTGGGAGTCACACAAAGCATCACGGCTGTCCACACCATGGAGCACTCGGCACCCATCACAAAGCATGGGTAAGTAGCAGACATGTGAGCTGCGCCTCTCCCACATCCCGCAGTCCACCCTGGACACCCCACAGCTTCAGGGGACACTTCCGTTCACTCTGGTAGCCCATATTCAAGAACCCCCTTCAGGCCTAAAGGCAGGCTGGAAGTTTCCAGAAGCTGATGTCCCCAGGAGCAACCCTCAACCAATGAGAGATGGAAGATTCTGAGGGATGCTCCCCACAACCCCTAGGAGGGTCCCCGGTGGGACAGAGCCCCACTTACGCACAGCACAGCTGCTCATTAGCACACCTTTTATTGGCTCTCCTCCCCTCCTGCCCACTCACCTCTCTGGGACCAACCTCATATAGAAACCATTTGCGCCCAAATCCTTGCTCAGGGTCTTTTGGAGATATCCAGCTAAAACAAGCAGAAGTGCACATGCTGATACAGGACGAGCGAAAACATGTGGGAGGCAGAGCAGAAGGTACAGAACAAGTAACAGACATGAAAATGAAGGGCGCCGTGTGCACAGGTGCTCGTTCGCCGAGAGGGTGACTCAAGAGACACAAGGAGCTGGCGACCCTGGCTGTCGCTGGGCAAGGAGAACGGGTTAGGGCTGAGAGTCCATTTCTATCGAATATGCTTTTGTTCTATTTCCATATTCTCTTACTATGTTTACTCTGATTTTTTTTTTTCTTAGGTCTTTCACCAGTAAAACGTGATTATTTTCAAAGAGCTCCTGAGAAATCAAATAAATGAACTATGGAGAGGGAGAAAACCCTGGAATGGATAATCCCCTTCACTTCCTGGGACCGTCTCACTCCCTCCTGCCCCATCATGCCCTCGGCCTCCCTCAGCCCGGGAGCAGGAAGACAGGTCCCAATTCCCTCAAAGGTTTGGCAGCTGCCGCCAAGCAAGGGATTAAGGGCTGGAAGAGAGCAAAAGGCCAGGTGAGAGACCTCTGAGACCCCCGGATCTTTATTTCCTCCCCACCCTGGCTGTAAAGACACAAGCTGGCTTCAAAGGGGACGACCCTGGTGTCCCGCAGAGAAGCATAGCCAGGAAACAGACCATCTAATACTTGAGAGCAGGCCTGGGGTTCAGACCCCCTAGCTTGGCATTTCTACACCTCTGCTTACCAGCTGTGTGACCTTGGGCAAGTGACTTACCCTCTCTGTGCCCCAGTTTCCTTAGCCATAAACTGAGGATAATCATACTACTGAAGTAGGTGTTATGAACCGAATTGTGTTCCCCCAGAATTCACATGCTGAAGCCCTAACCCCAGTATTTCAGAATGTGACTGTATTTGGAGACGTGGTCTTTAAAGTGGTGACTACGTTAAAATGAGGCTGTTAGGGTGGGCCCTAACCCAATCTGACTAGTGTCCTTCTAAGAGGAGACTGGACACCCGGAGACACGAGAGATGCACGTGCAGAGGAAAGACCACGGGAGGACACATCGCGAAGGCGGCCATCTGCAGGCCCAGGAGAGAGACCTTAGGGGAAACCAGACCTGCCCACACCTCGGTCATGAACTTCCAGCCTCCCAAACTGAGAAAATAAACTTGACATGAATTAATTATTTAATCCTCCCAACAACCCAATGAATCAGGTATTATTTTTAGTCCTATTTCATGGATGAGAAGAGGCACAGAGAGGCTGGGTAAGTTGCCCGAGGCGGCGGAGCGGGTGGGATGGAGCTGGGGCTGTAAACCTCTCCACCGGGTGAGGTCTGACCTGTGAGTGCCTGGCACACCGCGAGGGACTGGCACACATTAGCTGCGCTCATTGCCCAAACAGTCGAAAAAGACCGGCCCACAGAGCAGAAAACGGACGGGGCGCCTCCTGAGCACCACCCGGTGCCGGGCCTGGGCCAGCTGCTGCGAGGCAGAGGATGGGCAGAGAGACACAGGTCTCTGCCCTCTGGGGCTTACACTAGATTAGGGGAGAAGGATGTTAAATAGTCACATAGACACATCAACCCTCTCCCAACTGTGACAAAACCGCATTAAGGAGGGGATGGTGCAGCAACTGGGGGCAATAGGTGGGGAATGTGGCCCACTCGGGAGTCAAGGAGGGCTTCCCGGAGGAGGTGACACAGCGGCTGGGCTCCAAAGGACGAGGAGGAGTCAGTAGCTAAAGAGGGAGGGAAAAGCATTGCAGGGGAGGGGAAAGAGCATGCAGAGCGACCCCGCATGGGGGACCAAGAGAAGGACGCAAGATGGCAGGTGGGCTGGAGCAGAGGGAGGCAGGTTTGGGTCGGGGCGGGGGCCAAGGCTGCAGGAAAGGCTTTTGAACACAACTGAGAATCCACTGAAGGGTTTCAAGCGAGGCGGCCAACACGGTCACGTTACACAACAGATGTTTTCCCTAACAGAGTGTGTAAGTCGAACTTTAGTCAATCGAATTTTATTTTTAAGGCAGGAGGGAGGATCGGGGATCTGAGAGCTCATGTGTCTGTAAATTGAACGCGGACCCTCTGATCCAGCTGGCATCTTCATAGATCTGGGTGCCTCAGGCGGGGGACACTTGTTAGGTAACAATACTGGAGGACGGGCCTCCCTTCCATGTCTCAGAAGTGCGGGGAGTGTCTCTGCTGGCCGCATAAGTGTCTCTCTGTCCCCCATAAGTCGTGGGGACACCCGGCACCGCGAATGTGGCTGCCCCCACGGGGCCCCCACACAGCCTGTTTCTTGTGGTGACCACGACCCTCCAGGCCCCCTGCCCCCGCCACTCCTCATCCTCCAACCTTCAGCTTGTTTTTCACTCCAGGGGGGGCCCCGCCCCCAGATGTCAGGGCCTTTCCTGAGTTTTTCATGGTGCCCAGGGCTCCCCACTGGGTTTGTTCCCATAATATCCCCAGCGGCCCCACATAAGAGAGGCTTCTGGGTAGAGGCCTCTGTACATACAAGAAAGGATGTGATCCCAAAGAAGCTATGACTAAGCATTCATTCATTCACTCACTCACTCATTCAGCATGTACCTACTGAGCATCTGCTCAACCCCAGGCACTAAACCGCACCTTGTAGGTTCCGAGAACAAAACAGACAGGTCTCTGCCCCATTCCACTGAGGGAAACAGATCATAAATAAGATAACCAGAAGAGAATAGAATTAGATAGAATAGAATAGAATTAGAATCTAGAATTAGAATAGAATAACTCTTAACACTCATTGAATACTTTTGAAGAGCCACATTCAATCCTAAGAGATACATTTATGCATTTTAATCTTATTTTATCTTCGTAAAACCCTCCGAGGTGAAATGGTGGCACAGAGAAGTGAATTTGTCAGAGGCCAAATGAAGGTCATGGTACATGGCTGAACCGGGGTTTGAACCCAGGGCCACATGCTCAGAAGCCGCACTCCTTCCCTTGATGGCATGACGCCTCCCTGCTTCCATTGCATGGGGACAAGGCTGCATATCTGAACCCTCAGGCCCCACAGCAGAGCCCCAGACACTCCTGGGCCCCCACGGGATGTGTTCTGGGGCCGAGAGGCGTCTCCTAAGCCTTCCTAAGTCCCCTCCTCGTGCAGAGATGCGCAGTCGCTGCCCCTGGGGACAGGCACCCAATGTGGAAAGGTCACAGTGATCTCCGGCGCTAAAGGTGAACGCAGGACAAAGAGCAAGCAAGACATTCACCTGAACCTGATATGCTTAACCCGGGAGGAGACGGAGACGCTGGCAACTCCAGGAAGACAGGCCGAAACAACGTACATGGTGCCTGTCACGCAGTCATTTCAAACCATTATTTCTAGAAAACATTCTCTCTGCAATTGGTTACAATTCATACACATCCATCATCCTTGAGCCCAGACTGAAAACCCACATGCTTCCAGGCCCGTCAGGAGGGAACAAAGATGGATAACCGCGTCTGACAGACGCTTAGCTGTGGACAGAGTGTGTTTGACACAGACATTTGCCTCCTCTGATGCTCATAACTGGGCTATGAGGTGGGTATAAGTTCCCACTTTACTGATAAGAAAACTGAAGTGTACAGAGATTAATTTACCGATTACTCACTAGTACAGTTGTATGCACTTGGGCAAATTACCCAAAGCACTTTAGGTTGGTTGTTTGGGTTGTAAATGGGGCAATAATAGTGCCCACCTGTTATGGGTTGAATTGTGTGCCCCAAAAAGCTATGTTGAAGTCCTAACCCCCAGTACCCCTGAACGGGACCTTATTTGAAAATCGGGTCTTTGCAGACATAATCGAGTTAAGATGAGTCATTAGGCCCTAATCCAGTATGACCGGGTCCTCATAAGAGGACAGACGACACAGGGAGAACCCCAGGTGACGACAGAGCAAGAGACTGGAGTGATGTGCCCACAAGCCAAGGACACCAAGCCTTGCCAGCAGCCACCAGCAGCTAGGAAGGAGCAAGGATGGACCTTCCCCTAGGGCCCTGCCAACACCTTGATTTTGGACTCAGCCTCCAGAACTGCGAGAGAATACATGTCTGCTGTTTAAGCCCCTACTTGGTGGTTCTCTGTGACAGCAGCTCTGGGAAACGAGCACACGCCTCAGCGGCTCTTGAGCTGGTGCACGCCCAGCCCCAGGTGTTCCGGGTGGGAGGGGCTGCAGAAGCTGCGGTCTGGGGCAGGAGCGAGTAAGGTGTGTTTGAGGGCCCCCACGGTGCCCGACTCACCTAACTGGCCTGCTTGCCAGCCAGAGCTTCTCAGAGAAGCCAGGAGTCGGTGTGCCTCCCAACATCCTGATGGCGGCCACAGTGGAAGGTCACTCTCTTCAGTGCCCCCAGGAACAAGTGGCCACTGTGCCCAGGGGGGCAACGGGCCACGGCAGAACCCTGTCTTGGGGAGCCATCCTCTCCCAAAGGCCCCTCCCCTCCGGTGTCCAGCCCACCAGCTATTTCTGTGGGGTCCGTTCAGGGGGACAGTTAATCCCCATTATTCCGGGGGTGTTTGTTTTGGTGGGAGAAGTGCCTCCCTCCCCCGGGGGGCTAAAAGCGCAGAACAGATGAGCAGGCCGGGCCTGCCCTGCTGGAGGGAGCCCGAAATGTCAGGCACCAGGTGGTGGCGAGGCGGTGCCCCCGCGAGAGGTGGGCGGGGGGTCTGGCGCACTAGGCCAGCCAGAGCGCAGCCATCTGTCCCAGCCGGAGAGGAGCCCCACGGGAGGGGCCTCGCTCAGCAGCACCCCCGGCCCCATGCCCACAGTGGTAATTAGACATGAAAAGACGGGCCCAAGTCCAAGGGCCAGGGCTCCAAATCCTTCTCCCATTTCAAATGGAAGCCACGTTAGCTCGCCACGAGAGCTCAGCCTGGGGCCGCGGGGTGGGGGCCCACGGCCTCTCCACCTAAGAGATGACAGTTATGGGCGGGCGTGCCGGTCTCTTGCCAGGCATCTCCACCTTCCGACTCAAGTGGGAGAGGAGAGACGTGCAAACACGTTGACACCCACTATGTGTGAGGAACTTGACTGGCTTTATAGCTTCCCCATGTTCTTCCCATTTTGCAGAGGAGGAAACTGAGGCCCAGAGGGATGCGTGAGTGCTAGAAGAGGAGTCAGGATTGGAAACTGGGTCTGACCATCTTACTGTCCTCCGAGAAACAGGCTGAGTAGGTGGGACCCACAATTACTTTGTGTGTCATTTGGGGGGCACCCCGAAGCTTGAACGCACAGCAGTTCCCAAAGCGGTGTGTGTGGGGCCCAAATTCCTATGGCTCCCACTGTGAATATCTAAAACTACGGCTCCCTCACCTCATGCCCCTGCACTTCTCCTCGGCCTCCAGATAGTTCCTGCAGCCTCCCCTCCCGGCCCCTTCTGCCCCCACCCCAGGCACACGTAAGACGAATACAGAAGCTCCACACCATGAGGGTGCGGGCCGAGGAGACAGGAG
This sequence comes from Diceros bicornis minor, assembly GCF_020826845.1. Classification (NCBI taxonomy): domain Eukaryota; kingdom Metazoa; phylum Chordata; class Mammalia; order Perissodactyla; family Rhinocerotidae; genus Diceros; species Diceros bicornis. The sequence continues at coordinate 25,324,224 of NC_080770.1, forward strand.
CAGCAGTAGCTTCTGGAGGATCCGCGAAGAAGTCCTCAGAGCAGTAAATTTCAGAAAAGCCACAGGAGACCATGGGAGCGCCGGGCTGCAGGTCAAGGGCCTGGCTTGGTGCCTTACTGTGTACTCACGCAGTGTGTTCACCGTGTGTCCACTCCGTGTATTCACAGAGGCCCTCAGCCTCTCTGAAACCCACCTCAGTGTATTACGGGTACTGTGTGACCTGCCTGGACATCATTTCCATGTGCACAGTCTGTAATCCGCAAAGAGCAACGCGCATCAGGGATCACTAGGGAGGGAAGCTTCCATGGTATCAGGTCTATGCTGGCAGTTGAAATGCGTCATCTCAATTAATCCTCAAACAACTCTATTCTGGAAATGTAAACGCAGGGAGTTAGGGCTCAGCAAATACCCACGTGCTTCCTTACATGCCCAGCCTCCCTTCCGGCTGGTCTGGAGACACGTGACAGTTCTGACCAATGTGCTGGGGCTGGAGCAACGTGTGTCACCTCCTGGCTGAGGCAGTTCAGGGTCAGTGTGCCTTCTCTATCTCTCTCTTCCCCTTCTGCAGCATCTGTGGATGCCACATAACGCAGAAGGTACAGTTACAAAGATGGGGCACCACCATCTGCCTGAGTAACCGCGTGGAGCAGAGATCCAAGGTAGACAAGTAATGTGAGTGAGAATCAAACCTGCCGTGTTAAGCCACTGAGAGTCTGGGGTCATCTGCTGTGGCTGCTAGCGCTACAGAGCTTACCAGTATTACTGTTGCTATTACTCTGATTTTCAAAGAGAAGGAAAGAGCCAACAAGCGGCAGAAACAGGGTGCAAGTTCAGATCCGTGACTCCAACATGCATCCTCTTTCAATGACAACCTTTTGTTGCTTAATTATTCCCCTCCCATAAGCAGCCGTGTCCCAAAAAACCCCTACCCCTCACCGTCCCCAGGGTAACTGAGTAACCAATGCAGGACGAGAAGAGGGAATCCCAGAAGGCACTCTGAGCCTGGAGGATGCTCAGAAGCAGGGAGGAGGGGCTGATCTCATCTCAGGGGTATCTTTCCTGGGACTTTGGGGTTCACAGGGGGTTTTGATAAAAGAGGAAATAACGAATAGTGGATTAGAGCACGGGATGGGGATCAGATCAACCTAGGATCAAACCCCAGTCCCACCACTCACTCTCTCGATTTTTCTGAGCCTCCCTTTGTAATGTGTAAGACGGGGACAATATGTGAACCAGCCTTGGGGGGGGACGAGATGGAGCTTGTCTAGCTGCTGGCTGACGGTGAGCACCCCACGTCTGCCACCATGAAGACCATCGTGGGCTGGCTCAGAGGACCAGGCCCCCCGGAGGGAGATGAGGCAGAGACACAGCAGGAGGGGGCTGCCCCAGCCAGGACACCGACAAAGCCGAGACCGCGGACCTGGCCCGGCCCGCGTCCCTGCCACGGACACCACGGACCACGGGGCAGAACAGAGGGAAGCAGGCAGGCCAGACACCACGCAACATCACAGAGGAACCAGATCATTTATTTCAGAGTGGAAAGTGTCTTCTAGGAGGACGGCCTTCTATTTGGGTGAATATCAGCTTCTATTGGTTGTTTATCAGCTTAACCTCATCATCTGCACATATGGTGTCCGTACGACGGCTGAGGGCGGGAGACAAGGGGGGGAGAGAAAGGATGGGCGAACACCAGCTGATGAAATCTCTTCCCTCACGTGCCAGAAAGTGGGATATTTTCAGTGATGTCAAAGTGGGCTTCCTGCCACGGGGATGGGCCATCATGAGAACACTCACAAGATTGTAACTCAGGAGTCCTCAAGGAGGCAGGGAAAGAAAGGAAAAGACAATTTATTTTATTCATGCTTGGCTTCCATCACCAAAGTGGATACACACACACAGTGCCCCAGAATATCAGAGCTGGAAAGGATCCAAGTTGACCTCTCCCATTTCACAGTAATAATGACAATGACATTGACAACAGTGAATACCTGTGGAGCGTTTACCACGCGCCAGGCACGGTGCTCAGTGTTTCACGTTTTATCTCATTGACTATTCACAACCATTTGATGGGGAATTATTAGTCCCATTTTCCAGATCAGGAAACTGAGGCACCAGAGGTTGAACGGCCTCAGGTCACACAGCTAATAAGTAGGAGAAAGCTAACACTGGAACCCAGGCAGCCTAACCACCACACAATGCTGCCTCTAAACAAATAGGGAACAGAGGCTCAGAGAGGGGCGGGGACTCACTGAGGTCACACAGCTCCACTGGTGACAGAATCAGGGCCAGGACCCAAGTCTCCCAACGCCTGGTCCAGTGCCCACTCCAGCCTGTTGCCTCTCAGGATAGTCACAACGCACAGGACCAGTGAACATGTTTTTGCTCATCTCCAAGTTGTTTCATCCGCTAATTACACCAGCCATCTTGGGCGCAGACAAGGTGCAAGGGCTGGATCTTAAGAAACAGGTGCTGAGATGAAAACCCTGCTTTCCCAGCCGCAAACAGTGGGGCTCATCATCTCACTTTCTCTTTTTAAGAAGGGTTTCATTATCTGCCCCCCACCCACCCAGATCGGAGCGCTGATGCGGGTCCAAGGTGCCAGCCCGTGCAGCAGAGGAGCCCAGGCTGGCAGCTTTGCTCAATGGCATCAAGTTGCAGAAATACTGATCAACCGATCATCTGCTCCGGGGGACCCAAGAGCGGGTTTCCAAGGCCCCCTCCCTTTGCTGTGTCCCAGCGGAGCACGAACAAATGTTCCTGATTTTCCTTCCCAACGGCTGATGAAACAGACCAGGAGAGCAGCCCTCTGGAAAGAGGGGTCCCTAAGAGGGGCAGCCCAGCTACCAACATTTGCTCTTCCCAGGGACGTGGAAAGAGTGAGGCCCGGACAGGCATCCGGAGAAAGGCAACGTGCCAGCTTGCGGGAAATGGTCCTCTCCACCCCAAAACCAGTCTGATGGAGGACAGGAGTCTGGTTCACTTGGCTGTGCAGGGGCATGGTGGCGCTCGACAGCCAGAAGAGGTGCCCTCCACTGGATGGGAGGCAGACAGGGCTGCCTACTGCTCTAACAGGTTAGACCCTCCGAACTTTAAGTTCCAAGGCCCCTCAGACTCTCCTGGGCCGACACCCTCATTTTACAGACTGGGAAAGCAGATTCAAGAAGGGAAGTGACTCGCCCAAGGCCACACTGATGATCCAGAAGAGCTGGATTACGAATCAGCTGTTCCCTCACTTCCCCACCCCCTCCCACCATGCCCGTCGTAATCCTTTGCCTCGACACCCCCTCCCAAACCTGTCCCTGCCCAGCGCCCTGTCCTCCATCCCACCCCCCAGACCATGAAAACCTCATTCGGTAACTCAGGGAGCTATTTCCAGGCTGACAGGGAATTTTTTTAAGGAGGAGGGGGTACTTCCTGAATCAACCCACAGTGTCCAACTCCACGTCCTGATGGACGTCTGCTTCTAGAGAGGGGCCTGGAGCGTTCACTGAGAGACGCCATTTCGGCCTTGAGCTGGGTAAAGGTACCCCAAGGGTCAGCCGTTTGAATGGATTTGGGGACAGCAGGGAGACAAGGAGACAGAGTGTCCAACACTTGAAATTTTGCAGAATCAGAGATCTCAAGAGTTTGCTGGGGAGCAGTCTGAATCCACACAGGATACGCTAAGTCCAAACACGGACATCAGCAGGCCTCAGGGTCTAAACTCCCTCTTCCCTTCAGGGCAGGCTGAAATGTGGGTGGGGGGCACGGAGCGGGGTACCACACAGGAGCTGCCAGCCCTCTGCGGGCCCCGTGCCCACGCCCAGGTTCCAAGGGCAGGGCTGTTCCGGGCAGGCTTCCCTCCGCAGAAAAACAAGAGTCACTAAAAACAAAACAAAAAACTCCTTTTGTTTTCTGGCCCCGTGGAATGTCTTGAAGACACATCCAGAGGCACAAGCTTCTCCACCTTTTCCTCTGCCTCCTCCCTCCTCCTCCTCGTCCATTCAAAATAAAAATCGTGCTGATCTTCCTTTATGGCAACTTTGTCCCGGAGCATTTTCATAGCATCCAACACAAACATTTGGTGAAAGCAGGAAGCTCAACTCTCTTCAAGGACCACCTTGTTTCCATCACCTTTGCAAGCGACTTTGGGGACACGGGAGGGACGTGGCGGCTGCCCAATGAGCACACGTTTGTAGCCAAAAGAAGAAAACTTCCACTGGCCGCTGCGAGGCCACTGGGCATTCTTTGATTTGCTCATCTGTACCCACAGCGGGCAGGAGGGAGGGAATCAGAGAGAAAGATGAGGCAATAGTGCCTTCAGTGTCCCTTCAAGGTCAAGCAGCCCCACACGTGACAGAGATGATGCTCTTCATAGATGCCAGCAGCCATCTTGCTTCCCGAGGCCTCGGCACAGGCACACAGACGCCCCGAGGTCAGGCAACAGGACACACAGCAGGTGTCCACCAATAATTGTGAAATGGCCAGATGAATGTGGCCTGTGGACCCCAGACCCAGGGGAGGGGCTCTTGTGGACTGCTGAGAAATTTTCCATTTGAGCCTGAACTGCTCAAGTCTTTAAGGGCCCCCCCACCCGCCCCCTGTGCCTCCCAGTTTATTTGTGCCCAAAGAGAGGATGGATAAGAGGGGATACACCCCAAGACCCTCATCCCGCCCACACCAGGCTGGGATCTGGCCAGATCCATGGGACAAAGGTGCAACTTCTACAAAAAGGGTGCATTCAGCGGTCTCAGACTCCAAAGAAGGGCTCAAAAAGTTAAGTCTCCCATCCACTTACTCCACACCAGTTAGCTGTTAAAGTTTCTCTCGTTATTGTTTTTCTGGGGGTGAATTTTTTATGCACCCATACACCCCGGCCAGCCCCCCAAGAAAAACCACCTCCCGACAGCCAAGCTTTCCAGCCCGCGGCGCAGTTACAACTTGGGCACCTCAGCCTCACACTTGGACCGTCTCCGCCAGTCCGGCCGGAGTGGGGCTGCTCCTCAGGCGGGCCCCCGCCTGTGTGGGGTGGGGGTGGTGGTTCTGTGGTTGCTGGTCCTGGATTTCGGTGCATTTGTCTCGCAGGAACCAGGACTCGCCTTCCTATAGGCGAAAGGGCCAGGGAAGGGCGCCCCCTGGCGGGAGCCGACTCATCTCAATCCAGCCGGGACCCCAAACCAGCCCGAACCCACCGGCGCCGGCCAACCCTCCAGGCGGACTCCCCCTACACCCCCTAAATCTGGACATGCCCGAGCTTCGGATCCACCGAGCACCGCACAGCGTCTCCGCTTCCCCAAACCGCACACACCGCGTACGGAGTAAGGGGGACCCCGGAGGAAAGCCTGGCGCCCCCGCCCCGCTGCCAGGCACCCCGAAGGCGGCCGGCGCTCAGTGCCCCTGCCGGGCCCAGCAATCCTCCGGGCCCGAATCCTCGCTCCTAATCCCTAGTCCCTACCTGCCCTCCTGCAGAGCGGCGTGGCGCGCACCCCCTCCCTTAGGGCGCAGCCCTCGCCGAGCCCCCGAACCTTGCAATCTGACCTGCCAGCCCCCCTCCCCGCCATTCCGCTGGCGGCCCCCCTCACCCACCCAGAGCGCCGACTGGCGCTGCACCTGTGCGCGGGAAGCCCCTGGCCCTCGGCGGATTCCGGGCATGGATCGGGGGCACGTCCCCCTTGCCCCCTCCCCAGGCTAGTTTAAGTAGAACTTGGCTCCAGGGCTTCCCCAGGGCCGTCCTGGGATCCCCCCATTCCACCCCCACTCCCAACCGTGCCCAACAGTCCCCAGGGGGTGCGCGCGCGCGGGGTCCCCAAGTCCCCGGGGCGCAGCGGCGGGGCGCACGGAGGTGCGGAGCCCCTTACCTTCCAGCGGCAGCGGCCGGACCCCGCGCCAACTCCCGCCGGCGGCCGCGGGGGAAACTTTCCCGGGCGCAGGGGCGCGCTCCGCTCGCAACTCGCTCGGCGCCGGCTGCCTTCCCGGCGGGGGCGGCGGCGGCGTGTCCGGGCACCGGCGGGCGCGAGGCGGCCGCGGCGGCGCTCGCTCGGGGCTCGGGGCCGGGGCTCGGGCGGCCTCGCGCGGCTCGGCTGTGGACGGCTGGCCACTGCGTCCGCCCCGCAGCCTGGAGCCCCGAGACGCCGGCGGCAGCTGCAGCCGCCCGCGCGCCCGCCGGCCCCGCCTCCCCGCCTCCCCGCCGCCGCTCCGCCCCTCCCGCTCCCCGCGCTCCCGCCCTCCCCAAACCGCCTCCCCCTCGCGCTCCAGTCGCCGCCGGGAGGGCACGTCGCCTCCGGCGGGCTGCCCCTCGCTGCCCCGGGCTCGGCCCGCCTCCGGCCCCGCATCCAGGCCCCGCTCTGGGGGCCCCGGGGGCCACCCTCTGCCCTCCTCCCCTTCCTTCGCCCCCTGCCCGCCTCCTCCCTCGCTCACGGGCCCTTGCTTCTCTCAATTCAGAAGATCTGTTGGGAAGTGGGGAGAGTGGCTAGACCCGGAGTATCTATTCCAGGGAAACGTGGACGCTGCCCCCCCCCGCCCCCCATGACCAACTGCGGGGCTGGAGGTGAGACGATCCTCCAGCCGGACCTCGCTCCTCGGCCCTGGGAGTACCTGTTGAAATCCAGGACGATTCACCCTGCCAGGGCTGCTTTGGATTATTGCAGATAATAGAGGAGACCGGAGGGGTTGCAGCGGGAGAGGGGGGCGCTGACCCAGCCCAGACGCAAATGACTCGATTGCAAGGGGCCAGACCTGTGTCTCCAGTCTCAGGACTCATCATTTAGTCTTAGCCCTGCTGCCACAGCCACACCCCCCTCCCCGGCCTCTGACACGTGACTGCGCGGAGACGCTTCACCCCTGACCCTCCTCTGTAAAGCAGCTGCCCACCCCGCTGCCCCAGGCAAAATGGGCAAGGAGCAGATCCAAGAGGACAGCCCCAGTGAAGGTGCTGGCTGCCCCAGATGAGAGGCTAGGCTGCCCACTCCTCTGCCCGGGGTGACTCTGTTTTGAATCCCCGTTCTGAAGCTTCCACACCCAGAGCCTGCAGGCCCTGGACCTGCAGACACACATGCTCTGCAGGAGGCCCCTTGGTCAACTGATTTGCACTAAGGAGTGAGTGACTGATACGGTCTGAGCTTACTCCAGGCTTGAATGTGAATGTTGGTCATGTCAGGCCAGGGGCCAGGGTCTCCAGGGGCAGGAAGTCGCTGGCTTTCCTTGCCCACATTCCAGGAAAACAATACATCCCTCTAAGGACTTCGAGGATGTCTGGTGCTTTCAGCCGCTTCACTGAGTCACTGCGTAAATTGAGAAGGGACAAATAGGGTAGAGGTGTGGCTGGGAGGAAAAAATCTGCAACCACAGTTTTTAAATGGTCCCAGAGTGAGCAATGCTTAACCCAATGGGAGAAAACCTTAGTGCAATTTCTGTAAAACAAGGAAAAGAAAACTCTAGAGGGCTTCAGGCTCCGCATTCCCCCCCCTCAGCTGCCAAAACAGCACTGGGGGGAGAGGCTGACCCTTGGCGCTGAGAAACCCCACAGGCTCCGCGTTTGTGGAATGCTGCTAGAAGAGGCTGTCTGTGTGGGCCTCCTTGGAGGCAAGGCGCCACATAAATTTAAAGAGGAAAAAACCATGAGCTCAGGATGAGGGTGCTGGGGCCCGGGAGGTGGAGGCCGGAGACAGCAGGAGGGATGGAGGGCGTTTCTGAGGGTCTGGAGGGTTGGTAGGAGCAGGCAGGAGGGAGTGGGGGCACAGCCTGCAGGGGGCTGAGGACAGAGCAGGCCAGCTGGACAACTCAGCCACCCAGCCAGGAGGACAGCTTCGATTCCAAGTCCGAGTTTCCCAGACCTCAGCCGTTCTCCTGCCTCCACTGAGAATCCGGCCCCGTCTGTGTACCAGATAGGGCCATTTGCTAATAGCTGTCTTTAAATCAACTCTTGTTTTGTTATTTTTTTGTTAATGTGCTGATTTTTACCAAGAAATGTTATATCATTACCATAAATGGAAAACCAGCACCACAGGACTATAAATAGAAGGTAATAAATACAATGAAAATAAAACAGTTATTAAATTCTAACAATGTATATTTAACCACAATAAAAAAATTTCTAACAAGATCCTGCTGCCTGAGGAAGGGGCTGAGCCAGAGGCCCCACTCTTTCTCGAAAAGGAGGATAACAAGGGCCAGAAAGGTGTTAAAGATACCTTAGCACCAAACTGAGACTCCGAGTTCTGATCAAAGGGTTGTAGGGGACTGGAGAGGGACCCCCCACCCCCAGCCCAGGGAGGTCCGGCAAGGTGTCGAAGGCCCATGGGTGAATGACCTCAGATCTCCTTGGAGATCTCTGATGTCCCACAACTGGGAAACACGATCCTAAGGATATTAGGCAAAAAGTACTTTTTGGCAAAAGTTAGGAATCCTAAGAGTTTAGTCCTGACAAGAGAAGGCGATCCCGGTTGCAGAGTGTGGGCCTCCCTCTCGTGGGGTGACCTTGGCGACCTTGGTCCCTCCCCGACCTCAGTGTCTCCACCTGTCCAATGAGGGGCTATGCAAATGGCCTCTAGGATCCCTTTTGCTACTCTTTGATAAAAGCAAGAAAGGAACCAAGATCGTGGCTTGTCAGGAAACTGAGAAGGAGAGGGGTGGGGAGAGGAGAGACCGGGCAAGGGAGAGATGTTGAGGGAGGGGGGCGTGGATGAGGGTCGGCAGTCCTCAGGAGGGACTGAAGGTGCTGTGAAGGCCACTGTTGACTGACTAGAGTCTAGGTTGTCATAAACCCAGAAGTGGCCTGGCCCAGAAGGTTCTAGATTCCATTTGCCCATTCTGGAATGAATTTTGTGGAGAATTCATTGTAATCCACAGATGGAGAAACTGAGGAAGAACCACAGACTAGATCCTAGTCGTGGTCAGAGAGCTGGGCATCGAATGAGACCTCCTGCCTCCCAGGTCAGGGCCCCTTCAACTCCCCTGATGTTTGGGGTCTGGTAGAAATTGTTCTTTGGAAAATTCTCACGTCTCCTCCAAGGGGCTCTGAGACTTCGTTTTCTCTGGCACTTGGAAAAAACTTTGAATTTTCCAGGTGTGGCCAGTGCTGTGTCCTAGACTCAGGACCCCTGGGGTGAGCATCCACACACCGGCATCCTGGGGGCGCTGATGCAGAGCAAAGAGCCCCAGACCAGGAGTCCACGGGCCCGAGTTCCAGTCCTGGCAATTGCAGTGATTCCCTTGGCCCTCTGGGCCTCGGTGTTCCCATCTGTAAAATGGGACGTTTTCGCAAGATCAGCAGGCTGGCAGTTCCTGTTCCCAGGCCCTTAAGGATGTGGGAGAGGGAGGGAAATCTCCCTCCCAGCTTTAGCCAGAGCGGGCTCCCTTTTCATCTGTTTTGTGTGATGGTCTCATGTAAGATTTCAAGGAGAAAGTGTCCTTCACTTGAAAAGAATTTGAAATCACTGGGAGGGATGACCTCTTGCTCCTAACATTTATAAATCTGTAGCTGAGTAGACTGTGAGCTTCTCAAGGACTGGGGCCTTGCCTTGTCCATTTCTGGGTCTCCAGGACCCGGCACAGAGCTGGCCCTCGGGGATGTCGGAGGCCCCTTCCTAACGGTGCCCCCTGGAGCCAGCCACTGAAACTCTCTGAGCCTCAGCAATGCATTTCTAATGTGGGACTCATACCCACACCTCTGGCACTGGGTGGCTGTGAGATTCCCCCGGAAAGCTCTCAGCACAGCTCCTGTGCTGGTTAACTGCTCAATCAAGGTGAGCCTAATGTGTGCATGGACGGCTGGATGATGCTAGACGGGCCAGATCTTTTTCCCGGAAGGCATCTTGACCTTACAACCTACTCTTCAAGGCAGTCTGCATTTTAAATATTTCATCATTGCCTCCCTGATTTTCTTCCGAATTGTCTCTTTTCAGATGTAATTTGCAATCATTTCCCAAAAAATGACAGTTCATTAAATGTACAACTGAGTGTGATTGAATTTGTTTATCTTTGCAATGATTTTCATAGAATAAATTTGCATATCCTAGGAGTGTCCTTTGGGGGTGTGGAGAATATGGTCTTGACTCTCTGGGGCCTGGACCACTTGCACGGATCCCCCCTTTCTCTCTTTTTCTCCCGCCAACAAGATACCCAGAGGCCATGGCCAGCCTCTCTGGGTGTTTTCAGCACAAGGCCCAAGGGCCCGCCTGCCAAGGTCCCCTCCCCCGCCAGGAGTGCTGCGGCCGGGAGCTGGAAGACAGGGATGGTGCTCCCTCACCCTCCCACCCTCGGCAGGAAAAGAGGTGGATTCTGGACGGCTGTGCTGAGAGGGCCCCGCGTCAGTTTCCTCTGGGTGCTTGTAGCCTGGCTTTCCAGAAAGCAGCGCCCTGGGAATAGATCCTGCCAGGTGAGAGACTGCTGATCCTTCATCATCCACTTTCATTTTCATTATTAACTGACAGCAAATAACACAGTACTAATAACCACCATTCATGGAGTGCTTACTTGGGTAGAAGCTCAGATGTGAGGTTAGATAAATCCAGATTCAAAGCCTGGCTCCTTTGTTCACCAGCTGTGTGGCTTTGGGCAAGTTACTTTGCCTCTCTGTGCTTGAGACCTGCCCAAAGTCCCCCAGCAAATAAAGAACCGAGGTTCAAATCTTTCTCTCACTTCTATCAGGACCATATGCTCGTGAGAGAGGGAGAGAGTGTTGGGCAGGAGGAGGGCAGGAGACCTGGGCCATCCTGACATTGAACTTTCCGGCTGTGTGGTCTTGGCTGGGTGGCCTGATTTCTCTGAGCCTCCCTCCTCTTCTGTAAAGGGAGATGATAACCCCTACCACCAGGGCAGTTGTGAACATTGAAGGAGACTATGTCTGCAAAGGGGCTTTGCAAACCAGAAAATATGTAACAAATGTTAAGTCTTTTTTTAAAATCACTTTTATCGTCCATGTAGAGCTACTATAATTACAAGTTTGGAACTTAGGGTCCCCCAGGTACAGTTCAGTCACGCAACAAACATTTGTGAAGGTGCATTTGTGGGCCAGGAACTGGCTCCAGACCTGAAAACCCAACCCTGAGTAAGAACAAAAATGCATGTGGTCCCTGCCCTCATTTGGACGATTGAAAGGAAAGAATCAACACAATCAGTGAATTTTTTTCACTGAAGACTCATCTTGTGCAACAGATGTCCCGTTTTATAGATGAAAACACTAAGGTTACACCTGGGGTGGGCAGGGGCCACTGATCCAAGATCTGCCAGCAAATTGACTTCAGAGTGTAGGGGAGCTTGGGCCCTGCATCCCAAATCAATGTTCTTTTCACCAAACCTCCTGCCTCATTTGCTGCTGTCTGAGCCTCAGTTGCTGGCAGATACTGTCTCTCCTCTGAACTATTAGCCCCCACACCTCTGCTCCCCAACCCCAGAGCCTCTTCTGTCCACCCCTTCTGCACTCTGATGCAAACAACTCCCAAAGAGAAGGAATGGGATGGTGAACACACATTATTGGTCAACCAAGGCCCTTGGGCAGCATCCAGGAGGAACAATGACCAGAGAGCCCTAGAGGGGGTGCACAGCCGAGGGCTCTTCTGCCCCTGAGTAGTGGACACCTCATTGGGTTGCTAATAATCCAGCCGTGGAAGTAAGGGTGATTGAGATCGATTTCCATGCAGCGTCAAAATGCTGCAGCCCTTGGACTCTGGGGCAGATTAGACCTGGGCTGAAGTCTCAGGCACCATGACCTGGGGCAAGTCACATAAGCTGCCTGAAGCTCGCTTCCTCCTCTGCAAAATGGAGATAGCAACTACCTCTGGGGGCTTGGGAAGGTCAATTGGAATAACACGTGTAAAGTGCTTACAGAGGGCACACACTCGGTATCACAGACCGTTGTACCTGTCTTCCTTGCAGACCAAGTCCCATTGCTACACGAAGCTTTGAGAGCCTGCCGTGTGCTCAGAGGGAGGTGAAGATACAGAGGCCACAGGCCAAGAGCTTTATTGAGCTCTTACTAAATCCCGGGCTCTTTGCTAAACACCGTACGTCTATTAATTCCTCCCAAAGCTCCCATGAGGAAGTGCCTGTTATTGTCCCCATTTCACAGAGGGGAAAGCCGAGGCTCAGAGAGATGAAGTTACCTGCCTTGATCACAGCTGGTGAGCGGCAGAGCTGGCATTTGAACCCAGGCAGCCGTATTCCGGAGCCCAGGTGCGCATCCCGACTCACGCTCCTTCGTGCACTTCCTCTCTCTGTTCTTCCCAGTAACTCTGCGGTTATTAGCATCGTCCCCATTTTACAGATGTGCGAAGTGGGGTTCAGAGAGGTGGAGTGGCTCACCGAGCAGAGCAAGGGCAGAGCTAGAAAAAACCACAGAAGATCTGACAGCAATGGCCATGACTTTTGAGATAAAAGACAGGTGACTGGCCTACGGGGCCCTCTAGCCAGGAAGGGCAGCCTGCTTGGAAGCTGGGTGACCCTACAGGGGTCATGCAGGGCTCTGAGGCCACTGGGGTGTGCCGACTAAGAAGGCTGGTCTGCCTCCTGGTCACTGATTTGGATGTCCATGCTGTGTTCTGGGGTACCGGTCTGCAGCAGAGAGCAGGGCTGAGGAACCTGGATCCCTGCCAGGCCATCTCCGGGCTCGAGGACAGATCTGCACCTTCCTGTCAGCACAGGCCCTGCTGCTGTCACCTAGCACAGGCTGGGTCCTGCCCCCTCACTCTCGCCAACCTTCTCTTGCTCCCTAATGCCCCCTTCCTTCCCTCTCCCTCTGTTATGGCTTGAATTACGTCCCCCAAAAGTTATTGAAGCCTGACCCCAGTACCTGCGAATGAGACCTTATTTGGAAACAGTGTCTCTGTAGGTGATCAAGTTAAGACGAGGTGGTTAGGGCCCTAATCCGGTGGGACTGGTGTCCTTATAAAAGGGGAGGTTTGAACACAGAGACAGACCAGAGGGAAGACCACGTGAAGACACACAGGGAGAGTGCCCTGTGATGATGGAGGCAGAGGCTGGAGTGAGGCAGTTGCAAGCCAAGGATTGCCGGCCACCTTTGGGTGCTGGCAAGAGGCAGAGAAAGCCTCTACCCAGAGTCTCAGAAAGAGCGTGGCTCTACCGACACCTAGATTCAGACTTCCAGCCTCCAGAACTGCAAGGCAATCACTTTCTGTCCTTTTAAGCCACCTCGTTCGTGGTACTTTGTGATGGCAGCCCTAGGAAACGAGTATGCCCTCCGTCTTCACTACCCCACCTGGCCTCCACGTTCCAAACACACACTTCAAGGGAACCAGGCTCAGAAGAAAGGACCCTACGTCGAGTTCTCCCTGACAGCTGTGCTCTGCGCCTGCTGCCCCTGGAACAGCTGCACAGAAGGGCAGGACTCGGGGGGCTTCTCCCGCTCCTTGGAGATGGAGGCCTTATTTGCTATGTGCCAGGTGCTCTTCTAAGCACTTTGTGAATATTTACTACTATTATTGTCCCATTTCACAGATGGGAAAATTGAGGCACAGCATGGCTAAGTAATTCAACAAACGTTGCACAGCTAAGCGGCAGAGCTGGGATTCAAATTCAGGCAATCTGGCTCCGAGAACGAGCTCTTCACCACGTTGTCTTGCTGCCTCTAATAGCTTTTCCGGTTATGTCAGCTTCCTCGTCTGTTAACGGGAACCACTGACTCCTGCAGGAAGAAAATCACCGCCTATTGCACGCACTGGGATTCTAGTTCCCATGAGGGAGCTCACAAAGCCTTGGAGATGGAAGGAACGCGATGAGGGGCCAGCCCTCTGCTCCAGTGTGTGAGTGTGTCTGTGCTTGTGTGTGTACATGTCCATGCTTGTGTGTCTGTGTGTGAGTAGGGTACATGTCAGTGCTCGTGTGTGTGTGATGGTACATGTTCATGCTTACGCCTATGTGTGTGTGTCTATACCTGCGTGCGTACGTGTCCGTGCTTGTGTATGTATGTGTGTGTGTGTCTCCGTGTGTGTGTTGGTGCACATCCACACCGCTTAATGGCATCTATTTTTCCAGAGTGAGGCTGATTCTCTTACTCAAATTAACGTTCACATTTTGACTGACTCATGTAATGGGAACAGCTAGTTTGTGTGCCAGGATGGGAAATGACCCTCAAGGCCCTTCCATGAAAAAAGTCTGGACTGTGTCTTGTTCTTGGCATTGGACAATGATCAGCTTCTTTCTGACTTTTTCTGGTTTGTCCCAGCGATGCCCACTGACCTCCGTCTAGCATCTGACAGAAGAGGACGCGAGAGCTTGTGCAGGAAGAGGGAACGAGGGCTCCCAGAAGAGAGGAAGAGGGGAGGATTCCACAGTTTATCCAGAGCGAGTTTGCCCACCCGACTTTCTCTGCAGATGGGGAACCCCACAGATCGCAGCCCAGCCAAGTTCAGCCCTGATCTGCCACAGAAGCCGGGCCAAGGCCATCCGTCCAGCTGTCCACTTCCCTCCTTTGAATTTCCCTTCCCCCCAGGTTTCTCTCCTCTGCTACTGCCTGCCTGATTCCTTGCTTTTTATTCCAAATTTGTAAACCTCTAATAAACCTAAGGCTGATTTCTCCCCAGTTGCCGAGGAGCCAATTATAAGGTGGATAAAAGGCCCCGTGTGCGGTGTTTAGAAATGCTTCCCCGGCATAAACAGCTTACTCCATGAAGCTCCCCAGAAGGTTTGCTCAGTGGCTCCATTTTTAAGAGGCTGACCTCTGTTACGAGACCTCGGGTCCGCTCAGATGATGCAACGCAGCAGGTCACAGTGGCTCACAGCTGAGTGTGCGTGAACCAGCCTCTTTGGGACGACCTTGTCCAGAGTTTAATTCTCAGCACCTGGCACCTGGTAAGGATTCGAGAATGTGAATGAAGGAACGAATCAAAGAATCAAGAAATATTAGCTTCAGCAAGACAGAATTCGGAGATTAAATCCTCTGAAGGGAAAAAAATCAAATAGCATATCCTCTCCACCCAAAAAGATCTTGTTCTTCTGATTGTCTGTGCCTCTGAGCACCCCGTTATCAGAGACACGGGGCTGTGTCCTGGGACGTGATGCCTCACATCAGAGGTTCTGTTCATCCAGCCAATATTTAAGAGTACCGCCAGCCGCTATGCGTAAACACTGGGCGTATAATGGTGAATCCGACAGGTGTGGTCCTTGCTTTTATGGCGCTCACGGGTCGTGGGGAGGCTGTCTACTTTGGGATTTACTAGATGTGAGGCTGCCCTGTGAATGTAGAAGTGGCTCCCGTCCCTCCTCATGTTTCAGGGCAGGAAAGACCCCCGAAGCCCACTATAGTGGGTGACACCTCACCCCTCCCAAGGGGACCAGTGGAGGAGAGCAACAGCTCTTTCTTAGAGATAAAAACCCACTAAAGAACCCGTATCCACTTTCTATAGCCTGGGACCCCCGCCCCCTAAAACTAACCAACAAGAACTCAAGGGAAGGGTTAAGCCCTGAGAGGGCTCCGTGGAGCCCTGAGTGCCCCCAACGCCAGGAGGCAGTGATGGGGAGGTGACCACACTGGACACCGGTAGATCAAGATTCTAGTCCCAGCTTTGCCGGTGACATGTTGGTGGCCTGGACAAAGCCCAGCTCTTTCTGATTGTCCAGGCTGGACCAGATGAACATGAGTCCGTTCCAGCTTGGACCTTGTACGTCTCTGTAAATACCTATCTCTTCTCCATCTTCTCTGACCCTCTGCCTGTCGTCCCCCGACTAGGATCCTGCTGGTGCCTGGACTGTCCTATGCAATTCTTAGTAGTGTGTTCTCCTCTCAAAAGTAAGTATTCTAGGTAACCACAGGCCAAGTTGTGCACAAAAGACTCAGCCAACCCCAGGTCTGGGAGGGAACCCCGAGTCCCACTATTGGGCTCAGGAGGCAAAAGGCAAAGATGTCAGTGCTGGTGTCCAGGGACACGGGGAGCGCCGGGGCTCAGAGCTCAGCCAGACCCCTGCTCTCCACATGTGGCCATCCTCTGGCTTGCCAGAGACCATGATCCAGGCCCTTTCTCTCTGTCATCCACGGGGTGTTCACGTCTTCTAGGTGTTCCCCACGAGCACCCCACTCCGACACAGACCTCAAGAACCACATGGAATATTGATCAAAGGGCAGGCCTGCGTTTCTCCTTGGTGCTTCTCGGAGGAAAACCCAAGGTGCCGACAACGACCTCCCAGGCCCAGCCTGATCTGTCCCTGTCCACTGCCTTATAACATCTCCTTCCATCTCCCACCTTGCTCTTTCTGGTCCAGCCACACTGGCTCTTGGCTATTCCTCCCACACCAGCATGCCTGACATGTTCCCACCCCAGTGCAAAGGGCCTTTGCACTCGCTGCTCCCTCTGCCTGGAATGCTCTGCCCCCAGATCACTACATGACTCACTGCCTCATCTCTCTCAAGGCTGCCCTTAAATGTCACCTTGGCAGCATGGATCAGCCTGACCCCGTTTAAAATTGCAGTCCCAATACCACGTATCCTCTCCTATTTTTCATAGCACTTAGGATCTCCTAAGATTCCGTACCGTGGACTCACTGTGTTAGAAGGCAAGCTGCTCGTGGATGGGGGTCATTGTTCATCACTGTATCCCGGCCCCTGGAACAAAGGCTGGCACAAAGAAGACACTGAATGGAGAAGGAATGAATGAATGAATGACTGCCTTGGACTGGACTCTCTGAGAGCAGAGATGGTGCCTTTAGAGTCCTTGTCTCCTGACTGAGGGCCTCCTGAGAGCCAGCGCAGTGCTGGGCGCCAGCCCCTGACCACCACCACGACCCCGAACACAATAGGAGCTCACATTACTCAGTGCTCACAGCGGCCAGGCGCTGTTCTAGGGGCTCTGTAGGTATGAACTCACTTAACCCCCGCCACTACGCTAAGTGGTAGGTCCTATCCTCATCCTCACTTTCAGATGAGGAATCTGAGCTATTTCCCAAAGTCTCAGTGTTGGTAAGTGGCAGAGCTGGGGCTTGGATTCAGGGGCCTAGCCCAAGGGCCGTACTGCCCTTGGGGACCCACAGGCGGGTAGAGGGGACAGATGCATAAAAAATCACACCATGCCGGTGACTCATGCAGCGACGAAAGGGCAGCCAAGCACGCCAAGGAAGCAAACGGGACATTGATATCAAATACCACCAGAGAGGCCATGATAAGTGATGCTTCTTTGGGGTCTTGAAGGATGTATAGGAGTTCACCAGCTGAACAAAGAAGGGTGTTCCAAGTCAAAGGGAGGAGGCTGTGAGACAGCATGAGGCCCTCTGGGAATTGTGAGGGGTTCATATGATTAAACCACGGATGTGCATGGGGAAGGGGAGGAGGCAAAGTCAGAGAAGCAGGGACGGGCTGCTCATGAAATGCTAAGCTAAGGAGTCTGGGCTTTATGAGGCGTTCCGGAGGTGGGGCAGTGAATTCATTTGTTCATTCAACAGACAAACATTTTTTAAATGTTTACTGTGGAACAGACACAGGCCCATGTTCTGGGACCTCTGTTTGAAGACCACTCCTAGTAGAGAGGAGAGCTGCCTGGCTCAAATCCCGACTCCCAGCAGAGGTGCTATGGTCGTCTGCTAATGGAATGAGTGAATGAATGAATTTCACTCCTTTACCCAGCTCCCTAGGAACGAAACTTCAAAACAATGCATGGAAGCTCTGCACCCCATTCCTTCAGGCACCTGCTTCTCTGACCACCGTCTACAAGGGAATGATGGAGAGGGAGACCCATTAGGACCCGGGTCATCTGTCAAAGATCATCCACTACAGAAGCAGGATGCACAGGAGACACAGGGTGTTGCGAGCCCCCACAGTAACGAGACCTCAGGCTGATAAATGAAGCCACTACGAAGGGCGCAGGGCTAAGGGCGCAGGGCGGGCCACCATCGCTTGTGCAAATGCCTCTGCCCCTCTGGTGACCGCGGGCTCTGGTGCTCCTGCAGAGCGTGGCAGATCGGGGCCCCCTCCCCACCTGGGCTCAAGTCTCAGGAACAGTAAAGGACAGAAGACACAGGCCGGGCGAGCTGGCTTGGCCTATGTGGGTGGGAGGGTCCATTTGTGAGAGGGGCTCAGACAGAAACGTGACTTATTCTCTTGAAATCTTACACCTGCCCTTTCCTTTCAATTCCCTCTGGTTGAGCCCATGTTTAGAGGCCCGTTAGAGGCACCGGGGGGCCCAGGGAAGCTCTGGATAGAAAGTGAGTCAGGTCGGTACGGTTTATTGAGCACCTACTGTATACAAGGCACCATGCTAGAGGGCATCCTGGTGGGACAACAGTGACAGCCAACAATTGTCGAGGCCTGCTTTCAGCCGGGGGCTCTGCTCATTTATCCTCAGGACAGCCCTTACCAGCCATTCCCCTGTCACAGCCCCACCCCACAGAAGAGGACGCTGCACATCGAAGGCCGCGTTAGTTGTCTGAGGGACCGCGTAAGACTGATACTGGCTGCCCCCTTTTTAAAACTTTTAAAGGTAATGAACATTTTTGAGAACCTTGAGAAAGTTGAAGACCCCCTTCCCCAGAAAAATGCATACACACAATTGTTATGGACTGAATGTGTCCCCCCAAATTCATATGTTGAAGCCCTAACCCCCAGTGTGATGGTATGTGGAGGAGGGGCCTTTGGGAGGTAATTAGGTTTAGATGTGGGCGTGAAGGTGGACCCCCATGATGGGATTAGTGCCCTTATGAGAATAAGAGACACCAGACCTTCCTCTCTCTACCGTGTGAGGACACAGCAAGAACGCAGCCACCTGCAAGCCAGAAAGAGGGTCCTCACCAGACGCTGAATCTGCCAGCACCTTGATCGTGGACTTCTAGCCTCCAGAACTGTGACAAATAAATGTGTGCTGTTTGAGCCACCCAGCCACCTTGTTATGGCAGCCCGAACAGACTAAATAATTTTGCATACAGTTTCAGGGGCTTTAGAGAGCCTTTGGGATCCACAGACTTCAAGTTAAGAATCCGTGGTTTAGAAACTGGTTATAAATGCATTTACCATTGCAATTTAGATCTGAGCTTCCCAGCAGCCAAGGCAAAAGAAGGTACTGGGTTCTGCAGTTCTCATTTATCCTCAGGGAAAAAAAGCATATTAAATTCTTTGAAAGAGAAAAATCTGCTTGCTGGTGCCGTCGTCTGGGAGGAATTGATCTCTTGGTGGCAGAACAGTAGCCCCTAATTTTTCCACCAAGCGGGAGCTGTAGCTTGCCTGGGAATCCCAAACGCCACCTTGAAATGTAAGACACTGCCAGCTTCCTTTCCCGACAATAGACTGTCACCCGCCCTGGGGGTAAACACAGCTCCTGGCTTGGAGGTGGGTTGCTAAACATACGCCCGGGACATATGGAGGACGCTGGGCACGCAGCAGCCACCAGGAAACGCTTCCAGCAGCCAACCTGCTGCCACCACCGCTGCTCCCTGTGGTCCCCACTGAACAGCCTGGGCCCAGCGCATCTGGCCTGGTGACACTCTCGTGGGACACGCTGCTGACCCCTCCTGGAGTAGACCGGGGCTCTCTCTGCGTCCTTCCCACGCAGGGGACTCGAGTCCTGAGTGGGGCCGAGCTGGGAGCCCCCCCTGTGGCGGAGCCAGCGCCCCTGCCACTCCGATCATCTTCCAGCCTGTGTCTCCCCACTCCCCTTCCTGCTGATCTCTCTATTTCTGACTCCTTTCTCTTTCTCTCGTGTTTGGCCATTCTCGTTTTTTCTCACTTGCTCATTTTTTTCTGCCAGTCTCTTTTGGGTCGCCCTCTTGTTGATTTCGATTCTCTGCCCTGTTTTTCTCCTGCCTCCCTTGCTCCTTGTACCTGTTTCTCCTTCTAGCCCTGTCTCACCTCCTCTTCCTTCTTTCATTCTGCATCTCTTATTAGCTCTTTCCCTCCGTCTCTCCATCCCTCTCTCCGTGTGTCTCTCGGTCTCTGCGTTGTTCTTTCTGTCGTCCGTCAGCGCTTTCCCTGGATGGATGTCTGCCTCTCTCTCCCTCTCCCTCTCCGTCTCTCAGGGTTTGGCTCCTGCGTCTCTGCCTCTCCGTTACCACGTCAGTCTCTGTCTCCATGCCTCTCGCTCCATCTTTCTTTCCTGATTCTCCGAGAAGGGGGCCGAGGTGGGCAGCATCCTGCAGTGTACGAAGCACAAGGAGAGTTAATCAATGTGGGCCCCTGGATCTGTGCTTACAGATCCCCCTTTCCCACAGGCGGCTCACCCCCTGGTCTCTGGGACACACCCTCCGCTCCCCCATCCCCCGGCCGGCACACACGCAGAGTGGCCCTGGAGCCCAGCCTCGCCCGCAGGCCTCTCTGCAGGCCTGGCCCCCTTCCACTCCCGGCTCCAGTGCCTGGTTGCCATGGTAACCTCGGCTCTCCTCAGAGGCCACGAGGAACGGCTGGCGCTGGTGGCCTGGACTAACCGGGACCAGAAACACCTCCCCGGCTCCCGGGTCCCTCCTCAACAGGCCTCTCGCCTCCTCTCCAGGGGATGCCAGCCTGGGGAACCCACCAGCATTCTCTGGGAAGCCATACAGTTCTCGAAAGGACGTTGCTGGCAGTTCATTTGAAAAGAGAAGTTCGACCCACGGCTAGCTCATCCTGGCTGGACTCGTGACCAGACACCGTTAGCCAAGTGTGGTCAGGCCAAGATCAAAGCTGCTGAATCCTTCATAACACTCATTCATTCAATCCTTCAATTATTCATTCATTCAAACATTTGGAGATAGGGGGCTGATTAAAGATAGGTCCCTGCCTTTAAGAAGCCCCCACAGATGATAGGGACAGAAGATGCTGGAAACACCAACCTCTCTGAGTCTAGGACATCAAAAAGGTTCCTCAAGAACAGAGGGTAATTGCTAGGTCTTAGAAGGCGAATAGGGGTAGGAGAAGAAAGAGGGTGACTGGGATTTGAGGCAAATGACACAGCTTGTGCAAAGGCCCTGGGGTGGGAGAATGTGATAGTGAGGGTAACAGAGAATTCCATGAGGGCTGTAGACTGGATGCCTAATTCAGATGCTAAACAAATGCTGAGTGAGTGAATGAATGAGTGAATGAATGAACGAGTTGCGAGAGGCTCAGTGGAATCTGGAGGCACGGGGGCTTGAAGGGGGTCAGGGGAGAAGAGCTGGAAAGATGTGTTCAGGCAGGTTTTATTAAAGACCCTTCCACCCATGCTGAGAGTTGGGACTTCACCCTTGGCCAGCTAGGGTTCTGTTTGTTTCCTCATTCATTTGTTTATTTGCTTTTTAAAGAAACATCAATCCGGCAGCTGTTTTGAGGATGAACAGGAGTTTGAACCTGTAAACGTCGCATGTCCAGAACTGGACTCTCCACCTTCCCCCGCTCCCCCCAAACCTGCAAGAAGCTGGAGAGACCAGGCCTCCTCTCTCCAGCTGATGGCAGCCACCCCTCCCAGTGGCTCAGGCCGGAAACCCCGACGTCATCCTTGACTCATCTCTTCTCTCACTCTGAACATCTCAGCTGTCAGGAAATCCTGTTGGCTGCACTTTCAAACTGTGCCTGGAATCCAACCTCCTCTCCCACCTCCACCATCCCCAGCCTCGTCCAAGACCTCTGTCATCTCTCGCCATAGCCCCTAACTCCCTGTTTCCCCCTCCCCTTACCTCTGCCCCCTCCCCCGAGCATCTTCTTGCACAACAGCCAGAGCCATCCTGTTAAATGTAAGTCAGGCCATGTCACTCTTCAGCTCAAAACTCTGCGATGGCTCCATCTCACGCTGAGTGAAAGCCACAGTCCGTGCAACGGCCTAAGAGCCCTGCAAAATCCACCCCCCAGCCCATCTCTCCTCCAACACTGCAGCCCTCGCCTGCTGTGCTCAGGCCTCCTTTCTTTTCTCCAAACACTTCAGGCAAGTGCTTCCTCAGGGCCTTTGCACTGGCTGTTCCCTCTGCCTGGCATGCTTTTCCCCCAGGTAGCCTCACTGTCTTCACACCCACTTCCTTCACATCTTCCTTCAAAGTCATCTTGTCAATGAGGGCCACGTATCCTCTGTAAGTTTCCTAGGGCTGCCGTAACAGAGCGACACAGCTTGCGGGGCTTAAACAACAGGCATTTGTGATCTCACGGATCTGGAGGCTGGAAGCCTGAAATCAAGGTGTCGGCAGGGTTGAGTCCCTCTGAAGGCTGTGACAGAGAATCTGCTCCATGCTCCTCTAGCTTCTGGTGGTTTGCTAGCCGTCTTTGATCTTCCCCGTCTGGTAGATCTCTGCTTCCCCTTCCCATGGCGTAAGGAGCCACGAGGGGCCCACCCTACCCCAGGTGACCTCATTTTAACTAAACAAATTACAACGAGGTCACATTCCAAGGTACGGCGGGACCTATGGACTTCAACAAATGAAATTTGGGGGCATGAGGACACAGTTCAACCCATAACAACCACCAAACGTAAAAGTGCACCCCCACCTCTGATCTCCCTAATCCTGAGCTCTGCTTCTTTTTACATAACACGCTCACCGTCACATCTAGATAACCCAGTTGTGTGTTATGGTTGTTGCTCATTGCGTCTCCCACCCCCGGGGAATATAAGCTCCGGGGGCAGGACCCGTTTGTTTTATTCACTGAAATGTCCCAGTGCAGCTCAGCGCCTGACCCATCCGAGGGAGGCAGTGAACGCTGCTGGATGAAGGGGGATTACAGGAGCCTGGGAGACCATTTAGGGGGTGCCCAGAAGGGATGACAAGCAGGGGACAAGCTGAGAGGACACTATGGAGTTAAAATGGACAGGACTTGGTGGCTCTTAGATGATTTAAGAAAAGGGGGGCCGAGGTAAAGAGAGAAGGCATTCCAGATTCTTCTAATCTCTCTCTGGCTAGTCAGTGGCTCGTGGCACACACTTGGGGGAGTTGGTCGGCCCCCCCAAATCATGCCCAATGCCCATCTTCCTCGCCTCCTTTGATGATGTAATGTTGGCGGTGTGACAGCCATCTTGCTGCCATAAGGGGAAAGCCAAGAGACTCCGAGAGGCTGGCTGCTCTGACGCTGTTGTGACATTAACCAGACACCAGCCATCCCTCCCTCCAGACCTTTCAATCTGTGAAAAGCATCAACCCCTGCAGGTTTAACCTACTGTTAGCTGATGCGTCAGATTCTCAGGTGGGCTCTGTCAACCTCCTTCTTTGGGGAGAAATTGAAAAGCTAGAAAATGATATTCCCAGACTCCCTTGCAGCCATGGTGGCCCCGGTGTCTGCCCCAGCCTCGTGGGTGGGTGGCAGCTGTGGCTGCAGCAGCAGCCTCCAGGAGCCTGAGGCACAGCAATGGTTATGGCCTTCCAAACAGCCGTCCAGGGCGGCCCCTGACGGTCCCGGCTCCAGCTCGCCCCACAATCTTGCAAACACCTAATTCCCTGTTTTAATTCGCTTGTGCTGAAAATTCACAGAGTGGTTCCCAGGTCCTGCACTGAACCCTCACAGCCACATCCTGTCGCCTCCTCCTGGGCTCCCTGACGCCCTCCATCACTGCTTTCTCTGCTTGTCCCCCCTCCCACAGTCTGGATAATTCCTTCTGTCTGGAAGGTGAGTGGAGATCATCTTTTTATGTCTCTCATCTCCTGCATTTATCCTCCAGGTACCTGAGTACTTCCCGCCCTTTTGAAGCTCACGATCTGAGTCCATCCTTTCTTGTTCTCTGCTTGCTCCGTGCCTCTCTGGGGAGGAAGTCTCCTCGTGTGGGTGAATTTGCTCCGAAGACCCTGGATAGACTCTCCCCAGCATCCCCCTTCTCCAGCCTCTAGACTTTTCCCAAAAGTACTTTCTGTGCAAGGGGTATGAACAGGATTCTTAGACGAGAGCTACCAGATGGAAACTGGTAATTACTCTGAGTTAAATGGAGTTCTTTACCGCAGGGCTTCTCAGAGGATTTACTGTGCTACGGTACATCGTGAATCCCCAAGAGGGATCTCGAACGCAGTGTCGCACAGCGCTTCACAGAGTGGACTCTCAACCAAACGTGGTACGTGGCGACCCGTTCATGATTTGGCCCCTTGACTTGGTTCAGTTTGGGTGGGATAAACCGACTGTTTTCCGGTGTGCATGGGAGAGTAGAGAAAGCACAGGCTCCGGATCTAGAGAGGGCTGGGTGCTGATGAAGGTTCTGCCACTTTGGGTGGAAAAGTGGCCTTACCGCTCTCACAGCAGTTTCCTCTTCTGGGAGAGGGTACTTGCCACTCGGGAGGGTTGTGTTGGTGAATGGAATGAGGTACACAGTGGGTGCTGGGTAAATAGCAGCTATGAGGATGATCATCAGCTCGAACAGCACCTCCTCCAGCCGCAGTCAGTCCAGCCAGGCTGACAGAGCGAGAAGGAGAAAGCCAGTGGTCCCAGCAGGCTGTGCAGGGACCCCAGAGGGACGCTTCCCCTAAATTCCGATCACGCCTGTGGGGCTCTTGGATTTCAATATACAGCATCGCAGAGCTGCTTTGCTACCGGAGACAAATTCCTAAATTGAAGCACAGAGAGATATTTTCCTCTCCTGCTGTTGGTCCAGGTGGGAGGGGGCTGGGCCCGAGACGGGGCCTGGAGGACGAGGAGGAGACAGATTGACGTCAACAGTATGGCAATAGCTGAGACTATGGCTACTCACTATGCACCAGGTACGGCCCTAAGCCTATTGCATTTTTCTCCCTTAATCCTTACAAACAGTCAAAGAGACAGGTCCCATTGTCACTCCTCCTGGACCGTGGAGGAAACTGAGGCTTGCAGCCTCCCGAGGCAGCCTCGTCCATCCGTGGCTGCTTGATCAAGTCCTGGCTCTCTCTGTGCCTGTGGTGGCTTCCATTCGATGTCCACTTCTTGGCCCTGGTCTGTTCTCTGAGTCCTTCTTACCTCCTGTAGCAGCGTGGGAGGCCGAGCCACTTCAGATTACAGGAATTTTGTCCCATCCAAAATGTCAGGGCCAAGGCAGCCTGACACAGCCCAGAGAGCTTGAACTTTGGAGTAGAAAGATGCGGCCTGAGTCCCAGCAACCTCCCTCCCTCTCAGTATGATCTGAGATGCGTCGCTCCACTTCCCTGAGCCCCTGATGCGACCAGGGCCTGCCTCCATCACTGGAGTGCTATAGCAGTGTGGATGCAAATAACAAACAGCCCAACTCGAAATGGCCTAAATAGTAGGGAAACTTTATTTCTCTTATAAATAGAAGTCCAGAACTAGGGTGAGTAATTTATGCTCAGTGATGGCATCAAATACCCGGGTTTTCTCCATCTTTCTGTTCATCCATCCTTGCTCACCTCACGGTGGCAAAATGGCTGCAGTAGCTCCAGGCACAACGTGCTCAAACAGCAATGTCTACAGGCCTGAAGAGAGTGGGATCCTTCCTCCTGCTGCTCCTTTTAAGAGAGAGAAAAATCTTCTGGAAGCACCCCATCAGAACTCCCTTGCATCCCATTGGCCAGAATGGCATATATGCCCTAGCTGCATGCCTGGTGTCTTAGTTTGCTTGGGCCACCAAAAATTGGGTGACTTAAATAACAAAAATTTATTTTCTCACAGTTCCGGAGGCTAGAAGTCCAAGATCAAGGTGTCAGCAGGGTTTCTTCTGAGGCCTCTCCCCTTGGCTTGTAGATGGCCGTCTTCTCTCTGTGTCCTCACATGGTCTTCCCTCTGTGTGCGTCTGTGTCCTAATCTCCTCTTCTTATAAGGATACCAGTCATATGGGAGTATGGCCCTAATGACCCTATTTTACCTTAATGACCTCTTTAAAGACCCCATCTCTAAATACAGTTCCATTATGAGGTGCTGGGGGTTAGGGCTTCAACGCGAATTTTGAGGGACAACGATTCCGCTCATAACACCTGGTAACAGCTCCATAAACAGGAGACATTGGTATTTGTATTCACATTTGTGTTTTGTTTATTATTGCATTCTCCATCTCTACAACAGAAATTGAAGTCTCTACTCTATCTGACTGAATTGTTTAAACAGAATTAAAAGGTCCTATAAGAGATATTACTTTGCAAATAAAACCCCTAACCCAGCGAGGAGTCACTGCTGGAAGGATCCAGGGATGGTACCTTCTGGAGGGCAGAGAATGTGCCCGAGGCCCCTGACTCTGCCTGATATGCTGGGTAAAGCCTGGGGGCCCAGCTGGCGGTGGTGCCCTGCTATCTCTGGTCTTCTGGTCTTGGCTGGAGTGGTGACAGCTGAATGGGCCACTTGGCAGCAAGGAAATGATCAGTTCCTGGCAGTGGGGGAGGCTGGTGGGACGGACCCGTCTCTGGCAGGACATCAGGCGTGGCAGCTGATGGCAGCCAGGGTGACAGGTGGAAGGCACCAGAGCGGTGTCTGCCTTTCGGGGCAGGCTGCACCCCTGCTCTGAGCAACAACAGGAGGCTGCTTTTCAGCTGTTTCCAGAGGCTTCCTCTCCCCCGAATGGTCTCTCAGAGGGAGAAGGCAAGGAGCGGAGGGGGCAAAGCAGCCAGGATGAACAGAAGGGTCAGAGGGGCCTTCCCCGGCCATGCCCCTCAATGACCAAATGCTTTCATTCATTCACTCATTCATTCATTCGCTCATTCATTCATTCCTTCAACAAACATTGGGTGCCTTTAGGCGGGTCGGGCACTGTTCTGGGTCCCGGTGACACGGTGATGAACACAGCAAAGTCCTTGGCCCCGTGGAGTTCAGTCTAGTGAGGGAAACAGACAATAAACGAATGAACCAGGATGTGTGGACTGTAACGGCGGGCGCTGTGATGAGGAGAGAAGTGCGGGCCGGGGAAGTGGGGTGGGGGGAGTGGTATGTAACACAGGGGCCCAGGGGGGCCTCTCTGAGAGGTGACACTTGAGCAGGGACCTGCAGGAAGCAAGGGAGGGAGCTGCACCCACGGGATGGGATTCCAGGCCGCGGGAACTCTGCATGCGGGGGCCTAGAGAAGAACGGGCTCGGCGTGTTGGAGAAACAGCCAGAAGCCAGCATGGCTGGAGGAGAGTGAGCGAGGAGATGGATCCCGCAGGCCTTGGAGGCCGGGGAGAAGACTTCGGCTTTTGCTTTGAGTGGGAAGGGAAGCCACTGTCAAGTCCGAGTCGGGGGATGACGTGGTGTGATTTGCGGTGGGCAGAACGGGAGGGCTCACAGTGCACAGTGCCCGAAAGAATCAGGCGGGTGAATTCCTGAAAAGTCTTAGAGAAAGGGCTATATGAGGTTTCCTATCATTTTTATTGTTGTTATCCCCATTTTACAGAAGAAGAAACTGAGGCTCCGAGGGGTAACTAACTTGCCCAAGGTCAACCACTAGCAATGGCAGAGCCAGTCCGTTACCAGAGCCTGGGCTCGGCATCACTACG
This sequence comes from Diceros bicornis minor, assembly GCF_020826845.1. NCBI lineage: Eukaryota > Metazoa > Chordata > Mammalia > Perissodactyla > Rhinocerotidae > Diceros > Diceros bicornis. Next base: position 25,351,431 of record NC_080770.1, read on the forward strand.
GACCAGAGATCCAACAGACCACATCCAGGACTTGGCCCTGTCACTTATCAGCTGTGACTTTGGATGCTTAAGTTCCGTCCATGGTTCCATTTCTGCATCTGTAAAACGGAGGTGTGGCAGATGGCCTCAAAGATGGCACCCATGATCCCGCCTCTGGTTCATGATCGATGTGATTCTCTCCACGGAGCATCTTACTCCTAACTGATAGAATATGGCAACCTAATCACTTCCCCAATTAGGTCAGAAAAGACTGTGAGTTCCCTCTTTCGTGGAGACTCTCTACTGCCTCCTGGGCTTGCAGACGTTGAGGAAGCAAGGGGCCACCTGGAAGAGGCCCACGTGGCGAGGAACCGAGGGCAGCCTCTCGCCACAGCCCACAAAGAAGCGAACTCTGCCTCCAGCCACTGAGTGAGCTGGGAAGTGGATCCTTTCACAGTCGAGCCTTCAGATGAGACCACGACCACGGCAGACCGCTTGCCTGCAGCCCGGGAGAGCCCCTGAAGCAGAGGGTCCAGCTAGGTCGTGCCCAGGTTCCTGACCCACAGAAACTGCGAGACAGTAAATGTGTCTTGTCTTAAGCTGCTAAAACTTGGGGTAATTTGTTACCCAGCAAGAGATAGCTAATACAGGGGGTCACACTTGTGCCCACCACTGACAGCTATTTGGGGGATCAAACACAAAGTTTCATATAAGGTGTGCAGCCTCGTGCCTGGCACAGAGTGAGTTCTCAATAAATAGTAGCTATTTTCACTTTAATAATTAAGTCCTCCCAGAGGGCGAATGAGAAGCCTCTGCGCCCTGGACTTTGAGCCTGGATGATCCCCAGGGGTTGCTAAGACCTAAGTCTAGAAAGGCCAGCCTGGGACCTCCTGCTCCAGAACAGGAATGTCCCTGCCCAGTTCACTTTGCCCCTGCAGGGCCTCAAGGTCATCCGGATGTCCAGGACACGGCAGGTCCCAGCCTGGCCCTGAATGGGTTTGCACCCAGCTTCCCCTCAGAGTGACCTCAGGATTTGTGCTCTTCCCCCCACGCCCCGAAACCCACCCTTCTTAGAGAAGGGACCTCCCTCCCCAGGCCCAGAGAGGAAGGGGTGAGAGGGGTGGGAAGGGGGCACAGCCCTGCCCTCAGCCAGGCCTCTCTCAGGGGGCCTGCCCTCCGTGTCAGAGGCATCCAGGCAGTAAGGGGCCCCGGGGCCCTGGCTCTGGCCTCAGCATTCCATCCTCGGAGCCAGAACTGTCCTGTGTTGCTCTCTGCATGGCCGTCCCCCCACCGCACACGGGACAGCAGCTCCAGCCTGAGTCATCGGCTCCCTGGAGACCTTATGACCGTGACCACTTCTCTCTAGCAGATCAGGAGCCGGCTGTCTGTCCACGCTCTCAGAGGCAGGACACGCCACATCCAGGCACCTGGGCCAGCTTCTGGCCCCCGCTGGCCCCCGCAACACACCCTGGGCCCATCGTGGAGTCTTGGACGTCTGGTTCTCTCTCTCTGTCTCTCTCTGAAACGTCTTGTCTCTCCCTCATCTCTCTCTCCCCTCCTCTCTCTCCCCACACCTCGATACTGCTCCATCTCTCACCCTCTGACCCCCTCGGCTTCAGGGAGGCCCCCCCATCCACCTCTCACCCTGAGCTTTCCTGCCTCTGTCTCCTGAGCCAGCTGAGCCTGCCCCTCGGCCCTCTGCCATCTCCACACAGTGAGTCCCGTCTCAAGGGCCACCTCCTCCTTGAAGCCCACCTTCATTACCTCCTCCTCCCCTCCCCCCAAACTGATAGCTCACTCCCCCGAATCCCGAGGAGTCAGTCTCTCTCTGCCTGCATCTGTGATCTGTGGACGGGCCCTCGATTCCCTCCCCCCATCTCCTCCCACACAGGCTCGGCCATCCTCAAGGGCAGGGAGGAACATCAGCCCTGGCTCAGGTCGGCGCTCAGGACGCCTTGAAAGGGAGGAGGGAAGGTGGGGGGAGAAAGAGAAGACAGGTACGAACATAAAGACACGAAATGAATTTATTGAGCACCTACTGTGAGCCAAGTGTCATCCTATGGGCTGTGGAATTATCAGCTCCCTCAGGGAGTGGGGGAAATGGACGTGTGACATTATAATCATGATAAGTGATAGAGAGGGAAGACCCGGGCTGTGGAGTCCATGGGCCACGTTCCTGACCATGGACTTGGGGGTCTGAGGAGGCTTCCTGGAGAATGTTGTGTCTAGGTTGGGACCTAGAGGATGAGTTAGCAAGGTGAAGAGGGAAGGAATAGTGTTGTGGACAGAAGGAACAGCAAATGGGAAGGCTCAGAGGCCGGGAGGGAGGCAGGATGGGTAGAGGGGTAGATGAGTGGGTGGGGTGAATGAATGGCTGAACGGAGGGATGACTGAATGGATGCGTGGGCGGATGGATGGACCCAAGAACGCACGGATGAACCGAGGCTGCATCACCGACTTGTCAACTCCAGGGTCGGGGCAGCTGAGCAGGAGGCGAGGGGGAGGGTCCTAGGTCAGGCCGTTACCTCGTTTGGCCCTTTGATCTGAATCCCAGGCCGACACTACTGACCACGTGTCCCGTGTGGTGTCCCTCCACCCCCCCCCAGATGGTTATTTATAGACAAAGATAACCTCCGTGCCCTCCCCCACTCCAGGCGGACACTCGCCTGTCCGGCCATTTCCTTCTATTCTTCTGCTGCGTGTGGGGAGGCGGCCCCCCTGCTCCACGGAGCCTCCCCTCCTTTTTCTCTCCTTATCTCCCTCCTGGCCGTGTTTCCTGCCCCAGGAGAGAGGGAGAAAAGGCAGGCCCCTCTGTGAGTGTCTGGATCGTGGCGCAAGGCTCCCAGAGGCTCCAGGGAGCGTGCGCTGCTCAGGGCTGGGGGCCCCCACTAGTCTGATCCGTTCCCTCTGCCCACGGGGGGCGCCCTGGCGTGGGGCGTCCAGACGTGTGGGCCCCCGCGCGCAGGCAGGGTGGGACCGTGATGACGATGTGTGTTGCAGCGTGGCTAAGAGCGGGCGATTTCTGCCTCGCTCTGCGTCCTCGGGTGGGTTACAGCCTCCCTCAGCCTCAGTTTCCCCATCTGTGAAATAGGGATGGTGGGGGTGCCCATCTCCCCGGCCCATGTGGGTAGTAAGGGAGACAATGGAAGTCATGGCGCGACTGAGGACGTTTACCTTCTATTATTAAGGCAGAGGATCCTTGGAGGAGCGCTGTGGGGTGGGGACGGGGTGGCCTGCAGGACCTCGGGCAGGGCAGGAGCGGGGGCTGCGTAGTCGGTGCGTCTGGGACCTGCTGGGCTCAGGTCTGGCTCCCGCCCCTGGGCCCGGGAACTGCTCGGGAGCCCTGCCTCTGGCATCCTGCCTCCCGCTTCCGGGAAAGACCCAGGCTCGTGGCTCCAGGCTCCCTCCCTCCTCCCACCCCAACACACACACACACACACATACGTGCACAGACACGCACACACTCAGACACACACACACAGACACACACACACAGCAGGGACAGAGGGAGCCCCCTCCCACTGTCCTCTTGCAGCAAGTAGGGGAGTGGTCCCCAGAGACCCCAGGCTTCCACTAGCAGCCCGAAACACCTCTTCCAAGCAGGGTGGCTCAGAGAGAGGTGTGGACCTACCACTTGCTCATCAAGCCATGCTGTGGCGGCGACCCACACATAAAGTAGAGGAAGATGGGCATGGATGTTAGCTCAGCGACAATCTTCCTCAAGCAAAGAGAGGAAGATTAACAACAGATGTTAGCTCAGGGCCAATCTTCCTCAGTGAAAAAAAAAAAGAAGGTGCCGGGTATGAGAGGGTTGAGGCCTGGTGTGGCCGCGCATTATGACGCTGTAAGAATTCAGACATTATTGTCAGGTGGGTGAATGAATGCACGGCTGGAGACCTATTGTTGAAGGAGGCTCTCTGATGTCCCTCCTATCACCACCCCCAGGCGACCTCTTGTTTGGGCCTGCCTGAGCCTGTCTATTCCCATTTCCAGAACCTTCCATGGGGCCAGCTGAGCACAAGGCTTCCTTGGTCCCGGTGGCCAGCTCCTGGCTGGGTTGCTCAGGATAATGTGAGCATGTGAAGGCAGACAGCACCGGATTGGGCCCAGTGTCCCGCCGTCCGGGACCTCTGCAGCAGCCAGGCTTCTAGTGGCCGTTCCCGCCGGGTCTGCTCAGAGGTGAGGGCCAGGCGGGGAACCTGCTTCTGGGTTTCACGCTCCTTCCTGCCGGGAATAGAAACCATCACATTGGGCGGCCCCGTGGCTTAGCGGTTAAGTGCGCGCTCCGCTGCTGGCGGCCCGGGTTCGGATCCCGGGCGCACACCGACGCACCGCTTCTCCAGCCATGCTGAGGCCGCGTCCCACATACAGCAACTAGAGGGATGCGCAGCTATGACATACAACTATCTACTGGGGCTTTGGGGAAAAAAATAAATAAATAAAATTAAAAAAAAATCACATTTGCTTCAAGTTCATTTCTTTAGTTACACATTTTCTCTTTATAGATAATACACGCTTGCTGTCAAAAGAACTCCGAACAGTGCAGGAGCCTGGAATTCTCCATTTCACCTTCTCCCCCTTCCTACCCCGAGGCAGGCTGGCATCGTCAATAATTCAGCACGCGCCCTTCTCCACATTTTTGCTGAACACCCAATCTACTCACTTAAAATCTTATTTTTCCTTTACAAACCCCACATCATATCGACTCTATTACTCAGCAATCTGTTTTTACGCTAAATAACATCCTGAGGACATCTTTCCAAGGCTGTGCACACAGAGCAGCTCATAGTCAGTCTGTAATACGCCTCTATTTACTTGGCCTTAAATGTTTTTGTTAAACATTTTTTTCTCGTGAAAGGAATACACGCATATGGTTAAAAAATAGTAAAAAGTAAATTTCTCTATTTTCCCAAACACTCCAAGTTTGCTTTTTGTTTTCCTGAACTAAATTTTAAATTAATTTAAAATTTAATTTAATGTAGTTAGGTTTGGCATGCTCCACTTTGGCAGCCCGGGTTCGGTTCCTGGGAGAGGAACCACACCACTCATCTGTCAGTGGCCATGCTGTGGCAGCTGCTCACATAAAAAAAAAAAACAAACAAAGAGGAAGATTGGCAACAGATGTTGGCCGAGGACAAATCTTCTCCAGCAAAAAAAAAAAAAAAAATACACTCCTGTTTTCCATGTGTCCATTTTAGGCAATAATACTGATGACACTCCATGAAAGCTAAGGAAATTTGTGACCCATTCCTGATGTGTGTTGCCTGTGATTTTATTTTTATACTGGCTGGGTTAACAGCACTTACATTCTATTTTCTTACTGTAACTATCATGGGTTGTAAAAAGCAAAAGCTAGTAACCAGCAGTTTTAGTGACAGCTGACACTTATAAAGCCCTTCGCCACGTCCTGGTGTTGTTCAAAGCCCTTGGCATAGAGGGTCGCTTGCTTAATCCTCACAACAACCCTGGGAGGTAGCAGCTATCGTTCCCCCTGTGGGAGATCAAGATTTGGCCACCCTGAAATATGTCTCTTTACCTTGATTGTTTTCTCTGGTGGACGTTTGACCTCCCCTGATAACTGCCTGGAGAGTTTGGCGTGGGGAGACCTGTTCCAGGAAGGCGTTACTATCTGATGGCTGTAAGATAATGTAAAATAGATGTTACAATAGGAAAGGCACCAACGGGCCCCTCTTATCAAAAATTCTGTCTCTTCCCCGCCACATTCTCTAGGTGGCCCTGCTAGGAGCTGCCAGACAAACATTGACATTTATAAGGGAAATCTCCGTTTGTAAAGGTATCTCCCTCTCTGTATTGAGAAGAGCGGGCATGAACTCATTTCTAGAAACTTATCAATGTGGAAGGTGAGGCCTTAAATGTGCATAATAACCTTACTTTTGTTTACTGTGCTTTTCTGGTAATCTCCCGTAACTGACTCCCCCCACCCCCAACATCTTCCTTTGTCTTTAGCTGAAGATAGTATTTAAGACGAGAATCTCTGCTATTGTGTTGAGAAACTCAGTTTCCCTGGTTTCTCAACCAGGGAAATAATACCAATGTTATTAAACTTGGTATTATTTTCTCCTGCTAACCTGTCTTTTTAATTATTTGGCCAGCCAGAAGAACCTTGAGGAAGAGGGCAGAGGGGGATTTTCCCTCTTCCCCGGCACCCCCATTTTATAGATGAGGAAACTGAGGCACAGAAAAGTTGAGGAATTTGCCCAAAATGACACGTGGCAGAATGGGTTCGGGAACCATGGCCAGCCCCAGGGCCTGTGTTCTTCACACTTGGCTGGTTTGTATTAAGCCGTCTCCATGACTCTTTCAATCTTACGTTCTCCCAAGCAGGGACACATCCCTGGGCTCCTTTGAGCCTCTCTTCTTCTCACATTACAGACAGAGAAACACAGGTCTAGATGATAATCTTTAAAAAAAAAAATCCTTGTTTGCCGAGGATTTGCCAAACGCACCACGTTCCAGCCACTGCGTGCAGCACCTTGCGGGTGAGATCCGAGTCCACAGCACAGCGAGCTCCTCGGTGCCCTGTGCGTCCCCACTGGAATGAGGACACGGAGGGGCAGAGGCTAAGAAATGGGGAGAGGAGGGCGGGGTACCTGAGTGCTCGGGACAGGCCACCTGGGACATCGAGGGGGGAGCCCTGGGCGGCGACCTGGGCAGGGACCCAACCTCTTCAGGCTCCCAGTTCCCCAGCACATGGTCAATGTGTCGGTAGGGCCGACTCCAAGTGGCCTCCCCAGCTCTAGAACCCTCGGCTCTGCCTGACCCCACGAGCTGTGGGACCTGGGGCAGGTCTCTTGTCTTCCCTGAGCCTCGGCTGCAAGAGAGGATAATAAGGACCCTCCTGCATAAAATCCACGCAGGGATTAAATGAGATGATGTGGGCAACGCCCTGAGCACATGATGGGGAGGGGCGAGACTCAGGACTGGAACCCAGGACCCCTCCACCCAGCCTGCGGCCCTCCCCTCTGCAGTCCCCCAAGGGCGGCCCCCTCTCCTGGCTCCATCGGCCGAGGTGGGGGCCAGCGGCTGGAGGCCGTGGGAGAAAGCAACGACATCCTTTCTCACCCACTCTCCTCGCTTCCAGGAACTCAAGTCCGGCCTTGGGGCAGGCAGGCAGGCCTGAGCCCCATGGCGCTGCGGAAGGACCTGGCTCATGTGACCCTGAGCCTGGGCCCTAGCGGGGTTGACAGCTCTTGTTTTCCTGCCTGGCGTCCCGTCCCCTCAGGTGGACTTTGGGAAACCACACATCACTCCCACTCCTTCCACGTGCATTGGGCAGGGCTCATTCTGCCCTTGGTACCTAATGCCAGGCGTGGGTGATCCAGACTGGCCAGTCAGCATATCCTGTCCCCCAGGCCACAGTGACTGGTTTCGGGGTGATCACGTGGCCTGAGCGAGGCTTCAGGATAGTGACTTCCTCCGATAGGGGGAGGCTGGCAGTCGGGACAGGCGAGAAGCCCACAGACAGATGCAATTTTGGTGAATGTTCTGATTCTTCTGTTGGGTGATCAGGTCCTAATCATTTATTTATATAAATAAACAAACAAATGAGAACCATTCATGAACCTATGACAAGAGGGTGTCCTGCAGGAAGGATTATGATTAATCTAATTCTGTGACTCATGGTCCAATACAGGAAAAAAGCAACTTTGGGACTAACTCAGAAAAGGGAAGCTGTGTTTCCACTGAGATTGCCAAGAGGATAGGGTGTCAGCCTGGACCTGCCAGGGGCTCTCTGGCCTCTGGATGAGAATCCCCAACCTGGAGGGAAGCAGAACTGAGAGATGGCCAGCACTGTGTGCAAAGAGCATAATCATGACCCCTGGATCCAACTGTGCCTGAAGCCCTACATGTTGACATTTCCATTATATAAACACAGAGATTCACTTTATTACTTCATCCAATTTGATTTGCATTTCTGTCACTTGCAACCAACAGATTCCTGAGCTATCTTGAGTGTATCTCTTCCCAGTGCAGTTGAAGAAAGATTTGCAGGAGGAGGTGATGCTCGAGCTGAGCAAGTCTGGAAGGATGAGGTGGCACTGGTCAAAGGGTCAAAAGTAGAAAGAGAATCCCAAGAACGAGGAGAGGTATAGAGGCGAGAAACAGCAAGATGCAGAAGTTCGGTATTTCTAGAGAGTTCAGAGGGAAGAGGGCTGTGACTGGAGGGGAAAGTGGAGAAGCCCACGGAGTGAGAACTGGGAGGGGTTTCTGCCGTGGACTTGGCATGGTGGAGGCGGGGAGAACCAGCCCGGTGTCGGGAAGTCTGGAAACAAACCCTGAGCCCTGAGGAAGGAAGGTGGGCAGCGCAGTTCCCCGGGCTTTGGTCGAGTCTGATTCGGTGTTTGGTGTTGCGATGTCGCTGAAGCCAGAGCAGCCTCCGGGGGGCTTGGGGACTTCTGCAAAGCACGTGGTCATGCACCAGCTTTTCTCAGTGGGACCTCAGAGCCTCTGTGCAGAGGCAGAGATGGTCAGAGGGCTGTTCAGCCTTAACTAGCCATGTTGGCCCTAGACCAGGCAGTGGATGATGACTGAACCTTATAAAGCCCTTACTCCCTCCTGGGCATTAACTCAAGAATTTCATGCAGGAAGTACTGCTGTTTTCTCCATTTTACAGAGGAGGAAAGTAAGGCACAGCGAGGCTAAGTGGTTTGCCCAAGGTCACACAGCTGGGAAGTGGCAAAGCTTGGATGTGAGCCCAGGCGGTCTGGCTCTGCCCAGGCCGTTCGCCTCTGTCCTGTAGGAGGCTTGGGAGGCTGAGGGCTCAGATGGGCAAGCGTCCCTCCCCTCTACCTTATCTTCATCCTAGAAACACGGCAGGAACAACAGTTTGTGGACTCACAAGAGTTCCCACTCCCCTCTTTTGTGCTGTCCGGGAGGAAGGCTTGTGACGTCTGCAGGGCTGGGCAGGGGCGCAAGCAAAGAGCATGTCTCACGCTGACCTTTAGCCTTACCGTGGAAATTCTGAACCCAAGGACCTGTCCCCACCCTGGGGAAGAGGGCCAGGCTGTGGGAGCAGTTCAGAATTGTTAAAATCATAACGGAAGCAAAATAATAATGCTGATGATAATCAACCGGCCGTGACCCACAGACCCTATCTCAGAGCGATGGGGAGGTTAAATGTGATCTCAGAGCATTGTGTGCAGCTTTTGCAAACCCAAGTCTGGCGGTTCTGTGCAGCCCTGAGTGTGCTGGGCGGGGCGGGGACCACATCCCATCGGGGGAAGGCAGGAGGGGGCCGAGAGCAGGGCTCCGGGCTCAGCCGGTCCTGGGTCCTGGGCTCCCCTGTCCACCGCGGGAGCCGCGGGCAGGCCCTTCAGCCTCTCCTCTTATGATGGCAAAGAGAAAGGCACTCGCCTCCTAGGAGGTTGTCGAGTTCAGCGAGGGAAGCTTCTTCAGGGTGGGACCCCGGGGCCCCGCGGACGAAGGGTGTCCAGTGGGTGTTGAGTGAACTGGATGAAGCACTGCGCTAAACAGGAAACAGTTCATGATTTTACGAGGTTGAGTAGCAGTGTTGGCTCTCCATCGAATGGCAGCTCTGTAAGCGTTCGCCCGAGTGGGGACGGGGACTGGAGGGTCAGGGAGATGCGGACACCAGTGTGGGGGGGCTCCGCTTCGTCCTCCGTGCACGTGGCTTGTGCGGTGCAGACAGGAGGGGAGTGGAGAGCCTGCCGTGTGCCGCATCCCGGCGTGAGTCGTCCTTCCAGGAATCTGCTGGGGGCTTTGTGACCCCACTTTACAGCCGAGGCTGGACGCGCCCCAGACACACAGAGCTGCCGCCTCGCAGTCAGTCGTCCTCCCCTCTAGAAATGCCGTCAGCGGTGCAGGGCAGCCCCGCGCTCCTTTGCAGACCGGACGTGTGCGGTGGGGCCGGGGAAGACATCTGCTTTCTGGATCTTGGGACCCCAGACCCTTGGCAGAGGGAAGGAGGGGAGAGGCGTGTGGGGGCCCTTCATATCCCTGCCCTTGCTCTCCTCCACTCAGGCAACCTTGTTCCGACCCCTGCACAGCCCAGGTGAGAGTCTGGGCTCAGCGGCTGGCCCAGCGTGAGGGCAGACCCTGAACCGTGACCTTCCAGCCTGAGCCCCCACCCTCCCACCTACACCCCCCAGCCCCCACCTGGGCCTGCGGCAGCTCTCCGCTCACCACCTTAAGGGGGCTGACTCCCCCCACCCCCAAGGGGGCGACATGTGGGGCAGCCCTGATGGGAGAAGCAGACGGCTGCCTGATGGCGCTCTGGGGAGGGGAGGTGTTGAGTGTGGCAGGAGGGGTGCGGCCAGAGAGCTGATGGCATTAACAGACCCTAAGGGCGGACAGGGCTGAACGCTCATCCTGGGGTGCTGAGAGGGAGCGAAATGTAGGACCAGACGCTGGGACAGGTGCCCTGTGGGCCCCCACCCCCTTCACTTGAGGGACACGATACCCTGGTGCAGGCAGGGGTTAGCTATGATGTTAATAATAATAACAAAAAGAATAACAGCCACTACCATCCACCGATGCTTATCAGGCAGGGTCTATGAGCCTCCCCTGCTTGGTCTCGGGCTTCACATTGACCCTCTGAGGGAGGGACTCTGTTGTCCTCACTTTGACTCTAATGGAACCAGAGAGGTTAAGTCATTTGCCCAAAGTCACACAGCATCTAGCCCAGATGGGAAGGGATCCAGAGCCCACCCCCTTCATCTCAGTGGTTATGTGACTCTCCAACCTCAGTGTCCCCCACATCATTTGAGGGACTGGTGAAATGCAGATTCCTGGGCCCCACCTGGACTCATTGAATGCAAGAGGAGTGGGCTCTGGAAGCTGTATTTTTGACACGTGCCCCGGGTCATTCTTGTGATGAGGCACATTTGGAAAATCTCGCACTTGGCTGTCAAAGGAATCTACCCGGAGAAAGCCAGAAAACCCCGAGATGGCAGCGTCCGGTTTCTAAAGCTGCAGCTCCGGAGGAGGGGAGGACGGCTCTGTCTCAGAGGGGGTGGATGGAGGGCAGCCCCGGGGCTGGGGGGGGGGCGTTATATCCCTGCTTCCCTTCCCTGTGCCCCCTTCATCTGGCAGCCTGGACAGCACGGAGGTCAAAGGCCTCGGCTAAAAGGCCCTGGCAAGTGGGTCTCGGGGCCGCGCTGATCAATGGGGCTCTGTCGGCCCTGGGGTGAGGCCTGGTGGAGGGTGCACTCCCACACCTCTCCCTGGGCCGGGCAGGAGCTCCTCCTGGCTGATCTTCTCTGAACTTCTACTTGCCCCCTCCCCAGCCCCTGCCCTCCCATCACCCGTGATCCCAGCTGGTCACCTCCCCCTGGCTACATTTCCACCCCTCCTCACAAGGCCACAGCAGGTCCTTGGCACAGTCATCACCACGTCGACAGTCACAACCACCCTGATGGACAAGCGGGGTGACGTGTGACCCCCACCTCACCAAACAAGAGACCGAGGCTGGGAAAGATGGGCAGGGTGAGCACCGCACAAGGGCGCCCATCTCAGTGGGCAGGCAGGGCTGAAATCCAGGCTGACCTGCGAGGGGCTGTTCCCAGGGGTGGGCGTGGGAGGGGCCTGTTTTCCAGTTGGCACAGGGCCACGGGTGGGCAGATCCAGTCCACGGGAGGAGGCCGGGATTTGCCCTGTCACATGGTTGCCAGGTCACAGGTCTTTTGATCCCTCGACCCTCTGTTCTAACAGACCAGCCATTTCAAATTCCTTTGGCCCCAGAACCCTTATTTCAAATAACATCTTCTGTAAATAATAAATAATAACAACACTAGCCAACAAGGTTTGAACCCCTCCTATGTGCCAGGCCATCCGTTAAGTACTTCACATGGATTATAAAATTCAATCCTAAAAATAACCTTATGGATAGCTACTATTATTGTTGCCATTTGACAGATGCAGAAACCAAAACATAGATAAAACAGGTAAAAATCGTGCTGTTGCTCTGGCTCCAGGGGGGCCACCCTTACATCTCCAGCCATCCCAGAGCACAGTTGGAAAACCAGTGCACAGGTAATCCTCAACACGATATATATACCTGAGCCAGAAAATATATTGAAACCGTGATCCAGGGGTCAGCCCAGTGGCATAGTGATTAAGTTCACATGCTCCACTTCGGCAGCCTGGGGTTCGCAGGCTCGGATCCCAGGCACAGCCCGATGCACCACTCATCAAGCCACGCTGTGGTGGCGTCCCATATACAAAAGAGAGGAAGATGGGCACAGATGTTAGCTCAGGGCTAATCTTCCTCAGCAAAAAGAGGAAGATTGGCAAAGGATGTTAGCTCAGGTCCGATCTTCCTCACCAAAAAAAATAAAAAATAAATAAAAAACCATGATCCACATAAAGTTTAATCAGGGACACTTCCTCTGGGACCTCAGCAGCTTTCTAGGATCCTGTCACCCCCACCTCCTCATCCTTCCCACAAAAGCCACCTCCCCACTCCCACTCTCCAGCCTTAGTAAAGAATGGAAATGCTCCCCTATTGTTTTATCTGCCCGGCTCCACCCTGACGCTTCCTTCTGGGGGTACTGCCCTCTCCCAACTCCATCTCACGCTTTGAGGAGGGGTTGCCCTGTTCTTTTATGACCTCACCCCTAGATCGCTGCTGATTGGTCCGAGGGTGGGTATTGGATCCCAGCTGGGCCAATCAGAGTGCTTCCACCGGTTTTCAAACTGGAATGGAGGAAGTGTTCCTGCTTGGTGATGGGATGTGAGATGTGGCTCCGCGGATCTCCCTGGCCATGTCCCCCACCTGTGGAGGACTCAGTCTGCAAGGAGAGGGGATGAGCACAGCTTGCAGAGAGAGCAAAGAGAGTCCCGTGGCGTTTGATTTTCTGCGTCCACTCCGAGATCGAGCCACATCCAAGCGCTGCTCCCTGTTTGCTGGTTCATTCCTTCTTCCTGTTGGCCTGGCTGGGTAGGGCCGGTATCTATTGCTGGCCAGAGAAGAAGGAGAAGGACAAGGAGAAGGAGAATGAGAAGAATATAGAGGAGGAGGAGAGGCAAAGAATCCGAGAATGAAGCAACTTCCAGGTCGTAGTTGTGTCATTTGGTAGACAATCTGAGTAGAGATGACCTCTCAACATCCATCCTGGCTCTTCTTTTTCCCGGCAGAACCTGCATCCCAGGCCTTCTTGCAGATAGGGAACTGGCCCGGCATGAACCTTGGCCAATGAGACGGAAGGGAGAGTCTGATGGTGGTTGGTGGCGGGGGTGCCTGGGGAATTTTTTCTTATTATTCCAAGTGGACTTGAGACAGGGCCCATGAGGAGATAGCTCACTGTCTCCAGGTATCCGTTTTTAGCCTTTTTCCGTGTAGGAGGAGTTTTTAGCTGGGCACGTGGTTGTCCAGCTGAAGACTGCATTTCCCAGCCTCCCTTGCAGCTAGGTGTGGCCACATAGCCAAGTTCTAACCAATGGTATAAGTGACGTGTACAACTTCTGTGGCTGTGCCTGTAGTATGAGAAGCATGTCTTCCCCTCTCTCTCACCCTCCTTCCGACGACTAGAAGACTTACATGATGATGAGCCATCTCCATCCTTGCAGATAAGGGGGACAAGATAGAGAAGCCTGGTCCTCAATACCACTGGCTGCCGTGTTAGCCCTGAACTGGCCTTAAACTATAAAAGGACGGGAAAATAGATTTCTATCTTGTTTAATCCATTGCAATTTTGAGTCTTGTTATAGCAGTTGTTCTACCTAATACAGGATCTCTTGCCTCCCTGGTTTAGATCTTGCTGTGCTGTCTGGAACTGTGGCAGCCATTTTGTGGCCATGAGGGGAAAGCCAAGATGATAGTTGAGAAGCCAACTGAGAATCCTACTTCCATTGAGCTGCTGAATTTGCCAACTCTGTAACCACTCATTTCTGACATCTTGTTAGATGAGATGACAAATTTCTCATTTCAAGTTGTTTTCATTGGTCTTTCTATCTCTTGCAGGCAAAGCATGCCAAGTGAGGTCTTCGATGAGGTCTGTGGTGGAGGTGCCTGAAGTCATACCCTGGAGTAAATGAGAGTCTCTCCGGGGTCCCTGGCAGCCTTACCCTGACAGCCTTCATTTCCATCCATGATTTGCATTTCATGGAGCCAGGAGCTCCTGTGGATGCTTCAGGGTCTTAGAAGGAAATGGAAGTCATCTCAGCTAGGATTTTGAGGAGGACTTAATGAAGGGGCTTCACAGAGGTGTGGACAGGGCTAAGGGAACTCACAGTGGAGGCACCCATGGACAGGCAACAGCAGGAGGTCATTACTCCCCTGGGCCTGAAGGCGCCGGGGGAGAGAACCTGGCAAGGCCCGGAGTATGGGAGAGGGACGAGCCACTGTAGAGGGATGCCGCCAAAACCTGGGTGGAAATACCCTTACTCGCTCTCCTCCCACTCTCTGATCTCCTGCCAGTGTCTCCCATTACCTAAAGCCGACCACAGTCAAGAGAGTAAGGGAGGCTGGGGGATGCAGTCCTTAGAGGTCTACCTCCTGGGGCAGGGAGGCACAGAGCGTGGGTGTGGGGGGTTGCGAGAGAGGAGGGCAGGGGCAGCACTTGCCTTCAGGTCCACTTACTCCAGAGCTTCCAGAGCCCGCATGTTGGCGGGAGGCGCAGGTGGGGAGGAGAGGGGCACCGAGGGCCCTCAGCCTGGGCAGCTCTGGTGATGGAGGATCCAGTTCCGAGGCTGCCGAGCAGGCAGCTGGTGCTGGGCTGCCTTACGGGAAACGGGAGAACCCCAGGGGCAAGGGAGGCAAAGAGCCAGCTCCCCTGCCCGGCGGGCACCGAGGGGCTCTCAGGAAGGGCCCTTGCAAATCAATGGCAAATGATGAAAAATGCAGACAGATAAATAACTTAAAAGACCCAGGTTTGCTGGAAATGGTTTCTGATCTCAGCTCAGCTCCTGGGCAGCCAGCTGAGCTCACAGGCTCTATTTTTAATCAGGGGCCATTCGGTGGAGACATCTGGTTCCTTCGAGTTGCTTTGAAAGGAGGTTCTGCTTCTGTCTTCCCGGGGGGGGCTGCCTTTGCCCTGTCCCCGGAGCGCTCCTGTCCAGCCCAGCATGAGAAAGGTCACTGGGGGCCCCCCGTTTGCAGATAGGGGAGGTGGAGACTGTGGATTTGGACCTCAGAAAGAGGTGTGTTCACACTCCAGCTCTGCCGCTTAACTGATGTATTTTGGGACAAGTCATTCAATCCCTCTGAACCTCAGTTGCTCATCTGTGAAATAGGGTGACAAAAGAACTACTTCGCAGGGACATTTTGAGGATTCAATGCGACCACGTACGTGCCATGCTGAGCACACACAGTACCTGCAGAGGAATTGCTCCATGGGCGTTAAAGGGAAATTGAGCTGAAATTCTGGGAAGGCTGCCCGGAGTCCCATCCTAGCTCTACTTTCCTCGCTAAGCTTCGGATTCCTCGTCTGCGAAATGTGCGTGTTGACTGCGTCCACCTCCTGTGGTCCATGTGAGGGTTAGGAGAGAGGACACACGTGCAATGCCAGACCCATAGTACACACTAGACAGATGGTAGCTGTTGTGGGTATTGCTGTTGTTATTATTATTTCATGAGACGATTGGGAAGAAAGAACAAGTAACCCCAAGCCACTACTACGGGGCGGGGGTCTGAGCCGGGAGGGGGCCGTTGTAGGCTGGACCCCTCCTGATCCCAGTCCTGCATCTCTCATTATCAGAGTAAGAAATGACACGGGAAGATGCCCCTCATGGTCACGCAGTGCGTCCTCTGGGTTGGAATGGGCGCTGGCCAGTTAGCACCATGAATAAGAGCTGGAGCCTGGGCTTGAGACAGGCTGCACCCCCGGGCTGTGGAACCTCATTTCAGCTCTCTGACTCTCAGTCTCTTTGTCTGTAAGGTTCCCACCAGCACAACTGTTACGGTTGAATGTAAAAGACTTAGGGTCTGGCTCATAATAAAGGGTGATGGTTTTAAAAAATTATTCCTGGGGCCGGCCCAGTGGAGCAAGTGGTTAAGTGCGCACGCTCCGCTGAGGCAGCCCAGGGTTTGCCGGTTCGGATCCTGGGCGCTCACCAACACACCCCTTGGCAAGCCATGCTGTGGCGGCGTCCCATATAAAGTGGAGGAAGATGGGCACGGATGTTAGCCCAGGGCCAGTCTTCCTCAGCAAAAAAAAAAAAAAAAAAGAGGAGGATTGGCAGATATTAGCACAGGGCTGATCTTCCTCACAAAAAAAAAAAAAGAAAAGAAATTATTCCTCGGACAGGATCTGCGTCCCCAGCACCCTGGAGGGAAGGGAACCAGACTCTTTCTTGAATGTGGAGAGGGGACACGTGATCCACATCACTAATCACCAGGGAAATGCACCCAAAACCATAATGAGTGACCACCTGACACCTGTTAGCATGGCTATAATCACAAAGACGAGACAACAAAGGTTGGTGTGAATGTGCAGAAAAGGGAACTCTTGTGCACTCTTGGTGGGAATGCAAACTGGTGCAGCCACTATGGAAAACAGTATGGAGGTTCCTCAAAAAATTAAAAATAGAACCACCCTATGATCCAGCAATCCCACTACTGGGTATTTATCCAAAGAACATGACGGCACTAATTCGAAAAGATCTCTGCACTCCCATGTTCATTGCAGCATTATTCACAGTAGCCAAGACTTGGAAACAACCTAAGTGTCCGTCAGTAGGCAAATGAATAAAGAAATACGTACTGGCATATTATTCAGCCATTAAAAAGGAAGAAACCCTGTCATTTTGAGACAACATGGACAGAGCTGAAGAGCATTGTGCTAAGTGAAATAAGCCAGACAGAGAAAGGCAAATACCACATGGTATCATTTATATGTGGAATCTAAGAAAAAAAAATCAAACTCATAGAAACAGAGAGTAGAAAAGTGGTTGCCAGGGGTAGGAGGGTGGGGGAAATGGGGAGAGAATGGTAAAGGGCACAAAGTTTCAGTGATAAGATGAGTAAGGTCTGAGGATCTAATGTGTAACATGGCAACCATAGTTGATAACATTAAATTGTATAATTAAAATTTGCTAAGAGAGTAGAACTTAAATGTTCTCACCGAAAAAAGAAAAAGAAAGGTAAAATGTAAAATGTGGGGTAAAAAGACAAGACATATGAGGGGCCCTCCTGGTAGCGTAGTGGTTAAGTTTGCTCTCTCCACTTCAGTGGCCCGGGGTTCACAGGTTCAGATCCCGGGCACAGACGGATGCACACTTATCAAGCCGTGCTGTGGTGGTGTCCCACGTGCAAATTAGAGGAAAATGGGCACAGATATTAGCTCAGGGCCAATCTTCCTCAGCAAAAAGAGGAGGATTGGCAACAGATGTGAGCTCAGGGCGAATCTTCCTCACCAAAAAACAAGACACATGAGAGGTCGTGCTCATGCCCTGTGAACGACCGCCCCCCAAAAATGCATGGGCGGGAGGACGAGGCTCACTCTGTCCCCCAAGGCCTGTGTTTGCTAGTTGATTCCACACGCATGGGGCAGTCTGAGTTAGCCCAAGGCCTCCTCCAGCTGAGTCCCTCTGGAGAGCAGGAAACTGTGTCTCCTTTCCCCCGTATCCCATATCTAATCTGGGCTGGTATACAGTCAGTGCTCAACAAGGAGAATTGCACATCTGTGCATTGTGTTACCGTTCACCAAACATATCCACACCCCTTGTCACCTCTCAATCCTACAGGCATTTACCAGTTCAAACAGACCAGGAGACCTGCCCCAGATCACATAGCTGGTGCAGATCTAAGTATGCGCACAGCACGCCTTGGATATTCCTCTAAAATGAGAGCTTGAGTGTTGTTTTTTGAATCCTCACTGTGTCTCAGATCACGTGCTCACAGCTTTACATCTGTCACCTCCTCTAATCCTCGTAATAGCTTTGTAAGGTAAGTGCGACTGTTGTCCCCATCTTATAGGTGCAGAAACTGAGATTCCTAACGTAGGACTTGCCCAGGGTCACACAGCCATTGGAACAGAGCCCTGATTTGGAACGAGGTCCACTCTTCAGAGCTTTCCAGAAACTTCTGAGCCATACTCTCAACGACGATGCTCTACTGACATTTTCTTTCCCAACTCCAAAGCTGCCTTTGGTGACTACGCAACACCCCATCCTACAAGATGTCAGTATTGTGCATCCTTCCGCCTCATCCTCCATTCCCAGGACAAGGCACGGCAGAAGGAAGTGGCAGGAGTGGACACCGAGAGGGGAAATACCATGGTTAGGGGCAACACAACAGTTAAGCAACAAATCCAGGAGGCTTGTCGGATTCCAGAGCCTGCACTCTTAACCAGCATGTAATATCGCCTCCAATCATATTTAATTCATTTAGCATTTAATTGTATTTACTTACATATAATAGTGGAATACCTATGGTTCATTAATGTCTCTAGTTACAGTTCTCCCACGTTACATTATAACTAAGACTTCATCTGTCGTACTTAAGGATTCACGAGACCCCGTATACACAGTCTTAGTGCACACGGGTCCCACCCAAAGCGGGGGATCCCTCGGCAGTTCCGAGCTCCTCTGGAGGAGCAAGGACTGGGTCTCGCTCACCTTTTTGGTTGTGAGACTGAGCACAGTGTCTGTCATAGCCTTGGGACTTAGAGAGTCAGAGCAGTGAATACAACAAATGAATGGAAAAGCTGTACCTCTCACATCTTCTGATTTCCTTTGCTGGTTGGCTCTGCTCTTTCCTTGACATCACAGCCTCACAGATCTGGAGCAGCCGGAACATTGAGTGCTTCAACACTGAGCCCAGGATGGGTGTGAACTGCCAAGGGTGGACTGGGCACAGCAGGTTGGCTGAGCGTGTGGGCTCCCGACACAGCTTGCCTGGGTTCAAATTCTGACTCTATCACACATCAGTTCTGGGACCTCAGACAAGTGACTTAGCCTCTCCCATCAGCAGGAGGGGTTGCCACGGGCAAGACTTTGGGGATACGAGTCACCTCCACCTGGGTGAAGGCATCATAGGCTCCTCAATGGGCAAGACAGAGGGGGTCTGCAGTTGTTCCTTAAGGCTTCTCCTCCATCGGACTCCCCTTGAGGCCAGCTTTGTGCTCCTGCCTGGCCAAAAGCATAAAGCCTTGTTAATAATGAATAGGCCCTCGTCTGCCTTACTTAACACTGAGCTCCAAGCCGCTGCACGGCCCTTTATAAATGATCCAGTCCAGCTGATGAGGCCCCACGGGGCGCGTTCCTGCAGCCCGCCTCTTGTTCCCCGTAATGGAATCATAATGTTAATGTGATTTCAATTAGGACTACGTTACAGAACACAGGTGCTGGAGAGAGCCTGTGGGCCCGGAGGCCTCCCCAAGGACTCATTTTCCCGGGAAAGGTACGTGTGTTTCCAAGGTCTCTGCCAACCCCAGGAAAAAGCAAGTCACTCCAGCTGAAGGGGAGCCGTGAACGCAGAGACATGACGTATCCTGAGCCCACATTCCCTGCTTTTCGGGGGCCCCAGACCCAGGTTCCTTATTCAAACTTAACTAGTGTGTAGCCCCCTTTTATGGGAGAAAACATGTCTCGGGGACCTCGGAGGTCCACAGGCCCTGATCTGAGAAATATTGGCCCAAGAACCAAGGTCTTAGTCTAGAGAATGTCCTTCCATTGTAAATTATCACTGCAAAAGAGAGGCATTGTCTTGATAAATGGCAACAGCATTTTTTAAAAAATAAAAATAGCTCACATGGAAGGAGGGCTCACCATGTGCCAGACATAATTCTTAGTATTTTATGTGTATGAAGTCACTTCTTAGATTGTATCATCAAAATGAAAAAGCATGCAAACATTCTTGAAAATTTTCATGGGATGCAAGGGGCTCCAAGCATACAGTTCCAGTCCCCAGTCTGAGAAACCCCAGTCCGGAGCAGCCAGTCCAGGCGGGACCTGGAAGCTCGCTGGGCCAATTCTGGTTCTCCAGATGAGGAAGCAGAGAGCCAGAGGGCAGAAGGACTTGCCCACGGTCTCCTGGCAAGTCAGGGGCCAAAAGGAGATCAGAACCCAGGTGTCTTACTCCCGGGTGTCCAGCCCCAGTTCCTTCAACCATGCTCATTGTAGAGGAAGTACAGAGAAGAAAATAAACACCATCCCAAATTCCACTGCCCAGAACTCTCTATTGTAACATTCTAGAACATTCTTCCAGTCTTTTTTTTAATAAACGTATGCACACTTTATAGCATAAAATGGGATAATAACAAATAGACTATTTTGTAATCTGGTATCTTTCCCCATCTAAATAGAGCATGTCAGCTGGGCAGCACTGGGGCATTTATTTCTGAGACCATGTCATTCTAATGACCCCACAGGCTCAGGGTGGCCTTTCTTGAAAGCCTCATCTGGCCCAGGTTCTCCCATGACGCCTCTGTTCCAAACACTGAAAACCATTTGCACTTCTCTGATCAAGTCTTCTCAGTTCGTGCCTCAGTGCCGT